>NC_057862.1:677665063-678334438 GCF_019393635.1 Dromiciops gliroides | reverse complement strand
ATGAGAAAAAAGTCAACAGCTTGAAAAGCCAAATTAGCCAAATGGAAAAGGAGGTACAAAAGCTCTCTGATGAAAATAATTGCAAAAGAATTAGGATTGAACAAATGGAAGCTAGTGACTTTATGAGAAACCAAGGCACAATAAAGCAAATCCAAATGAATAAAAATATAGAGGGTAATGTGCAATATCTTCTTGGAAAAACTGCTGACCTGGAAAATAGATCTAGGAGAGATAATGTGAAAATTATTGGTCTACCTGAAAACCATGATCAAGAAAGAGCTTAGACATCATCTTCCAAGAAATTGTCAGGGAAAATTGCCTTGATATTCTAGAAGCAGAAGGTAAAATAGAAATTGAAAGAATCTACCTAGGAATAATATTATAGCCAAATTCCAGAGCTCTCAGGTCAAGGAGAAAATATTGCAAGCTGCCAAAAAGAATTCAAGTACTGTGGAGCCCCAGTCAGGATATCACAAGATCAAGCAGCTTCTGCATTAAAGGACCAGAGGGCTGAAAGGTAAATGAATATTAGAAGATTATCCAGGTATAGGCCTAGCTCACAAACATGTGTTTGCCCCCTCTATGAACTCCCAGATGTTTTCTGCTAACTCTAGCTATAGCTTAACATGGGAAATTGCCCCTGTTTTGACCGAGAGTGGGAACGTGAACGAGGATACCCTGCTGGGATCCTGGCCAGGTCCCTTCTAGGCATATTTCACTGATTAACTGACTAAGGTTCCCAAGAACTAGCCATTCCTAGGGACCATAAACAATTCCAGGAGTAGTCCTGGGGGGTTGGCTCCCCCTCAGGACTATGTCCTGAGAAACTAAAAGTTTATTCCAACTTCTCTGGCAGTGATCCTGCACAAACTTACTTGGTGTCAATCATAAAATGAGTTCATCATACAAGCCGCTATTGGTGGCTTCAAGCCACTTTTGTTTAAGGTACTATATAAGTCAAAGTAAGCCCCCACCTCTTTGGAGTTTTGCCCACGGAGAGGACGGTCTGCCCGGGATGTTCCCAATCGGGACTCTGGGAGGCTGTACTGGGACTCCCAGCCAGTTGGACCCAGGAGTTGGTGCTTCCCCAATATGGTGATGTATTTCTCTTTAAATCTCTACATAGTAATTGCTTTTGCTTTAATAGATGTTGCAAAACTAATATCTCTTTTCCTGTACTATAATACTCATTAAATTTAATTTTCTTCACCTGGTGTTGGAGTGTCATTTTTTTTTTGTACGAGCAAATCTGAACATTATCTTTAACAATACAAGGGCATGGGATATGATATTCCAGAGGACAAAGGAATTGGGATTATAACCAAGAATCACATATCCAGCAAAACTGAGCATAATATTTCAGAGGAAAAAAATGGGACTTCAACGAAAAAGAGGACTTTCAGGTATTCGTGATGAAAAGACCTGAACTGAATGGCAAATTTGACTTTCAAATACAAGACCCTAGAGAACCATAAAAAATTGGAGTTGGGGACATACATGGGTGACTGTCTTGTGTCTGAGGCTGGGTTTTGGTTGGGATCCCCCTAGGTCCAGGGTAGATGCTTTGTCCACGGTGTCACCTAGCTGCCCCATGATGGCATCTTTAGGGTTAAATTGAGGGGTGAGGGGAATGCACTGGGGGAGGGGGAAGGGCAGAGGTAGTATGGGGTGAAATCCCACATGAAAAGAAACAGGAAAGGGCTTATGGAGTGGGGGAAAAGATGAGGGAAGAGCAGGGTAGTAAATCAATTTTTTAGACTCATCAGAATAGGCTCAAAGACCTTCATCTCATCAGAGCTGCCTCAAGGAGGGATTAACACACACACCCAATTGGGTGGAATAATCTATTTAATCTGGGTAGTAAATGAGCCTAACACTCATCAGAATTGGCTCAAAGACCTCAATCTCATCAGAATTGGCTCAAAGAGGGAATAACCTACACACTCAATTGGGTGGAAAATAGGAGGGGAAGGGGATAAAGAGAGAGAAGGGCAAAAGAAGGGAGGGCAGATTGGGGGAGGGAACAGACAGAAGCAAATCCCTTTTGAAGAGGGATAGGGTGAAAGAAGATAGATAATAGAGTAAATATCACGGGGACAGAAATAGGATGGAGGGAAACAGTTAAAAATAGTAATCATGTAAAAGAGAAAAGGGGAAAAATTGTACAAAAAATATTTATAGCAACTCTTTGTGGTGGCTAAGAATTGAGAATCAAGGGAATGTCCATCAATTGAGGAATGACTGAAGAAGCTGTGGTATATGACTGTAGTGGAATGGTATTGTGCTACAGGAAATGACAAACGGGATGATAGCAGAGAAACCTGGAAAGACTCATATGAACTGATGTATAGTGAAGTGAGCTGAATGGGGAGGACATTGTGCATAGTGACAGCAGTATTGTTTGATGAGCAATTGTGAATGACTTAACTACCCTCAGCAATACAATGATCCAAGACTATCCCAAGGGACTAATGATGATGCATACTATCCACCCCCATAGAAAGAACTGATAAAAAGAGCACCTGTGGATTGTACATATATAACCTATATCAGATTGGTTGATGTCTTGTGGAGGGGGGAGGAAAGGGAGAGAGGGAGAAAAATTTTGAACTCTAAATCTTATGGAAATGAATGTTGAAAACTACCCCTACATGTAACTGGAAAAAATAAAATAAATGTTTGTTGCAAAACAACAACAACAACAAACCCCATACTACAAAGGGGTCCAGAGGCTTCCACACGGTGCAGCAGGGTCCATGATACATTAAAAGATTAAGAATCCTTGGTACAGAGATTAGAAGGTGAGTCTTGCAGTCAGGAACACCTGGGTTCTTTCTGCCTGGGACACAAATGCTGGGGATATGAAGAAAGACCAAAAAATAACTGAAGAAGTTATGGTGTATGAGTGTGATAGAATATTAGAGTGCTGCAAGAAATTATGAAATGGAGGCTTTCAGAGAAACCTGGGAAGATATGCATGAACTGATGCAGCCTGAAGTGAACAGAACCAGGAGAACAATTCACACAAAGACAATAATATAGTAAAGAACAAAACTTTGAAAGATTTGGGAATTCTGATCAGTGCAATGACCAACTGCAATTCCAGAGGACTTCCAATGCAACATGCTGCCCACCTCCTGAAAGAGAAGGGAGGGATACAGGAGGGGAATAATGTACACATAATTTTCCTTGTTATTTAACAAAATAGTGGGTGACTGATCTCATGCTCATCTTGTGGGAGATGTGCAGACATTTAGACTAGATGGTGACGATGATTCTGGATCTGGTTCAATGACTGGGTTCATTTTTATTTATTTATTTTTTTAGGGCAATGAGGGTTAAGTGACTTGCCCAGGGTCACACAGCTAGTAAGTGTCATGTCTGAGGCTGGATTTGAACTCAGGTCCTTCTGAATCCAAGGCCAGTGCTTTATCCACTGTGCCACCTAGCTGCCCCTCAATGAATGGATTCAAAGGATCATGATTCCATGTCATTTTAGATGGCGGTTTCCATCAGACAACTCCAGGGATCTGTGCTTGGCCATATGAAATTTAATATTTTAATGAATGGCTTAGGTAAAGACATAGATAATATGCTCCTTAAGTCTGAAGGTGGCACAAAGCTGAGACTCAACAGATGACAGGCAGGATTAAAAAAGATTAAGATAGGCTTGAGGATAGGGCTAAATCTCACAAGATTAAGGGTAGATATAACAGTTCAAAAGTTAACTTCAAAATGAAGGTGAAGGCTAGGTAAAATGTCTATCTGTTTGACAGAGATCTGTAAGCTCAATGTGGGTCAGCAGTGGGAAGTGGCAGTCCCCAAAAGCTAATACAATCTCTGACTACATTGGCAGATATTGTTTCCATAGATAAAGAAGTAGAAATACAACTGTATAGCTAGGGAGCTCATTGGACAGAGGGCTAGACCTGGAGTTGGGAAGACCCAAGTTCAAATCCTGTTTCAGACATCAGCCATATGACTTTGACCAACCAACCCAGGGTTGTGAGAATAAAGTAAGATAATATTTGTTAAGTTCTTTGTAAACCTTAAAGTGCTATGGAAAAGTAAGCTATTATTATTAGGATTGACCATATCTGCAATATTGGATCTGAGTTTCAAAGTTGGCATTGAGGCCAAGATTACACCTCTCTCTACTCTTAGGAGACCCCCTGTTTTCCAGAGCTAAGGCCCAGCAAGCAAGATGTGTTCTGAGCTTGGCATAACAACAGTCCTGATGAATTCTGCTCCAGCAAAATCCCAGTATTGTTTTCACACCAGCTCCAAGTGGTGCCTGAGGTCAGACAAGCACCTGCAGGAACCTGATCATGAAGCCCTGCTGTGAATCCAGCTTGTCTCATTGTTGCTGTTTCTCATAGTCAGGGCTACAGCTCACTAAACAACCATTGCTATGTGTGTCAGAGCTTGGCCTTGATCAAGAGGGTCTCCTCCTACAGAAGGCCCCACACACTGTCTAGTTTCCCTCCTCCAGTGAAATAAAGAACACTTTTTGCTTTTAACCACTGTTACCTCTTTGGTTTTATGTTATTTTTCAGGGTTAACTGTGACTGTGATAACCTGTGTGAGACCTTTGGGATTTTCAGAGTTGTGCAACAGTGGTTGCATAAGCTGGGTGACCGGGTCTTTTGTTTTCGGAGTTTACAAGGCCAAGTCATTAGGACTGAGGTTGTTTTGCACGGACAAGAGCTGAGGGTGGAGGGGACAGGGAAGGGATGGCTGCATGTCCCAGGGACTAGGGATCAGACTGATTCCATTTGACCCCTGAGGGCAGGACAGGGAACACACTGGCTGGGATTACACAGAGGCCCATAGAAGCCCACCATCAGGGAATATTTCTCAGCAGCAGTCCTACTTTGCAATGGCCCAAGTGCCCCAGGAGCCGATGTGGGAGACTGGCTTGGGGATGGTGATGGGGAGATTCTGGGTTCCACTTGACGGTTACTGAGGTACCTTCCAACTCTGCCCTCTGAGCCCCTCAAACGCATCTGGAAGGGAAGAGTTCACTTCAAAGGGCCAATGGACAGCATCGGCAGGACCCAGCGAGGGTCCGCCCGGCCAGGTCCCCCTCCCGGCTCCCGTGCGCTGGCTACACTTCTTCCCCTCCCCCATTCCGAAGGCCGTTACTAGTTACCAGGTTCGTGGATGAGCAAGAGCCGTTGTAAGTCCGGTACCCGGGGCAGCTCCTGCACTGCTGTCAGCAGGTGCTTCAGCCCGATCTCACTGCCCAGGTCGGTCGACTCGCACAGCACCCGTAGGTTTGGCGACAACACCTTCAGCTCGGTCGACAGCTTCCGCAGGGTCCCATAGTTTCGGGCATTCATTATTAGGGTTGAGCCAGCGGCCAGCCGGGCTGCCAGCAGCGGGGCCAGAGTGCGGCCGAAATCCTGGGAGGCCCCGGTCAGGATGCACAGGGTCCGGCCCAGGCTCCCCTCCATGTCGACTCCCCTCCCCGCGGGACCGCAGCCTACCTTGGGGGATCAAGCACGCGAGCAGGTAGGAAAGGACCCGGCCTAGTTCACACCCAGCGACCTGCTTCGAATGCCCAGCTCTTCGCACCTATCCGTGTTTCCATTGGCGGAAGCAAAACAAGCCCCGCCCCCCTCGGCCTAGTTCAAGAGCCAGCGCTCCCCTAGCTGGGCTGGAGTTGAATAGAAATCGAAAGAGCGGGTCTGAGTCTAGTTTTCTTGGATCCTTTCCAGGATGGTCCACCCTGAACAGTTCCCCAATTAGCCGGACAGGTTTCCCAGACGTGAGGTTACACAACCTAGCAGAGACAATTATTCAATCGACAATCCTATATTAAGTGTCTACTATACGCATGTCATGTCCCTTCACATGCTGCCTCCCACGGACTTTTCCAAGATCCCAGCTGCCAGAGCCTTCCTCTCTCAGCTTCCTTCCATCTGTACTCTATGTATCTTGTAGGAACCTATTTATTTATCATCTCTCCCACAAGAATGGAAACTCCTTGAGATTAGCAACGGTCAGTCTAGTCTTTTTTTTTGGGGGGGGGTGATGCAATTGGGGTTAAGTGACTTGCCCAGGGTCACACAGCTAGTAAGTGTCAAGGGTTTGAGGCCGGATTTGAACTCGGATCCTCCTGAATCCAGGGCCCGTGCTCTATCCACTGCACCACCTAGCTGCCCCTCTAGCCTTTTTTTCTTAGCACGGTGTCTAGCACACAACCAGGAAGTGTTTGATAAATGTTTGTTGATTAATTGCTTGACTGTTAGGCCCTACCTATGGGCACAAAGACAACGACACATGAAACAGTCGATGAATTTGCTGCTCTCCAGGAACTTGAGGTCTATTAAGAGACAAATGTACACACACCTACACTAAAAACGGCTTATTTGCAGCTCAGCTGAGGAGGAAAACCTTCACATATAAGGTGCCTATGGAGGGAGTTTTACACAGCTATTTGTCCACAAATGCCCAAACCATGATCATTGGTTTTGTTTGTGCAAAATCTTTTTAATTTTATGGAATCAAAAATCACACATTTTGTCTTCTTTGATCCTCTCTATCCTTTATTTGATCATGAACTCTTCCCCATCCATAGATCAGGAAAGTAATTCTTCCCTTCTTCCTCTAATTTGTTTAGAATGTCACTGTTTATGTCCAAGTGATATACTCACTTGGAGGTGATCTTGGTATAAGATGTAAATGTTGGTTCAAACTTAGCTTCTTGCAGACTGCTTTCCTGTTCTTTCAATAGTTCTTGTTGACAAGTGATCCAGAGAAGTTAAGGGGCCTGCTCAAGATGACCCAGGGTAGTATGTGACAGAGGTGGGATGCCAACACAGGAATTCCTCACACCAAAGAAATCACAGGTCCATCAAAAATGAACAGCAGGGCAGCTAGGTGGCACAGTGGATAGAGCACCGGCCCTGGAGTCAGGAGGACCTGAGTTCAAATTCGGCCTTAGACACTTAACACTTACTAGCTGTGTGACCCTGGGCAAGTCACTTAACCCCAATCGCCTCACTAAAAAAAAAAAAAAAATGAACAGCAACATATCCAAGCTTACACTTTGCTTTCTATACCCTTTGGGGAGCCAGAGGAGTCTGGCCCCACTCTCCCAGGCCTGCCTCCCGTTATACAACTCTGGTATACTTAAGGTTTAAATTACACCCAATTCTAGTTAGAACTGGCTACTGAAACTCCAACAAGCTCATTTTATAATTGCACTTTATTCATCCTGAGGAGGCCTTTCTGGTCAAGTTTTAGAAGCCACCTGAATTACTAATTAATTTATGGGCGGGGTGGGGGGGTGGAGCTAGGTGGCACAGTGGATGAAGCACCAGCCCTGGATTCAGGAGCACCTGAGTTCAAATCTGGCCTCAGCCACTTGACACTTACTAGCTGTGTGACCCTGGGCAAGTCACTTAACCCCCCATTGCCCTGCAAAAAGAAAGAAAGAAAGAATTTATGGAATTATTAATAGAATAAAGGAATGGGACCATAAGTAGGTCCTTCTGGGTCAAGTGGGGCCAGGGATCCCCAGTTCTTTAGATAAGCACAAGGAAAGGTCATGATAGCATCAGAGAGTAATGCTTCAATCACATTTTAATAGGGCACAAAGGGTACTGGGACAAATGGCAGAAGGTACAGAGAAAAACTAGGGGAGAGGGATATAGAGACAGATGGCATGGGGACAGGAATGGAGTGGAAGAGGAAGTCAAGTAACATGAAGGAGAGGATGGGAAGGGGGAGAATCACTCACCTAAGCATGGATTGGAGTTGGGAGCAGTTAGGAGATGGAAAAGTATTTGGGGGCAGGAGTTTGGGGGTCTCATTTTATAGCATTTTGGTGGGGGACAGACTCTTATCTGTGCCCCCTTGGGCTTATTTAACACATCTACATCCTCCCAAAGTTATCAGCAACATTTGGTGTTCTGCTGGTCTTCATGTGGGCATCTAGAGCTTCTCTGAGGCTTACAGTTGACGACAATTAACAGGGCCTTACAGCAAGACGCAGTTGGCTCTCCCTGATTTTTAGCACGCAGTCTCAGGATGTGACTTTCAGTTAATTTATGAGACAGTTTGCAAGGAACCATTATGCTTCCTTTATGAGACAGTCTGTAAAGAACTTCTAGGTTGCCCTTTGCAATCTTCTTCCTGCCATTATTACTTTTTACTGGCTACTTATAAACTTACTATACTAAGAAGGGTAGGGGGAGGAAACGGAGTGGGAAAGTACCCATTTGGGAGCCTCGTGTGGAATTTCCAGTCAAAAGCACAGCTAAGAGAGAAATGAAGAACAGTTGGCTTGGTCATCCATGTTTTTTGAATGAATGGCTGTCGTCCTCATTAAGGGCTGGCTATATGTAAAGCCCAGGGAAAATAACCTGTGCTTTGGTATCTCATGATAATGTTTAATACTAAATACACAAGGGTAGGGGGTTGGCTGAGGTTTCTGAAAGGAGGAGAGAAGGATGACATGAATAACCTGTTTATCAAAGAAATCAATGTGGGCCCCAGACTCAAAAGGTGTTCTCCTGCAATAGCGCCATCAGTTTATGGCCTGACACAGAGCAGCCCACCTGTCCCCCACTCTGAGACAGCTGATGTAACATCTGGTGGCTTTCAGGGTCTTTTTTTTCTTTTCTTTTCTTTTTTTTTTGGTAAGGTAATTGGGGTTAAGTGACTTGCCCAGGGTCACACAGCTAGTAAGTGTTAAGTGTCTGAGGCCAGATTTGAACTCAGGTCCTCCTGAATCCAGGGCTGGTGCTCTATCCACTGCACCACCTAGCTGCCCCCAGGGTCCTTTGTGTATGCTTTGGCAGTCTGATGCAGGTCTGTGTCCAGAGGATCTGAGGAGCACCAGGACAGCAAGAGAAAAGAGGAAAAGAAAGAGGGTAAGATTTAAGAACCAAGAATCACTTGGTGTTGAAACCTGAGACAGTTCTGTTTCAGTTCTTTTGGGCCACTTAGTACTTGGGAGAGCCCTTGGTGTCTCATCAGTGTCTCTGGGACCTTGAACTTCTGCCCTTTATCCAAAGAACTGCAGTCCCTACCTTGTTCCCCTGTGGTTAAAGGGTCCTCCATACTCATCTTGGCTCACAGCTCCCCATTGTCTTAGGATTCTTAACTTTGGTATAAAGAAGAGTCCTGTGAAGCAACATCACAAAATCTAGGGCTGCCAAAGGGACCGCAGTTACTTATCATCTTTGACATCTTGCATCTGATTACTATTTCTGAGTGCAGAGCTTGTCTCTTTCAATAGACAAGGCACTCCCTCAGAGCAGGGGCTATCTCATCAAAGAATGGTGGAATTACAGATTTAGAGTTTGAAGAGACTCAGAGCCCATCAGTTCCAACCCTCTCATTTTTTTTTTTTAAGTAAGGCAATTGGGGTTAAGTGACTTGCCCAGGGTCACACAGCTAGTAAGTGTTAAGTGTCTGAGGCTGGATCTAGCTGCCCCTCAACCCTCTCATTTTACTGATGAGTAGTCTAGAAAGTTTAGTGACTTGCCCAGGGTCACACAGTTAATAATTGTCCAAGGTTGGCTTTGAATCCAAATCTTCCTGATTCCAAGTCAATTTCTCATTTCCCAAGAGCAGCTGCTATTTCCCCCATGAAATAAAAAAGTTGATAAATATAGGCATGGTGTCTCCTCCATTATCCTAGGAACATCCAGAGAGCAGGGGGTACCAATATCAGATTAGGAGCTCCTTGAAGGTAAGGACTCTATTCAGTATCCCCCCTCCCAAAACTAATGATAGAATTATGCAATCAAAACTTTCTTATGCTTAGTTCAGACCATTGGCTGACTGATCCATTCATTTGCTATATCTCCCTCCAAGCAGACCTCTGAGCAATTTCCTGTATCCCTCCTCAGAAACCCTTCTCTAACATTAGGCTCAACAGCTGCTAAGAGTTGGAATAACATATCACAGCAGCTTTTACCATGCAGTACAAAGCCCAGAAGGACAGCTAGGTGGCGCAATGGATAGAGTTCTGGCCCTGGAGTTGAGGGCCTGAATTCAAATCTCACCTCAGACACTTACCAGCTGTGTGACCCTGGGAATGGCAGTTGACCCCAATTGCCTTAATCTTGCCACTGGACCCAGATGGCTCTGAAGGAGAGAGTGAGGTTGTTCACCTTGCACCGCCCTCTCTCACTTAAATCCAATTTAGTGCAAGTCATGACATCACCCCAATGTCATGGTCTTCTTTGGCTAAACAACAACCACAACAAAGCCCAGCACTTGCGCTTTAGGGCAAACTGGGAGGAAATATTGCCATGATTCTGTGTAGGTTGGAACACAGAGGGAACGTCCTCAGGACCCCTGGAGTCAGGCAGGGTGCCATTTATCTCTGCCAGGTTAGTGAAGTCTATGATGCATTTAGAGGGATCAGCCAGGGAACCTTGAACCAAACCCAGATCAGCCATTGTACTGATTGGAATGTAAGTCTACCATTTATTATATGTCAAGGTGATAGGGTCACTTTATACTCAGGGGCTAGTGGGGGAAATTCTGGTATAGAAAGGTCATAATCAGAGTTAGATTTTAGAATGGAAAAGGACACTAGAGATCACCTAATTCCACTCTCATATTTTGTATATGAGGAAATTGAGGCCATGGGCAGGATGGGGAGGACCTTCCCCATCCCCACCTCTGCCTGAAGGAACTGAGAGTCCCACTCCACTCTGACTCTTAGGCCCATTACCCTTTTCCCAACAGTAATTGGTTGGGACCCATCTACCCAGGCATTGCTCCCAGAGTGCACCAGGTCTTACCATCGGCCCAGCTCCTTTGCCCTCCTAATCCCTGCCATCAGCCTAAGTAGCACTGGGCCTTTCCAACTGGCCTGTAGCCAAAACCTCCTATATCTGTTTCCTCCATTAAATGGGAACCTCTTTCTTTAGAGCCAAGACTCTCACTTTTCTACTTGTATACACAGTTAGTAATTAACAAATGCTTTTTTTCTATGCCATTCACAAGGTCATTACACTCAGATGCAGAGAATAAATGTAATGGAAACGACAAGCACAAAATAATAAAAATGAGATTTTTCAGAATAGTTTAGTAAACCACAAGGGGTCACTATTTTTTCAAACCTCCTCCACAAATGTGTGTCTAGCTAGAATAACGTCGCTTGTAAAGTGATCCCGGAGATAGCAATTTCAAACCCCTTGGGGTTTGGTATCTTGGGCAATGAGTGGGCCTCAACAGTTGGAGAAAGTTTTCTTTGCCTCATGTTGACTCTTATAAAAGGGAAAGTAGGGAAGGGGATGGAAAAAAAGGGCAAAGGGACCACGTGAGATTGTGGGGGTGGGGCGGGGAAGGTGTGAACTCTGACCTAGACATTCGCAAAAGGCTTGGAACCCAGATTCAAAGCTACCCGATATGGTGAACTGAGAAAACGAAACACTGAGAGAACGAAACGCAGTGAAAAGCTTGTTGGATTTGCAGCCGAGGGCCTGGGTTCAAATTCTGACTCATTACCTTTTTAAAATCTGGGTGAGTGAAGTGGGAGGAGAGTTCTGGCACGGATTCTAAGTTCGGCTCTGTCACTGCCCACCTGTATGACTTTACAGCAACCTTTCTTTGAGATTTAGTCTCTTCTCCGTAAGATGTGTGGGGTGGTGGAGAAGTTGAGGGGGCGGTCTACCCCTGAACGCTTTGGGGAGCTCTCCCCTCGGGCAGTCGGGACAGACACTTCTATCCGGGTCCGGCTCGGCCGTCCCCCCCCCCCCATTACCCCGTCCCTCCACCTGCGGGTCTTTACCAGCGTTATTGATGAGCAGGAGCCGCTGCAAGTCCGGTGGCTGGGACAGCTCCCGCAGCGCCTCCAGCAGCCGCTGCAGCCCGGCCTGGCTGCCCAGGTCGGCCGACACGCACAGCACCCTCAGGCCGGGCCAAGACGCCGCTACGTCGGCGGACAGTTCCTGCAGGGCCCTGTCGTTGCGGGCGCTCAGCACTAGCACCGAGCCAGCGGCCAACCGCGGGGCCAGCAGCGGCACCAGGCTGCGGCCGAAGCCCCGCGAGGCTCCGGTGAGGATGCACACCGCTCGGCCCAGGACGCCCTCCATGCCGCCCCTTCCCCTCGGGCTCGGCTTAGGCTGGTCAGACAAAGTCCCAGGCTCCCCGAGATCGAGCACGTGATCAAGAGCGGGGGGCCGCCCCCACGTAGCCTTCCCAGACCTGAACAGTCGCACACAAATTCCAAAAACAAACCTAGAGAGAGCCCCGCTTCTGAACATCGTTATGAACTTAACAGCCATGATTGAAAAAGTGAATCTACTTAATCCCCATCATTAAATAACACATAGACACAGTAGTCATCAGCATATACAGTTAATAGCCATCATGATATAACGTAGAAACTTACCAGACATCAGTATATAAACTTAATAACCATCATTATACTTACAGAAACTCAATTACCATCAGTATATAATATATATATACATACATATTAAGTTTATGATATATAAACATGTATATTATAAACGTAATAACTACCAACAAAAGCATAGGAGCATGCAAGCATTTATTAAGTTTATATATATTGTAAACTTAATAACTACCAACAAAATAATCAAATAAACATGCAACTGAAGGTAGTAGGAAAGAAACAAGGATGTATTAAGCGCTTCCTATCAGGACTAAGTGCCGAATGCTTTACAACTATGTTCTCGATTTATCCTCACAAAGTGGGAGAGCAGCATGGTCCCATTATATGCCTGAATGTGAATCCAGAATTCATATAATTCTAAACCAGCAGGTGGTAAGAATAGCAGATGGAGAAGGGAACAAACCAGACACTTTCCACAACAGTTTTTTTTTTTAATTTTTTCTTTTCTTTTTTTTTTTCCCGGAAGGAAGTTTGAAAGACGAGTCATGTGACCGAAGGAGCGCTCCAACCCCAAGCAGGAGGTGGTGGGAGTGAGTCGTACAAGCATGCTCCGTAGGTCGGCTAACTTAATAGATGGCTGCCGCCTGCTGCTTAGGCTTATAGCTATCCTATTTATGGGCTCATATTACTTCCTTATGGAATACTGAGAGTCCGCTTGGGTAGTAGATTAGATAGAGCCGGCCTTAGAATCAGGAAGACCTGGAATTCAAATCGCTACCGGGACCCTTGACTTCTCGGTGTCCCCAGACAATTCTAAAATGATCAGTTGCCAATTTCCATCAGCTGATGATATTTCCTCACCCTGAGTCTCCAAACCAAAGAAATCTCCCGGGGAAAGAGACTACAGAGTCAGAACCAATTCACTAAGGTGAGGTTAAAAGTGAATTAAGGGGGCGGCTAGGTGGCACAGTGGATAAAGCACCGGCCCTGGAGTCAGGAGTACCTGAGTTCAAATCCGACCTCAGACACTTAACACTTACTAGCTGTGTGACCCTGGGCAAGTCACTTAACCCCAATTGCCTCACTAAAAAAAAAAAGTGAATTAAAATAAACTTGCCCAGACATAGACTTAAGTGGTGTTTAAACTTTAATACTAATTCATGAGACCCACTTCAACCTTCACAAATCTCTTTCAGCTAAGAAAATCCCGATCTTCTGGACCAAAGAAGTGAATGGTACTATCCCTATCGATCCCAGAAAAGGCACCTGGTATCCTCATCTCCCGTTTGATACCTGAGGCTCACTCTCAGCCCACCAGGAAGGAAGTCAGGAGTCAGAAGTGCTGGTCCTAAGTTTCCATTAGCCTCTGCTTGAATAGGGAGGCTTCAGCTTCATCCATACAACGATATCTAACTTGCCCTCCCACAATCAAGGGACAAAGTAGGAAATACAAATGAGTAAATATTACAGCGCACTCATAAACTAAAACACTCATTATCTCATGTAGGGTACTGAAAGATAGCTACTACAAGTATGTTATCACAATTCACAAATGAGGAATCTGGTCTTAGTTTAAGTGACTTTCCCATGGACACATAGCTAATGTCAGAAGCAGAATTTGAACCTTGGACCTTCTGAACCTTCAGGATTTGATCTGTCATGTCATGCTGCTTGTCCTTAGGAAGGGACAAGGAGTACAGCAATTCCACTCCCAGACTTTGTAAGAGGAATAGACTGAGAAAAGGAGTGACTAGAATTGAAGAGGGTTGCCAGGGATGTGAAAGCCTTATGGGAAATAAAGGTTTTTATCAATGTGAGAAGATGGAAGGAGTATGAAAAAGAAGATGAAGGAAGATGTTAACAAATGAACAAGTTCTGAAGGACAGAATAAGAGGATAGGGCAGAGGAGAGAACAAGGACTAGACTGAGGAAGGATGGAAGGATGGAAGGAAAAAATCAAGAAGAATGAAAGAAAAAGAAAGGAGAGAAAGAGGAAAGGAAGAAAGAAATGAGGGAGGGAAGGAAGGAAAAGAGGAAGGGAAAAGGAAGGAAAGATAGAGTGAAAGGAAGAAAAAGAGAAAGAAAGAAGGGAGGAGTGGGAAGGAAGGAGAGGAGGGAAAGAAGAAGGGGAGAAGGAGAGAGGAAGGGATAAAGGGAGGGAAGGAGGAAGGGAGAACGAAAAGGAAGAAAAGGGAGGGAGAAAGGGAACTCTTTGGGAGAGGAGATTTGTTTCGATGAAAGCTGTACTGGGAGGTTCTGTCTTCTAGCGTCTGTATAATTGGTGGTCTTTTGTTTCCCAGAGCTCTGTACCAACTTCAGGAATTAGATTGCTGGACAGCTCCTAGACCCTCAGAATTTGAAGAGCAAAAGCTAGAATCTCTCTCCCTCTCCCTCTCCTTCTCTCCCCCCTGCCTTTTCTTCTAAAAACAAAAATAAAAGTCTCTTATGGTTCTTTAAAATCAGGCTGAAAACTCAGCTCTTCCAGAAATCTTCTTATAATCTATTCCTCCTAACTTTATTGTTCTGGATCTTTCTGCACAACATGAATGCAGTTAATATTGCATTTCCCCCATGTTGTGATATTTCCAGAGTTTACAGTGAAGTCATAGAGTCCTGGCTCCACCACTTACTGGCTCTATCATTGTGGCCAAGTCTCTTAATTTTTCTGAACCTTAGTGACCTCATCTGAAAAATGGAGATAATAATACTTATATTACCAGAGTCATGGGATTGTTGTGGAGGAAGCACTTTGCAAAGCATCACAGAAATGAGTTAGGATTGAGCCCCTGTTCTGCACTCAGCTCTGCTTTAATGCAGGGCACAGAAGAGAAAAAGACAGAGTCTCTGTTATCAAGCATGCCCATAAGTGTATATAGGTTAATATAAACATCAAGACAAGGAAATGTGCAGTCAAATGCTGGAGTGTGTAGTAAGGATTGAAAATGCAGTAGAATTGGGGGCAGCTAGGTGGCACAGTGGATAAAGCACCCACCCTAGATTCAGGAGGGCCTGAATTCAAATTCAGACACTTGACACTTACTAGATGTGTGACCCTGGGCAAGTAACTTAACCCTCATTGCCCTGATGTGTGTGTGTGTGTGTGTCTGTGCATATATATTTGTAGAATTGAATTTCTTTCTCAGCCTATGACCATGGGATCTCAGAAATAGGAGGCACTTTAGAGATAATCAAGTTCAAACCCTTCTTTACAGTTGAGGAGACTGAGGCCCAAAGAAAGGAAATACTTGCCTAAGATTTAGGCAATGACAGAGCTAGAACCCAGGTCCGCCTTACTACCAGAGAAGTACTCTTCCATTAAACTATGCTGATTTTTTATCTATGCTGACTTAACAGAGCGTGTATGAGGATGATATGAGATAACTGATAAGAAAGTGTTTTTAAAAGTAATGATTAAAAAGAGAAATTCCATTTAAAATAACTGTAGACAATATAAAATACTTGGGGGTCTGCCTGCCAAGACAAACCCAGGAACTATATGAACACAACTATAAAACACTTTCCACACAAATAAAGTCAAATTTAAACAACTGGAAAAATATTAATTGGTCATGGGTAGGCTTAGCCAATATAATAAAACGGCAATTCTACTTAAATCAATCAATTTATGCAGTGCCATACCAATAATAGAGGGGACACAGTCCACTGGAGGGATAAAGAATTTTCCTCTGTAAGAGAGAAAGAACCCAATCTGATGAGAAAGATATAGCTTCTGTCCCTAGAGTGTCCCTAATCTTATGTGTAAGATAATGTTCCTAACCTTGGAGAATTCTATGTAATGGGGTGGGCTGGGGAAATATGACCTCCATCCTTCAGGAGTTCCTATCCTCATGGATAAAACACAGGCCCCAGCCTTTTCGATCACTTTCTCAAACGGGAGAGACTTGGTCCCCATCACCACTCCCTGACCCTAGGGAGTTCCTGTGCTGATGAATATATGACAAGTAAGTGAAGCCCCCCTTGCTGAGACAACCCATCTCGTTGTAAGACCCACCTTTCTCTTTTTAAGAAAGGACTACCAGAAGGTGGCAGCAGAACTTGACATTTTTCAGCTGTAGTGGACCCAAATTAGAAAGATGACCTACCTGGTCATTCTGAAAGCTCACAGGGAGTAGAGCCCTCTCTACAGGCAACTGAGGACATAGAATAAATAACCCCCTACCATCATAGATTCTGGCACTAGTTTAATAAAATCACAGTATAGTGGGGAGTTTCTTTCTTTGTATTTGCCTCCCTGGTGTTGAACCCAGTAGGGCTCTAACCCATAGTTGGTGCTTGATCAATGCTTGTTGACTTGTTGATCATGGCATTTAGAACTGGAGGGGTCCTTAGAAAGCATCCATATAAGCCTCTCATTTTACAGATGAAGAAGCTACAGCCTATGGAGATCAAGGGGCAGCACAGAACAGTGGAAAGGACACTTGGCCTGGAGTCAGAAGCTGCCTGGATTTAAATCCAGCCTCTGACACTTAATATCTGTGGAGCCATGGGCAAGTGAGTTAACCTAGCAAGTGTCCTCTGCTTCAGACTGAGAACCATAGGGTCATAATAGCTTTAGAGCTGGCAAGGATATTACAGGTAATTGAGTCCAACTTTTCTATTTTATGAGCAAACTGAGGTTAAAGAGGTTAAGTGATTCACCTAGGGTCATGTAGCATATGAGTCTCTGAGGCAGGATTTGAACCCTGTTCTCCCTTACTCCAACACAAATGCTCTATCCACTCTATCTTCCTCTTCTTTTCAAGGCCAGAAAACTAGAGAATAATAGCAATTATTCTCTGAAAAGCAGAGGATAATAGTAATGGCTTGTATTTATATAATACTTAATGCTCTGCAAAGTACTTTCATATACATTAGCCCATTTGATCCCTGTAGCAACCGTATAAAGTGAGTGCTATTGTACCCCCCCATTTTACAAATGAAGAAACTAAGGCTCAGATATGTTAAGTGACTTCCCCAGGGTCACACAGCTAGTAAGTGTTAGAAGTGGGATTTAAACCCAGGTCCTTCTTGACTCAAGGCCTGACTATCCTCCTGTTGTGTCTTCTCCGAAAACTTCCTGCATTGATCATTCCCTAGATTTCTTACCTTTAATCTCCCCATATCTACTGGATCCTTCCCTAATACCTACAAACATCTTCATGTCTCTCCTGTACTGGGGGAGAAACCCTTCGCCTGATCCTATAATGTATTCAATCCATCCTTCTATATCTGTCCTTTTTACTGTTACAATCTTAGAAAGTCACTTTTACTTGTAGTAATGATTTGGTGATGTGTTGCCATGCTGTGCTGAGCAAGATTGGCACCTTTTCTTACTTATGTCCATCCTTATTTGGGCAGATATCCTCTTTCCCCTGGATGTTACCATCTTTCCAGCCATTCTCTTGGCCTCTCCCCTCTGGGAGGGAGTTTCCTCTTGAGCCAAGATCTGGGGGAAAAGGGAAGGAAAATGGCAAAAGCCCCACCTTAGATGCCAGCTCAGCTAGTCACAGCTTCCTCAGGCTCTGCTGACTCATTACTTAAAGCAGGAATTTACAACTAGCTAAATAGATTTCAGGACTCAGTGAATTTAGATGGGGGGGGTGGTGGAAAGAATGTGTTTATTTTCACTAACCCCTAACTGAAATTGAGCATTTCCTTCAATTGTATGTTTTTAAAATCATGATTCTGAGAAGGGGTCCATAGGCTTTACCAACCTGCCAAATAAGTGTATGACACCAAAGAAGTGAAGAATCCCTGCAATAGAGGGATCCAAGTATAGGTTCTCTCCTTATGTGCTGGGACTTGTAAAAAAACAATTAATAACTCTCCTTTTAAGCTCCGAGCCCCCAGCCAATGAGTTGTTGACCAAAAAATTAAAATACTAAAACCTTAAATCTCTCTTCTCTCTGCCCTGTCTCTCTGTCTCTGTCTCTGTCTCTGACTCTCTCTGTCTCTCTCTGTCTCTGTCTCTCTGTCTCTCTCTGTCTCTGTCTCTCTGTCTCTCTCTGTCTCTCTCTCTCTGTCTGTCTCTCTCTGTCTCTCTCTGTCTCTGTCTCTCTCTCTGTCTCTGTCTCTCTGTCTCTCTCTCTGTCTCTCTCTCTCTCTCTCTCTCTCTCTCTCTCTCTGTTTCTCTCTCTCCCCCACTCCCAGGAACTCTGCAGTTGTTCCTATCCACTGTATTTGAGCAATAAAACATATACATTAGCAATGCTAACCCTATTTATCACAACTGCCAGCTTAAGAGACAAAGTAAACAAATCTTTAAGAAACATAGATGTTTCTAATCCTGGGAGATATGCCTTCTAAAAAGAGGAAGGAAACCAGAGAAGGAATATAGAGAGCACTGCCTTGATTCTAATTGTCTGGATGAGTTTCAGCCATGCATAATCTGCCCAGATACACCCCCATGGGTCCAGAATCTAGTGCTGACACACCTCCCCAGCTTCCATATGCTCTTTCAGATTCTCAGATTCTCTGACACAGCTACTGCTCTTGTTACCCCTTTCCCACTTCTGCACACCTCTATGCTTGCCCTGCCAATTCGTCAGGATGGGGGAGGCTAGCTTGTCAGTCAGTCTGGCTCCATCAGACACAGAATCAAGGCAAACTCCCCAAGGGAAAGGGGAGTTAGGAACTTGTGCCTAAGACCAGTGGACATCTCCAGCATTCTGATCTCCTTGGCAATTCCAAGGTAGTGTGACATTCTTGCTGCCTGAGTATTGGGAAGGCACACCTTCCCCCTCACAAGAAGGCCTAGAAAGAGTCTCAAGTCACAACGTTAGGAGAAAGAAAGAGAACAAGAGCTGAAATCTTCTCTCCCTTTAAATCCTACCGTGCCCTGATCCAGATGCCTCCAGTCCTCACTTTCCAGCCTTCCCCTATGCTTTGGCTTTTCCTACTAGAATGTAAGCTCCTGGAGAGCAGGGACTGTCTTGTTTTCTTTTATTTGCATCCCCAACTCTTAACACTGCCTGACACATAGGTACTTAGTAAATTCTTTCTCCCCCCCCATTCCCTATTCCCTTCCCCACTCCCTCTCTCCTTTCTTCTCCCTCTCTTCCCCTCCCAGTTCTCCCACTCTCCCTTTCTGTTTCTCTCCCCCACGTCTTTTCCTCCCCCTCTCTCTCTTTCCCTCTCTCTCCCTTTATTTTTTTCCCTCCTGCCCCTTTCCCCTCTCTCTTTTCCTCCTCACCCCCTCCTTTCCCTTTCCCTACCTCTCTCCTCCTTTCTCTGGATCTTCAAGAATGCAGCATGCATTTCCTGACTAGGACTCCTAGGTCATGGTAGCAACTTAGGATGGAAATGAGAGGATCATAGGCAGTCATCACTACAGGACCCTTTCTTCCTGGATACCCCTATTTACCTTGATTTCCTTGACATTGCACTCTCTTGCTTCTCCTGCTTGTCTGACTGCTACTTCCCAGTCCCCATTCTTGGCTTATCATCACTTTCTCTTCCCTAAGCACAGATGTCCATCAAAGCTCTCTTCCGGGCCTAATTTCCATTCTCTTTATGTTCTGCTTTAGTGACATTATGAGCTCCTATGTGTTCAATTATCATCTCTGTGTAGATGACACTGGACTCCATAATTCAGCCCTCAACTCTCTTCTGAACTTCAGTGTTCTGTTAGCATCTCAAACTCAACATGACCAAAACAGAACTCATCATCTTTTCTATTAAATCTGCCCTTCCTCCTATTCTTTTCCCCCCTTTTATGGCTCTGTGATCTCCTTCCAATGGTACAGACTATAACTTATCTGTACCATGTTATTCTGAGTGACTCATCCTCCAGGATGGGGGTGGGGGTCCACTCAACATACTTGGAGACTTTCTCTCCCTCTCATGACATTGAATGAATACCAATGGAGCATGTGGGCTATCTACAGAATAAGCTTTGCTCTTGCTCTATGACCAGCCAGCATCTCCTTCTCCTGTTCTACATCTTTCTGATAATACCTTTTGGGCAATTTCTCCTGAGGAATCCTTCACTGCTCACGTGTTGTAGCCTTTTTCCATCGCTCTTTGGGTAACCTTCAAATTTAACTCAAAAATTAATTTACCAATTAATTTATGGAACCTAGTAAGTGTTTAATAAGTTCTTTCCAATTAATTGATGAATTTTTAGAGTCTGGGTTTTTCATCACTTGTGGACATATAATATTACCACAAAAATATTGGTAGTAAAAAATGAACCTTTTAGGGGCAGCTAGGTGGCACAGTGGATAGAACACTGGTCCTGGAGTCAGGAGTACCTGAGTTCAAATCTGGCCTCAGACACTTAACACTTACTAGCTGTGTGACCCTGGGCAAGTCACTTAACCCCAATTGCCTCACTAAAAAAAAAAGAATTAAAAAATGAACCTATTATCCAACAGAAACTTAGGAGCATTAAGAACATTGTACAATTTCCCACAGGTGATTTAATCTACTCTCTTCCTGCTGTTCAATTCTGGTCCCTCCTCATTGAACATCTACCATGTTTGTCAAGATCTAAACAGGTATAGATAGTAGGTAGATGGAAGGATGGATGCATGGAAGGAAGGAAGGATGGATGGATGGATGGATGGATGGATGGAAGGATGGATGTTGGATAGATAGATGGACCTACGCTGAGTTGCATATCAAATATATATCATAGTCTAGAGACAACAGTCATTTTTATCCACTTTTTCCTGTGTATTTTCTTGCGTTTCTCCTATGTGAATAGTTAGGCCAAACTCTTTTTAGTGTTCATGATGTAGTTTGAGGTGTGGGCCCAGTTGGAGGCTCAACTTGCTGGGGTCTGTTAGAGAGTATTCCTCCTTTGGGAAAGCAAAGTGGTTTATCAACCGGATAATGAAATAGATGCGTCAAGGGTACTCAGAAAACTAGGTGCTTTGAAATTTATAGCAGGAATCCATAACCATATGAAAAATGCTCTAGATCACTAGAAATCAGAGAAATACAAATTAAAACAACTCTGAAGTATTCTCTCCTACCTATCAGAGTGACAAATATATAAAAAACAGAAAATGTTGGATGTTGGAGGGAGATGGGAAAGCTGGGATGCTAATACACTGTTGGTGGAGTTGTGAGCTGATCCAACCATTCTGGAGAGCAATTTAGAACTATGCCCAAGGGGCTATAGAACTGTGCAATCCAGCAATACCACTGCTAGGTGAATATCCCAAAGATGTACCCCAAAGAGAAAAAAACCTATCTGTACAAAAATATCTATAGCAGCTCTTTTTGTGGTGGCTAAGAATTGGAAATCAAAGGAATGTCCATCCATTGGGGAAGGGCTAAACAAGCTGTGGTATAGGATGGTGATGGAATATTATTGTGCTATGAGAAATGACAAGCAGGATTTTGGAAAGGCCTGGAAAGTCTTACATGAACTGATGCATAGTGAAGTGACCAGAACCAGGAGAACATCGTGCACAAATACAGCAATATTGTTTGATGAAGAATTGTGAATGATCACCATTCTCAACAATATAATGATACAAGACAACCCCAAAGGACTATTGATGAAACATACTATCCACCTCCAAAGAAAACTGGTATTGATGGAAAACAGACTGAAGCATGCTAGTTTTCACTTTTCTTAATTTTTTTCTTTTATTCAAGTTTTCTTGTACAAAATGACAAATATGGTAATGTTTTACATAATTGTACATGTATTGTACATGTAATTGTACATTGCTCGCCACCTTTGGGAGGGGGGAGGGGAGGGAGGGAAGGAAGGATAAAAATTGGAACTCAAAACTATAAATAAAAATGTTTATTACTTAAAAAAAGAAGTTTATAGCAGGAGCCTAATTGGAAGTCTTACTTCCTTACTTATTTGTTTATTACCCTGACTAGGACCAGGTGGTGACAATAATCCCTAATTAGACAAGCATTCCCCACTCCCCAACAGCTGTAACTTTTCCCCCCATCTATCTTCCTATAAAAGCATTAACTTCCCTCAGGCTTAGGGGGAAGATGTTTTAAATCTACTTCTTCCCAGGAGCTGAAGTCTTAGACTTCTCCTCCCAGCCACATCTCCTAATGCTGAGTAAAAATTTTACTACCTTGGATCAGAATGTGTGGGAGAGTGAATTCGTCAACAGAGGGACGTTTAGATGGCTTTGAAGCATTCTGGGGCTTGATGTAATTGCTATATTGTCATCCACATATAGGAACAACTGGAGAAGCTCAGTATCTCTACAGAATCCATTCTCTACTTGCACTTTGTGATGGATATCCTTCACAATAGTGGCATGGCTCATCTTTGAGTTATATCTCCTTGTTCTATGTCTCATTTGATCTCTTTAGGGTTTTTTGTTTGATAGACTGATTTTTTTTTTAGTTAACAAAAATCAATTTTCTCTGTCTCTCTCGCACACATTCCCCATATTGGAAAGAAAAAGAGAACCATTGTAACAAATCTGCAAAGTCAAGTCACATTAGTCATGTCCAAAGTTATATGCTTCATTCTACACCCTCAGTTTATCACCTCTCTGTCAGGTGGTGGGTAGCATGCTTCATTATTGGAATCTTGGTCATTGCTTTGACTAGAATTCTTAAGTCTTTCACAGTTGTTTATGTTTACATTGTTTTGTCATTATGTAAATTACTTTCCTTGTTCTGCTCACTTCATTCTACAACAATTCATACAAGTCTTCTCAGGTTTCTTTGAAACAACCCCTTTCATCACTTGTTTTAAAAATATTAATAGTGTTTTATTTTTTCCAATTACATGTAAAGATAGTTTTTTCAATATTCACTTTTGGAAAATTTTGAGTTCCACATTTTTCTCCCTCCCCCTTTACAAAGACAGCAAAACAATCTGCCTTTCATCCTTTCTTAAAGCAAAATATTTTTAAGATAATTTTAATTTTTATTTTCAGTTCAAAGTTCTCTCCCCCTCTCCACCTCATCCCCAAACAAGAAATATGATACCCATTATTCAAGCCACCTTACTTCTTACTCAGAATTTGGCCATTTGTGGACAAATACCTGTGCTTAACCAATGCTACAACAATCGAAAATTTCTTCCATAGGCACCTAGTATGTGAAGGTTTTCTTCAAAGAGAAAATCTAGTCCATATTGAGTTTTCCAAGTTATGTGGAGCTCTCCCCACAGGGACTTGAGTCCTGGGGTCAATGTGGCCATTGTCCCTTTCTCAAATGAGAAAACTGTCCTGAGTGGAAACTCTTCCAATGATTCCTTCAGTGTATATGGTAATACTACAGGGGTCTACACAAAAACTGTCCTTTTCTAGATAGGTAAATTTAAAACTCTTGGTGGGGGGCAGGGGGGAAGATCCTTCTGGTAGAGGTGATTCCATCCAGGCAATTTCCTTTGGATCCTGTATCCCAAAGGGAACCTGTAGTTCCCCCAAGGATCTTTTTGACTGCCACAGCAAACCAAATGGACAAAATGTAGAGTTAAGGCACAGGCATCTCACTCTAAAAAGTTGTAGGGCATTTCACTTTCACAAAAACCAAGCATCTAAGGCAGCAGGTAGTGAATAAGAGCCCTGCCTTTCCCTTTTCATTTTGGGTGGGACCGAGTGAGTCACAACAGATGGGCAGCCATGGATAGGTTATGATTTATACGGCTAATCTCATTAGAGTATCTCCTTCCTTCTCCCTCCCACCACTCCTTTTCCAAACTTTTTTATTTCTGTCAAGAGCATCACCATCTTTCTACTTATCCATGTTTATAACTTTGGTGATATACTCATCCTCTCATGCTCCCTCACTCCACATAGGCAATCAGTTGCCAAATCTTGTCAACCCTACCTTCACATCAACTCTTGAATCTATACCCTTTCTCTCCACTCACTAAGATGCTCTAGCCCTCATCACCTCTCACCTGGACTTGCAGTAGCTCCCTAATTGGTCTTTCTGTCTCAAGTTTCTCCCCAATCTTGTCCATCCTCCATCCAACTGCTAAACTTACTCAAGAAACTTTAGGAGCTTTCAATTGAATCTAGAATGCCAGAAAACGGAATTGCTCCCATTTTAATCATCTTAGGAAGATTCTGACAATCACCTGGAAGGATACAGTACTGAACACTGAGGTCCTTTCCTGAACTAAATTGCCAAGCATTCAAACTCCACTGCAGAGAGCACAACTCCAATGGGTTAGCCATGTTGTTCAAATGCCAAACCTATGTTTGCCTAAAAGACTTGTGGAGAACTAACACTAGGCAAGCACTCATATGGTGGTCAGAAGAAAGTGATACAAGAGTACTCAAGGTCTCTCTGAAGAGCTTTGGAATTGATTACATGATATGGGAGACATTGGCACAGGACTACCTAGTATGGTGTGCACAAATCAAATAATGTGCTGTACTCTAGGAGCAAAGTAGAATTGCAGTAGCTGAAAAGAAATGTGAGATGCAATTTAGAGAATCCAACTCAAAGGTTCACATGGACTATTTGTACCTGACTTGTGGGAGAGCATTCTGAGCTCATATGGGTCTGATCAGTCACAGCGAGACACTGTCATTTGACTCTAACATAGTGATGTCATGTTGGTCCTCCTTGAGAACGAAGGATGATGACCAACCAGGATCAAAGATTATTTCAGCTTTATCTCATCCTTTTTTAAACTCCTGTTTTTGTGAAAGGTGATATTTTCTTAGTCACTTTTTTGAAAGTAATAATGAGTTCCAAGCTTTTCCCCACATCTTTTGTATTCTTCTCTCTTTCAGGAGAATTCATGAAACCTATAAGTAGAATTGGGAGAATAGGGTTTTGATTCAATGTGCCAACATCTGGGGACATTAGGGAAGATACAAGGTAACATTGAAGAGTAAGTTGCTAGTAGCTGGGAAAAGGACTCAGGAAACACTTTATAATGAAGGTAGTGTTTGAGCTGAGTATTGAAGGAAATCACATATTCTAAGAAGCAAAGTGATGAGGGAGAATGTTCCAGATCTGGGAAATAGATATGGCAAAGAGACAGGAGATCAAATGACACTGGACTGAAAAAAAAATGAGTGGAGGGGAATAATGCATAGAAAACTGGAAAGATAGGTGGGTCTGTCTATGAAGAGTTTTAAATGCCAAAACACAGGAATTGATGCTGGAGGAAATGGGGAACCACTGGAAGTCAAGTCAACACATTTATTTTTTAATAGCATTTTATTTTTTCCCAATTGAATATAAAGACAAATTTAGAAACTCATTTAAAACTACTTTTGAGACCAAAAGAGAAAAACCATGAAAAAATAAAGTGAAAATCACATGCTACAGTTGGTGTTCAGACCCCATCAGTCCTTTCTTTGGAGGAAGATAGCATTTTTTCATCATGAGTCCTTTGGAATTGTCTTGGATCATTGTGATGAGGCTGGGACTAGAATCCGGCACTCAACTCCCTGTCTGAACACCTTTCCACTACATGTTGAAAGTGTTTTGATTCTAGTAAGTGAGCACCAAATTGGGTGGTGTGATAGGCAATAAGCTTTTATTAAGCCACACACAGGATTAAACAAGCAGTAACAACACAAAAAAGGCAAAAGACAGTCCTTGTTCTTCAGGACCTCACAATCTAGTGGTGTTAGCCAGGCTGAGATCCTCTCAAAACACATGACTTTGCCTGACTCTCCCCTAATGCTCCCCCACTACATTCCAGACTTCTGAGGAAGGATCAGTTGCTTCCATTAAAATCCTGCTCCTGGTCCCCAGGCAAGTGGCATGTACTCTTCACCATGACTACTTTCAGATGACAGATTCCCTCCCCTACATTACCATCAGCCCTTGGGGCCCCAGCCCTCCACAGTGTTAATATCATCTAAGAGGACCATTGATACTGCTGTCATGCTCTGCCAAAGGAGAGAGTGGCTGCATTCTCTAGTCTCTATAATGAGCATCATTGAGCTGCTGAACATTCAGTTGTCTGCCCTTTGGAATGTAGCCTAAACAAAAGACAAGCTGGGGGTCCTGGAGAAATCATGCCCTGGGGCAGGAGTTGAGGGAGCAGCTGGGCAAAGGAAAGACCTGGGTGCAGTTGCAAGCAGGTGGATGCCAAGAGGCCCATTAGCTTATATTCTCATTGGACCAGAGAGCTTACCCACTCCACCCTTGTCTCCAGGTTTGCCCAGATTCTGTCTCCTGTTTAAGCCCTAATAACCCAAGCCCACTTGAACTCTCTCTTTCTTGACTACCCAAGTCTATTCCATGCCCTCTGAAATTTGATTACATTACATTGAAGACTGTCTTTGTAATGGTAGTTCACGTGCCCATAGTTTGTTAAGTTTTATAAAGTGCTCTGTGGTAGAAATAACTATTGTTTATATAGTAATTTAAGGTTTATAATGCACTTTACAAATATCCTCAAAACAACCCTGGGCAGTAGGGGCTATTACTACCACCCCCATTTTACAGATGAGGAACAGATGTTAAATGACTTAGCCAGAGTCACACAGTTAGTGTGTCTGAGACAAGATTTGAACTCAAGGACAGTGGAAAGTGCACTGGCTCTTTCTGGAAAGAGGGCCTGAGTTCAAATCCCACCATTTATTTTTTTAAATTTTGAGTTCCATGACTAATATGTAAATATATTTCACATGATTGCACACATATAACTTATATCAAATTGCTTAACATCTCAGGGAGGGGGAGAATTTGGAGCTCAAAATTTTAAAAATTAAGGTTAAAATTGTTTTTACATGTAATTGGGGAGAAATAAAATATTTTTTAAAACCCCCAAATTTTGATTACCAAAATTCTCTCCCTCCTTCTCCTCCCCACTTCTTGGGAAAGCAAGTAATTTGATATTGATTATACATGTTCAATCGTGCAAAACCTTTCCATATTAGCCATGTTGCAAAAGAAAATGCAAACCAAAAAAACCCCAAACATGATGAAGATTTTTTAAGAAAATTTTAAAAAATATATGCTTCAATCTGCATTCAGACCCTTGAGCTCAGTCTTGAAGGAAAGTGGATATTTTAAGAGGTAGAGGAGAAGAGGGAGTGCTTCCAAGTAGTTGGGCCAACCTGTGCAAAGGTGGGAGGTAGATAGGACAAACTGTGCAAAGGTATAGAGATGGTATATCTGAGTAAAATGGCCATTTGGGTAGGACCTTTAAACTCTTTAAGGTACCTGGGGATTTTATATGTTAAACAGAGGAGAACTAGAGTAGGGTTAGGAGCAGAATTTCCTAATCATTAGAACCATTCTCTCTGTTACGGGAACTTGTTTCACTTTTGGATATCTCTAATTGTTAGAAAGTTTTTATCAAATCAAGTAGAATCTACCTCTTTGTTGCTTCCACCCCACAGCTCCCATTTCTGATCTCAGTTAATCCACTGGATAAGTTTTAAATTACTTGACAGTTATCACATTTCCCCAAAGTCTTCCCTTTTTCAAGATAATTATCCTTTAAAAAAACCAATATTTTCTTTTTCTTCAATTACATTAAAATAATTTTAAACATTTTTCTAAAGTTTTGAGTTCTAAATTCTATCCCTCCTTCCCCTAACCCATCCCTAAGATGGTAGGCAGTCTGATACAGTTTATACATGTGCAATCATGTAAATCATTTCCATATTAGTCATTTTGTACAGGTAGACTCCAAAAAAAAAAAAAAAAAAAGAAAGTGAAAAATACCATGCTTCAGGGGCAGCTAGGTGGCGCAGTGGATAGAGCACTGGCCTTGGAGTCAGGAGTACCTGAGTTCAAATCCAGCCTCAGACACTTAACACTTACTAGCTGTGTGACCTTGGGCAAGTCACTTAACCCTAATTGCCTCACTTAAAAAAAAAAAAAAAGAAAATACCATGCTTCAGTTCTTTCTTTGGAGGCAGATAGCATGCTTTCTCATGAATCCTTTGGGATTGTTTTGGATCATTGTATTGCTGAGAAGAGCTAAATCATTCACAGTTCTTCATCATACTTTATTGCTGTTATTGTGTACAATGTTCTCTTAGTTCTGTTCACTTTACTTTGCATCAGTTCACATAAGTCTTTCCAGATTTTTCTGAAATTGTCCTGCTTGTCATTTCTTATACATAGCACAAGAATATTCCATTATAATCATAGACCATAACTTGTTTAACCATTCCCCAATTGATGGGCATCCTTTCACTTTCCAATTCTTAGATATCACAAAGAGAGCTGCTATAAGTATTTTTGCATAAGTAGGTACTTTCCTCTTTTTTGATGTTTTTGGAATATAGACCTAGCAGTGGTATTGCTGGATCAAAGGGTATGCACAGCCTTTTGAGCATAGTTCCAAATTGTTCTCCAAAATGGTTGGATCAGTTCACAACAACAATGCATCAGTGTCCCAGTTTTCCCACAATCCCTCCAACATTTATAATTTTCCTTTTTTGTCATATTAGTCAATCTGATAGGTGTGAGGTGGTACCTCAGAGTCATTTTAATTTGCACTTCTCTAATCAATAATTATTTAGAGCATTTTTAGATGACTTTGGATAGCTTTGATTTCTTTGTCTGAAAACTGCCTGTTCATATCCTTTGGCCATTTATCAATTGGGAAATACTTGTATTTTTATAAATTTAATTCTGTTCTCTATATATTTGAGAAATGAAGCCTTTTTCAGAGACACATGTTGCAAAAATTTTCCTCCAGTTTTCTGTTTTGCTTTTAATTTTGGTTGCATTGGCTTTGTTGGTGCAAATCTTTCTAAAATTTTTAAATTTATTTTTATTTTTTAAACATAAAAGTATTTTATTATTTTCTAGCTACATGTAGAGTTTTCAACATTTGTTTTTATAAGATTTCTAGTTTCAAATTTTTCTCTGTCCCTCCCCAAGACAGCAAGCAATCTGATATAGGTTATATATGTACAATCATATCAAACATATTTCTGCATTAGTCATGCTGTGAAAGAAGAATCAGATCAAAAGGGAAAAACCTCAAAAAAGAAAAACAAAAAATAGAAATAGTATGGTTCAATCTGCATCTAGATGCCACAGTTCTTTTTTTTTCTGGATTTGGAGAGCATTTTCCATCATGAGTCCTTTGGAACTATATTGGACCATTGTATTGCTGAGGGTCAAGTCCATCACAGTTGATCAGCACACAATGTTGTTCATACTGTGTACAATGTTCACCTGGTTCTGCTCATCCTACTCAGCATCAGTTCATGCAAGTCCTTCCAGGTTTCTCTGAAATCCACCTGCTCATTGTTTCTTACAGCACAATAGTATTCCATTACATTCATATACCACAACTTGTTCAGCCATTCCCTAATTGATGGGTATATTCTTTTTTTTTTAATGTATAAGGTATTTTATTTTTTCCGTTACATGTAAAGATAGTTCTCAACTTTTGTTTATACAAGCTTTACAATTTCAGATTTTTCTCCCTCCCTCCCCTCCCTCCCCCCTCCCCTAGACAGCAGGTAATCTGATATAGGTTATGTCTATATATCTCTATACATATACATATAGATATAGATATATACACACACACATATATACACATAATAACATTAATCCTATTTCTGCATTAATCCTGTTACAAGAGAAAAAATCAGAGCAGTGATGCAAAACCTCAAAATAGAAAAAAAAAAACCAACAGCACCCAAAACAAAAGAAATAATATTGTTCAATCAGCATCTATACTCCACAGTTCTTTCTTTCTTTTTTTTTTCTTGGATTTGGAGATCCTCTTCTATCATGAGTTCCCTGGAACTCTTCTGTACCATTGCATTGGTGAGAAGAATATAGTCTGATGGGTATATTCTTGATTTCCAATTCCTTGCCACCACAAAAAGAAAAGCTATAAATATTTTTGCACATGTGGGTCCTCTTCCTTTTTTTATGATCTCTTTGGGGAAAAGACCTAATAGTGGTATTGCTGGGTCAAAGGGTATGCACAGCCTTATAGCCCTTTGGGCATAGTTTCAAATTGTTCTCTAGAATGGTTGGATCAGTTCACAGCTCCACCAACAATGCAAATTTTCCACAGCTTCTCCAACATTTGGGGAATGACTTGAATTCTTATACATTTGATTTAGTTCCTGATATATTTAAAAATGAGGCCTTTATCAGAAATACTGGCTATAAAATTGTTTCCCAGCTTTCTGCCTCCCTTCTAATTTTGAATGCATTGCTTCTGTTTTGGATGCATTGCTTCTGAATGCAAACCCTTCTTAATCTACATAATCCAAATGATCTATTTTACGCTTTGTAATGCTGTCTATATTTTCTTTGATCCTAAATAAACTATTTTGTGCTCTCCTAATTTGCTTATGGTATCACCCTTCATGTATAAATCACATACCTATTTTGACATTTTTGTATATGGTGTGAGATGTTGCTCTGTCTATACCTGGTTTCTGCCCATACAGTTTTCCAGTTTCCCCAGAAGTTTTTGTCAAATAATGAGTTTTTGTTCCAAAAGCTTGGGTCTCTGGGTCTATCATATAATAGATTACTGTGGTCATTTACTATAATGTAGTGTGTACCTAATCTATTTCACTGATCCACCTCTCTATTTCTTAGGCAGTACCACATGTTTTGATATACCACTTTATAATATACCTTGAGTTCTAGTATCCTCAGTTCTTTCAACTCATCCTTGAATTATATGGTCTCCAGTCCCCTTATCTTTCTGATGACTCCAGTTTCCTGACTTCTATAGTAGAGTTTGGGCAGCTAGGTGGTGCCATAGTGCATAGAGCCGGGGTCTAGAGTCAGTAAGACTCATCTTCCTGAGTTCAAATCTGGCCTCAGACACTTACTAGCTGAATAGCCCTGGGCAAGTTACATCACCCGGTTTGCCTCAATTTCCTCATCTGTAAAATGAACTGGAGAAGGAAATGCAAACTACTCCAGTATCTTTGCCAAGCAAGCCCCAAATGGGGTCACAAAGAGTCAGACACAATTAAAAACAATTGAACAACAACAACTAATAGAGGGCAGGGACTATATCTTACATTTCTTCTGTAATCTCTCCATCACCTTGTATGTCCCTTGGTCCATGGTTGGTGATCAATATACAGGTATACCTCATTTTATTGTGCTTTGCAGATATTGTGTTTTCTACAAATTGAAGGTTTGTGGCAACCCTGTATGGAACAAGTTTATTGGCACCATTTTTCCAACTCTTAAGTGCTCATATCATGTCTCTGTGTCATTTTTTGGCAATTCTTTAAATATTTCAATTTTTTTCATTATTATTACCTCTCTTGGTGATCTGTGATCAGTGATCTTTGATGTTACTATTGTATTTATTTTGGGGCTCCATAAACCAAGCCCATATAAGACAGTGAACTTAATTGATAGATGTTGTGGGTATTTTTTTCTGCCTGATCCCTTCATCTCCCTTCTCTCTCCCTCTCTTCAGGCCTCCCTATTCCCTGAGACACAATAATATTGAAATAGGTCAGTTAATAACCCTACAGTGGCCTCTAATTGGTCAAGTGAAAGGAAGAGTCAATGGATGGAGTAAATTTCATTGTTGTCTTATCTGAAGAAATTGCCACAACCACCTCAGCCACCAACAACCACCACCCTGAGCCGGTGGCAGCCATCAACACTGAACCAAGACCCTCCACCAGCAAAAAGATGATTATGACTCACTGAAGGCTCAGATAATGGTTAGCATTTTGAGCAATAAAGTATTTTAAAATTGAGGTATGTGCATTGTTTTTTAGACATAATACTATTGCATACTTTGACTACAATATGGTGTAAACATAACTTTCATATGCTCTGGGAAACGAAAGAATTTATGGAGCTTGCTTTATTGCAGTGGTCTGAAACTGAACCCTGTAGGCCCTTGAATTGAAATGGACTCAGGTGTGGCCATGCTTCCAGCACCAGGGTTTTGTTAGCTTCTGTGCTATGTCAAAGTCTTGGTTCTTTGTAATATGGAAGAAAAAAATTCAGTACTCTGCATTTGAGGCATAAGCCTCAAATTCTAAATATTCTAAGTATCCCTGCTTAGAAAGAGAAAATAAATACAAGGGGATAGAACTCCATCTTGGCTTTGAAAATCTGACACAAGGCATTTTTACCTTATGATTCATAGTATTTCCAAACCATTCCTTTTGTTTCCCACTGGACTGCATCCTCCGTACTTCTTTATTATGTTCTCGGATGGGTGTCTTTATTTCCTCTCCCTTTTCAGCTTCCTTTCATATGGTGTCTTCTTCCATTAGAATAAAGCCTCTTGAGGGCAGACACTGTCTTTCTTTTGTATTTGTACCCCTGTTGTTCATCCTTCGTTTTCTTTCTTTCTTTCTTTCTTTCTTTCTTTCTTTCTTTCTTTCTTTCTTTCTTTCTTTCTTTCTTTCTTTCTTTCCTTCTTTCCTTCTTTCCTTCTTTCCTTCCTTCCTTCCTTCCTTCCTTCCTTCCTTCCTTCCTTCCTTCCTTCCTTCCTTCCTTCCTTCCTTCCTTCCTTCCTTCCTTCCTTCCTTCCTTCCTTCCTTCCTTCTTTCCTTCCTTCTTTCCTTCCTTCTTTCCTTCCTTCTTTCCTTCCTTCCTTCCTTCCTTCCTTCTTTCCTTCCTTCCTTCTTTCCTTCTTTCCTTCTTTCCTTCTTTCCTTCTTTCCTTCTTTCCTTCTCTCTCTCTCTCTCTCTCTCTCTCTCTCTCTCTCTCTCTCTCTCTCTCTCTCTCTCTCTCTCTTTTTTGGTGAGGCAATTGGGGTTAAGTGATTTGCCTAGTAAGTGTCAAGTGTCTGAGGCCGGATTTTAACCCAGGTCCTCCTGAATCCAGGGCCGGTGCTCTATCCACTGCGCTACCTGGCTGCCCCCCTCCTTCATTTTCAAAGAAAACCAATGACATCAGGGGGTGATGTCTTGATTCATGGGTGAATTGGATTTAATTGAGGCAGTTGCACAAAATCCTCAGTCTCACTCCTCCTTCCGGAATAGTCAAAGTCCAGTGACAAGACAAAAGGCAAGACCGTGTCGAAGTCCTGGATGCTGTGAGTGACCTCCATGGCTGATGGAACGAGTTGTTCTCATCTGCTTATTCCCCGGGGGAGTCTCTGCGTGCTTGGAGTCGACATGGCAGGTTTGGGGCCCATCAGTCACTCTCAAAATAGTTTAGTCCTTCTGCCGGGATAGTTTCACTGCGGTGTGATTGCTTCATATACTGCAGCTTCTGGGAACTACAGGTGAGAGTCAGGTGACATCCACCAAAGGTGGATGAGCAGCCCTGACAAGGGCTTGGCAAGTCCTCACACCAGGGGTGTTGGTCCTCCCTGAATACCCCATTTAGCCTAGTTGTATTGCCAGCACTTATCATAGTGTCTGGCACATAGCAGATTCTTTTTTCTATATTTATTTGCTTTTTTAAAAAGTAATGAACATTTTTATTTATAGTTTTGAGTTCTAATTTTTATCCCTCCTTCCTTTCCCTCTTCTCCCACCTCCCTGAGGTGGTAAACAATCAGATATGGGTTATACATGTAGGATTATCTAAAGCATTACCTCTTTCCCCATGGGGGTGGCTAGGTGGCGCAGTGGATAAAGCACTGGCCTTGGATTCAGGAGGACCTGAGTTCAAATCCGGCCTCAGACACTTAACACTTACTAGCTGTGTGACCCTAGGCAAGTGACTTAACCCCCATTGCCCCACAAAAAAACCAAAACAAAACATTACCATATTAGTCATTTGCACAAGAAAACTTGAATAAAAGGGAAAAAATGAAAAATAGCATGCTTAAGTCTGTGTTCCATCAATATCAATTCTTTCTTTGGAAGTGGATAGTATGTTTCATCAATAGTCCTTTGGGATTGTCTTGGATCATTGTATTGTTGAAAATAGTTAAGTCATTCACAGTTCTTCATCAAACAATATTGCTGTCTCTATGCACAATGTTCTTTTGGTTCTGCTTACTTCACTATACATCAGTTCATGCAAGTTTTTCCAGACCTTTCTGAAATCATTGTGTTTGTCATTTCTTATAGCATAACAATATTCCATTACCATCATGTATCATGGCTTGTTTAACCCTTTCCCAATTGACATGCATTCCTTTGATTTTTGATTCTTAGCCACCACAAAAAGAGCTGCTAAAAATATTTTTTTGGTATAAATAGGTGTTTTTTTCTTTTGGGGGACATCTTTGGCACATAAACCTAGCAGTGGCTGGATCAAAGGGTAATAGCAGTTTCTTAATAAATTTTTACTAACTGAAAGACACACGTCCACAAAAAGATTTTGTTTGTTTGTTTTTTGGTGAAACTATTGGGTCTAGGGTCACAGAGCTAGTAAGTGTTAAGTGTCTGAGGTCGGATTTGAACTCAGGTCCTCCTGACTCCAGGGCCAGTGCTCTATCCACTGCACCACCTAGCGGCCCGTTACAGTAAGATTTTTAAAACACAACCATAGTTACAAAGTTCAGGTAAAAGTTCAGTGAATGGTTTTAATTTGCCAAAGAAAACAAAAATAATCGTTTCTTAAAATGCCTAAGCATCATAGAGATTCATTTTCCTAACTCATCTGGATAATCCTGTTAAAGGAGATTAATTAATTACGGTATTTACACTGTTAATCTCTTGACTACCCTAATTACCACCACCCCACCAATTTAGAATTCCTTCTTAAATCTTGATCCAGTTTCTTCTTAGAAAGTGGTTAAGCTCTTGGTTAGGAGGATATAATAAAATTATAGCATAGGGCATTGTCTGTGAATTGACAGTGAAAGAAAGACTAATAGGAGTTTCTCCTTCAGATATAAAGGAGTACTTCCCTATTACTGATGAGGCCACCACCATCCTCTGTTACCACTGTGGTGTCATCCTTGATTTCTCACTCGCACTCACACCCCACGCCTCCCATATTCAATCTCTTGCTAAGTCTTATCATTTCTACCTTCACATCATTTCTTGTATTTGTCCTTCTTTCCACTCATATAGCTGCCATCATGGTGTAGGTCCCCATCACCTCGAGAGTGGACTATTACAGTAGGCTTCTAATTGGTCTCCTTGCCCCAAGTACCTCCCCACTCCATTCCATTCTCCATTCATCTCCCCCAATGATCTTCCTAAAGTTCAGGCCTGACTATGTCATCTCCCTGCTCAAACTCCAGTGGCTTCTTATTACTTCTGGGAATGGGCAGATGAGAACATGAAGCTGCCCAATGAAGGAGACTGAAGCAGGCCTGTGGCTTGGTCAGACATCGAAGATGCCAAGATCATCCATGGCCTCCTGGGCCATCACCAGTCGTCCCGACTTTTGCTTTTCCCTTGGACTTCGATAACTCTGCAAGAGGAAATGAGGCTGATGATTTTGTGGGGCTCTGCCTCACTTAAATGCAATTCACTCAAGAGTCAAGACATCACACCATGAAGTCATCGGTCCTCTTTGCAAACAAAGGATGAACAACAGCAACAATGACTTCCAGGATCAAGTATAAAATCCTCTTTTTTGTCTTCTTCCTCCTCCTCCTCCTCCTCCTCCTCCTCCTCCTCCTCCTCCTCCTCCTCCTCCTCCTCCTCCTCCTCCTCCTCCTCCTCCTCCTCCTCCTCCTCCTCCTCCGGCAATTGGGGTTAAGTGACTTGCCCAGGGTCACACAGCTAGTAAGTGTTAAGTATTTGAACTCAGGTCCTCCTGAATCCGGGGCTGGTGTTCTATGTACTGCGCCGCCTAGTTGCCCCCTCCTCCCATCTTCTAACAGTTCACCATCCTGAATACTTTATGGTTATTGTTATAGTTATAAGACAGTAGGGTGCAGCTAGGTAGCACAGTGGATAGAGCACCGGCCCTGGAGTCAGGAGGACCTGAGTTCAAATCCGGCCTCAGACACTTAACATTTACTAGCTGTGTGACCCTGGGCAAGTCACTTAACCCTCATTACCCTGCAAAAAAAAGACACTGGCTCTCTTACTGTTTCTCCACCATGATACTCCCTCTCTTTTTCTTTGGCCATCCACCACGCCTGAAATATTCTCACTCCTTACCTCTGCCTCCTGGCTTCCCCGGCTTCCTCCAAGTGTCGGTTCAAATCTACCTTCCCCAGGCCTTTTGCTGTCTCCTCAGCTGCTGGTGCCTTCCCTCTGAGATTGCCTGTTATTTATACCATTGTAACCTGTGCTTCTCTGGGCCTGCCTTGTTCTAACATGGAAGGCCCCTTGAGGAGCCTTTTAAAGTATGCCCAGTTTGCCTAACATGGAGGGCATGCCTTCCACATGCCCTTTTTCCATCATCTTTTTGACTTTTCTTGATGTGGGCAGAATTTGGGGTCTGATTGATCGTGAGTCATCCCAAAAGAATGACAAGACTCAGTGACTCAGTTTCCCAAGTTTTATTGCAATGCTGTCAGTGATCACAGGGAGAGAACCAGAAAAGTGGAAAGATATCTCTCAAATAGTGAAAGAGAAGACGGTTATATTTATAGTACAGATAAATTAATTATCAGTCTCATTATAATAATCTCCACCTTGGGGAGTACAAGGGAGGGCCTGTCCTACTCATTATAATATTCTCCACCTTGGGGTGTTACAGGGGAGGGCTTATCCTAATTTGGAGTTCCTGGGGTCCTAAGTCAACCCCTGAGGCAGGTACCTTTTTCAGTGGAGGTGTGTTTTGGGGGCTTACATGTCATAAGGTGAATCTGGGGACAAATTTGGCCTTTTCTGAACATGTCTCTTTTTGATTCCCATGGCTAGTTTCAAAATATCTCCATTTTTCATGAGAATTTCTATAGCCCTGTCTTATGTCTTATTGTTATTTGACCTGACCCTTTATGGTCCCATTATGGGTACTGATTTCCGTGGGTAAGAGAACCTAGCATTCTGACTTAGAAGTTATCCATTACCTGGGGTCTGAGTCCCTTTTAGAGATAATATCTGAATTAGAGTTTGGGTCCTAGGTTTTTCTGTTAACCCTTTTTTCACCTCCTACATCACTCTTCTTGGGGTCTCCCATTTGCTGCATCCAGTGTGAATGAGCCTTCTCTTTTATCTCAGCTCCATAAAATGGCTATAGGTGTGTTTCTTTCTGTTCTGTGTTGTTTGTCCTCAATTTCAGGTGCTAGAGGGATCGGGGTGGTTCCTGGGATTCTAGCCCCAAGGGGGTTTGGGACTTAGAACTGGGACTGTGCTCTATGGCAAAACTTCTTAAACTGTGGGTCAAAATCCTATATAGGGTTGCATAACTGAATGTGGGGGTTGCGAAAAATTTGGCAACAGTAAAAGGTTATGTATACCTACTTTATAGACCTATATACCAGGGAATGAGTGAAAAATTCTCAGGTGAAAAGGATTCACAAGTGGAAAAAGTTTAAGGAGCCCCCTGCTCCATGGGGCCCAAGCTGAGCTATGAACTAGTCTGCTTCTTCTCCTCAGAGGCTGGGGTGGTACAAAGGGGGAGAGGGATTATGCCTCCCGAGTGTTGGCAGGAGTGAGTAAATTTGGGCATTTCTGATCATACCTCTGAGGTAAATATTCCTTTTTTAAGAGGTTCAGTGTTATACCATATATATCTTGTAAATATTCTAATTATTTGCATGTTGTAATCCCTATTAAAATGTGAGACCAGGGACTGGTTGTGAATTTCTTAGTGTTCCCAGCTTTTGGCCCAGTACCTGGCACATAGTAGTTTGAATATTTGTCATTATTGATGAGAACAACCCTTATTAATCACTTATTAAGTGCCTATGATGTGCCACACATTGTACTTGGTATTAAAAATAGGGAGGGAAATGAAGAAACAATTCCCATTGTCAAAGCACTTACTTTCTATTAGGGGAAACAACTTGTACACATGTGAAAACAAAGCATAGCCAAAATAAACACAAGGCTTTTCTGGTTTTGATTTTTAGTGGAGGGGGGTGGGGAATGTCCTGGCAGCAGATCTTATTGGATTGTTACTAGGATCCTGTGCATATCAAAGAATCACAAAACCTGAGGAGGAGGAGTCATAGTTGGTACTTATATGGTGTTTTAAGGTTTGCAGAGTGTTCTGTAAATATCAGTTCATTTTATCCTAATGATAACCTGGGAGGTTGGTGCTAATCATCCCCATTTTACAGATGAGGAAACTGAGGGGGCAGGTAAGGACACACATTAGATTTTAAACATCACACTACCAAGCCCTCATAAGCAAGACTTCATATTAAATGTCTTTATTTTATAAATTTTGTTGAATATAAATAACATTTTAATAAAATAAGTTACAACTTGGGGGCAGCTAGGTGGAGCAGTGGTTAAAGTGCTGGCCCTGGATTCAGGAATACCTGAGTTCAAATCCGACCTCAGACACTTGACACTTACTAGCTGTGTGACCCTGGGCAAGTCACTTAACCCCTATTGCCCTGCCAAAAAAAATAATAATAAGTTACAACTTGAAAGATATTTAACAAAATATAATAATCATATATAAGCTTAATTTCAAAGTTGGACTTTTTATTTGAACAAATGTTTATAATATTTGGCTTAACACCAGATGAACAGGTTTTGTTTTTGTTTTTGTTTTGCGGGGCAATGGGGGTTAAGTGACTTGCCTAGGGTCACACAGCTGGTAAGTGTCAAGTGTCTGAGGCTGGATTTGAACTCAGGTACTCCTGAATCCAGGGCCGGTGCTTTATCCACTGTGCCACCTAGCTGCCCCCAGATGAACAGTTTTAAATCTGGTTCTTCATTGAATTTATTGTATATTTTGATTTAAGAGAAGAATAAAGTGAAAAATGCCCATTCCCACAAATGTATGGTAGACAATGATAAGAGAATTTTATGGGCTTTTTTTGTTTGTTTTTTGGGTTTTTTTTGCGGGGCAATGGGGGTTAAGTGACTTGCCCAGGGTCACACAGCTAGTAAGTATTAAGTGTCTGAGGCTGGATTTGAACTCAGGTACTCCCGACTCCAGGGCCGGTGCTCTATCCACTGCGCCATCTAGCTGCCCCCTTATGGGCTATTTTGTAAAAGAGGGTATGTACACACACCTGACCATCCTTTAGGAATCATTTTGTGTTTGAACGTCAAACTCTTTTAAAGGTTTGGAAACAATTTGATGACAGGTTGAAGAACTACCAGAATAAGTTATACTTAGTCAGAAGTAGTCAGAGTTTAATATAGCTGCTATACAAATACCAGAATTGTTGTGTATATGATTCTGATGGTTTTAAATTACTGTAGAAGCAAACCTATAATGGTTTTGTTGTTGTTGTTGTTGTTGTTGTTTTGCATGGCAATGGGGGTTAAGTGACTTGCCCAGGGTCACACAGCTAGTAAGTGTCAAGTGTCTGGGGCCAGATTTGAACTCAGGTACTCCCGAATCCAGGACCGGTGCTTTATCCACTGTGCCACCTACCTGCCCCACCTATAATGTTTTAAGCATGAATATGTTTGTTTTCACAGAGGAAAGATATATTTGCAATGTAGAACAATTATTTATTGCTTAAGTCACCATTACTGATTTTTTTTTCAGTGCGAAACCCCAAGGGGTTCACAAACTATTAAATGGTAACCACTTACCTAGAGAGAAGTCTCCAGTGGCATGCTCCCGGGATTCGTGTTTGGTCCTGTATGGTTCAGCGTCTTTACTGATGAGTTGTACTTGACAAAAGTACAGAGAACTCATAGCTAGGAGAGAGAGTTCATGAGTTGGATGTTAGTCAACATCTGAAAAGATCTCATCAGGCTAGAATATTAGATTCCATCTAGAAATATTATATGGGGTAATATAGAGTCTTATGTGTGGATTAGAGAAATCCACATTACATTTCAGGATGAGGGGAGCAGACTGCAACGATAGTTCATTTGTTGTATGAAAACTATAACGAGGAAGAGATGTGTGGCATACAGACAGAGGGGAGGAATATCTGTCCTGCATCTGGCCTTTAGTTCTGGGTACCACATTTTAGGAAAAACATACATAAGCTGAAGCATGTCCATAATCATGTGACCAGAATATTTAAAGGTCTTCAGAAATGCCCTATGAGGATCAGAGAGGCAGTTATGGCATTGAGTAATAACTGTGCCTCCCTCACAAAATGGCTTTGAGGATCGAATGAGATGATTTATGTAAAGTGCCTTGCAGACCTTAAAGGATATATCGATGTGAGCTGTTACAATAGTACCTTTTGAAGGAAATGAGGAGGTGCAGTATACCTTTGGGACATTTAGAACTGGATGTCCTTCAGCCCCCTATAGGACTTATTTTTCCCCTCTTCCACCTCTAATCTGCCAAACAAATTTCCTTGTTTTTGTCAAGGTCACCAGCATCCTTCAGTTCACTTCACCTTGTACCATCAGTGATATCCTCAACTACTCACTCTCACTCACCCCCACATCCAGTCCATTGCCAACTTTTAATGTTTCTTTCTCTACAACATCTCTCCCCTATGTCCCATCCTCTCCACTCAAATAGTTACCACCTTAGTTCAGGTCCTTGTCATCTCTCACCTGGGCTATTGTAACAGCTTTTTAAAAAATTCGATTCTCTTTAAAATTTTCATTTTATTCTGAACGTAGTGAACACCAAACAAAATGAGTCCTATGTACAGAGGAGAACAAAAAAGAGGAATGTATATGAAACTGGGGAGCTCTATTACGAACAGCTTGCTTTTTATTTAAGATATAATAAATTCAACATTGCACTAACCTTCAGATTGGTCTCCTTGCCTCAAATCTTGCCCTATTCATTCCACCCTCCACATATTCCCAAAATGATTTTCTTAAAGCATAGCTCTCATTACTAAAGCACCCCTACGCCACTCCAGGGGCTTCCTATGGGCTCCCAGATCAAATCCAGATTCTTGTCTGGCATTTAAAGTCCTTCACAACCTGAGCCCAGCCTTCCTTTCTGGCCTTACTCAACATCAGTCCCCTTTACCAGTCCTTTGATCCCGCCAACCTGAACTCTTACTGTTTTTATACATGACAGACAGAGTGCTGGGCCTGAATTGAGGAAGACCTGAATTCAAATCTTGCCACATGTATTTCCTGGCTGTGTAACCCGCACAAGTCACTTCACCTTTGTCAACCTAGTTTCCTCATCTGTAAAATGGGGATGATTTGAACTCTCTTCCCAAGGGTGGGTGTTGTGAGGACCAAGCAAGATAATATTTGTCAAGTGCTTAGCCAGTATCTGGCACGCTTAATAAATGCCTCCTTCCTTCCCACATCCATTCCTTTTTACAGGCTGCTCCCTATGCCGGGACAATGCTCCCTCTTAGCCTCATGGTTTCTTCCATGACAACTTAAGGGGTTTTCCTCTGACTCTTTTAACAGCTTGTTGACATTAGCAGAGCACTCGGGCAACTCATCCATCATCACCCTTTCTTGTTCTATGACCAAGTCCAATGAAAAGAGTACAGGCTGTTGGTTCAAATCCTGACTCTGATGCTTAGTGGGCAAGTTGCTTTCCTTCTTCAGGATTTTATTACCTTATCTATAAAGAGGGGACTGGCCTAGCTGGCTTCCCGGATCCCTTCCAGTTCCAGAGATAGGAACCTCTTCTTTTATGCTACAAGACCCTATTGATGACATGCCATTGCTCACTGGCCATAGCTCTCCAAGACCTTCCTTCCTTCCTTCCTTCCTTCCTTCCTTCCTTCCTTCCTTCCTTCCTTCCTTCCTTCCTTCCTTCCTTCCTTCCTTCCTTCCTTCCTTCCTTCCTTCCTTCCTTCGCAGGCATAGTTCAGTTTATTCATTGTGTATAATTTTTTTTGGGGGGGGGCAATGGGGGTTAAATGACTTGCCCAGGGTCACACAGCTAGTAAGTGTCAAGTGTCTGAGGCCAGATTTGAACTCAGGTCCTCCTGAATCCAGGGCCAGTGCTCTATCCACTGCACCACCTAGCTGCCCCCTTCATTGTTTATAAAAAACATCTTATGTGGTTGCCACAGCAGCTGCCTGTCTCCTCCGGACATGAGTCTTCACAAGATGGTCGGTGAATTCCTGATAGGGAGACTTAGTAAACACAGTCTCCTTCCTTAGGTCTGGGGTTAGGTAGGTGTATGTTTTGGCGATGGCATCAAAGGTAGCTTTAGCAAAGTTGCCCAGAGTGGCAGTACAACCCCTTGCAGAAGTGTAGCCGTCATCAATTCCAGCCACCATCAGGCGCTTCTTAGGCGCAGGAGCTGAGACAGTGCCAGTACCTCGAGGGTAGGGGTCAGACGCAACAAAACCGATGCACAGCGCCCAGTGACCTTGCAGGGCACTGTGTGAGGCTTGCCAATCTTGTTCCCTCAGGAGCCACGTCTCACAGGAACAATGGACAGAATGATAGCACCACGAATAGCTGTGGCCACTTCCTTGGAGCACTTGACACTCAAGCCAACATGGCCATCGTAGTCACCAATGGCCACAAAAGCCTTGAACCCGGTACATTGTCCAGCTCTAGTTTGTTTCTGAACAGGCATGATCTTCAGAACCTCATTCTTCAATGAAGACCCCAGGAAGAAACCCATGATCTCAGATCCCTTCATAGGAAGGGAGAAAAGATAGATCTCCGTGTCCTTGACTAGCCGGCTCAGCTTGGGGACAGGAACGCACTTCTTATTTTTGGCCTTTCCTCCTTGGCCCCTCAACCCAGGCCCCGACCTCTACCTCAGCCACCACTACCAAAGCCCCTTTGGAGGCCCCCTTGGCCTCCAACTCCAGGGCCCCCCGGGACCTCCAACTCCTCCTGCAGCACCAGCGTGTCTGACATTTGGTGTTTGTTAGAAGTAGAAGTCTCCAGGACTTTCACTTTCAGGCAAAGGCCTAGTGAAGATTAGACCTTAGAGGATTTGAAAAAAGTCATGACAATTCCTCTTCCTTCCCTAGGACTCCACCCTGGACATATTCCAGGATCTGTGAGGGAAGCAGCCCCACCTTGTCTAGAGTCCCTTTTGAATGTACCTTTTATCTGGTGTGACCAGTTTGCTGATCCCTGTAAAAGCAGAGCTCTTGGCTCTGGCCATGGGCCGCCTATGAATATGAGTCTGAGAAAGATCTCATGGCATCTCTAGGGAGGAGAGAGAGCCTGACAGGGCTTGGATTCATGGAATAGACTTTTAGAGGGAGTAGGCAAAAGCAATAATACTGAGAAAAGATAAGGCAGTTCATTTCCCCTTGTGCACAGCCTGGCTTTTTGGAACCTACAAAGACATCTGAAAAGAGAAGAGGGTGGCAAGAAGCTTTAATAGTGAGATCTGTCTCTCTCTCTCTGGCTCTGTCTCTCTGCCCAAATCAGAGACTCTCCAAAGGACTAAATACTGCATGGAAAGCATTGGAAAATGGGCCTAACCTTTGTTCTGGGCAGCAGGTTTTTGCCCACACCCTCTGAGTTTATGCATAAGTGTGTATGTGTGTGTGTTTGGTGTGAGTATGTCAAGTAGATGTGAGTGTGGTGGTGTGTGTATGAATGAGTGAATGGTAGATAAAAGAGTGAGTTGTATGTAAAAAGTTTGTGTGTGTGTATGTGAGTGAATGTTTGCTATGGGTGTGTGAAAGAGATATGGATGAGAATGGTTGGTGTGTGTATTTGTAATGTATGAGGTGTGTGTACTCACATGCACATGTCGCTCACATGCTCTATGGGGAAGAAGATCAGGGTTGACCCAGGGGATCTTGTGCCCCAGAAGCCTGGGGTGATGTCATCCCACTGTTCAGGGACCTGCATGAGCTCAGGTTCCCGGGGGAGCTGGGAGTGGAGAGCACGGTGTTGTCACCACCTGGAGGAGTACAATGAGCTTAGACTCAGAGGAGAAGGCAGTCCCTGAGGAAGTGGGGGTGACAAACACAGCCAAAACATTATGTGGCCAAGAGATGCCCTGGGAGAGGGCTTGCTCCCTCTCAGGACTGAATGAGAAAATATTTGTAAAGTGCTTAGTGCAGTGCTTGGCATGTAGCAGGCACTTAATTAATGCTCCCTCCCCCCCTCCCCCACCCCTTCATCCATTAACCAGATAGTACTGGACTTTCTGTTCTTGGGCCTGATGGGAGAAACACACCTCGCTCCCTTAGGAAATGCTCAATCTTGAGTCGGTCTTACAGGCTCTGCCCTCAGGGAGGCTCTGATCTGGAAGGGGAGACAGGAGATATATTTCCACATGAAATATGCCTATAAAAATCCTCAGCAGGGTTGTAGGAACCAGTATGATCCATCTCATGTCCGCTAGATTGCCAGCTATCCAAGGGCAAGGGCGATTTCTCAGCAATTTTTGCATCCCCCGAGGAGCATTGGTTGGACACAGTAGGTACTCACTACTTGGGTAAGTAGCAATGGAGCCAAGGGTGTGACAGTTGTGGGCTTTTCCCCAGTCTGGATTCCTGGAACTATGGAAGGATAGTAGTGCTCTCAGCAGAAAAGGGGAAGTTTGGAGAAGAGGTGGGTTTGGGGAGGATAATAATTTCCATTTTGGACATCATGAGTTTGAGATGCCATTGGGTCATCCAGGTGAGTTGATGATGGACACTGAAATTCAAGGGAAACATGAAAGCCATGGAGCCCAACCCCATAGTCACACTGACACAGATCCAGTCCCAGGCAGGCCGAGCCAGGGAAAGAGACCCGCAGACCCTCTGAATCAGCTGCAGCACCAGTGTCCTCTGGAACTAAGCTCATGGTCTGGTGAGAGGGCAGAGTGGTTGTCAAGGGGGGAGATTACAGGGGTCTCTGCTGGTGCTAAGGCAGAACTCGGGTATTTCACCCCTGCTGGGAACCAGGAAGTAGGCTTGAGTAGCAATGGCCCAGGTAGGGGAGGGGCGAAGGCGCATTGGAGCTGACAACCACAGCACACAAAGTTTTCCCATCTGGTTAATTAACAAATTGGCCTGGGGTTATCTATGGACCAGGGAACAGGCCAGGCAAGTGAAGATCCTGCCCTTCCTTAAACTGAAACACCTGGCACCCTCTAAAGCTTGGGACAGTGTAGCTTGGAAGTAGGGCCCCACTGTAAGAGGGAGTTAAAAGTCAAGTAAAAGACAGCAAGATGAGTAAGCAGAGAAAGTTGAGAACCATAGAAAATTTCTTTAGCAAAAAGGAAGATCGAGGTGCACCCTCAGAAGAGGATAGCAACATCAGGGCTCATACATCCAAAGCTTCCAAGAAAAATATGAATTGGTCTCAGGCCATAGAGGTGCTCAAAAAGGACTTTGAAGACAAAGTAAGAGAGGTAGAGGAAAAAATGGAAAGAGAAATGAGAGTGATGCAGGAAAGTCATGAGAAAAAAGTCAGCAGCTTGAAAAGTCAAATGGAAAAGGAGATACAAACACTCTCTGAAGAAAATAATTGCCTAAGAATTAGGATTGAACAAATGGAAGCTAGTGACTTTACGAGAAACCAAGACACAATAAGGCAAATCCGAATGAATAAAAAAATAGATGGCAATGTGAAATATCTCCCTGGAAAAACAGCTGATATGGGAAATAGATCCAGGAGAGATAATTTGAAAATTATTGGACTACCTGAAAACCATGATGAAGGAAAGGGCTTAGACATCATCTTCCAAGAAACTGTCAGGGAAAATTGCCCTGATATTCTAGAAGCAGAAGGTAAAATAGAAATTGAAAGAGAAACATGAAGGCCAGATACTTGCATCTGGTGGGGATCTGTATAGATATAATAATTGAATAATAGAGATAATCTCAAATAATAGAGATAATAATGAACACATGAGAGTGGATGAGCTCACTGAGACAGTATATAGAGAAAAGATACAGTTGGATGGTTGGCGATGGACAATGACCTAGCACAACTGGACAGGTAGGGCTAGAACCAAGAGAACTCAGACAAACAAAGGAGGGGATGGCCAATAGTTTCAAAAGCAAAAGAGAAGAGGGAAAGTAGAATGAGGCCAAGAAAAAGGCAATGAAGATAACCATGAGGAGATCATTGGTAATCTTGGAAAGAATGGTTTGGGAATTGTGGGTTCAGAAGCCAGATTGAAAGGGACTAAGAAATAAAAAGGAAGTGAGGAAATGGAGGTAACTAGTATAGATGACTCTGTCTGGGTATTTGAAAGTCAAAGGGAAATTATTTTCAATTTACTTTTTTTTTGTGGGGCAATGAGGATTAAGTGACTTGCCCAGGGTCACACAGCTAGTGTTAAGTGTCTGAGGTTGGATTTGAACTCGAGTACTCATGAATCCAGGGCCAGTGCTTTATCCACTGTGCCACCTAGCTGCCCCCTGAATTTACTTATTTATGGGCATCTTGTACCTCCCAAGTAGGCTGTAAGCTCCTTGAAGGGAGGACCTGTCTTTGAATTCTGTCTGGTACATGGATTGACTGATTGAGAGGGTGAAGAGATAGGGAAATACCTTAAGGGGTTGGTTGGGTTAAGTGAGGGATTTGTTTAGGGATGGGAGAGTCCTGGGCATACTTCTAGTCAGCAGAGGGAGATACAGTGGATATATTTTAAATTTCCACTCCCTCCCATTGAAGGGATTCTGCCCCTAGGTATGTGGGTTCTGATGGGTGAGCTTTTGTTTTTATTTTACCTTGCCCTGAACTGGGCCTTCATTTCACCTCTTGAACATTTTTTGGGGGAGGCAATCTGAGTTAAGTGACTTGCCCAGGGTCACACAGTTAGTAAGTGTCTGAGGCTAGATTTGAATTCAGGTCCTCCTGACTCCAGGACCAGTGTTACATCCATTATGCCAACTAGCTGTCTCATCCAGGACATTTTTTTTAAAAGCCCCCACTTCCCTTTTATGTGTTGTCTGTTTCCATTAGAATGTGAGCTCCTTGAGAGCAGGGACTGTCTTGATTGAAGGTAATTGTATTCCCAGCGCTTAGCACAGTGCTTGGTATATACCAAGTGCTTAATAAATATTTCATCATTCATTCATTCATTCAGAGAAGGAATGATAGAAGGGACAATCTCTCAGAGCAGACAGAAAGAGATAGGATTAAGAAGACAAATAGATGGGTTGACCTTGGAATCAAGAAAAGCCTTGCCCAGACACTGGAGCAAAAGATGATAAAGTTTGGGGCAATAGTGAAGAGGGCTACAGTTGGAGAAAAGAAGGATCCTGCTCATTCAGTATGGCCTTGATTTTCTCAGTAAAGTAGGAGGTGAGGTCCTCCGCTGAGAGAAAGGAGGGGATGGCACAAGAGGTTTGAGGAGAGAAGAGGTCTGGCAGAGACTTGATGGGAAGTGTGAGAATCATTCAGGGATGGAAAAAAGAATGTCTGTACAGCAGGGAGAGAGAAGTTGATTGGGTAACATATTTATACTGTATCTCCAAGGATCAGTTTGTGGACATTGAGTAGTTCAGCTTAATGGTGCATAAAATCAGATCTTAGGAGCAGTGTGAAAGACTTCTTAACAGCTAGAGCTGTCCTAATGTGGAATTGGCAATTGATATCAGACTCATTTTATCGAGCTGAGACTCAGAGATGTTGTGATTTGCCCACAATTAGTATGTATAAGAGATCGGGCTTGGACAGTTATGATCCCCATTTTTTAGATCACAAATATTGTTGGTCAGAGAGATTTTCTCATGTTCACACTGTCTAGAGGATTCTTAACCTCATTTTGTCATGGACTCCTTTGACATTCTGGGTGCCTCCTCATTCTAATTTTTTTTTTTAAATGCATAAAATAAAATACATAGAGTTACCAAGGAAATCACTTATGCTGAAATAAAGATGTACTTTTCCCAATTCAAATTTGTGGACCCCCTGAAATCTACCCACAGTCCCCCAAGAGACTCCTTCACTGCTGACCAAAAGAGCCACCCAAAGTCCTTGGAGATGTTTGGCTAGTGCATGGACTTGCTATTAGAAACAGGTGGTCTCAAGGTAGAGGTTTGAACTCTAGACACCAGATTTCCAACTGCAGCATTCTTTCTACTATTTTACACTTCCCACTGATCACTGATATGGGTAGGAAGTACACCCATTTTGGGGTCAGAAAGTAAGGCTTCCAGTCTTGGCCTTGCCTGTTACCGTGCACCCTTGGGCACATCCTTTGCTCTCTTTGGCCCTTGTTTCCTCTCTTGTCAAATAAAAAGGTTGAATTGCATGATTTCCAAAGCCCCTTCCAGTTGCGAAGCTTATGGAAAATAACGGATTTGGAGTGAAAATAGCTGAGCTGAAAGGAGGAAGGACAATGGAAAGAAGACTGATTCAGGAGTCATTGGACCCAAGAACAAATCCAAGCTCTCCTACTTACTACTTAGTCAGTCGGTTGATGAGCATTTATTAAGCACCTACAATGTGCCATACACCGCGCTAAGTGCTGGGGATATGAGAAAGTCAAAACTAACCACAAAACCAGTTCTTGCTCTCAAGATGCTTACAGTCTAATGAGGGAAATAACAGGCAAAGGACTAGGGATAAAAAGAGACCAGGAGGATAAGCTGGAGACACTTAACAGAAGGAAGGCAGCAGAATGAAGGGGCATTGGGGAAGGCTTCTTGTGGAAGGTGGGCTTTTAGCTGGGACTTGAAGGAAGCCAGGGGTTCCAGGAAGCAGAGACGATGAGGGATCGCATCCTGGGTTTGAAGGACAGTCAGAGAATATGCCGGGAGTCAGAAGAAGGGGAGTCTTGTTCAAGGTCAATGTCACTGGACTGAAAAGGAGCGGGAGGCGTGTAAGTTGGTGGAAATATAGGAGGGGCCGGGCGATGAACGGGCGGGTCACTAACGCCCCTTCAGCCTCAGTTTCCCCATCAGTAAAGGTCCCTTCTGGCTTTCTGTGATGCACTGCCCACACGTTCAGCTATGCCCACTTCATCAGTCAGTCAACAAGCATTTATCCAGAGTCCCCTGGGTGCCCTGCCCTGGGCTAAGCGCTGGGGAGACAGGGAGAGGCAGAAGTCCGCCCCTGCCCTCAGGGAGCCCTTAGTCTCCTCTGAAGGGCGAGGCGAAGAACTTGACTCCCCAGGTCTGAGTGCTTCCTCCTCGGGTGACCTTAGAGAAGCCCCTTCCCCCCCACCCCCCTGGGTCTTAGTTTCCTGCTCTGTCCAAGGTGAGGATGGCGTCATAGTGCCCCTGAGGTCCGTCCCAGCTCCGAGCGCGTTCATCTCTATCCCCGGGAGCGAGGAGAGGAGGAGGGCGGGCGAGAACTACATCTCCCGGCGGGCCGCGCGCAGCGCCGCACGGCGCGGGGCGGGGCAGGGGGCGCGCTGACGCCAGGGGGCGTGCCCGGGGGCGGGGTCGTTGCCTGGCGGCTGAGGCGGCTGCGGAGGGGCCGGCCGGGCGCTGCGAGGCGGCGAGGCTGCGGGCGGGTCCGAGCGCGGCGCGGCGGGCGCGGGGAGGCCGGGGCGCCGGGAGCGGCGGCGCGGGGCGGAGCGGAGCGGGGCGGGGCGGGCGCCCGGCCCATGGAGCGGGGGAAGATGGCGGAGGCGGAGAGCCTGGAGACGGCGGCGGAGCACGAGCGGATCCTGCGGGAGATCGAGAGCACGGACACGGCCTGCATCGGGCCCACGCTCAGGTAGCGAGCCGGGCCGGACCGAACCAGACCGGACCGGGCCGGGGGAGGGGAGGGGGCGCGCCGCCTCCCGGAGCCGGGGAGACCCCGCGGAGCCGGGGAGACTGCCGAGACAGGGGCACACCCCGCCCCCCGCTGAGAGGGGGCCCCGCCCTGTCAGGCAGCCCCCGCCCCCAGCCAGGAGAACTCCCCAGGGACTCCCCGCAGAGCCGCATTCCCCAAGGGGGCGCCCTCCAGAGAGAGGCGCCCCCAAAGAGCAGGGCCCCCCACCTCCAGAGAGGCGGATACCCCCGCCAGGGCAGGCCCCCCGCGAGTGAGGCCTCTAGCACGGAGACACCCCAAAAGGCAGGACCCTCCCCCTGCCGGACGCCCGCGACCCGCGCGAGGGAATCCCCTCTTCCCAAGCCTCCCCCAGGGGGTTCCTCCATCCCTTCCGCCCCCACAGGACGAGACCCTCCATCCTGGAGCAAGACTGCCCGGAGAGTGACCCCCGCCCCCAGACCCACCCCCCAGGGCGCCCGCTTTCCCCTGGCTCCGGCGGCGCCTCGTCCCCAGCCGGCCCTCAGCCCACCCTCCTCCTTCCCCAAGGGTAGAACCCCCCATTCAGGAGCCGGGGGTGAGTGCCTTCTGCCCCCATACCCACCCTACTCACTCTCTTTCCACCGTTGCCCCTCTTCCAGGAGTGACCCCTGACCCCCCAGTTAGGGGGGGCTCCCCCACCTCCCAAGACACTCCTTTCCCATCCACATTCCTCTCCTTCAAAGAAGGGGATCCCCCCTCCCCCAAGTCCTGACTTATCTCCCCAGGCATCCCTCTTCCTTCCCCCAAGAGTGAGACGCCCTGGATCCCACACATCCTTCTCGGACCGTCAGACCTTGCCCACCCCCGGGACCAGACTCTCCTTCTGTGAGACCCTCCTTCCTGTCCAAGACGGGCAGGCGCTGGACCCTGCCCCCATCCAGATTTTCTTCTCCTTTGGTCAGGACCCTGCCTCCATCCCTTCTGAGTTAAGTTTTCACAGGCATCCCCAGACAGCCCCTTCCCCAGGATCTAGCCCCGATGTTCCTTGTGGTTCTCCTCCCCTTCCCCCACCTCCCATCCTGGGGAAGACTGAGCTCCCCTGCCCCCCCCCCCCCCTTACCCCTCCATCCCCTTCCGTTCTTTGCCTTCCTGGAGAGTCAGTCTCCTCTAGGAGGGGCCCCTCTCTCTCCCTCCCCTACCCCAAAGTCCTTTCCGCTCCTTACCCCAGGAGTTAGACCCTCAGTTCAGGTGGAGTCGGCTTCCCTCTGCATATATTCCCCCACCCCTTTCCCCCTTCCCCACAGGCTCTTCCCTGGAGGCACTTCCGCCACCCCAGTCAGTTCCGTTGGAGGGCCCCCTGTGCCCCCATCCCCTCACCTTTGAGATGCTGCCTTGGGAGGAAAGCTCTCCAGCCTGGGCCTCACAGAGCAGATGGCAGCCCTGTCCCTCAAGCCTGGTCCTTTGGGGGCAGGCGGCCCCTCCATTAGCCCTGGGAAAAGCTGCAGCTCCTTGGGAGCCTGGCTCCCCCAGCAGAGAGATCTCCATCTCCAATGAGGGGATCCCAAGAGGCCCAGATACCTTCCCCACCCACAGACTCCTGTCCCCTCCCTCTTTCAGCTCCTCTCCTTAGTCCTCTCTTCCATTCAGCTTCCTTCAGGAGGGCCAGCACCTCCACACACATTCTTCCCTGACATATGGGTCCCTCAGCCCCTTCTGGGGGATAAGCGCCTCCCCCCCCAACACCAGCCTAGCTCCTCTTGAGTAAGAGTCTCCCAGGATCAAGTTCCATTCCCTTAGAAGGGCTGCCCCTCCCCCACAGGATGCCCCTCTGGAGAGTCAGACGTAGGTTTCCTCAGCCAGCGCCACCCGCTACCATCTTCAGGAGGGGTTGCCCCCTTGTCCTCTTCTCCAGAGTCCCAGGATTGAAACATCTTCCCAAAGCCCCCCAGGCCTTTTAGAGTCTTGGCCTCTCCAAGGGACAAACATACCAGCCCTTCAGGAGTCGAGGCACACCCTGAACCCTGGGAGTGGGAACAGTACCCATATATCAGCCTCCCACAGGAATCGAACCCCTCTCAGAATAGATGTCCCCCTTCTCGCCTGGTAGGAGACTTTTCCCCCCTATCTTGGGAGTGAGGACCGGCGGAGCTGGAGCCCACGGCCAACGCCTCTCTCCCTCCTCCAAATGAAACACCTCGACTCCCTTCAAAGCCCAATACTTCGCGTTTGTATAGTGTTAAGGTTTGCAAAGAGCTTTACATAATATCTCATTTGATCCAATAACCCTGTGAGGCAGGGGCTGTACATCTGAGGAAACTGAGGCTGAGACCTTAAGTGACTTGTTCAGGGTCCTCTGGACTCCAAGGCTGCCACCCAGCACTCAGCTGCTCACTCCTCAGTGCCCATCATCACCTTTCACCCCGCAGTTTTGTGCAGCGAGCCTCTTTTTGGGTGGTAACTTCTCTGTCCTTCAGAAAGAACTAACCTGGACTCCCAGCTTCTTCAGTCCCCATCTCCCCCCAACCTTCTCCTCCAGTTTAGTCGTCACTTAATGTTGCTTCTTCATTCAGTAATTCCATACGGAGTCTGGGCATGGAACCCTTTGGCCTCACCTGGGCTACTTGCTGCTCCGGGACGGGCTGGGGCTTAAGAGGCGTGTCTGGACAGGGGAGAATTTGGAAGTACAAGAGGAAATTCTTTCCATCTCTCCCTCCATGGTCTCTAACAAACCCTGCCACCCCACCGTTCATGCCTCCGCTTTGGATGAAAGACACTCCAGCCAGCACCGAAATCTGGAGGATGGACCTTGGGCGGTGCTGCCCACCCAGACCGGGCTTGACCTGGGTCTGTCCTGCCCGAGGCCTCTCCTCATCGCTGCCCACTAGGCTTTCTAGCCCTGCTCTTCCAGGAGCTTCTTCTCCAGTTCACAGTCACCAGCCTGCCTCCGAGCATACAGGGCCTGGCCATCATTTCCCGTTTCCTTATGGGCCATTATACTCACTGCCATTCATTCCCCATCCTGCTCTCACCCCGGCTGTTAGGAGCAGTCCTCCTCCTTCCCCCGTGGTGCTTTTCCTCTCACTCCCCATCCCTCTCCTCTTCTGACAGCAGATCCTCCAGTCATTTGTCCTGGCCCTAATGTGAGCAGGTGGGTGTGCTAACCTGTGCCTGCTTCTGTCTACAGGTGGCATCCTCATGTGTGTTCCCCCAGGCACAGGCAGCAGCACACAGCCCCAATAAGCCCCCCCCTGCCTTTTACCAGACCCCGGGTCGGGGGCAGCCCCATCAGTCACAATCTAGCATGGAAACGTTTGTGCAGGCGGCTCCTTTCTTACTGTCCTTGGTCCCTGTCTCCCCTCTGAGGTACTCTGAGCCAGGCTCGAGTAGTGGCTCGAGCTCCTTTGGTCCAGCCCTGGGGCTTGGGGGTAGCAGGTGCATCACACCTGTGGCCTCAATGCAGAAGTGGGATTGGATAATCCTTGAGGTTCCTTCCAGGAGCTGCTACTAGAGATGGCTGGTGGCACGGCAGACAGAGCACCTGCCGTTGGGAGAGACCTCAGTGCAAATTTGGCTTCAGATGCTTAGTAGCTGTGTGACCCTGGGGCTAGTCCCTTAACCTCCATTTGCCTCGGTTTTGAGGGAGTTTGATTTAGCACAAGGCCTGGCACACAGAGGTGCTCAATAAGTGCTTATTTCCTTCCAGACCTGAGCCCTATGGTTGTCTTTCTGATCCATCCCTCAGTAATCTTTTTTTTTTTTTTTTTTGGTGAGGCAATTGGGGTTAAGTGACTTGCCCAGGGTCACACAGCTAGTAAGTGTCAAGTGTCTGAGGGCAGATTTGAACTCAGGTCCTCCTGACTCCAGGGCTAGTGCTCTATTCACTGCGCCACCTAGCTGTCCCCGGTAATCTTTGCTGTAGCCTATATACCCACTTGGCAATATTCATGTGCTCCCTGTTTCCTGGTTTGGGGCTTGGCCTCCTTCCAGACTGAAGGAGGAGGAGGAGCTACTGAGAAAACCCTTGTGCTTAGGACAGCACTGTCCTTCCATTGGCTTTCCTTCCCAATCTTGGTGGTTCCCTTTAACCACACACAGTCAGTTACCAACCTTGTGGTTTCCAAAACAGCCTTTAGAGTGGCAGCCTTCCTTCCGCCCCCACAGCCACTACCTTAATTCAGGCCCTGATTGATGACAACAGCCTTTCCAGTTGTTGCCCCCCCCTCCTGTAGCCACCAGAGGGGCAGATCTGGCTGGGTCACTCCTGAGCAGGCCAGTGACTCCCCATTATGTGTGTCTGGGGCCAGATACACACCTGTTCATTGGCATGGAAAACACTTCTCCACCTGGCACTTTGCAGTCTGGTTAGTCTGGCCTTCTGGGCCTTTCTCAGATGCACTTTGCCATTCCTGGCAGGCTCTCCCTCTCTGAGTCCTGCCTTCTGCATGAGGCCTTTCTAGCCAGCCTCTCTCCCCCAGTTACTAATGGCTTCCCCTTGGAGGTGCCCTTGTCTCTGTCATTTATGTGGTTTTTTTATAGACCTACATAAGTGCATGTTTTCCCTCCTTTCTCGAGGGCAGTGACTGAGGTGTCAGTACACAATAGGATCTTAAATGTTTGTCGATTGACTCTGGAAAGGGATTGGTGTCTTTTTCTGCCGTTGCTACTTAGATGGGTCAGTCACTTACCCATCTTGCTTCATTCCGTTTCTGTCTTAGAGTACTAGGCTTGTGATTTTCTAATCCTGAGTTCATGTGTTCCTGTAGCCTGCTGTCATTCCCTTCATCTTTGGCTTCTAGTGCTCTTTCTCCTACCTTTTTCAGAGTAGCAAATGAATTCCCAAGTCACGCACAGGAGTTCTGCTTAAGCCATTTGTTTGCAGAAATCTTTTCTCGGGGTTTTCTCTGTGGACCCCTGGATAGTCAGTTCCCTTGTTCCTCTTTTGTCAATGGTAGTAATTCCACTTTTTTAGGACCAGGTCACCTGCTTTGTCACTCAGCATGTCTGGCAGAATTCTGTTAGCAAAACTATTCGGTTTATCCAGGAAACATTTATCTAGCACCTCCCATCTATCTGTGCTGGCACTCTGTTAGCGCTAAGGATCTTGTAATCTGATCCAGGACAGAGAACGTATATACAACATGATAGGAGGGAGAATAGGATAAAGAGGGAGAAACAAGCAAACAATGAAAAGCCATAGAATGGAAAGATTCCTAATGGCTAGGAATACCAGAGCACGCCTTAGTTATGAAGAAGGCATTAGAGCAGGACTGTGAGGTGTGGACCTGGAGGCAGAAGTCCGGGCTCTGCCCCTTCCTAGCAGTGTGAGCATCAGCAAGTCACTTAACCTTGGAAAGGTCTCAGATTTCTGTCAGAGGACAAGGAAATTGGGTGAGGTGACCTCTGAGGTCCCCTCCAGAGAGAATCTCCTGTGGCTGAATAACCTTCAGTAGGTAGAGAGGGCAAACAAATGGGAAAGCACAGAATGGGGACAGCAATCGATTGGGTTTGTGAAGGATAGGGAGTGTGTGTGAGTGAGAGACAGAGACAGACAGACAGACAGATTATGGAGTGAAGAGTGAATATTATTTGGTAGACAGTGGAGAGTACTCAGAGGTTTTCTATCAGGGAAGCAAACAGCCCTTGAGAAGCGTTGGGAAGAGTTTTCCAGCAGGAGAGATCTGGGATGGTTGGGGATGAGGCTGGAGGCAGGCTGTGCTAGAGGTGGTGAAAAGCTAGCTCTGTTGGTGTGGTCATAAATAGGAGAGAGAGGTGAGTGGTAGAGGGAGATCACTAACCAGAGTTGGTGAGTGGAACCGGGGATCTAGGGAGAGGTAGGAGGCCAAGATGACTTAGTTGACAAATGGGTAACTAGGAGAATTTATGAAGAGGAGCAATTTTAGGAAGAAGGAGGCATTTTATTTTCGATGTGTCAGGAAATGTCAGCATTTCAGATGCTGGTGGTGTCCAGGTGTAAGTGCTGGCCCATGAGCAGAGCCACTCTGGCTTGGTCAGATTCTGAATTCATGTGTTAGCCTCCCCTGGTGTCATCCTCTCGTTCTGCCAGTCACAGTTGCCTGGCAAGTTTTCTTTGGAGGTTTCCGGCTGTCATTCGCTTGGTGCCCCTGGCTGTCCTTCCCCATGTTGGAAGTGCCTTTTCTTGAGATCTCTTGGTTTTTCTGTGTGTCATGTTAGTGTAAAGAATCGGAAAGAGATGGTCATGGTGAAGTCAGTTCATGTGGAGATATGACGTACGCTGTGCTTATCTGTCCTTGGTAGGGTTAGGTTCTTACCACTGAAGAAAAGAGAAATGACTAGGCTTATTATTGAGTGCCACCCACCCTTGTTTAATGATGATAAAAATAACTCAGGGGACAGAGGCCTTTTCTCTGTTTGCTTCCACCTTTGAGGGGTTCCTGTGGGTAATGGAGGACAAGTGGAAGCACTTAAGGCTTGTTGTGGGCAAATCACCTTCCCTCAAGTACAAATACCTGGATACCTCATGGAAAGTGAGGAATTTGGGCTCTTTGCTTCTAGAAATCTTTGTGAGTTTTTCTTGTTAAGTTGCCACAGGAGGAGCAGCCCTGCAGTGGATGGATGGCAGCCTCAGTGAATCCACATTAAGTACTCTATGCCAGGCCCTATGCTAGGCTTTGGCTGGAGAAATAAAAATGACCTATTCCTTGCTGTCAGGAAGTTTGCAGGAGGTGGGGCTGGGCAGATGACAACTAGCTCAGAAGATTAGGAAAGGCCTCATGTGGGTGGGGGTGGTGTTTGACTTCAGTTTGGAATTAGGAAACTCAACTTCTGAGAGGTGGTGGTGAGTCAATAACTGTCACCTCTTATTCGGAAACTAGAAAAGAATGTGGTCATTGGTGGGTCATCAAGGTACAGTTGGCTCTTTAAGGCCTTCCTTCATGTAGTGGCTTTTCTTCCAGGTTGTATTCACTTTTTTTTTTTAAAGGCTTTCTGGGTTAAGTGACTTGCCCAGGGTCACATAGCTACTCTGAGGCCGGATTTAAACTCTGGTCCTTCTGACTCGAGGACCGGTGCTCTATCTCCTGTGCCACCTAACGGCTCCTGTTTATTCACCCTTAAGAGAAGGCAACTAGATGGAGTATGGATAGAGTACTGGCCCAGGAATCAGGAAGACCTGAGTTCAGATGTGACCTCAAACACTTACTGACTGTGCGATCCTGGGCAAGTTACTTAATCTATTTGCTCCAGATGCCTCGTCTGTAAATGGGATATTAATAGCACCTGTCTGCAATAGCACCTGGTTGTGAGGATCAAATGAGATATTTGTTGTAATGAGCTTGGCATAGAGTAGATGCTAAGTAAATGCTTGTTTCATTCCTCATTCCTACCCACCAACCTTAATGTTCCTTGAGACTTATACTTGCCCAAGAAGCAGAAAATGGAAGATGTGGGCTTGTGCTTCCTGCGTGTTTTTCACTTACATCCAGGTGCAGCAAGTTTATCCTGTAACATTCATTGCTAGGCCAGATATCACCTTGTTATAAATTTGTGGGAGTTCAGAAGAGATTAATTTTGGAAAAAAATCTTATTGTGCACATGCAAAGAATTGAGAAAAATGGAACTAAGCAATTAGCTCCCATATGATGTTTATGGGAAACCCTTGACTAAGACCTCTTTAGACCAGCACCTGCTTCGAGATTCTTATTTTTGAAACTCTTTGTTGATCTATTTAGTTGGTTCACAATTGAGCAACTGTGGGCCCTTAGGATGGCTGGTGGCTACATTGGTATGAGTTAATGCCTGAGCTCTGTTAATAGATCCTTTGTCTCCTAAATAAACCCTGATTCTTTGTCCGCCCTATGAGCAGTGCTCTCCAGTGATGATGCTATTGATGGGTGGTCAGCTGGAGTTCCTTCCCTTTGGTACCTCTCAGGAATTCCAGAACACTGTCCCTTGTAATAGCAGAGCAAGTCATTCCCCAATTGAGAAATGGTCAAAGGATATGAACAGGCAGTTTTCTGATGAAGAAACCAAAGCTATCTATTCCCATATGAAAAAATGCTCTAAATCTCTAATGATTAGAGAGATGCAAATAAAAACAACTCTGAGGTACCACCTGACACCTATCAGATTGGCTAAAATGACAAAAAAAGAAAATAATAAATGTTGGAGAAGCTGTGGGAAAATTGGAACACTAATGCATTGTTGGTGGAGCTGTGAACTGATCCAACCATTCTGGAGAGCAATTTGGAATTATGCCCAAAGGGCAATAAAGCTGTGCATACCCTTTGACCCAGCAATACCACTTTTGGGACTTTTTCCCAAAGAGGTCATTGAGTGTTGATCTACTGTGATGGACTATATTCTTCTCACCAATGCAATGGCACAGAAGAGTTCCAGGGAACTCGTGATGGAAGAGGATCTCAAATCCAGGGAAAAAAAAAAAAAGAACTGCGGAGTATAGATGCTAAATGAACCATACTATTTCTTTTGTTTTTGATGCTGTTGTTTTTTTTCTATTTTGAGGTTTTCCATCATTGCTCTGATTTTTTTCTCTTATAACATGACTAATGCAGAAATAGGATTAATGTTATTATGTGTGTGTATATATATATATATATACACATATATATATATAAAACCTATATCAGATTACCTGCTGTCTAGGGGAGGGGCGAGGGAGGGGAGGGAGGGAGAAAAATCTGAAATTGTAAAGCTTGTATAAACAAAGGTTGAGAACTATCTTTACATATAATGGGAAAAAATACTTAATTAAAAAAAATATTCGGAGCCATCTCCAGTAGCCCTGATATGTATCTTGCCACTGGACCCAGATGGCTCTGGAGGAGAGAGAGAGGCTGGTGACTTTGCACAGCCCTCCCTCACTGAAATCCAAGTCTTGGCATCGCCCTGATGTCATGGTCCTCTTTGAGAACAAAGGACAAACAACAACTGTCATAAATATGCAAACATCTGTATGGATTGTGAGCTCTTTGGGCTCCACATGCATGTTCATTTCTCTTGTGATAAACCTGGTTTTTATGTGAGTTTCATGAAGTTGTGATTGCCTTTGCTGACACACAGGATGCCCAGAGGAGTCTGGCTTGGCTATTTAGATGGCTGGGATCATTGATCTCTATTGTGGGTCTTTGGGGAAAAGAACACATTCTGAAAAGTGAAATGTCTCTGAAGAAACTAACTTTCTACCAACCCTTGACTTATGGGACAGACCAGAGTGAACGATGACGTTCTTCAGATGACAGTGCAAATGCTAGCAGAACTGGGGTCAATTGATTCTTTTCACCTTCATTATTTAATCTGTCACTCCTTTGGTAGGGTCAGTTATTCTGCCAATCTTCTTAAACCTTGCCCCAGATTCTGCTTTGCAAAATCAACCTCTTTGCATTCATATTACAGCAGGGGCCCCTCATCCTGTGACCCAGTTAAATGGCAGCTGCATTTGTCCTTCATTTGGGTCCTTGCTGAATGTTTCTGGAAAGGGCTTGTCCTCCCGCGCAGGGACATTCTCTGAAGGCCCATGTGAACAGACTGATGACAGACTGAGCCGTTTGAGTTTTTGTCAGCCTGATCTTTTCAGGGAAAAAGGTAACCTGTCCTTTCCCATCCCCCTACAAATTCAGGTCAAGGTGCTGTCTTATCAGTGCTCATATTCCCCATCCAAGCAGGAGCCAATGGGCACTCGGCACATTTTTCAGTTCTTGTGCCCTTAGCCTTAAACATGCCCCAAATTATTATTGGTTTTTTGAGTACTGAGTGATACCTTTTTGAAAAAGTGGAAATGTTTCAAAGCAGAGGAAGTACCGTGAGAGAGAAGGAAGGGAGAAGAGAATATTGGAAACTTTAAGCCTAGGGAGAAAACGGGTGGGGCTCAGAGGTCCAGGTCTTGCTGACTCTTAAAGTTGGGCACTTTTTGCCCCTGTAGAGGAGCTAATTGACAGTTTAGTCCAACATTCACCCTTGATAGGTGAGGAGTTGAGGGGCGAGAGGAGCCAACTCCTTTTGCCTCAGACTCACACAGCGGGTGACGGAGGAGACTGGCACCCAAGCTTCCAGGGCTCTTTCCGCTTCACTGGATGCCTCCAATGCATCCTTTCTAGTGTCTGGGAACTTGAGAATCAGAACCATTTGTCTGATCTGTTTACTTGGGGGACCAAATGAGCTTAATGAGCAGAACTCCTTATGGCGTTATTTGGAGGGTTTTTTTGAGTGATCGTGTGGGGAGCTCTGAGAGGTTATTGAGCAGAACTCCTAAACACCTGCTTTAGATCAGAGTAAAAAGGAAAGCTTTTTTTCCTTATTCATTCATTCATTATTTAAATTTAATGTGATTCGTCTCTTTTATAAAATATATTGTTGTGTTTAATGATAATTCATGCTCAGTAAAAACTTACACCAGTAAATCAACTTCAGATGGCAGTTGATTCAGTGTTGTTGGATTTTCTTAGTCCAAACTAAAGTGGGTTTTCTTCTTTTCTTAACTTTTTTTTTGCGGGGCAGTGGGGGTTAAGTGACTTGCCCAGGGTCACACAGCTAGTAAGTGTCAAGTGTCTGAGGTCGGATTTGAACTCAGGTCCTCCTGAATCCAGGACCGGTGCTTTATCCACTGCGCCACTTAGCCGCCCCTTCTATTATGGTTTATGATTTGGGTTCTTTTTGAAAACTTCCCTCTCTCTTACAGGCCCTTACTATGTTACCATTTCACTATGTCTGGCGTCTAATTCATAGTAAGGGAATAGCTGAAGTGCCAAGTATGTTCTTTGGCAATGAATTCATATTCAGAAATTGAAAATTAAGTGGACTGGGCCACACTTGGGCTTTCAGAAGTTTTTCTTTTTTTTATTGTTAGCAAAGTGACACACATTGATCCTAACCAATAATTAGTTTTGTGATTCTTTCTCTTTCTCTCTCTCCCAACTCTTTAAATGTGTTTGCGTATATAAAGGGTGGAGTCTTAACTGTCATTTCATTGATTGGAGGAACTCCCTTTACTGCACTGGCAGCTCAGCACATCTGTAGCTTGGTGTCTTGGGGAGTTGCCTAGAGGATGGAAAAGTTAAGTGACTTGCCCCAGGCCACTCTGCCATTCTGTCTGAGGTGGGATTTGAGCCAAGGGTTTTTTTTTTTAAACATATATAACGGAAACAAACCCTGATTCCATAGAACACATAAAGAAGCTTTACAGTGAGAAAGCATGGTGCCCTGTTGCACATGTTGGACAGACAGACCACCGCTTTGAACTGAATGAAGCACCCGTTCAGGAAGTGTTTTGATTCAGTTTGGTCGCTGTAGGAAATACACAGACTGAATTTGGGTTTGAACTGACTCACTAAATTCAAAAAAGATTCAAGAAAATTAATATTTGTATTCATCTAGGGGTCCGGCCAGCAGGAATTTGGCTCATCTTATTTAAAACTAGTATTGAAAGCTTCTGTTGTTAATACATAAACAGAAGGAAGAAAATGCGGAAAACAAAAAGTCATTGTAAAAGATGGTACCTGTAACCACGTCCTTCTGTAATTCACTACCATTGCCATTTTTGGCTCAGTTTCATTCTAGTTCCTCTTGTGTTCATTGTTCTGAGGGTTAGTTCCCTTATGACATCGTGGATTGGCTCAGTCTCCTTCCTTGTCTTATCTCAGAAAATCTAAAAACAGATTTGTTAGGCACTGTTCTGGGAGATCAGTCCCGGTAAAGTCGAATGTGGGACACTTGTATGGGCTGAGCTCTCCCCAGGCAACTGACCTCCGTTACTGCCAAAGAGTCTTTGATTAGAGGCCCCACATGGCTTTTCTTTGTCCCCTCACTGGCTTTGGTCAGTGATCACGTAAGGGTCACTGTCACAGAGGAGCATCTTGCAGATTTTAGGTTTAAAAATGGGAGCTTTTAGAGAAGGAACTTTGGGTGTTGGCTGCCTTCCTGTTTGGAGCCTGATACTGGCAAGAAAAGTTGTACTGTTCATAGTAATCACAGGTACCTACACACACACACACAGACACAGAGTGTGCTTTAGTACATTGTGATTCTATCTAATAAGGAGACAGTTCCTCAATAGCAATGCCTCACAGCATTTTAACATCGAATTTAGCTGATTTCATTGGGTGGGGGAGCAGTGATATTTTGATTTCTCTGTGGGAAAATTCTAAATGAATGGATCATTAAAATCCAGGCCTAACTGGCATAGGGCTTATTGAGGTGATTCAATGGCGGAAGAAAGACCTTGGTCATTTAGCAGGGTTTCCCAGGCTCTGCTTTCTTAATGGTGTCATATTTGTTAAAGGGGTGCTCTCTAAGTGCTCATTCCCCCTCCCCCTCTTCTCCCTCCTTCATTATTCATCATGTAGGACCACAGTTTAGTTCTCTTGGCCTTTGAGTGGAACTTAGCAGCAAGGTAAGGAGCCTTTCTTAGGATAAGTGTTTTTATTGTATTGTTTTTATTTTTCTTGGGCTTTGGACCTGTCTGTCTTGGATGAGAGGAAAAGGAATTTTTTGCTGGTTATCCATCACATGCCTTTTGGTTTTGCTTACAGGGTTGGTGAGTTTCTAACTGAAAGCCAAGATGGTATATTTTTTTTTTTAGCTCTGGGCCTTTGGGGTAGGTCAGCACTATTCTTAGAGGTACTTGGTTCTCCAAGTGTGGAGGAAACGGTTCTGTTGGTAAAGGTCATGGAAAGAGGCTTTCCTTCGTTCAGCTGTGTGTCTGTGCTTCAACGGAGGCAGACGCAGAGTTCAGCAGGAGGGGTTCAGACCAAGGGGTTGGTTGTCAAAGCTGGAAATGTCTTCAAGTGTAAACTTAGACTTTGTCCAACCGAGGTACTTCCTTAGGTTTTGATGGGGAAGCAGGCCTCCAAGGGGCAGCAAGTAGCTGAGTGACCCTGGCAGAGGTCATACAGCGGGGGCTATAACTCCAAATGTCTGCACTGTTCAGTCTTCTTCTCCAATCTGGCTTCAGTTTAGTTTAGGTCTGTACCCTGAGGCTTTGTTTATTTAAGTCATGTCTAATGTGCTTGTGTCTCGTGGTTTAGAATTCGTGACCTTTCTCTGCTGGCGCTGTTCTGGAGTATAGCGTATATTTCTACTTATCGTTTTACACATAGCCATGCTTGTTAGTCGTCATTCATTGGACACTCTACCTGCCTTTGACTAGACTACCAGCCCCTCACAGGAGCAGGGTTTGAGAAAATAAAAGATGAAACTAAAACCAGCTCATTTTTTCCTCGTTGTTAATACTGGCAAGTTTTAATGTTGGGCCAGGTGGAAACTGGTGAGGATTTTTGAATAAAGAATGGACCTTGAGTTTGCCAGGTTCCTGTACCCTGTTGCCATGAGCATCTGAGACGTGGCTGTGTAGAGGTAGAGTCAGAAGGTCGGCATGAGAGCTAACAGTTTTATCTTAGCTCCTTCACATCCTCCCCTGCAATGACTAATAAAGAGTGCCAGACCAGCTGCTTATCAGGAAAGCCAATAAAAAGGGAATTATTTTTCCAGCCCAGGGCAGCATAAGAAGACAGAAAAAGGGTTCTGTAGATTCTGGGGGAGGTACAAAATCTCAGTAAAGAAAGTAACTCCTTATGAATTAGAATCAGCCAAGTACAAGCTAATGAGTCTGTGAGACATCAACAAACAATAAAACAAAGTCAAAGGACTGAAAAAAAAAATAGAAGAAAATGGGAAGTATCTCATAGAAAAAACAGCTGACCTGGAAAATAGATTGATGAAGGCCATGAACAGGTAAAAGAACCTACACATCATATTTCAAGCAATTATATTTTTGTTTTATTTATAAAAATTGAATCTATTATTTATTTTTACCATTCTTTAAAAAAAAAAATTGAGTTTCAAATTCCCTCCACCCCTCCATCCCTCTCCCACCTGTTGAGAAGGCAAGCAATATGATATCAATTACATATGTGAAATCATGCAAAACATACTTCCATATTAGCTACGTTGCAAAAGAAAAAAACCAAGAAAAATAAAGTAAGTGAAAAAAATTAAACTTTGATCTACACTCAGAGTTCATTGTACATCTCTCTGGAGGTGGATAGCATTCTTTATTATGGATCCTTTGGAATTGTCTTGGATCATTGTATTGATCAGAGTAGCTAAGTCTTTCACAGTTTATTATTATTAATATTTATTAATATATGATTAATAGTCGAGCACCTTTGCTATTACTGTTTATACTGTTCTGGTTCTACTCACTTCACTTTGCATTAATAAGTCTTCCCAGGTTTTTCTGAAACTACTCTGCTCATTATTTCTTTTAGCACAATAGCGTTCAATCATAATCATATCTATGCTACAACTTGTTCAGCCATTCTCCAATTGATGGGCATCCCTTCAACGACCAATTCTTTTGCCACTGCAAACGAGCTTATCTAAATATATATATTTACATCTAAGTCATTTTCATTTTTCTTTGAACTCTTTGGGATACTGTAGTGTTATTGCTGGGTTAAAGGGTGTGCACAGTTATATAGTCTTTTACACATAGTTCCAAATTGTTTTCCAGATTGGACCAGTTCACAGCTCCACCAATAGTGTATTAGTGTCCATGCTTTTCCATATCCCCCTCCAGCATTTGACATTTTCCTTTTCTGTCATGTTAGCCAAGCTGATAGATATAAGATAGTACTTCAGAGTTATTTCAATTTATATTTCTCTTATCAATAGTGATTTAGAACATGTTTTCATATGACATAGTTAGCTTTGATTTCTTCTGAAAACTGCCTCTTCATATCCTTTAACCATTTATCAATTAAGGAATGGCTTTTTTCCAAGAAATTATGAAGGAAAACTGTCCAGATATCTTAGGATCAGAGGACAAAGTAGAAATCAGAAGACTCCACTGGTCCACTCTTGAAAGAAATCTCAAAATAAAAACTCCCAGGAATATTATGGCCAAAATTTGAACCTCCCAGGTTAAGGAGGAAATACTGTTAAGCAGCCAGAAAGAAAGCATTCAAAGGCCATGGAGCCACAGTCAGGATCACACAAGATTTAGCAGCTACCATTATTTAGGAGCAGAGGGCTTACACTATATATTGGAGCTGAGATTACAACCAAGAATAACATACCCATCAAAACTGAGTAAAATCCTACAGGGGAGACTTGATTGTGATTATCGCTGTATTAAAGTATAGTGAACTTACATATAAGACAGAGACTTGATGATCTGGCAGAAATACACATGTACACATATACACATAAGCACACACATAGACACATGTAAATATATATACACATTTATATATCTGCGCATGTATAAATGTACATTGTATGTTGGTGTATGTATATACGTATACACATACATCCATATACACACCACAACACACATTTTATTAATAGATGTATAGCCTTCTCTTATTCTTCTGTTACTTCAGCAAATGTGGAGGAAGACTCTGGTGTCTTGGACCCATACCTGAACAGGAAATTCTTTTATAACATTCCTAAGTGATTATTCAGCCTAATCAAGACTTCCAGTGATAAGGAACTCTCTACTTCTTAAATTAGTGCATCCTAAGTCAAGTCAGCAAGCATTTATTAAGCACTTAGTATGTGCCAATCACTGTGCTAAGCCTGAGGATACAAATACAAGCAGAAAGGGAGCCTTTGTCCTCTAGAGCGTACAGTAGGGGAAGACAACACAGGAAAGGAAGCTGAAAGGGGGAGATTGTTCCCTTGGGACCATGTTAGGGAAAGTCAGGTGTGGAACATGGAGTGGAATGAAGACAGGGCCGGCCTGGGCGCTTTCCTTTAAATGGAAGTTCTTGGAGGAGGCAGCCAGTCAGAGGATGGGACCGCAGGGATGGTGCATACTTCCAGTGTGAGAAGTCCATCGATGGAGTGAACTTGCAGGGTGAGGAGCCTTTTGTGGAATGGTCGAGAAAGTTCAGGGAGCCTGGAGAGGAATGAAGACATTGCTACTGCAGATCCACTTTTGGATGACTGATTCTTCGAAGTGTTTTCATTAATGGATCTGAACCATCCCTCTGCCCCTGTTACCCGTTGCTCTTAGCTCTGCCCTGTGGAGCCAAGCAGAACAATATCCTTCAGATAGATATTTGGAGACTGCCGCCATATGTGCCACTCTTAGTTAAGTCTTCTCAAACAAAACATATTTAGTTCCCAATATAATGCTTGGACGGCATGAATTCCACATATATTCTCACTATACTGGTTGTCAGCATGGAAACACTTCTGGATGTGCTTGAGTTTGTCAAAAACCTTTCTAAGATACGACTCTTAAAACTGGACAAACTAACTCTAGCTGTGGCTGGACCAGGATAGAGGCTGATCTCCCTCACTGTGGATTCTGCCTCTGCTTATGCACCCAAATACCCAAATACAAAAAAGGCACTAGCCTCGTTTGGCTTCCGCGTCATGTTCTCCACTCATAGTGAGCTTGCATTCCGCTTAAAGTCTAAATAGACTGTTGTCTAGCCACGCTCTCCCCCCATCATGTCTCTCTGTAGTCGGACCCAGGAGTAGGATCTTGTATCTTTACTTGTTGTGTTTCCCTTTCTGCTTGGGTAGGTGTTGCCTCTGAAGTATTGAGATGAGGGAATCAGGGCCTGGGAATTCATCATGGCACCAGGAATGGCCATTTAACAGAAGGAAGGGGTAGCTGCCCTTTGTTTTCTGGCGCTGGGCTTGGAGTCAGTGGGAGGGCTCTCCCTATCTTGGATTCCCAGAAAGCCCGGACTGTTTATACTGTATTTCTGAGCTCTCAATGGGCAGGAGACCAGGTGGTGATTCATTCTCTTGGGAGCTGGGCTGTGCTCTCCCTCTCCTTCGGGTTGGTCTACACTCAGCCTGGACTAGACAACTAGCAAAGAAAGGAGGCTCCAAATCCGGAAGCTAGGGTTCTTGCAGTTCCCTGGGCTGATGAAGCTTGCTCACGGGGAGGGACTGCCCTGCTCAGTGGGGGAGGCTGAAATCACTTGTCCCAGCTTACCCAGGTGGTAAGTAGTGGAGCCGGATATGAGCCAGGGCAAATGAACAAGAAACTGGGGCATAGAAAGAGAGGCGCATGCTGGCATGAAGCACAAGGGGGAGGGGGCCTTTCTGCCCACCCCCCTCCCCCAAGAAACTTGCTGAGCTGAGGGCCAGCAGCAGGTAGAGGTGGGAGGTCATTACAAACTGCTCGGGCCGGGAGATTAAACAAGGTCTGGTTGGAGGAACCCCAGGAGACGAGTGCAGGCAGAGGGACTGATGTCACTGTGGAGGCTGGCTGCCCTTAGGGACAGCGTGCTGTGCTGAGGAGGCAGAGATGATGACACAATCCTGAGGTTCTCTGAGCCAATTAATCAGAGGTGTGAGAGAAGGTCTGAGTGCAGCCGCAAGGGCAGGAGTCAGTGCTAGGAGGAACTGGCCTTCCTCCTTTGGACTGTAGTGAAAGTTGGGAAGGTGAGTTAAACCCGGGTGCCTTACCCACCATGGAGGCCAGTCCCTTTGGCCCTCTGTTTCAGCCTTTTCAGGGCTCTAGAGGGTCCTGCTCTAGGGGTGCTGCCCCTCAGCTGCCACCCATTTCATGCTGACACTCAGCCACAGAAGGCTCTGTACAAGCATGGCCCGGCAGCCTGAGCAGGAGCCCCGTGTTACTTTCATGTGATCTCTGTAACTCCCCCAAGAGGCGATGACACATCTCCCCTTAGCCCAGGGATTTCAGGCTCTTACTCACTCCCTATTCGCACCCTTGCCCAGGGTCAGGAGAGGGCAAATAGCGAGTTTATTACTTCCCTTGTCTTTGGGTTACTGGGCATGAAAAGGGTGTGACGCTGCTTTTTTTAATTGTGGAAAAATCAGTATTGCTGGTGTGGAAAAACTTAGGGTGTGGAATGAGGTACGGATCAAATCAGGGCAAGGTTGTTTTTAGAGAATCGAGGTTTATACGTGTTTGTAATGGGGTTTGGAGAGTGGGCAAGGGTAGGTGGGAGGGTAAGAATTCAGACTTGAAAGGAAAAGAAAATGGAATAAAACAGTTCAGTGCTGTCGTGTTGCTCTGGTTGTTCAGTCCTTTTCAGACATGCTCAACTCTTTGGGACTCCATTTGGGTTTTTCTTGGCAAAGATCCACTGTTGGCCATTTCCTTCTCCAGCTCATTTGACAGATGAGGAAACTGAGGCAAACAGGGGGAAGTGACTTGCCCAGGGTCATAGAGGTAGTTAGTGTCTGAGGCCGGATTTGAACTCAGGAAGAGGAGTCTTCCTGTCTCCTGTCTGGGCACTATCAGAGCCCAGGTAAGTCTGGCAGATGTCACTGAACGTTGGTCTTTAAGGCGTCCAGTGCAGTACAGGATTTATATAGTCCTTCTGGAGGTGAACAGTAGACCGGCGTTATCTGCTTTATATGTAAGAGAACTGGCATAGACTAAGGCCTGCTGTCACACCCTCCGTCCCTCTTGTACTTCTCAGGGGTCAGCAGTGTGCCCAGGGAACAGTTAGCTCCCGCAGGGGCCCCAAGACTGTCGAGCGTGCCTGGCCTTCATCACAGTTTCTCCTAACAAGGTGTTGGGGGCTTCAGAGCAGACCAAAGAAACATTCTCTGCTCTATTCAGCTTGTGACCTCATAGAGCTTTGGAAGTTTCTGGAAATCCCCAGGAGCAACAGAGCATTCTAGAGGCAGCATGGCATAGTGTCGTACCTGGAATCAGGAGACCTGGGTTCAAATCCCAGCATAGACATTTAGCTAGTAATGATGTCCGGGATACGTAATGCCTCAGTTTTCTCATCTGTAAAATGAGAATAATAATAGTAATTGGAACTCACAGAGTTGTTTCAAAGAAAGTACTTTCTTGTCAAATATTCAAGCACCATCTAACTATGAGTAATCGTTGTTATTAGTTATGAGAGTGACTACTTGGCCGAGGAAGGGTCCCAGGGGCTTTAGACTAAGCTAGGACATCTCCTACCTGCCAAAAGAATTGGAAGCTACGGGAATACCTTGAAATCTCTATTGTTCTTGGAGCTGTCTGGTGACAGATTAATGGATGTGGCTGGAGAGATCTGAGGCCGTGAATGAATGAATGAAAAATGATTTAATGAGCACTTGTAATATGTAAACCTCTGTGATAAATGTTGGGGAAACAAAGTAAGGCAATCCCTCATTTTAAGGAGCTCACATTTTAATGGGGGAGACCAGATAGGTACAGAGTTTTAGCTGCAAGTCCCATGGTCCTTAGGGTGTAGTGGCAAAGCAGATAGCAATGCATCTTCTTTAATGGTATTTCCACTGACAAATCTGTATCCGTTTCTGATGGTGAATTATTTGGCAGCATCGACTTTGGTGGTTAGAACCTTGGTTTCTGGGTCTTTAGTAGCTACGACTGTAGCGGCCTCAGGAGGAGTTGCCAGGCTGCACCTCCAGGTGGGTTGCTTCTCAGGATAATGGCTGTGGCTGGAAGCAGGCCCTTTGGTCTGGGGGGAGTTCAGCCAGTTTCAGGATTTGGGGTCTTACTGCTTACCTGCTAGTCAGTGGCCATTGGGCAGCAGTTAGTAGTGGTGGTTAGGAAGGTGGACGCTGTCTCCACAGTGATCTCTCCTCTCCATGATGACTGTGGGACCCAGGCTGGAGGCAAGACCTGCTGCCTGGAGGAGGCCCTGTGAAGCCTAACACTCTTGGGTACGATGTCCTAGACTGTCTCCATCAAAGTCTGAGGGAAGAAGGTGGTGGTTGCGGTCTTGGTGGTGTTTTGCCTTGCTTGGCACATGCTTCCTTAGGGTGCCCTGCCACTTCATCTCAGATGGCTTGTTCGCCCTGCAGGTGGCAGCTGGTTGGCCATCTTCTTGAGCAGCATGTCTTGCATTAGCCTAGCGTGAATGTTGTTAGCTTGGTTCTTATCCCGGGGCCGAGATAAATGGATATTTCCTAGGCTGATGTCGCTCATTTCCTGGATGCTGGGCTTTTGTGGACATCAGCATTTTCCATCTTTCAGCCTTGGATCTTGTTTCCAAGATTGCTCAGACACTATCCCTGCTTGAGGCCAATTCAGGCTTTTGGCCGGGGGAAGCAAAAGTTCTTTTGATCCAGCGCTGTCTTTTTCTGCATTTTATCACATCTTTCCCTTGTTAAAGTGACATTCTGCCCATGTTGCACAGTCATCAGAGACAGAAAGTAAGACAATCCCTTGTCTCAAGGGTCTTGGTCTTAAACTCACTTGAAGCATGAATAGGGCCTTGCAGAATAGTTGTTAAACTAAAGTTCAGCCCCACTCGGATTCGTGTCTGCAGGGACGTCTGGCCTTTTCAGTTCTGAATCCTTGATCCTGTGGGTCCGTCTGCCCTTGAGAGGCATCGGGGTGCAGCGGAGAGAAGTGGCAGACACTGACTTTGGATTCTACCCCCCTGAGCTCCCGGGGCTCATTACAGTCTTGGGTAAGTAATGGGACGTTCCTGCACTTTGGGGTCCTTGAGGTTGTTGTGATGAAAGGACTTGGAAAGGTCTAAGTTGCTGTATACAAATGCGAGCTCTCTGGGTTGTGGCTGTCCTTGTTTTTCCCTCAACCCTGAGAGTTTCAGGGTCAGTGACTGTGGGTGAAAAGGAAAAGAGAAAAAGAAATAAATGACAGATAAAGACACCAGTGATTTTTTTTTTTGACTTGAAAATATATGACACAATTCATCTGTATCAGACCAGCCCATAATTTGCAGTGGCTTTTCTATGACTTTCACATCCTAGACTGTAACCTTTGGGAAATCCGACTGGTGAGGGTCACCTTAAACCTTTGCTAGAGGAAGAGGATCTTGGCTACCCCACAGCGTTCTGCTGGACGGGTTATGCCTTGGGGACAGTAGGAAATGGGCTTTCTGAAGGGGAAAGGCCACATCCAGGCTTGGCCACTGAATCCGGAGACAGCTTTAAGTGGCTTCAGTGGCCCTGATGTTTGCCGTGATGAGGCTAGATTTCATAGTATGCAGTCCTCCTTGGCCTATACCCAGAGGAGTGAAAAGATGACTTCATTAAAGATTGCTTATCCACTAGGTGCCGAAGACGACAACTCTGCTGGGCATTGATTTCTTCCCATCTGTGCTCACGCCCACACTGCTCTCATTATTTATTAAGCAGCCTATTTGTCTAATTGGAATTGTGCAAAGTGACTATTCTTCTTAGTTGTAAATCTTTCCAGTTCTGAAAGCCTGGTCGCTGTTACTGACGTCACTTTGCCGCGGAGGTAAAACGAGCTCTGGGCAGTTAAGTGACTTCTTCCCAGTCCCACATTGAGGCTCCAGTGGTGCTAGGATTTATATACTGCCAGCCTGGGTTCGCTTCCATTCACTGTGGTCTTGTTTTCCAGGCCCCTCATTCTGTTACCCGATGAGCTTCTTTATTCTTTGGGCCTAATGTGGCATTCTTCTTCCTTGGAAGACTGCTGCCATCTGTATTTTCTCAGAAGGGCTGCCCATTATCCTACAGGACAGAAGGCCTAAAGGCAGTGTTTCCTGGGGCAAAGCCGAGCTTCTCCTCACCTCCCAGGGCTACGGGCCAGATTACTCAGCTAGAAACTAGTTGAGAACATGTGACTGTTTGTTCTCTTTTGCAGACTGCCCACCGATTATGTCCTTGGGGAGGGAGGCATGTTATGATTTGAAATCAGTTTTAATCAAACTCCCTGCAGCAGTGGTCTGCACCGATATTCCTTTCCCATCTTTGATGCCTCTTCATCCCCACCCTTTTTTCTTGTCTCTGGTTACTGGAGTTCCCTCTTGATTTTGGTTTTTACTCGGTTTGTTTGACTGCATAGATTTGGCACATTTTTTGTGGTTCCTGCTGTCACTGGTTTAAAAATGACCCAAGGGAAGATTTCCACTCCTGCCTGGAGGTGGGATGCTTAGCATGGCAGAATTTTGGAATAGCTACCTGCCTGTGTTGCCGCTGAATCTGCCCGATGCCAGGGGATGTCACGCTGGCAGATGGAAGTCCCTTTTCCTAATTGACCCTTCTCTCTTGGCTCTGTTGGAGTCCAGCCGCCCTGCTGAGGTCTCACATGTTGGGGGCTTTTGGCACATGCTGTCTGCTGTGAAGCAGTGCTCGTGTGAGCACCCTGTACAGCTGGGGAAGGCTCCCTCCTAGTTGTCTGAAGGCGGCCCAAGCTTCTTTGTTTCTTACATCTAGTGTATGTTTCTGACTATGATGTAGATTCCCCATTTTGGAGTGGAAGGCTGAGGTCTAACATTACTGGGTTTTTTCCCTTTCATCTGTATGTTCTGCCTTCATATTTGCACAATGGCAATAGCCAGTTTTTATTTAACAGATAATATCAGCAACCATGGTGATTCAGAGTCACATTGGGAAGTTATTGAGTTGCCGTGAAGAATTACTGCCCTGCTCACATACCCTGATTGTACTCTTTTTTATTTATTTATTTATTTATTAAATTTTTTTGGTGAGGCAATTGGGGTTAAGTGACTTGCCCAGGGTCACACAGCTAGTAAGTGTCAAGTATCCGGATTTGAACTCAGGTCCTCCCGAATGCAGGGCTGATGCTCTTTCCACTGCACCACCCAGCTGCCCCCTGATTGTACTCTTGCCTTCATGACCACATAGGGACCCTAATCCCAAGCCCTCCCTTATGTCACGATTTTCTAGGCCTTTTTGTTTGCTTGATCAGCCTTTCCTAATTAATCTTCCACCCACTTTGATTCTGGATTGCAGTTGTAGAATGAACAAGCCTTTGTAGTAAACTTGTAGTAGTGGGGGAAGGGAGGAAATTGATAGATTTGATGATCATTGATTTATAGGTCCTGTCTCCCTTGCTATACAGATCACTGTTTCTTTATTTTTTGTAATTTTAATTTAATTTTTTTTTGCAGGGCAATGAGGGTTAATTGACTTGCCCACTGTCACACAGCTAGTAAGTGTCCAGTATCTGAGGCTGGATTTGAGCTCAGGTCCTCCTGAATCCAGGGCCAGTGCTCTATCCACTGCGCCACCTAGCTGCCCCTGTTAGATCACTGTTTCTTCATGACTTCTCATCCAAAGTAATTTCATAGGTCCTGTCTTCCTTGCTACAGGTCACTGTTCCTTCATGACTTCTCACCCAATGTAATTTTTTGTTTTGTTTTGTTTTTGGTGAGGCAATTGGGGTTAAGTGACTTGCCCAGGGTCACACAGCCAGTAAATGTTAAGTGTCTGAGGTTGGATTTGAACTCAGGTCCTCCTGACTCCAGGGCCAGTGCTCCATCCACTGCACCACCTAGCTGCCCCTGTAATTTTTTTTTTTTTAATGAAAAACCCTGGAGTTTAGTAGTATTAGAAATCCTGAGAGGCAGTTTGGGGTGGTAGGAAGCCTGTTTGGCCTAGAGCTTGGGTTCAAATCCCCGATCTAGAATTTACTAGCTGGTTGACCTTTAGCTAGGTGGCCTTTAACTTCTCCGAGGTTGTGTCTTCACCTGTCAAATGGGCATGCTAATTCTTGTCCTTACAAGGTCGTTGTGAGAAAAGTACTTTGTGAATTGACTCTCCCTCCTGAATGCTAAGTTATTATTGTCCTGCTTTGGTAGCTACAAAGTTACAAATATTCTGCTTTTGTAAAATCGTTGTCACTGATGGGTTTAGGTATGGACAGGACTTTAGGGAACATCTCCAAACCCTCTCGTTTTACAAATGAGAAAACCGAGTCCCCCCCCCCACCCCCCCCGAAGTTAAGTGAGGCCAAGGTGAGACATGAGATTCTAGCAGTGGCAGAATTGACTCTTGGGGGATCAAGCCCCAATCCAGTAGCATTTTCCACTCTGCCCCAGTGTCCTGTTTGGTAAGATGCTTTCGGTCTTAGCATATTTTAGCTGTCCTGTCCTGGAAGTCTGGAACATGTCTAGAACAGGCTTTATTCCCCCACTTCTTCCTCCATATTAAATCCTCAGGTGCTGCTTTCCCTCACACTGTGTCCCCCCAGGTGGAAGTGATGATTCCCTCTTCATATCTCCCACGTCACCTTGTCACTCTATTTGAGCTCTCCTGTACGCACACATCATCTCTGCAGATATCGTTTGTGTGCATGCATTAGCTGCCCTTCTAGATTGTAAGCGTCTGTTCTTGCAGCCTTTTGTCTTCCTTAGCCTCTAGCGTGCAGCGTGGACCTACATGTTTATTGTACAGACCGGGTAGCACATGGTGCAGAGGGGCAGAGAATGGTTGCAGGCTGGGCTGCCCCTAACCTGGCTGAGATGCATTGTGTTCGCTCTGCTTTGAAGGAGGCGTGCCACACCACACCCAAGTCAGGCCCTGGTAGTGATGCAGGAGAAAAAACCTAAACCAGAAATCTGACAGGAACGTTTTGATCTATGCAGAACACCCAAGAAAAGGCAGAGAGAAGGGACTGAAAATGAACTGGAGGCAAAGGACGCTGGGAATAGAAAGGAATCTTGGTTATCCCATAGTCCTGTCTTTGTCCAGGTGGTTGGGGGGGGGGGTTAGGGAGTCTGTCTGCCCCAATTATATTTCCATGGACAGGATTTTTACGGAGCACAGTTAGGAGAAATGAGGTCATTGATCTCCATTAGAGACTTACCTAGACATCCCCAGGTGAGAAAAGAACTAGATTTTCAATTTGAAATTTAAAATCTGATTCTCTCCATCCTTCATCAGTGAGCATTGCTTTAGTACATACCTACTATGCCCCGGTACTGTGCAAAGTGCTTTACAAATATGATTTCATCTACTCACAATTGTGTGAGGTAGGTGCTGTTATTATCTTAATTTTACACAAGAGGAAACTGAGGCAAGGTGAAGTGACTTACCCAGGATCACACAGCTTGGAACTGCTTGAGGTAGGGTTTTAACTCAGGACTTCAGACTCCAGGCTCAGTGCTTTAACCTCTGGGCTACCTAGTGCCACCTAGGGATGTTCCCTGTCGAGAAGGCCTCAGGGGTGGTTGGACGTTCCAAGGCAAGGCAGACCTAAATGCTGAGGGAGTCCGGGATGAGACGGCATCATTTGGAAGTCTGGGAGTCAAGAACAGGGCCACGGGGGCCAGCCTGGGCTCCATAAAATGGAGGGTCCAAAAAGAACTCACTGGGGTGGGGGGGAGGCCTCACAGAAGACTGCTGAGTGTTGAGAAGGGCCGCCATGGCCGTCTGTCATTGGGTCTAAGCTGGAAGCCTCTCAAACATGGCGCAGCCTGTGGGGGCTTGTGATCGATGGGCGGCGATAACTCTGTAAACAAAAATTTAAAATGATGAACTTGACATGTCAACAAACATTTCTATGCGCAAAGAAAATTGAAAGAAGATTGCCATGAAACTATGACTCTAGAAAGCATATCAGCTAGAGAAACAGCCATCGAGTGGTGATTCTGTGCCGGCCACCGTGCCCAGGGTTGGTGATACCAGTACAAGCAAGCAGGAGCGGCCTCCACCTCAGAGCTCAGGCTACAGAGAAGAGAGGAGTGCAGAAGGGGCGGGTGGGTGTTAGGCAGCCAATGGCATGCGCTTGGAGACATTTGGGAAGTGACCCAGTGAGGCAGAAGCTCCCCTGTAAGGGCAGAGTCCCGGGTTCTAGTGGGAGCGAATGGGGATGATGCCTGGAGTGAGTACAGCATGGGGTGGGGATGGCAGGGAAGTATATAGAAGTATACTGAGTCTATTTGAAATTCAATCCTAGTATCAGCACTGAATCAGCCGTGTCCCCTTCTGGACTTCTCGCTGTTCTCTTCTGTGTACTTCATTAATATTTTATTTTCATGCTTTGTGTTGTCACTCTCAGTAACCCTTTGGAACTCTGGCCCATCCCTCTGATGTACACAAGCCTAGTCAAGCAGAGCAGACCCACACGCAGGTCTTGGTAAAGAAGTCGGTCTCATTCTTCATGCCTAGTCTGTCATCTCATGGCGGAGAGGGGAGAACAGGAGTCGTCCTTGCTCTGCCAGAATTACGGCTGGATCCTGGTTCTTAAGCAGCCATTATAAGCGGGGGTTTCTTGGTTCTGCTCACTTTCCTGCATCAGATCAGACAAAGTCATGTAGGTTTCTCTGAATCCAGCCCCCATGGCACAGCAGTATTCTCTTACATTCATGGGCCATAATTCTGTCAGCCATTCCCTACTCGGTGATCATCTGCTTTGTTCCTGCTTCTTGTCAGCATGGGTTTTGAGAATTACACGTTCGTGGCAATGTAGAGGTAGAAGGGGTCTTAGAAATCTAGTCCGACCCCTCATTTTATAGATGAGGAAACATTCTAGTGGAAACCACTAGCTTCTTGAGGATGAGTTCTGTCTCATTTTTGTTTGGTCCCTCCCTGGCTCTTAGGACTGTACTAATATATCATCAGCAGGTGCTGCATAAATGCTGATTGATTCATTCATTGAGACGTGGGGTTCAAGTGATTGTCCTACTTCATAAAGGTAGTAAAGTAGCTGAGCTAGGATTTGAACCCGGGTCCTCTGACTTTCCCTTCAGACCCCTTTCCACTAGATGGGTTTCTCAGGAGGACCTGGGTTTTAAGATTAACTCTCAAACTTAATAGCTGTGTGACTGTGGATAAGTCACTTTATCTTAGTGGTCCTGTTTCCCCCTCTTTAAAATAGGGGCAGTGATACCTCCTTGCTTTGTGAGGAAATTACTCTGTGAACCTTAAAGTACTATGACAAGGGCCATGAGAAGTCTTTGCTATCGTGGGGTAGGGACTGATCTTGTGGTTTCCATATTATAGGAAACTTTATCTACCAATGAATGAGAGGGTACCACCTTCCCTAGAGAGCTGCCAGGGACACTGAGGCCTTCAGTGATTGCTAGCAGGTGCCACAGGGAGACTTGACCCTGCCTCTGCCTGGCTCCAGGGCTGATTCTCCCTCCACTGCCCCATACCGCCTCGCTTGGCTTTTTTAGAGAATTCTGAATTAGGTGCTTGGAAAATAGGGGGGAAAATGTAGGTTAGGAGAGCCTTGTAAATTTTTCCTTGTGACTCAAGACCTCTCCAATTTGAGAACTTGAGATATATGTCTTTAATATCCAGTTGACCGAAGAGATGGCCAATAACGTGTGATATTGGCAGGGGTTCTCTCTCTCTTGCCCTGGTTGAGGGCTCCAGCCGTGCTGGATGGTGTTGGTAGGCTTTCAATCTAGCAAGCAGGGACTACCTTAGGCCGCCATTTGCTCTATGGACAGAGGCCTTCTAGTGGGTTTTTTGGCCCAGCTCTGATTTGTTTCATGGGCTGTGTGCTCCTCTTTCTGCGATTTTCATGTTGATATGGATGATTTTATTCATATGAGGAACACGATTTCTAGTAAACTCTGAATGAGTGAAAATGGATTTCTTTGCCTTTATTGGCAGGCACAGATATCTTACGGTGTCCAGGTATTTCAAAGCAGGTTGTTAGTTCTTCAGATCACAAAAATGATATTTGTTAAAATGCGGACTGGAGTTTACTTTCAGGAGGAAGTGGGCACCCCGTGAGAATCCCCCAAAGAGTCAGCCAGAGGTCACAGAGGTCACAGGGGCGTGGCTCGCTGGAGCGAAGGTTTGCTCTTGAGTAGCATTGCCGTTGTTCAGTTTGCTTCAATGGGTATTGGTCAGTGCAGGGGCGAGAGGCCCTGGTATAGAGCAGGACCATCTGCGTTTGATTCTGGACTCTGCTACTTTATACTTTTATGACCTTGGGGAAGTCATTTACCCTTTGGGGGCTTCAGAATCTTCATCATCAAAATGAGAGGGTTGGGTTAGATCAACTTTAAGGTCACTTTGGCTCAAAAGGTGATTTTATGATGAAGTGCTTGTGTGTGTGCACATACATGTATACAAATATCTATGTATATCTATGTGTATCTATATAAATGTGCATACATATATACATATTATATAGGAGTATATATTTATGTATGTACACACACATGTGCACACACACACATATTTGCAAAGCTGTGTGCTGGGATTACAAAGACAGAGATGAAAACCTTGTTCCTGACCTCAGGGAGCTTACATTCTGCTGAACATTTTTTACCCCACTCTTCCCCTCCCCCCACCACCTGCTTCCTGGCCTAGAATTCCCTCCCTTTTGAGGAAGCATTCTCACAGGTCTGTCCACCCCAAATTTTACTCACTTTTTAAAGTCCAGATCAAATTTTCCCTCCTCCAAGAAGCCTCCCCTGTCAGTTCTATCCCTAATTGTTCTTTCCTTTGAACTCCTATAGCATTTTCACATCTGCAGCAAACAATTTATCACCTAGGATGAATGAATGAAATATTATTTAAATGACATCCTATGTTCTAGGCACTTGCTAAAATGTTGGGGATTCACGCAGAAGCAGGCAAATAGTCCCTACTCACGCGGAGCATTGTGGACAGAGAAGTGCTAGGGAGGCTGTTTGCAGTCAAGCATTTCATTGACACACCCTTTGCAGGCGTGGTAGTATTAGTTTTTGTGATTTATTCCTGTTCTCAGACCTGGTGTTGGGTAGCGGGGCGGGTGGCAGGAGAAGGTGACATGAGATGCAGATGGAGAGGAACTAGCAGGGCAAGCTTAGTTCAGTCCAGAAATGGTGAGCTTGAGTTCTGAGTTCGAGATAGAGGCTGGAGCCCAGGAGCCTGGCAGCTTGCAGATGGCCTAATGATAGTCCATTGGTTTCATACTGGTTTGTGTGTGTATATCTTGTTTTCCTAACCCCATTGCAGAGCATTCCAGCATGGGAAACGATCACACTAAGGCCTGGAGGTGGAAGCCCCCTTGTTGTACGAGCACAAGAAGGCCAGTTTGGCTGGCCCATCGAGGGGCCAGCTCTTCTGGAGCTTTAAATGCCAGATAAAGGAGCTCATGTGTGATTTTAGACTTGGTAGGAAGCCGCTAACATTTGTTTGACTTGGGGCTATTACACAGCTAGGTCCCCACATGAGGAAAATCGCTTGGGCAGCTGTGTGGAGGCTTCTTTGGAGTGGGAGAGACTGGAGGCCGGGAGGCCAGATAGCTTATTGCAGGAGTCCAGGTAAAGAGGGCCTGAACTGCATTGGTGGTTGTTTTGGAGGGAATGCATTGCATGTAAGAGCTGAAATGAAGGGAGAAACATCAGGATTTGGCGACTGATTAATAAGTGGGGCTAGGTGGTGCATTGTGGAGTGCTGCTGGACCTGGAGTCAGGAAGACTCATCTCTGTGAATACAGATCCAGCCTCAGATACTAGTTGTGCGACCCTGGGCAAGTCACTTCACCATCTGTAAAATGAACTGGAGAAGGAGATGGCCAACCACCCCAAATGGTGTCATGAAGGCTCAGACAGAACTGAAAATGACTGAACAACTGGTGCTTAATAAATGATTTTTTATTAATTTTCCATGTATCATGTTAAAATTTCCTTATCTTTTAGGTCCCTTGGCCTGTATTAATAGTCTTTTTCTCATGGCAGAGACTGTGGAGATGTACAACAAAGATTGGTTCCAGGTGGGGCTAGGGCAAACAGATTTGTGGGTAGCTTGATCTTTCTCCACACCCAGAACAATGTTATGTGTAGTTCATTGAGTTGTAATGATTGGAATGACACCACCTGCTGGAGACTTACTGTAGAAGAGTTCTGCCCATGAAGCGAAGGTCTTTGAGGGCAAGATCAGGAATCAGGAAGTGACATGGACTAGTGGGAGGAGGAAGGAAGAGACTGGCGCTCGCTCTCGGTCTCATGCTCTTTCCTCTGGACTCTGGTGGAGAGCGGAGCTAGAAATGTGCTTTCCCTTTAATAGATAGGAATCTAGGCCTTTCTCTCTCTCTTTACCAAATTCTTATTCTCCTTAAATTCTTATTCTCCTTAATAAACGCTTAAAAGTCTAACTCTTGCTAAAGCTTATAATTTTATTGGCGACCACTCATTAAATATTTTAGACAGTTTAGCTAGAATTTTAGCCCTTAACAGAGTAATGAATAAAAATACATTTTGATTTTGATCCATGTTTTGTATTCATTTGAGAGATTGGATTTGAGGGAGAAGAAACTGGAGAGAAGGTACAATAGTAATGAGGGCAATGTGATGATTGCTTTTTTTTGGTTTGTTTTTTGTTTTTTTGCAGGGCAGTGAGGGTTAAGTGACTTGCCCAGGGTCACACAGCTAGTAAGTGTCAAGTGTCTGAGGCTGCATTTGGACTCAGGTCCTCCTGACTCCAGGGCCAGTGCTTTACCCCCTCCACCACCTAGCCGCCCCCACAACTGCTGTTTTGGGTCCAAGCGTTCTTGTACAAATCCATAATTCTGGTTTTCTGGTGGCCGAGCATGTGTTTTCTTCGTTGATGATTCAGTGGGGAATGTTTTGGGACCACGGACGCAGACTATTACACCCTCATTCTGTTTTTCCAGTGCAGAAAGTTCTGCTTATGTCTGTCATTGACTGGAAAATCCCAAGTCGAAGGCCCTTCAGATTTTACATAGGATGCGCACATGTGCCAGTGTAAAAAAAATAATTATTATATCTAATCTTAGATTGCATAACTGGACTTATGAAAAATTTTAAGTTCAGAAAAATGACAATTGGGCTGTAAGTCCCATCTGGGGTGCCATTCAAATGTGGAAATATTTTAATTTACTAGGCCTAATTTGGGGGGACTAATCTGACTGTAGGACTAATCTGGGGACTGTTGACTGACTGGCTGTCTGACTGCTATTAATTTAATGTGGGCCGTTTATAATGTTCCACCACACTGCTCCACTCCCAAAATTGATAAGCAAAAGATTAAGAAGCCTCTTAACTAAATAATCAAAGCAGAGTTTATTTATGAGATACAATTTAAAATTATGAATACAGGGAAATAAAATGTACAACCTGACTGTGTTCTGGTGGGTCTCTTTCCACCTGCTGTGCCTGGAACCTTTTTAGTCTCCTCCTCACTGAAAAGTTCCCCTGCTCCATATTGGCCTCCGTCCCTTCTTGCTCTTAACTTTTTCTCCTTTCCCAGTCCTTGTAATCTCCTCCATCCTCTGTTCCCTTTCTTTCTCGTCAGCCCCCTTAATCTTGTCCTTCGGCCTCCCTGTGTTTCTTCTAATCTTGTCAGTCCCCCTTGTGTAATTTAAGATTCTAAATGTGGATTCTAATGTGTTCCCCCAGTTTGGGGGAAACTGACTAAAAATCACTGATAAAACGAGTTTAGGTTTTTAAGGGTTTATTGGAAAATAGAAAGAAAAAGATTGAGAACAGAATTCTAACAGCCTGGCATTCCTATCTCTCCTCAAATTTCCTGTGAAGTCCTCTGCCGCCACCACCATCAAGTCCGGAAGCCAAAAAAACCAGCGCTCTCTGCGCAGGCTCCCTTTCCTCCTTCCTGTCTCCTCCCAGACCATAGGAGGCTCCTCCAGTTGATTGGCTGGTAGACTTGATAGACAGCACCCATGAGCAAGCGTCATTTCCTGACGCCAAGGAAAAACCACAATGCCTCTGAGGCATTTTCCTCATGGTGGAGCTCTCCACAGCAAGTCTCCAGTAGGTGGCGTCATTCCAATCATTACACCCTACTGTCTAACTCTCCAGTTTATATATCTTCCTTCTCTCCACTCAAACCTCGGGGCTTTTTGCACCCCCTCCCCCCCACCAAGCTAATTCGCCAGCCGCCCTAGGGCTGTGGCTGGGGTGGGGGGCGCTTGAGCCTCTCATGTGTACCACACTCAGGGCTCTAGGAGCCTGTGCCCCATGCTGTGTGCCCAGGGACCTCGGCATGGGCTACGCCAGAGCCTGGCCTGGATGAGCCCAGGATCTCTTGGATAGATCTGCTCAGGGTGGAGAGAGCTGGGGCTCCCTCCCTGCAGCTGTCTGACCTGGTGTCTTGTATAGCCCACGGGGCTTTTTGGCTCAGCTGAAGCAGAGGGGGAGGGGGGGCACCAGTCTCTCCCACACAGAAGAGACCCTGAGGGCCTAAGGCTTTCTAATCTCAGCCCAAAAGTAGGGTCCCCAAATCAAAATAAATTTCCACACCAGGCATGGGAGGGTTAGAAGCATCCCGCCATCTTTTCCTGTAGACATTTGCTAAGAGGTCATTGTACAAGCAGCCTTAATCCCTTGCCTTCAGTCACCCCATCTGAGCGCTGTTAGTTTTGGGGCACACAGTGCTTCTTCCAAGTTGTGGACCAGAGCTCTCCTGTTGCTGGCCAAGAGCATGGTCTGGTTTTCCTGCTTGGGTTCAGCCATAACAAATGCTGCTTTGCGTCACTCAGAACTGCCCCAAACCATTAGGATTTCCTTAGAATTGCTGCCCTCCACACCCTCCCCCCCCCCTCGCCCCCTTTCCCCTTCAGATCCCTGGCTTTTGAAGCTCTTACTCTTACTATATGCAGAGTATAGTTCCTCTAGCCCCAAGATTGCTTTTTTTTTTTGGGGGGTGAGGCAATTTGGGGTTAAGTGACTTGCCCAGGGTCACACAGCTAGTAAGTGTCAAGTGTCTGAGGCCATATTTAAACTCAGGTCCTCCTGACTCCAGGGCCAGTGCTCTATCCACTGCGCCACCCAGCTGCCCCTCAAGATTGTTTTTTTACTCAGTACTTGAGGGCTGCTTTATGTCATTTCCCCTTGCACTCAAAACTTCTCTTTAGTTTCCCCGAATATTTCCTCGGCTTTCCTCTTTAATGAAGAAATGGTAGAAGAGTGAAAGATAAGCATACTCTGGGAATTTGGTGTATTTCCCTTTTCTCTGTGTCCATCTTGAAATGCTTTCCTAATATTAAGTATAGTGCTTAGTACACTTGGTTATTACCAGATGGCTCCATTCTTGTAAACTGAAGCACCTCAGCCTTTATTTTTGCCTAGGTTGGGAGATTTCTCCAGCTTCCTTTAGAAGCAAGGGGCATTCCAGAAGAGTTGTTTGTCCATTCCTTTATTCGTTCTTTCCTTTCCTTTTCTCTCTCCCTCTGCCCCGCTCCCCCTTTTTTCTACTCCTGGTCTCTTACCCACTGCTTTATATCACTCTTGAGCTTTGGACCAAGGAAAGAGAGTTAGAGAGGGAAAGGGAGACAGGGAGGGAGAGAGAGACTCAGAGACAGACAGAGAGAGAAACAGAGACAGAGACAGAGAAAGAGAGAGAAGTGGGGAAGGTACAGTCTTTATGCAACTGACTTAATTCTTTGAGAGACTCTAAACTGGATTTTATCACACTGTTGATCCTTGTAATTGTGCTTGAACACAGCTCTTAGTCTTTTAGGCAGCACTACATTCAGTCCACGAATAACTTAGCCTTCAACTTTAGTGCTGAAAGTTCGCCTGTCCCTCTGGCCGGGCTGCTGAGCAAAGCCTTACTTTGTCTTCTGTCTTTAGGATCTTGTTGTCTCTACTTCTCTTTTTTTTTTTTTTAAAGTGAGGCAATTGGGGTTAAGTGACTTGCCCAGGGTCACACAGCTAGTAGTGTTAAATGTCTGAGGCCGGATTTGAACTCAGGTACTCCTGACTCCAGGGCTGGTGCTCTATCCACTTCTTGTCTAAATCCCCAGTATTTCAGGACTGATTTTTCTTCTCCCATGCATTCAAAACCCTACCAAGGTTTGCCCAGCAAACCTTCTGAATTAAGTATTTTTTGTATTTCGATATTTTAATTATAGGAAAAATTTCTCCAACTAGGGGACTGTCTAGTGTTCATTATTTTGTAGCTTCTAGTGTGTGTCCCAATGTCTTAAGTGGTAGTAATGGGGATTAATGAAGATCTTAATCATGTCTCACATTCATTTAAATTCCATTTAATAAAAACCATAAAGGACACAGTACTGTTTTGAACAATTAGGGGTGTAAGCTGGAAGGAAAAAGTAGCAATGTGTTGTCAGTCTTAAAAAGTCTGGGAACTGTGGGTGTACAAAGATGATGTACTTTAATAAAAAATGATTGAAGATGGCTAAGGTCACATCTAGTCATAGGTTTTTGGCCACTTAAAAGTTAAGTGACATAAGTTCATTAATTTGGCTGTATATGGGCTAGGTCAAAGCTTAAAGAGTGGGTCGAGATCCCATATGGGGCCTTGTAACTGTACGTGGGGGGCATGAAAGATTTGGCAGTAAACATTTGATTTGTATACCTGGGGTTGCATAAAAATGTCTTGGGTGAAAAGGGGTCATGAGTGTAAAAAATTTAAGAAGCCCTGGGCTGGGTGACATACTGTGTGCCACCTAATGAGAGGCTCATCATATTGACTAGAAGGTGATGAATTTTTTGTTCAAGGAAATTCTCTAAGGCCGTGCCCTAAGTTATCATGGGGTTGGTGGAAAGGGCTCGTGCCTCAGTGAAATCCTTGGACCATGGCTGGATTTCAGAGGGTGTGGCCACCTCTGGAAGAAGCTGCCTGATTGGACAAGGCATATTGTTCTTCCTACCCAGGAACGCCATCAGAAAGGTGTATTATCAGACTAACTGAGAAAGGCTGCTGGAATTAGTGAAAAGTCTGAAGTAGAGAATGTTTCTAGAGAAACATTGAATAACTAGAACTAAGTTAATTGCCTAGTAGAGGTCTCTGGCCTTGCTTTGGTGAATAGGGCTCTGGGGAATAGGAAAGAACCAGTTTGGCTAGAAAGCGGAGTGCAGGAAGGGGAGGAATGTGAAATTAGTGAAATTAGACCAGGAAGAGAGGATAAAGTCAGGTGAAGAAGGTCTAAATACCAAACAGAAGAGTTTGTATTTGATCCTAGGGGAAACTTAAGTGTGTTTAAAAATGGCTTATACATCTTGATATTAGGATCAGAGAGCTGGAAGGCTCCCCAGAAATCGCCTGGGCAACCCTTGCATTTTATAAAAGAGGAGCCTACCACCTGGAGAGGGTGGAACTTGCTCAGGGCCACATGGGTAGTGAGAGAGGTGGGGTTTGAACACAGGTCTTCTTTCCACTCAAACTCCACAAAGTACCTCTTGTTTATGCAGTTCAGTTATTTAATGATCTTTTTTCTTTATGGTTACAAAAGTACCTTTAACCAGTTTTTAATGACTACAGTCCAAGTTAGGCCAAACTATGACAATGAGGCATGAACCTGCCCTCTGAAAGTTTACAATTTAATATATTGACAAATATCCAATGAAAGGCAGTAGTCCATAGCCTTTTCCAGTGTTCCTTAAATACACAAAACAAGTTTTTAAAAGTTTAACCAAAGTAGTTCAAAGTAGTTCTTTTTGTGTTTAATAAACCATAAGATTCTGTGTTAGTTTTCTAACCTGGTTTAATGGAGGTTCATTCTTAAAATAGCAGCCAAGTTCAAGTGTGCATGTATGTGTTTAAACAGTGAAGTTAAGGGATTCCACGGTGCTTGGAGATTCCTGTCTCCTGAATTGACTGCAGTATTAGGCTCTTTCAGCTTTTCTGTAGGTGGTAACAATTCTTCATGACAGAGAAGGCCTGCTGGCTTTTGTCTGCTTTTTGCTAGTTAAGTCTTACCGGATCCTCTGGATTGCTTTTCTTCTGAACTTTGAAGTTCAGCCTGAGCTCTCTCTCTTTGCTCTTGTCAAGGGCCAGAGGTAGGGAATTTATCATTTACTTTAGGAAATGGAACTGAAATTGTTGATTTTCCTGAGTGCTTTGGGGCCCTATTTTTATACATCCTGTGTTTTATTGCTGGATTCAGAGAGTTAGTGTTTTTCTGACACTCCCCCCTTTTTACACACTTCCACACAGGAAAAAGATACAACTTTATTTTTTTCTCCAAAGGATGAATTCAGAACGTGATAGTAAAAGTTCCAATGGTTCTTCATGCTATTTCCTTTCTCTGTTTTGTAGATTAGCTTTTAGTGTTCTGTGTGAGCCAGCCAAAATGGAATAATCACAATTCTTTGCACATAGTGGGTACACAAATATTTGTTGAATGAAAGTTAAAAATCATTTTTTGGTTGGGGAGTGGTTGATATGAAGGAGGAGTAGTTTCCTAGCTCTCTTGCCTCGGTTGGCATGGAGCATGGTTTATTCCTTTCGTTTGCTTGTCTGCATGTGTGCCGAAGGACATGGAATTCAGGAGTCAGGGGCTGAAATGGCAATAATATTGTCATCACAGTACAAGAGCTCCTGATCGCCCAGACAGAGTTTGAGATGTAGAGCACGTGTGTGACCCAGAGCCAGGTCGTAGTAGTGAGAGAAGGCCAAACTCTAATTCATCTACAAAAGCTCATTGGGAATGAACAGGGTCTTTTGGCATCCAAGAAAAACTGATCTCAGGCCCCATCAAGAGACGTGCCTGGTGTTGGCAGCTCCATCATACTATACTCCAGCTGGACCCCATTGGAGTGCTCTGTTCAGTTCTGCGTACCTCACATGAGGATGGGCATTGAGAAGCCAGAGAGTGTCCAGACCAAGGCTACCAGGGTGGTGAAACTCCTGGGGACGGGGGAGGATGAGGATTGGGAGGAGAAACTGGGAAGGGTTTGGCCCAGAGAAGAGAAGACTCTGTGTGTGCGTGCATATGTGTGTGTGCATGAGAGAGAGAGAGAGAGAGTGCGTACACGCACAGGGAGAGGGGGACGGGGCAGAGGGAGTGAGGGAGCTAACCATCTTCAGGAAGTGGAAGGGCTGTTTGTAGGAGGATGGTTTGAAGAGGGTACAACTGGGGGATCTCCCTTGCTTGGGCAGTGCCTGTTCTAAGAACTTATGGCTTGTCTCTGCCTTCAGCCTCTGCTCTACAAGCCACACACTGCAGAACTGCCAAGCGGTTAATCCTAACGCACACTCCTGTCCTCCAGAAGCACGAGTAGCCCCTTCTGGCCTCCAGGATCAAATACAAACTCTTCTGTTTGGTATTGAGACCTTCCTCGCCTGACTCCAGCCTCTCTTTCTGGTCTAAGTTCGCCTGCCTCCCCTTCCTGCCCTCTGCTCTCTGGCCAAACTGGTTCTTTGCTATTCCCCAGAGCCAGCGTTCCAGCTCTCTCCTGGGCCCTGGTGTGAGCTGTCCCCCATGCTTGAAGGCTTGTCCCCCAGACTCTCTCCAAAGCCCAGCTTCAGGACTTCTCACAGTACAAGGCTTTTCCTGACCTTCTCAATTGTCAAAGCTCTTTCCCCTTCCCCATAATTGGGATTCATTTTGTCAAGTACTTGAGATAGGCTGGGTACATGATAAATGCTTTTAACTTTAACTTAAATGAACTTGGAGGAATTGGGGCGAATTCCGATTCTCCCTTAAAGAGGTGGGTCTTCACTTTGGAGTGCCTGTCTGGAGCTGAGCTAGGCTAACTGGTGACTGAATGTGTGTGTAACTGATCACTCCACTAAGATGGCCCCTGAGACCATGTGCACATCCTGGCCAGCCATATGTTGGTTATTGGGCATCTTACAGTATGCCCAGGTGCCACTGCTTTGCTTCTCTCCACCCGGACTGGTGTGCCCTGCAGTGGGTGTCCTTGGTGGGGCCTCACACGGAGCCAGGGATACCATAAAGGGAAGATAGGGGAAGACAGTCAAGCCCAGCTCTTTCTGTATTCAGTGATGTTCTCTGGAAACACCTACTTCCTGGCCACATTTTCTAAATCCTGCAGCTACTTGGGCCTAGAAATGAATTTGATGCCCCAAAGCAGAGGTGTCAGACTCATAGGCTGCTCAGTGCAGCCTCAACCAGATTCAAGTGGGAGCCATTTCTATTGGAGTTTGGCCCGCCTGTCCCGACTCACATTTCCTTGCTGAGAAGCCAAGGCTGAAAAGGCCCCTGGGAGATTCCCAGCCTTGTCATTGCTCCTTTGGTTTTCTTGAGCACAGTGTCAGGTTGCAGTGACCTACTTACACTTTGCTTTCTGCTCATTGAGATCTCAAGCTTTCAGAAACACCAGATTGGCTATAATTATAGCTTTTATTCAGGTGAAGGCCTAGCCACCTCCAGGGGGGCAGGTAGGTGGTCGTGTGGGGCAGCTTTCTACCAGTTACCCTGTTACTCCTGAGAGAACTTTACATATCACATCCTCTGGGAGGCTCCATGTCTCCAATCTGTAGAAAGGTGGTAGCAAAAGTGGACATTTTGCAACTGGGTTAGAATTTCATTTTTTTTGCCTATGATATTTTATGTGACTGTTTCAGTTTCTTTGTTCGATGTCAATCAAAATGTTAACTAGCTCTGTAATCATGATAACTCACATTTTTATAGCTCCTCAAGGTTCTTTTTAAAATAAATTTTATTTTTATTTTGAAAATTTTTTCCCCAATTACATATAGAGATATTTTTTCGAGTTCCAAATTTTTCTCTTGCCTTCCTTTCCCGCCCTGTCTCCTAACCAGCAAGCAGTCTGATATAGGTTATACGTTACAATCATGTTAAATATTTCCACATTAGTCATGCCATGAGAGGAGAATGAGAATAAAAGGAAAAAAAAACACAAGAAAGAATAAACAAGAATAATACCAAAAAAGCAACAAGAAAAGTGAAAATAGTATGCTTCAATCTACATTTAGACTCCCTAGTTCTTTTTCTGAATGTGGAGAGCATATTCCACCATAAGTCTTTTGACATTATTTTGGATCATTGAATTGCTGAGGAGAGTTAAATGTATCACAGTTGATCATCACACATTGTTGTTGATACTGTGTACAATGTGCTCTTGGTTCTGCTCATTTCACTTAGCATCAATTCATGTAAGTCTTTCCAGGTTTTTCTGAAATCCATCTGCTTATTATTTCTTTTCTTTTCTTTTCTTTTTTTTAGTGAGGCAATTGGGGTTAAGTGACTTGCCCAGGGTCACACAGCTAGTAAGTGTTAAGTGTCTGAGGCCGGATTTGAACCCAGGTCCTCCTGACTCCAGGGCCGGTGCTCTATCCCCTGCGCCACCTAGCTGCCCTGAACAATAGTATTTCATTACCACAACTTGTTCAGCCATTCCCCAGTTGATGGGCATCCCCTCAATTTCCAATTCTTTGCTACCACAAAAAGGGCAGCTGTAAATACTTTTGTATATGTGGGTCCTTTTCCCTTTTTTATGATCTCTTTGGGATACAGATCCAGTAGTGGTATTGCTCGGTGAAAGGGTATGCACAGTTTTAAAGCCTTTTGGGCATGGTTCCAAATTGCTCTCCAGAATGGTCGATCAGTTCACAGCTCCACCAACAGTGCATTTGTGTTCCAGTTTTCCCACAACTTCTCCAACATTTATCATTTTCCTTTTTTGTCTTATTAGCCAATTGGATAGGTGTGAGGTGGTACCTCAGAATAGTTTTAATTTGCATTTCTCTACTCAGTAGTGATTGAGAACATTTTTTCATATGGCTGTCTATAGCTTTAATTTTGTCTTCTGAAAACTGCCTATTCATATCCTTTGACCATTTATCAGTTGGGGAATGACTTGTATTCTTATAAATTTGATTTAGTTCCTGATATATTTCAGGAATGAGGCCTTTATCAGAAATACTGGCTATAAAAATTGTTTCCCAGCTTTCTGTTTTCCTTTTAATCTTGTTTGCATTGGCTTTATTTGTGCAAAACCTTTTTAATTTAATGTAGTCAAAATGATCCATGCTGCATTTTTTGTTTTTGTTTTTTGCGGGGCAATGGGGGTTAAGTGACTTGCCCAGGGTCACACAGCTAGTAAGTGTCAAGTGTCTGAGGCCGGATTTGAACTCAGGTACTCCTGAATCCAGGGTCAGTGCTTTATCCACTGTGCCATCTAGCTGCCCCATGCTGCATTTTATAATGTTCTCTATCTCCTCTTTGTTCACCTAAGGTTTCTTAATGATAGTCCTTTTCTGTTGGTAGTGCAAGTATTATTTATCTCCCCTTTACAGATGAGGGAACAGGTTTTGAGACATTAACTAACCTGCCTGTAATCATATAGTGCCCAAGACACTCTTGAAATCCAGGTCTTCCGAACAGTTTAGCACCACATCTACTTTCTCTAACAGAAGGGGAACCATCTGGGAACATCTGGATTAGCCTTCATTAAGCCTGATCACTTTGGATCTTTCCTCCCCCCCCATCTTCCTCCTCCTCTCTCCTCCCTCCCTTCCTCTCTTCCCCCTCTTCCCCCCTTTCTTCCCCTCCTTTCCTTTCTTCCTCCCCCTCCTTTTCTCCCTCTTCCCCCTTCCTCCTTCCCTCTCCTCTCCCTTCCTCTCATCCCCTTCTACACTTAAAACTCAGGGAAACAAGGAAGGCTTCCCAGAGGAGGTGACACAAGTAGTGCCTTGAAGGAAGACAAGCATTTTGTTCTTCTCTTTGAAGATGAAAGACATTTACCTAACAAGATCCACATACAACAGTCCAGTTAGAGATGCTGGACATTTTTTTACTTGATTTCACTGTACTTTTCTGAAGTGGAAGATATTTATTTACTCAGTTTCAACTTCTTGGCTTGAAGGCCTTTGGAAAAGTTTGAGCTTTGTTTTTTCCCCTTTTTCAAAATTATTATTTGTTTATTTTTACCTTATTTTTGGAAAACTTTTTGAGTTCCAAATTCCCTTTCTGCCTTCAGCCCCTCCCGTACTATTGAGAGGGCAGGCAATACGATCTCCACTGTACATGGGAAATCATGCAAAACATTTTTATATTTGCCATGTTACAAAACAGCAAGAAAAATAAGGACATTTTAAAAATCTGCTTCAATTTGCACTCAGAGTTCATCAGTTCTCTCTCTGGGGGTGGGTGGGGAGCCTTCTCTTCACGAGTCCATTAGAGTTGTTTTGGATCATTGTATGCATCAGAGTTGCTGAATCTTTCAGTTACTCATCTTTACAATCTTGCTGTTACTGTGCACCATGATATCTTGGGTTTTGTACACATCACTTTACATGAATTCATATAGGACTTCTCAGGTTTTTCTTGGGGGGCTGTGCGGTGCTGGTGGTTGTTTTGTTTTTTCTAAAACTACCCCTTCATCAGTTCTTTTTTTTAATTAATAAAGTATTTTTTTCCATTACGTGTAAAGATAGTTCTCAACTTTTGTTTATACAAGTGTTACAATTTCATATTTTTCTCCCTCCCCTTCCTCCCCTAGACAGCAGGTAATCTGATATAGGTTATATATATATATATATATATATATATATATATATATATACACACACACACACACACACACATATATATATACATATACATATATATACACATATATATACATATATATATACACATATACATAGGTTATATATATATACACACACACACATAATAACATTAATCCTATTTCTGCATTAGTGATGTTATAAGAGAAAAATCAGAGCAATGGTGAAAAACCTCAAAATAGAAAAAATAACAGCACCAAAAACAAAAGAAATAGTATGGTTCATTCAGCATCTATACTCCACAGTTCTTTTTTTTTTTCTTGAATTTGGAGATCCTCTTCTATACTATCGCATTGGTGAGAAGAATATAGTCCATCACAGTAGATCAACACTCAGTGTTGATGATACTATGTACAATGTTCTTCTGGTTCTGCTCATCTCACTCATCATCAGCCCACGCAAGACCCTCCAGGTTTCTCTGAACTCCTGCTCATCGTTTCTTACAGCACAATAGTATTCCATTGTATTCATATACCACAACTTGTCCAACCATTCCCCAGTTGATGGGCATCCCCTCAACTTCCAATTCCTTGCCACCACATAAAGAGCAGCTATAAATATTTTTGTACATGTGGGTCCCTTTCCCCTTTCCATGATTTCTTTGGGAAAAAGACCTAAAAGTGGTATTGCTGGGTCAAAGGGTATGCACAGCTTTGTTGCCCTTTGGGCATAATTCCAAATTGCTCTCCAGAATGGTTGGATCAGTTCACAGCTCCACCAACAATGCATTAGTGTTCCAATTTTCCCACAGCTTCTCCAACATTTATTATTTTCCTTTTTTGTCATTTTAGCCAATCTGATAGGTGTCAGGTGGTACCTCAGAGTTGTTTTAATTTGCATCTCTCTAATCATTAGAGATTTAGAGCATTTTTTCATATGGGAATAGATAGCTTTGGTTTCTTCATCAGAAAACTGCCTGTTCATATCCTTTGACCATTTCTCAATTGGAGAATGACTTGGATTCTTATAAATTTGATTTAGTTCCCTATATATTTTAGAGATGAGGCCTTTATCAGACGTACTGGCCACAAAAATTGTTTCCCAGCTTTCTGCTTCCCTTCTAATTTTGGATGCATTGCTTCTGTTTGTACAAAATTTCTTTAATTTAATGTAATCAAAATCATCCATTTTGCATTTTATAATATACTCTATCTCTTGTTTGGTCATAAACTGTTTTCCTTTCCAAAGATCTGATAGGTAGACTATTCCTTTCTCTCCTAATTTACCTATGGTATCACCTCTTATGTCTAAATCATGTGTCCATTTTGACCTTATTTTAGTATAAGGTGTAAGACGTTGGTCTATGCCTAATTTCTGCCATACTACCTTCCAGTTTTCCCAGCAGTTTTTGTCAAATACTGAGTTCCTATCCCAGAAGCTGGAGTCTTTGGGTTTATCAAACACTACATTACTAGTGTCATTTACTACTGCATTTCCTGTGCCTAGCTTATTCCATTGATCTACCACTCTATTTTTTAGCCAGTACCAGATAGTTTTGATGACTGCCGCTTTATAGTAAAGCTCCAGGTTTGGTACTGCTAACCCACCTTCCTGTGAATTTTTTTTCATTATTTCCCTGGATATTCTTGATTTTTTGTTTTTCCAGATGAATTTTGTTATTATTTTTTCTAGTTCTATAAAATAATTTTTACGTAGTCTGATTGGTATGGCACTGAATAAGTAAATTAATTTAGGCAGTATTGTCATTTTTACTATATTAGCTCTGCCTATCCATGAGCAATTGATATCTTTCCAATGATTTCCCTGGCTCTTTCTTACATGTAATTTTTATTGCATCATGATCTAAGAAGGATGCATTTACTATTTCTGCCTTTCTACATTTGACTATGATGTTTTTGTGCCCTAATACATGGTCAATTTTTGAAAATGTGGCATGTACTTCTGAGAAAAAGGTATATTCCTTTCTCTCCCCATTCAGTTTTCTCCAGACATCTATCATGTCTAACTTTTCTAGTAATCTATTCACCTCTTTCACTTCTTTCTTATTTATTTTTCGGCTAGATTTATCTAATCCTGAGAGGGGGAGATTCAGATCCCCCACTAGTATAGTATTACTGTCTAATTCCTCTGGTAACTCATTTAATTTCTCCTCTAAGAATTTGGATGCTATACCACTTAGCGCATACATATTTAATATTGATATTACTTCATTATCTATAGTACCTTTTAGCAAAATGTAATTTCCTTCCTTATCTCTTTTAATGAGATCTATTTTTGCCTGCGCTTTGTCTGAGATAAGGATTGCTACCCCTGCCTTTTTTACTTTAGCTGAGGCATAATATATTCTGCTCCAGCCTTTTACCTTTGTTCTGTGTGTATCTCTCTGCTTTAAATGTGTTTCTTGTAAACAGCATATTGTAGGATTCTGGTTTTTAATCCACTCTGCAGTTTGCTTCCATTTTGTAGTAGAGTTCATCCCATTCACATTCACAGTTATTATTACTGACTGTCTATTCCCCTCCATTCTATTTACCCCCTTTGTACTTTTCCCCACTTCTTTCACCCTATTCTTCCTCACCGATGTTTTACTTCTTACCCCTGCCTCCCCCAATCTGCCCTCCCTTTTTATCACCCCCCTCTCTTTTCTTTTCTTTTTTTTTAGAATAGAATTTTATTTTCCAAAATATATGTAAAAACAAATTTTAACATCAATTTAAAAAAAAATTGTTCCAACTTCTCTTCCTCCTCTATTCCCACCCCCACCCACTAGAACTCAAGCATTTCAAAATAAATTATACATGAGTAGTCATGGAAAACATTCCCACATTAGCTAGGTTGTGAGGAAAAAACAGTCAAAAAACTCCCAAAACTTCAGACTGAGGAATCGTCAAAGAGAAAAAACATTTTTTTAAAAAAAGAGTTTCCAGGGGCAGCTAGGTGGTGCAGCGGACAGAGCACCGGCCCTGGAACCAGGAGCACCCGAGCCCAAATCCAGCCCCACACACCCAACACCCACCAGCCATATGACCCCAGGCAAGCCACCCAACCCCAATTGCCTCACCAAAAAAGAAAAAAAAGAGAGAAAAGAAAAAAAAATGTGTTTCCAACTATTTCAGATACTATCACTTCTTTCTCTGTAGATGGGTTGCCATTTTCATAGTCCTTCAGGGTTATATTGGACCATTGCCTTGCTGAAAATAACCACATGCTTCCCAGCAGATCATTTTACACTATTGCTGTTATTTTGTATACAGTGCATTTCACTCTGCTTCAGTTCATGTAGGTCTTTCCAGGTTTTTCTAATAGTATCCTGTTCATCATACCCTAAATAATGTACCTTAAACTTGACAAAGAATTTTCTTCGTATTAGCCCAGCAAAGTCATCATAACTATTTCCCTCCATCCTATTCCCTTCCCATGATATTTACTCTATTTTCCATCTTCTTTTAAACTATTCCTCCTCAAAAGTATTTTACTTCTGACTGTCCCCTCCCCTACTCTGCACTCCCTTTTTTTTCACCCTTCCTTCCTTATCCTCTTCCCCTCATACTTTCCTGTAAGGTTAAATAGATTACTCCTCCCAACTGGGTGTGAATGTTATTCCCTCCATGAGCCAACTCTGATGAGTTTAAGGTCTTTGAGCTAATTCTATGTTCCAAATTTTCTTCCTCCCTCTCTCCTCAACCCTCCCTATGAAATCAAGCAATTCAATATTTCATACTTGTGCCGTTATGCAGAACGTCTTCACCTTCCTTGAAAGTATTTTGCTTTTTACTACTCTCTCCCAGAATCTGCCCTTCCCTCCTTCCCCTCCCCCCCCTTATCTCCCTCCCCTTCTTCAGGGCAAAATATATTACTATACCCACTTGAGTATGTATGTTAGTCCTTCTTTGAGTCAATTCTGATGATATTAAGGTTCAATCACTCCCCAATTCCTTCCCCCTCTTCCCCTCCCCTCCATAAGCTTTTTTCTTGTTTCCTTCATATGAATAACCTCTCCCCAGACCATCTCTCCCCTTCCCCCTCCCCCAGTCTATTTCTCCTACACCTCAACCCTATTTTAAGGAAGTCATTATGGGTTAGTTAGGTGGCACAGTGGACAATGCACCAGCCCTGGACCCAGGAGGCCCCAAGCCCAAATCCGGCCCCATACATAAGACACCCCACAAAGAACAAAACATAACTTCCCTTCGTATTCAGTTCAGACCTGTGTCCTCTGTATTATCTTCCCATATAGGAATGTTGACAGTTTGATCTTTTAATATCCCTCATGAAGTCTTTTTCCTGTTTATCTTTTTATGCTCCCCTGGGGTGTTGTATTTGAAAGTCAAATTTTCTATTCAGTTCAGGTCTTTTCATAACAAATGCCTGAAAGTCTTCTTTCTCCTTGAAGTTCCATGTTTGCCTCTGAAAGAGGATGCTTAGTTTTGCTGGGTACGTGATTTTTGGCTGTAGTCCCAGTTCCTTTGCCCTCTGGAATATCATATTCCATGCCCTCCGGTCCTTTAATGTAGAAGCTGCTAGATCTTGTTTTATCCTTATTGGAGCTCCACAGTATTTAAATTCCTTTTTTCTAGCTGCTTGCAATATTTTCTCCTTGACCTGGGAGTTCTGGAATTTGGCTATAATATTCCTGGAGGTTTTCCTTTTGGGATCTCTTTCAGGAGGTGATCGGTGGATTTTTTCAATTTCTATTTTAGCTTCTGCTTCAAGAATATCAGGGCAATTTTCCCTCACAATCTCTTGGAGGATGGTGTCTAAACTCTTGTTTTGGTCATGGTTTTCAGGTAGTCCAATGATTTTCAAATTATCTCTCCTAGATTTATTTTCTAGGTCAGCTGTTTTTCCAAGGAGATATTTCACATTGCCTTCTATTTTTTCATTCAATTGGATTTGCTTTACTGTGTCTTGGTTTCTCATAAGCTCACTAGCTTCCATTTGTTCAATCCTAATTCTTAGGCAATTATTTTCAGCAGAAAGTTTTTTAATCTCCTTTTCCATTTGACTTTTCAAACTGTTGACTTTTTTCTCATGACTCTCCTGCATTGCTCTCATTTCTCTTTCCATTCCTTCCTCTCTTTCTCTACATCTTCGTTCTATCTCTCCTACTTTCTCTTCAAAGTCCCTTTTGAGAGCTTCCATGGCCTGAGACCAGTTCATATTTTTCTTGGAAGCTTTGGATGTTGGAGCTTTGACCCTATTATTATCTTCTTCTTCTGAGGATGTATTGTGGTCTACCTTTCCCCCAAAGAAGTTTTCGATGGTCTTCTGCTTTCTCTGCCTACTCATCCTGGCTTACTGTTTCTTGGCTTTTTACTCCTTAAAGTGTAGCACTGCTTCCCGGACACACCGTTGGTGCTACAGCGTGGCCCAGGGGGTGATTGGGCTTCTCAGCCTGCCTGACTTGTGAGTAATCACAGCCGCTTTCTCTTTCCCCCTCTCTTTTCTTTACCCTTTTCTTCCTTGCTTTTGTCCTCCCTTCTATCAGCCCTCCCCTTCCCCTTCCCTTTTTGCTTCCCTAAGGAATGAGCTAAGTTTCTTTATCCCAATGGACATATATGTTATTCCCTCTTTGAATCAAATCTAATGAGTAGGGTTGAAACAATGTTCACCCCTCCTTTCTTTCCCTCTATTGTAATAGGTTTTTTTTTTACCTCTTCATATGATATAATTCACCCCATTCCACCTCCCCTTTCCTCTCCTCCCCATAGATTCCCTTTTTAACCCCTTAGTTTTCTTTGCATCATCACATCAAAGACAATTTCTATTTATACCCTCTGTGTAAAGTCCTTTTCTCTACCCAAATACATTTACAGTTCTTAAGAGTTATGAATATTATCTTCCCGTGTAGGGATATAAACAGTTTAACCTAATCGAGTAACCTTTTTTTTTTCCCCTCTGTTTACCTTTTTAAACTTCTCTTGAGTCTTGTATGTTGAGATCAAATTTTCTATTCACTTCTGGTCTTTTCATCAGGAAAGATTGAAAGTCCCCAGTGTTGTTGAATGTCCATCTTTTCCCCTAAAAGAGAATGCACATTTTTGCTGGGTAATAGATTCTCGGCTGCAATTCAAGCTCCTTTGCCTTCCAGAATATCATATTCCAAGCCTTGCGGTCCTTTAATGTTGAAGCTGCCAGGTCCTGAGCAATCCTGACTGTGGCTCCATGATATTTAAATTGCTTCCTTCTGGCTGCTTGGAATATTTTCTCTTTCACCTGATAATTCTGGAATTTGGCTACAATATTCCTTGGAGTTTTCCTTTTGGGGTCTCTTTCAGGAGGTGATCAGTGGATTCTTTCAATGATTTTATCCTCTAATTCTATGATATCAGGGCAGTTCTCCTTAATAATTTCCTGGAATATGGTGTCTAGATTCTTTTTCTGGTCATGGCTTTCAGGGAGTCCAACGATTCTCAAATTGTCTCTCCTGGATCTGTTTTCCAGATCAGTTGTCTTTCCAATGAGGTATTTCACATTTTCTTCTATTTTTTCATTCTTTTGATTCTGCTTGACTGATTCCTGCCTGGTGTCTCATGGATTCCTCATCTTCCAACTGTCTGATTTTCATTTTTAAGGCATTGTTTTCTTCAGTGAGATTATGCACCTTTTTTTTCCATTTGGCCAGATGAATTTTTTAAGGAATTGTTTTCTGCAGTCAATCTTTGTGCTTCCTTTTCCAAGCTGCTGATTCTTTTTTCGTAGTTTTCTTGTTTTGCTTTCATTTCTCTCCCCATTTTTTCTTCTACCTCTCTCAATTGATTTTTGAAATCCTTTTTGAGCTCTTCCAGGAAGACTTTTTGTTCTTGAGACCAATTCACCTTCCCTTGGGAGGCTTCACATGTAGGCAATTTGAGGGTATTGTCCTCATCTGAGTTTGCATTGGCTTCTTCCCTATTGATACAGAAGCTCTCAATGGAGAGAGCTCTTTTTTGCTTCTTACTCATTATTGCAGCTTATTTATTTATTTTCCGTTGAGGTCTGCTCTGGGGGCATGAGGGTCCCTGTTTTGGGCTTCTTGTGCAGGGGTATAGGTGCTGTGTGACTGGCTTTTTAACTCAGGCCTTTATAGTGTGTGCAGTTCGCCCCCCCTTGCACTTCCTGTCTAAGTGCGCTGCATCTGTGTGCCTGGTCGCACCTATCCTGTTCCTGGCCCTCCCGCTGGCAATTTGCCCTCTCGGCTGGTGCAGGTAGGTTTTTCCACTGTCCTTCTTGGCTACCAGATTTTTTGAGCCAGGTTCCAGGGGCCTCAGTTGTTCGGCTGTGGCCCGCAGCTCCTGCTGACTTGCCCCGACCCCCTCGGCGCTGGGCTGCTGCCCTGTACTGGGCCTCCCTTTTGCCCGAGTCAGACCGACCTTTTCCTGAAGTCTTCTAAATTATCTCTGGTTGGAAGACTGTGTCTCTCTGTCTGTTTGCAGGTTCTGTAGTTTCAGAATCCGTCCAGAGGCTTGATTTAATGTTCTTTTTGAGGGAACAGAAGGAGAGCTCAGGCAGCTTGCTGCTTCCTCTCCGCCATCTTCCATCAGTTCTTATAACATAATAGTACTCCATCAGAATCATATGCCACAACTTGTTTAGCCATTTCCCAACTGATGAATATCCCCTCAATATTTAATTATTTATTACCAGAAAAATAGCTGCTACAAATATTTTTTGTACATCTCTGATATTTTGGCAATAACCCTAACAGTGGGATTACTGGGTCAAGGCGTGTGCATAGTTTTGTAGTCCTTTGGGCCTAATTCCAAATTGTTCCCCAGAAGGGTCGAACCCGTTCACAGCTACCAACAGTGCATTCGGTCTCTGTTTTTCCACATCCTCTCCAGAATTTGTCAGTGCGCTTTTCTCTAGTGTTAGCCAGTCTGACAAGTGTGAGGTGTTTTCATTTGCATTTTTCTTTTTTTCTTCAATCTTAATAGTATTTTTTTCCCCAGTTACATGTAAAGAAAGTTTGAGCTTTTTAAAAACCCCAACAATTTCCAAGTAGGTGTTTTGGTACTTAACAAGCATACAGAATGTCTGTGCCTTTGTTGAGTTTGTGTTCAAAGATGACTCGTTACTTACATCACACACATGCTGCCAGCCTTCCTGACAGAAGCATCACGGCAACAATCCTTGTTGTTTTCCTGCTTCACTTTAGCTCAGCTTTTTAAATAAAAAACCCAGAGTGACAAGAAATAATAACACAAACCAAAAAGCAAAAACCAAACCCAAAACAAAGGGGTTTGGGAGCCTGGCTCCCAACACTGGAGAAAGATGCTGCTTGCTCCATGCCAGCTTCAGGCCCCAGGCAGAGGGTGAGGGGGTGGTCAAGAGGCCACCTAAGGGATTAGACTGATCCCCTGAGCTTTTGGTTTTTTTCCCTGATGGTAGATGGTCACAGAGCTGGCCTAAAATGTTTTGTTGATGAAAACTCCCCCATTCTCTTCCTGGGCTTAGTCTGACTGTCTGGTTGACTCACTTTGCCATCTTTGGATGAGTCACTTGGAGTCTTTGTGCCAACCTCCTTAGCACCAAAATGGAGATGAGAGCCTACCGTGTGTGTGTGTGTGTGTGTGTGTGTGTGTGTGTGTGTGTGTGTGTGTGTGTGTCCCACTTCTCAGGCTGCAGGAAGGGGCCATATTTGTGGTGATCTTGCCCCTTTTCCTTGCGTCTCATATTTAGGAAGTCACAGATCTCTATGAGGAAGGTAGAGGAATTGTACTTTTGGAGAGAGTGGCCTTCCTCTTTCTCTTTCTTCTCCCTCATCCCTTTTCATATGGGACTTTTGAAAAGAGCCTGTGTCTTTCACTGGAGGCTGCCCAGTTCATTTCCTGGTATGTGTTTGCATAGTCTTTTCTTAGATTTGCAGCGTTTGACTGCTGCGGGAACCTTTTGGTTCAGCCCCTGCACACGCCCATGATTTAGAAATCATGAAAAGAGAGGCCATATGTCATCCTCCCAGTCAGACCTCTTAGGCACAGAAGCTAGTCACTGTAGAATGGCTGGTCACTGGAGCTTTGGCCATTGCTTTCCGATGCATTTGCATTTCTTTGTGTGGGAATAACCTTAGTAAAAGCCACATGAAAAGAACTTCCCTGTTACTGTAAGGCAGTACTTGACATTCTCATCGATCTTTTCCCATTTTGTTTAAAATTTGAAAACGTTTCAGATAAAAGTGAAGAGGCGGGGCAGCTGGGTGGCGCAGTGGATGGAGCACCGGCCCTGGATTCAGGAGGACCTGAGTTCAGATGCAGCCTTGGACACTTGACACGCACTAGCTGTGTGACCTTGGGCAAGTCACTCAACCCCCATTGCCCTGCCAAAAAAAAAAAAAAAGTGAAGAGGCAGCAAAGGTGTATTAGGTAGGATGTTGGACTTGGAATCAAGAACATCTGGGTATAAATCCAGCCTCTGACATTTACTATCAGTCTGACAATGGACAAGTCGGTTAAGTTCTCTGAGCCCTCTTTAGAATGGAAATAATAATAGCTGTAATAGTTGGGAAGTACCCTAGGGTTATCGTGAGGCTCAGGTGAGATAATATATGTGAGGCACTTTAAAGTGATACATGAGTGTTAAGTTATTATTATGAATATTTACCTTTAACTTCATCAAAAAAAGGAGCTAAGTAGGAAACACTCCTATTTTATCAGATCCTGCTGATTTTGACTCTTGAGTGGCTTTCTTGGTTTAGTCAATTTTTGAATTTCAAAATTCTTTCTGATTCACCTACTTTTTATTAAAGGGATGAGTAATTGACATGTCTCCAGCCATCTGGATTTCTCTGGGATGAGACCAGCCCTGTAATTTCAGATAGGAGTCTTGGTTACATAGAAATCTTTTCCTCACTGCACATATTTTACCTCTTTCTTGGACATCTCAGCCTTCATTTGTTTATCTGCTTCACAGGACTGTTACGAGGTTCAAATGAGATAATGTAAAACATTTGGCAACTATGAAGTACTATATAAAATGTTGGCTATTAAGATTAATTTTTGACTTCCACTGACTTAATAAGTCAGTGGATCTGTGATCTTATTGATGTGAACATTTTCTTCCTCGCTTTCTCATCTTGTATTGTAAAATACTTTGCAGCAGGGCTGTACTACTCAAAATTCAGATCCATCTCAACCCAGTGTTCTCGGAGTCTTTGAATCTTTTTTTATTTTATTTTAATTTTAAATCTTTTTATTTATTTATTTATTTTTGTGGGGCAATGAGGGTTAAGTGACTTGTCCAGGGTCACACAGCTAGTAAGTGTCAAATGTCTGAGGCCGGTTTTGAACTCAGGTACTCTTGAATCCAGGGCCGGTGCTTTATCCACTGTACCACTTAGCTGCTCCTGAGTCTTTGAATCTTAAGGTTATATAGATACTGTTGGAGCATGAGGATTGTCCATCTGTTATCTCTTGCTCTATATGATGGGCCCACCTTTTCTGTCTGTAAATATCTTTGGTGATTCCTTTACAATTTCTTGAACAGTTCGTTGTTGTTAATACAGCCTATTTGGACCCACCATGTTTCTCTTTGTTGCCCTTTGGCTGACTCACAGTTTTGATGCTTCAGAGATTGTGGTGTTCCCTGATTTGTTGCCATATACCACCAATAGAAAAATATTAGTGTTAAAAGCTGGAGTTTCATTTCAGGGAAATACGAAGGTCATTGAATTCTCCAGTACAGCTTGTCCTACTCTCTTATTCCTATTTGATTTTGAGCCCAGCCCATTGTCCATCTATTGTGTCTGTCAAAATTCTGTACTAATGGGACCAGTTTCAGTGGGCTTCGCCATTCACACAGTAGGACACCAATATGTGCACAGTTGGACAATAGTAAAATGGTCTACTTGGTGTTCCCTGTTGGGCTTGTTAGGCTAAACTATTTTGAGTCATTGTAGCTCTCGTTTGAAGTGTCTAACAGTGTCATGAGGGTTGGTTCAATCAGCAGAATATCATACACGGTCGGAGTATCTGGAGGACCTCCTTTTAATGGAGAATCCTTATTTCATCTGAACTTTGATGGATATCCTCCATGACAGTGCCAAGCAAGGTCGGGGTTTTGGGGGGTTTTTTTGGTTTGGTTTCCTTGCTATTTATTAAATAATGATCACACCTTTTCTATCTGGAAGAGAATTTCAAGAGAATAGGGAACTCAGCTGGGGTTTCTAATGTATTGCTACTTATAAATTAGAGGTTACTGCACAAGTCTTGGCAGCCTGGGTCCCCCAGAAACCCATTATTTTCCCACAGGAGAGCTCAGGCAACTTCCTGGCTTCTCTCTGCCATCTTGCCTGTTAGCTTCTCAAGGGGTCATAGCTTCATAGGCTTGGCTTTTTGATGAGGCACCATGCATTGACTGGCATACAACTTGCTAGTTTCTGAGAGGAGGGCACAGGGTGTCTTTGTGTGTGTGTGTGTGTGTGTGTGTGTGTGTGTGTGTGTTTGTATAAAAGGAAGTATTCACACCACTGAGGAAAGGGGCCAAACAGAAAATATATATCACAACCTCAAGAGAAAAAAAAAATTAAGGATTTAAATAAAATAATTTTTTTTTTTTGCAGGGCAATGGGGGTTAAGTGACTTGCCCAGGGTCACACAGCTAGTAAGTGTCAAGTGTCTGAGGCCGGATTTTGAACTCAGGTACTCCTGAATCCAGGGCCAGTGCTTTAACCACTGCGCCATCTAGCTGCCTCCATGCCCCTTGTCCTCTTAAAAAATCAGACTGGTCAATAAATAGTCATTAGTTCTTCCATACTTGTCAAAAGGTAACCAAGGCAGAAGAAAAAATTGCTATAGGTTTGGAGTGGGCAAGACCCCAGTATCTTGATATTCTCTTTGCCTGGCTGGACTCTGGTGGTTTTCTGCTCTTCTGAGTTGGTCAAAAGCTGAGCTTTCTTGTTTTATTGGGAAGAAAGGGAGCTGGAGAAGGGCAGTCACGGTGGCCTGGACATGGGATCCCTGGCTTTCAGGGGTTCAGGACATTCTCCCCATGTGTGGGGTTGCAAACCACATCTATCTGGGCCAAGGAGCCCCCCAGCAGCGTTTGTTCTCTCCTGACCATCTGCCCTCAATTAAGAAATCCCCTGTAAACAAAGCTTCATATCAAGTTGTTTTTTTTTTCAAGAAAGGTCTAATTTGTAGAGATCAGTGGCCCAGATTTGGGAACGTGAGGCACAGCTGGTCCTCTCCTGAATGCTGTGCATTGGTGGCTGAGGAGGTGGCTCTAGTGTTGTCCTCAGGTTGGACACAGTGGGATGGGAAAGAAAGGAGTCAGCATGCTTCCTCCTCTTTCTTCCTGTCTCAGCTCCCTTGTGTAAATGCTGTGTCCAGGCAGCCCTTCATCTCTCCTTCCCTGAGCTTCGTTGTCCTTTTAGCCTCATCCGGATTCTCGAATTTTGTGGGTGCCCAGTCTTTGGATAGAGAGAGTGCCTCTTTTTCCTTTACATGTTTCCCACAAGTGGAAACTATTTCCACGATGGGGTGCCTTTCAGTCTGTGTTCTGGTAGGTTTTGACGAGGGACTTTTATCTGCCTTCTGTCCTTTTTCATTCCTTTTAGGTGATTTTTATTTGGAGCATGAGCACCCCCTGTTGTCTCTGCCTCAGTGAGAAAGATTCAGTGATGCTGGCATTTGGGGCAAGGCTTAATGATTGAGAAGAAGAGGTGTGTCCGCTGCTAGAGCCAGAGAGGGAGAGGGGACTGCTACGGGGATGCATTGCCCCTCTTGTGGCCTTTGTTATGACCATAAAAGAGACTTTTGGCTGCTTCTTCAGGGAACTTTTTTCTGTAGGTTGGCCCTTTGACCTCTCACCATGTTTGGTACAAGAGCAAACTACCTTCCTAGGTCTGCCGCCTTTGTCACCTTTTCTTCCTCTGTACCCTTTGGTGCTGGTGCTCAGTGCCCTCTCGTTCTGAAAAGTAGGGATGGTTTTCATTTACAAGTTCTTGAAATAACGGTTCTGGGGTTGGCCTTGGCAAGGAAAAAGGCCACTTCTTCTTGAGAGACAGTGGTCAAGGAGAGATATTGGCAGCCGAACCATGAACTGCTTAGCTTCCATCGAGTCACAGTGTCTCTGAACCTCAGTTTCCTCAGTTCACAAATTTTAGACTTGAGATAAATGCTCCTTGAGGTCTCTTCCAGTACTGACATTCATTGATTCTATGATTCTGGTATGTAATCCTGTCAAATCCTATGAAAATCAGTCCCTCGGATTGATTGATGGATTGATTGATTGATGGATGGATTGATTGATGGATGGATTGATTGATGGATGGATTGATTGATGGATGGATTGATTGATTGATGGATTGATTGATTGATGGATTGATTGATGGGTGGATTGATTGATGGATGGATTGATTGATGGATTGATTGATTGATGATGAGGATTGAATGAAGAGGAGCATTGGTTGACAATGATGACGATAATGATGAGGATTGATGGATCCTCATTGATTGATGATTGATGATGATGGCAAAATATATGTTACTTATTTTGCTGAGCTACTGTGAAGAAAATTCTGTGTCACATTTAAAATGCTATATAAAAGTCATCTATTACTGTCGTTGCAATAATCAGCCTTATGGGTCCATTGTAAGGAAATCTCTCGTGAAAGTACTATGTAAATGTAGTTTACTGTTAAAAAAATGATGAGCAGGATACTATCAGAAAGACCTGGAGGACCTGCATGAGCTAATGCAAAGTGAAATCTACTGTGTACAAAATAACAGTAATATTGTGAGATATTCTGCTGTGAATGACTTGGTTATTTTCAGCAATGCAATTATTCAAGACAACTCCGAAGGTCTTATGAAAAAATGCAACCCATCTACTGAGAGAGACTTGATGGTATTTAAATACAGATTGAAACATAATTATTTTTGTGATGAGCAGGATGCTATTAGAAAAACCTGGAAAGACCTACATGCAGAAGTGAAATCTACTGTATACAAAATAACAGCAATAGTGTAAGATGATCTGCTGTGAAGGACTTCAGCAAGGCAATAATCCAAGATAACTCTGAAAGACTCATGAAAGTTGCAGTCCATCTACAGAGAAAGAACTGATGGTATCTGAAAACAGATTGAAGTGTAATTTTTTTCATAGTTCTTTAATCTGAAAATCAATCCATCAGTGAGCATTTATGAAGTGTTTATTATGTGCCAGACATTTTACTACATGTTATGGGTTTGAAAAAAGGCCCAAACCACAGTTCCCACCTTCATGTAGCTCCCACTCTAATGGGAGGGACAACACGCAAACAAGTATGTACATGGAAGGTATATACAATGTAGATGGCAGGTTATCTTAGACCTGAGGCATGAACAGCAGCAGGGATTGGGAGATTTCTGAGGAAGGTGGAGTTTGATGTGAGTCTTCAAGGAAGTGAAAGAAGCTGTAGGTGAGGAGGTAGAGAGCTCAACATGCAGAAGGGACAGCCAGTAAAAATGTGCAGGAGTGGATGGGAGTGTCATGTGCCTGGATTGGAGGTTTTTGGAATCCTCTCCTGGCTGGCCTGCCTGAGGATGCTCATCACTGGGCCCCATGGTTCTAGCTTCTGCTTTGGGTTTCCTTAGTTAGCAGTAGGGTTTAGTGTCACTCAAGTCAGGGGTGGCCTTTGGCTGAGCTCATTAAATCCTCCATAGAGCCAGGTGGCATTTCAGTTACTTGGGGAGTATGTTATTTCTAGGGTAGCAGGTGACTCTTTTGCGTTTCTGACATTTCGCAATGATGAGGTCGTGTCGATGTTGTTGGGAGAAAAATCACTAATTTGGTTTCTGATCTTTTTTAATTCAATGAACCAAACCATTACTGGCCCCAAGGAGGCCAATCACCAAAAAGAAAGGTCTCATAAATAATATTTATATGAGCCCTCTTTGTGGTAGCAAAAAACTAGGAACCAAGTGGGTGCCCATAAATTGGGGAATGACTGAAAAAAAATTGTGAAGGAATATTAAGAATTCAGAGAAATTTGTGGAGATGTGTATGAGGCAGATGAGCAGAGCCAAGAAATAGATGGTGGTGGTGCTGGTGGGATGGGTGGAGAAGGGAAAGGAATAAGCATTTATATAGCATCTACTGTGTATCGGGCACAGTGTTGAGAGCTTTATAAATATTGTCTCATTTGATCCTCACAACAGCCCAGGGAGGTAACTGATGCTGTTATTATACGTATCCCTTTTACAGAAACTGATGTTTGGTGAGGTTAAGTGACTTGTCCAGGGTCACATAGCTATTAAGTTTCTGATGCTGGATTTGAACTCAGGTCTTCCCAATTCCCAGGCCCAGTGCTTTGTGCTCTCCCCACCCCCCAAAAGACAGTGCAAATGAAAACAACACAAAAAAGCAGCTGAACTCAAATTTCTTGCAGTGTGGAATGTTGCATGTATTTTGTTTGATGCTTTATTACATGAAGTAATGGGAGGAATGATCATGAGGGAGTGTGGGGATCATATTGTCAGTTAATGAAGCCTCAGAAACATTGATTCATTTGCAGTTGAAGACCCCTCTGCCCTGCCTATAAAAAGATTTGCCTGTGATCCAGCTGTGCAGATAGCTTTAAAAATTCATGTAGCATTTAAAAAATCTGTACCAAATTAACCCCTATGTCTGCATTGCAGCCTTTCCCTTCCCTTTTGAACGCCAGCGTTACTTTTACGCCTAGCTGCTCAACATCTCCCAGAGGCCCTCAGTTTTCAAAGCCCCAGTGGCCAGCTTGTATAGGCTGCACTTTCCCTCCGGTGGCATCGCCCTTTCCAGATTTGGCCATTTCTGGCAATGATGTCATCATCCCAAGGCTGCATGCACAGTCATCCTTAAGTTTACCTTCCTCTTTGCTCACATTCCCCCAGCCCTTTGAATTTTCCTTTGTAAAATCTTTCCGTCCCTGCCTCCCTTTCCCATTTCCACTGCATCAATGCCATTCCTTAGCACCTCATACCAGAGCGTTCTGTTAGGCTCCTAACACAGGAGCCTAGAGCTGGACAGGACTGTGAAGTAGTTTGTTTTCATCCTTTCCTCATATCCAGCCCATCTGACATCCCGCTGTTTGATAATTGGCTGAAAGCAAGATTGTTTTTTACTTTACCTCTGCCTCAACAATTTCAGTGGTTTCCTGTTGCCCTTATTCCTTAGCTTGGCATTCAGAGCTTTTCCTAATCTGGGACCTTAAAGATCCCTGAGCCCAAAGTTTGAGTTTGGTCTGGGGCCCCTTGGGGATCCCAGAAGCCTTTTAGTGTGTCCTTGAAGCAAGAATGGTTTTCTCAGTAATACTAAGATACTTTAATTTCAAACTTAGTAAATATAGATAGATAGAACCCATATCAACAAAAGTTCTTTGCAGGGGGTGTGGGGGGGGATTCATTAGTAACTTTTGAAAGTGTAAAGGGAATATGAAACCAAACAGCTTGAGAATCACAGAGCTCGTCTGATCTAGTGTAAACGCCTGCTATTTGCTGATGAATGTAATCAAGTGCTTGTTCTGTAGAGTTTTCATGGTTCCTGTGCCCATAGAATTACCCTGAGCCTCTGCAGACAAGCTGATTTTGCACTGTCTCTCCCACAGCCAGATCTCCAGGGTGCCCTTCCCTCCCCCAGCTTTCCCGCTGCCCTTTTCCCTTTCTCCATTAGGCTGTAAGCTTTTTGAGGGTAGGGACCGCTCTGTTTACATTTTGACACCCTGCATGGAGTCTGGCACTTAGCCAGCTCTCCATCCCCATAGCATTTACTTGGGCCAACTTCCTGCTGTTTTGGCTGTTTTTTTTTTTTTTTTTAATTTCCTCCTCCTCTAGCTCTCACTGCACAGAGAGAATCCGAGAATCTGCTTGTCTCAAACACGCACACTTCTTATTTCCCAGCAGAGATGTGCTGGAAATGAAAGTGATAGGATTCCAGGGTCATAGACTTCGATCTGGAAGGGCCCTCAGAGGGTGCTGAGCCAGTGCCTTCCACACACTTACACAACTGCCAGGGACATGAGGACGGTGAAGGTATGTGAGGTTTCTCCTTGGAAGTGTTCAGTTCAGTTCACTGACCTTTGGGAGTGCATCTGACATTTTAATTTGTACTTTGGGGTTCCAATTTTTGCCTCTCCTTCCCTCCCTCTCCCCTCCCTGAGGTGGTAAGCAATCAGATATGGGTTATACATGTACGATTGCGGAAAACATCACTATGTTAGTCATTTTGTATATGAAAACTTGAATGAAAGAAAAAACGAAAGAAAGTGAAAACTAGCATACTTCAGTCTGTGTTCCATCAACATCAGTTCTTTCTTTGGAGGTGGATAGTATGCTTCATCATTAGTCCTTTAGGATTGTCTTGGATCATTGTATTGTTGAGAATAGTTAAGTCATTCACAGTTCTTCATCAAACAATATTGCTGTCTCTGTGCACAATGTTCTCTTGGTTCTGCTCACTTCACTATACATCAGTTCATACAAGTCTTCCCAGGCCTTTCTGAAATCATCCTGCTTGCCATTTCTTATAGCACAGTAATATTCCATCACCACCATATACCACAGCTTGTTTAGCCATTCCCCAATGGATGGACATTCCTTTGATTTCCAATTCTTAGCCACCACAAAAACAGCTGCTATAGATATTTTTGTACAAATAGATCTTTTTCTCTTTTGGGGGGATGTGCTCATCTGCTCCCAGAGACCTTCAGAGCCAGCTGATTCCACAGCTTTCCTGGGTGGGGAAGGCCTGAATGCCACTTTCCTATCTCCTTCCATGAATGCCCTTTGCTGCCCTGTAATTACAGATCCTGTCATTTGCTTTTGAGATGGAAGAGCTTTCTTTCATCTAGAGGATAACTTTGTGTGTGCCCAAAGCTGGCCATTAATGCCATACCCTCTTCCAGATTCTTTTCCTTTAGGCCAAATCTCAGTTCCTTTAACAAACCTATTGCCTATTCTTTAAGAATTTTCCTTGCTGAATTCCTTTGGGTTTGAAACTGTCTGAAGTTGTAGACCGTATCTTTTCACTATTTTCTTTATCTGGTTGTACCGAGAGTGCTTCAATAGATGCTCAATATTTTGTTGCCATGACATCTGCTACATTCAGCAAGTGAAACTTTCTGCTTTTTTGTTGGCATCAGAAATGAAGTGAGTTACAGAATCATAACATGTTAGGGCTCTGACTCTACCTACTCTCTAAATCTCATCTAGTCCACTCATTCAGTGGGTAAGGAAGCCAAGGCCTGAAGAGATTGAAGTGGCTTTTGTCACACACCTGGGTTTGAATCCTACCTTGACATTAACTGTATCACCATGTGAGTTCAGTAGCCAATGACAAAGAGCTGAATGAGATGGCCTGGCTCCAACTTGTGAGTGAATCCCTGAAGGTTCTTCCATTACACCACGTGAATGGAGCGAGGAAAAGGTAAAGAAGGAAAAATGGGCCAGGAATGAATCCCTTGAGGAGCAGTAGGGAAATGACTTTATTTTTCGAGTTGTTGAAATATGAAGATTTACTGTGAAGGGAGGCGTGCACGGACTTGCTTGTATTCAAGCCTAATTTGTTTTTTTTCATGGCTGCGTACATAAGTCCCAGTACTTAGTGGCCATCACCTCACCAGGGCAGGACCGAGAGGACCAAGTATCATAGGATCAGGTAGTTCCTATGTAGTAATCCCAGAATCCCTCACAGGGCGGGGCCTGCTTTCTCTGGTCAGGATGGCCCCTGGGTCTGGGGGAGGCTGATGTGGATCTCCAGAGTTTTATTTCTGTGAACTCTGTGTTGTCAACTTGTGCTGCTCCTGAGGAATTGAGTCATCTCCAGAAGGGTCTAATCCATAAAACCGTTAATGTCACCCCCTTTTCGAGCCCGGTTAGAGCATCCCCAGGATTGTTCGTTTTCTTTCTCCCGTGCACAGAGCCCTTGCAGGCTTGTTAAATAAGTAGGAGTTAAAGAAGCTGTTTTGGTGCCCTCAAGTGGCGAAATGAAATAACGTTTGGTTGGCTGGGCTAAAGTATTAATACTTTCGTGAAACCGAAGGGACCCTGATGGTGGATGTTTCCTATGGTTTGTTAGGAATTAAAGGGTGAGGAAGAAAAGAGTTAAGGAGGTGAGCATGGAGAGGCCTAATTAAGAACATGTTAGAAAGCAAGAATGCCAAGAAAAAACCACAAGAGCAACATTTTGAACATTGACTCGGCTGCTGAGACGACCCTTGGTCCTCCTTGCTTTTTCTACTCCCAGTGCTAGTGGTAGACAAAGCACTTAGTAGAGTTGTAGAACAAGGGCCACACGAGCAGCCCTGGTGACTGGGCTCGGGAATCTAAATGACTGGATGTGTTGAATGACTTCCCAGCTCTCTGGGGTCCCAGTGGCACGGCAGTGTTGCCTCGTTTGAAGAAGGGCAGCAGGAGTGTGGGTAGCTCCCCGTGCTGCTGACCCACCCACCTCAACTGACCCTGTCCAGGCCTCCGGAGCAGCCTTTTGGGCCCTGCCTCTCTCCCAGTCATGTCCCTGATGTCCAAGTAGGGACTCAGTGCCGAGCCAGAGTCCCCTGGCTAGCCTGGCTTGTGATGACTTTCATAATGACAAAGTCTTCGTTTCTGTGACGAGTTTCAGGAAGAAGGAACGAGATGATTAGAAACTTGGACATTGGCCTTCCTTTCCCTCGGGCTTGTGGTGGGCTTTGCTCTTGAGGGGCTGTGCTGTGGGCATGCTGCCGAGGCCTCGGAGCAGTGATTGGTGGCTGGGAGGGACCTTTTACAGGTGACGGAAGGTGCCTTGGGTCACCCAGGGTGTTTGGGATCCGGGCCCATCTCCTGACTCCAAGGCAGTGAGTGCGGATGCCCGCACTCTGAAGACCCGACTGATCACAGCGGCTCTTGTGCAGCTGATGACCTGGAATTGGTTTCTGACCCCGTCCCCACCTGTCTCAGAGAGGCAGCTTGCCTAGGGAGGCCTCTTAAAACAAAGCAGTAAACAGAGGCCCGGGACCCTTAGAAGCCACGCTGCGGGGGTGATTGGCACCCACGGTAGTCCAATCACAACTGGCTAGAATGAGGTCATTTAAAGTGTTTCAGACCAGGGGCTCTTGTTGGGACTTGTGGGAATGGTGGGAATTTACTGCCTGGGCTCTGCTGCCACCTAGTGACCTAGAGGTGGTATCCCAGTTGTACTGAACCATTCCGTGACTTTGAAGGCCACATCTATGCATAATTGACCTTCTGTTGTCTTTTTATTTACTTTGTTAAATCCCAATTCCATTTTAATCAATGTTTTAATCAGGTCTGGGCTGTACTGGGGAGTTTTGCCGGCGGATACCTTTGACTCAGTGTGCCGTTGATGGGATAATTTCTTTTTTTCTCATAAATATCAGAGCCAATGGTATCTTGGACAGAGGTGTCAAACATGGACGGGACAGCAGGAGCATTTGGGAACCCAATTAAAATGGAATTGGGAAATAGTTAACAAAATAAACAAAAATACAAGAATATGTGGGTAATGTTAATCTGTGGTTTTCTAAGGCAGGCTGTGGTCTTCAGAGACCCTAATGTACATTTTCTTGGTCCTCTGTTTCTATGTGAGTTTGATTCTACCACTCTGATTCCACTAGAACATTTTACAGATGAGGAGAATTGGGACGACCAGAGGCCCAAAGTCACAAAGATTTGAGTAAAAAAATAATGGCAGGGTTGGCATGTCTTAGCCATCAGGTTTGAGAAGCACAAAGGGCCCTTTGCTCAGAGAGGTCAATGGACATTGGAATTTCTTTGGCCTTCAGTTAAGCACATGCCATGCTGCAGGCTGAGATTGCAACTGCATGTCCTCTGCTAAAGACCGAAAGAAGCAGGCAACCAGTGAATGAGCAAACCACTGCAGTGGTTGCAGGCCCTTGTCACAGCAAGCCTGGACTTTTGCAATAGTTGGTGGGTGTCTGTGGCCCAGTTCAGCCTCCACTCAGCTGTCAGAGGGATCTTCCTGAAGTCTAGGTCTGACCATGCCACCCCTCCTCCCTGGATACATCACCTCCTTCCCCGATTCGGTAAACTCCCGTGGTTCCCCATCACCTTGTGTATCAACTATAAAGTTTGCATTTGGCATTCAAGGACCTTCCCATCTGCATCCCCTCTGGCCCATCCGTTCTGACACCACAAGTACTCTGCGGTGCCTTGACACTGGCCGCCTGATTATTCTCCAACAAGACACTTCATCTCCAGACTCTGGGCCCCATACCTGGAATGTGTTCCTTCTTCATCTCTGGCTCCTGATCTCCCTGGCTTCCTTCAAGTCCCAGCTGAAATCCTGCCTTTCAAGAAGCCTTTCTCAGCCCCTCTTCCCTCTGTTGGTTATTTCCAATTTATCCTGTCTATATCTTGTTTTTATACATAGTTGCTTGCATACTGGCTCTCCTGTTAAACTCTGAGCATGCTGGGAGCAGGGACTAGTTGTCCTTTTTTGCCTTTCATTGTATCCCTAGTGCTTAGCTTTGGTTCCTAACATATAGTTTTATTGTCATTCAGTCGTTTAGGTTGTGTCCGACTCTTGGTGACTCCTTTTGGGCATTTCTTGGCAAAGATATTGGAGGGCTTGACCATTTTCTTCTCCAGCTTATTTTATAGGTGAAGAAACTGGGGCAACAGGGTTAAGTGACTTGGCCAGGGTCACACAGCTAATAAGTATCCCAGGCTGGATTTGAACTCAGGTCTTCCTGACTCCAGGCCCTGCACTCTATCCACTGTGCCACCCAGCTGTCCCAGCAGAATGTAGTAGGCATTTGAGAAATGCCTCTTGACCCACTGACTTAATTTCCACTATATGTCATTGCAGAGACCAAAGGAAATCATCCCTGCCCTCAGGGAGCTTTTATTGCCGAGATGTCTGCATCGAGATGACTTTGAATGAAGTGAGACCTGAGTGTGTGTGATATCTGTGATGCATCATGGGAACGAAGGGGTGACCAAGCTGGGCTTAGAGGCATCACGTGTCGCAAACATGCACGTAATTTTTTTTCTCGTTAATACCTTGCAGACTCCCATTTCACTGGGTCTGGCCAATATTCTGGGATTGTGAGCCGAGCTCAGTTGTGATGAAGGGTTCCCATACTCTTGTGGCTGCCTTGTCAAGAGGAAATTTTTAGCAGAGAATAGTAAAGAATCATCCGTCAATGAGTAGGGATTAGTTTTCATAGACGTGTGCAGTTCTGTGCTCTGGAAATTAAGTACCAGGTGTTAAGACTCCCGAGGTCTCTGTCTATGTGTATGTTCCTGGATTGCTTTTGTTGTGGGCCAGGTGGGCTGGGCAGGCTCTGTTTTCTCTTCCATAAGAGTGACTTGGAGGAGATAGCCCTTTCTCTTTGTAAGCCTTGTGTCCTCTAAGTCTAGGATCTTCCTCATCGTAGCATCACGCGCTGGGCAGGACCTCAGAGGTCATCGAAGCCCAGCCCATCACTGTGGACGAGGCAGCTGAGGCACAGCAAGAATAACTTAGTACAATGGCCAATTAGGGATTTGATGCCAGCCTCCAGCTCCCCTTCCACCCTTCACGCTGGCTTCCAAGTGGCGTTTCCTTCTGCTCTGTTTAATAATAACAAGATTGGCTGACACACACAGAGAACTTTGAGGCTTACAGAATGCCTTAAACATATTCTCACTGGAGCCTCACGACTACCCTGGGTGGTGGGTGCTATTCATTACCTCCATTTGAGGGATGAGGAAACAGACTGAACTGGAGTGATTTGCCCTGGGTCACAGAGCTCACAGTAAACGCATGAGTGGATTTGAATCCATGTCATCTTGTCCATCGTTCGGTCATTCCTGAAACCCCTCACTGCTGCCCAAGCCTGTGCTTACTCTCTTAGTGGTCAGCGATCTTCCTAAAGCATAGTTCTGACTTGTCATTCCCCTCCTCGGTTAATTCTGGTGGCTGCCAATCACTTCCGGAGTCACCTACCTCTCTGCCCATTCTAGTCTCCTTACACCTGATCCAGGGACACTGGCCTCTGTGCAGCACTTATGACAAGACTCTCTGTCTCTTGGCTGCCGTCATTTTTCCTGACTATCCCCCATGCCTTGAATGCCGTCCCTCCTCTTCTCCACCTCCTAACTTCCCTGACTTCTTGCAAGGCCTAATGAAACCTCACCTTCCACAGCAGCTCTTTGCCGGCCCCTCTTAATGAGAGTACCATCCCTCTGTCACTTAGTTCCACTTTCTCCTGATAGAATAGCTTGTTTGTGCATTGTTGTTTTCATGTCGTCTTCCCCGATAGACTGTGAGCTCTGGGCAGGGGTCTGTAGCTTGCTTAGAATAGTTCCAGGCGTACAGGAGACACTTAATAAATGCTTACTGACTAGCTAAGCTGCTTCCTTTGAACTCCTGTGGTAGAGATGCAGGATAAAAAGGCTCTCTCTTCCTTTGTAGTGATCCATAACCTACTTAACACTTTCTAAGCTTAAAATAATTTTGCTGATCCATTTCCTTTTTCTCATTGACGCAGTCTTGTTATTTTCCCAAGATTCTTTTTTTTTTCTTATTTCTTTTTTTTTGCAGGGCAATGGGGGGTTAAGTGACTTGCCCAGGGTCACACAGCTAGTAAGTGTCAAGTGTCTGAGGCCAGATTTGAACCCAGGTACTCTTGAATCCAGGGCTGGTGCTTTATCCACTGCGCCACCTAGCTGCCCCTTTTCCCAAGATTCTTAAAATAGATAGCAGTAATACTCTCTAGCATCATATATATATATATGATCCTCATAGCAACCCTCTGAGGAAGATGCTGTTGTCCCTTACAGATGAAGAAGCTGAGTCTGGGAGAGGTTCAGGGACTTGACCAGGGCCACACAGCCTGGAGCAGCAGAAGCCAGAGCTCTCTCCATTCTGTCTTTGGCTCTCTCCGATGTCTGCTTGTGGAGCCGGCTTCTGGAGCCTCCTTTCCCTAGGATGTGACCAACACTGAGTATGGCGGAGCAGGACTTGGCAGCTGGTGAACATTCTGTTTGGATTAATACACCCCAGTCTTAGGCGCCTTTTGTCATATTTGAAGAGGTTCCATGATTGAACCTGCGGACTTACTATGGAAAGGTTTCAATCACCCCACTAAGGATTTTATTGGGGAAAATACAAAGCTTTACATTTGTAAGTCATTTTGCCTATTGTTCATGGGATAATTACTCTGGGTGGCTTGTGAACTCTTTCTAAAGAGAGTGACCTTGTTTTTGAGGCATTTAGCTTGCGGTAATCACTTGCCTGCCCTGCTGGGCACAATTGGAAAAATGGTTCATTTCTAAGGAATTCAGCTCATGTGAGGTCTTTGCTCCTCTTTGTGTGCATGTGACTGGTTATCGTTAGTGACTTGTGGGGGTGCAGTGAGGGAAATGGCAGACCACATACAGAGCATCTTTCTGCCACCCCAGGGACGTCACGCGGAAACGCCATTGTTATCGGATGCCATTTAACTCTAGAATGCCCTCGGCTGACTGAGCTGTTGTTCTGCATTATGTGTGCCGGGGCCTTCTACTAAGTGTGTAAGTATTATGAGGCAGCAGGGCAGCACGTGAGCTCTTGGCTTATAATCACACACTCTTCCTCCGTGACTAACTCGCTGCCTTTTGAGGACAATACCCAGGGTCACGGGAGCAGAGATGGAGTTGGAAGAGACCTTCAAAGCCTTCAAGACCGCCTAAGGAGAGCTTGGAGATCGTCGTCTTCTTGACTCCCAAGTCTTGTGCCCTCGACTCTATCCCTTATTTGTGCCACTTTTCTTTGATAGCTTGAATCTTGTTTATGGTCACAATTTCTTGTGACTAGATGTTGCCTCCCATTACTTACATCCTGTATCTCTTCTTATTCTTCAGGTGACTTGTGTTTGGACAGTTGGGGGGTTCTGTGAACTGAGGCTGTGTACTAGAAGACTATGACTGCTAAAAAGAGGAGAGTGTGTGTGTGTGTGTGTGTGTTTTGGGAGAGGTGCATTAAAAGCATGGCCCAATTTTCCAAATGCCATCCATTGTGCCTTGTGTCCAAGCTTTCCTTTCATTCAAACTCTCTGGCAGTAAACTGGCAGGGCCAGCATGCACGAGTGGGTCAGGGTTGCCCTTGGCATCAGAAGGGTATAGATTCAAGTCCCATATCCAGTCCAGAGTGTTGTGGTTGCTAAGCCTTTCAGTTGCTCCAGCTTCTCTCTAGAATTTGCGTTGTTGAGGGGGTGATGCTGTGCGTTGTTGAGGGGGTCCCCAAAACCCATAGTGGTCATTTTTCTCCTCAGCACAATGTCTGTTGGCAAAGGATTACAAAGGAAACCAATTACAGTGAAAGAGAACTACACACATAAGATTTTTTTTTTAAGTTCATGGTCCCCAGGCCCATAATTCAAGGACATTCAGATCCTTGAAAATTCAAGGCCATATGCTTGATGGCCACTGGACAAAGATCTCTTATTTAGAGTAGCAGCGACTAAGCTAACGTTTAGAGAGGGTCTGAAAACTGATTCTTTGTGTTCTCTGACTCATTTTCTCCCTTTCTGCCACTGTTTCTATAGAAACAGAAATGGGCTTCATGGGACTGCAGCCACTTTGTATTTTTCTTTGTTTCACAGTCTGTCACAGAGTCACTAAGATTTTATCACCAACTGGTCTGCTGCTGCTGCTTAGCCTCTCTGTACTTAGCTCAGGTCCTCCTTAGAAAGCGGACAGAGGTGGTTGAAGGTTTTCAGGTGTGAGAGTTTCCCAGCACTTGTACTACGGGCATAGCTTTCCAGAAAGAAGCCTCCGGGCAGGGCTTTGTGCTCCTCCCTTCTGACAATTGCCAGCCTCCTAAGCTCCGTTCTTGGCACTCCTGTCTTATCCCTGTTCTCTGATGGCTCAGAGAAGGCCTACACTGGCCTTTGGGGGAGCCCATTCACTTTGTTCCCCAGATGCCTCCTGCATGCACTTTGTCTTGTTTCCTCCAGTTGGCGCTCCCTGGAGAACACCTGATGAGTAACACATCTCTTGGAAATCCTTCCTATATAGTCAATTGAGTAATCACATTCTTTGGCTTTTCTTCTTCAGACTAAACAATCCTGCTTCCTTCAACATTTTCTAACACGACCAGCTTTCTATCCTTTTAATTGTCTCCAAAGTCTCTGGTTTCTCCGCTTTCTCTTTAAAAGTGTCATGACCTGAGATGGATGCTTGTTCTAATGGTGGTTTGATGGGTCCAGTGGAAGGGCAGTGGAAAGGTCGCTGCCTTATTCTCGTTTTAACAGATCCCTTACTGTCCCATAGCTTCTTTCCCAGCAGGATCACATGGTATTTGACTTAAAACGAACACAGTTATTTAGAGTGCCGTGCTCACACACACACACACACACACACACACACACACACGCACATGCGTGTGCGTGCATGTTCTGGGAACTGCATTATAGAAAGGCCATTGATAAGATAGAGCATTTCGGGAAGAAAGCAACCAAGCTGGGGAAGGGACACAAGTTCATGGCATTTGAGAACTGGTTCTAAGAGTGGGAGAAGAGAACGATCCAGGAGTGTGATCACTCTCATGTGGAAGTGGGCACCAGAGAACAAAATGGTGGAAAACATGTAGAAGTTACAAAGAAGCCAGTGTCAGCTCGATGTCAGCAGAACTTTCCTGATAGTGAGAGCCATCCCCAAATGGAATTGGCCACCTCCAGATGTTCTCCTTCACAGAGGGCTCCCACAAATGCTGCCTCCGTGTTGGCATGGGGATAGGATGAAATGGCCAAGGTGGTCTCTGCAGTTCTGGGCAGTGTGTGTGTGTGTGGTGGGGGGGGGCGCACACAGGGTAGGAGAGGTTTCAGAGCAGGTTCCATGTTAAGAATGAAGGGCCTTATATTATATTGTAGTTGATGGGGATGGCCCCAGGTTCTTGCTTGGATTGCCTGTTTCTACTGGAATCAGTCAGTCAGTCAACCTGCAAGGCAGCTAGCTAGCTAGCTGACATAGTGGATGGAGTGCAGGAAGACCTGAATTTGAATCCTGCATCATATACTGCCTAGCTGGCTTACTCTGGGCAAGTTATTTAACCTTTCTGTGCCTCAGTTTCTTCATTTCTAAAATTGGCATAATAATAGCTCCTTCACAGGATTGTTGTGAGGATCAAATGAATGAACATATGTAAAGTACTTTGTAAACCTTAAAGCACTTTATAAATGCTAGCTATTATTATTAGCAGTAATAATAATTGTTATTATTGATAAGTACTTGCTGTGTATAGGAACTCTGCTGAGTGCTGGGGATACAAAGAAAAAGCAAAAGCTACTCTGCCCTCAAGGTGTTTATATTCCAAGATAGGAGGCACCATATACACGCATAGGCAAGACAAGCCACACCTTGGGACTTCATTGATCTTTTAATACTAATAAGTGTACAATTTGATTTCCCCATCTATAGCTACACACATCTAGGTATATAGCTATATCTATATCTATACCCAGATATCTTCCTACCAGTAATTGGGTAAGAATAGATATTTTGAGTTTGTCAGATCCAGGTGAAAACCATGCTATTGTCTATGGCTCCCATGGAGCCTTTTTTTTTTTTTTTTTGGGCAGGGCAATGGGGGTTAAGTGACTTGCTCAGGGTCACCCAGCTAGTAAGTATCAAGTGTCTGAGGCCAGATTTGAACCCAGGTCCTCCTGAATCCAGTGTGCCACCTAGCTGCCCCCTATGTAGCCTTTTTAAAAATTATGTATTTATTTTAATTTTTCTCCATTACATGTAAAGATCTTTTTTGAGTTCTAAATTTTTCTCCCACACTCCTTTCCCTCCTCCCTCTTGAAGCCAGTAAGCAATTTGATATAGGTTATATGTCACTATCATGTTAAACATATTTCCACATAATCAGAACAAAAGGAAAAAAACACAAGAAAAAGCAAACAAAAACTATAACAAAAAAGCAACAACAAAAGTGAAAATAGCACACGTCAGTCTTCATTCAGATTATGCAGTTCTTTTTTATGTGTGGGGAGCATTTTCCATCGTGAGTCTTTTGGCATTGTCTTGGACCCTTACTTACATTGCTGACAAGAGCCAAGTCCATCACAGCTGATCGTCACAGAATGTTGTCGATGCACGTACAGTGTGCTCTTGGTTCTGCTCACTTCACTCAGCATCACTTCACTTAAATCTTTCCAGGTTTTTCTGAAATGTGCCTGCTCCTCATTTCTTACAGCACAAGAGTATCCCACTACATTCTGACACCACAACTTGTTTAGCCCTTCCCCAGTTGATGGGCATCCCCTCCATTTCTAAATCTTTGCTAACACAGAAAGAGCAGCTACAAATATTTTTGTACGTGTGGGTCCTCTTCCCTCTTCCATAATCTCTTTGGGATACAGACCTAGTAGTGATATTGCTGGGTCAAAGGTTATGGACAGTTTAGAAGCCTTTTGGGCACGGTTCCAAATTGCTCTCCAGAATGGTCGATCAGTTCACAGCTCCACCAACAATGCATTGGTGTTCCAGTCTTCCCACAGCTGAGAAGCATTGATCATTCTGCTTTCCTGTCACATTAGCCAATTGGAGAGGCATGAAGTCGCCGTGTAGCCTTTTTTTTTTTTTTTTTGGAGGAGGAGAACATTTATTTTCTTAAGTAGTACTTAGTGTTCTTTTCTTTATTTCAGGTCATTGTGTTTGGGTGAGAAAAAATCCTTTAGTAATTGATAAATCTACATACTCTTGTTGTTAGTTTAGCCATTTCAGTCGTGGCCGACTCTTCATTCTTTGTAACCCTATTTGGAGGTTTTCTTGGCAGAGATGCTGGAGTAATTTGCCACTAGCTTATTGTACAGATGATGAAACTGAGGCAAACAGGGTTAAGTGACTTGCCCAGGGTCACACATTTAGGAAGTGTTTGAGGCCAGATTTGAACTCAGGAAGATGAGTCTTCCTGACTCTGGGCCTGGTATTCTGTGACCCTCAGTCCACTGCATCAGCTACCTGCCCTGTGATCTATATATTAATAGATCATATTTACATAATGCCTTCTATTTACCAAATGCTTTTCTGCTTCCATTGTCTTTTTAGATATTAGTCGCCTAATGGCCCTGTTGGTTAATAAGTGCAAGTATTATCACTCCCATTTTACAGATGAAAAAGACTCAAGTTCATAAATGTGCTTTATCCACTGTGCCACCTAGCTGCCCCAATAGCTTGCATTTCTGTAGCACTTTTAAGACTTGCAAAGTTCTCTCCATGTATAATCTCCCTTAATTCTCATAGTAACCTTGGGAGGTCGGTGCTGCTATTATCCCCAGTTTATAGATGAGGAAAGTGAGGCTGAGAGGGCATAAGTGACTGATCCAGGAACTCACACCTAGGAAATAGCTGAGGCAGAATTGGAAATCCAAGCTTCTTGACCACAAATCCAGTGTTCTGCCCTCTGCTTCACCTGGGCTCTGTGAGACTTGCTTTAAAAATTTTTTGCTAACTCTTGTTCAGCATAATTGTTTTCCTTTGTCACCCTGTTTTATCTGATGTATTTAAAGACCTCATTCTAAGAAGGAGACCATAGTTTTCAGCACACCAACAGCAGGTTATAGGGCAAGGACTCCTGCCTTGGAGAAAGCTCTTGAAGAGCACGTTGGGCTTGCCCACTAGGGAGTGTTGACAGGGAGGAGCTTGGATGAGAGTTCCAAATCTGAGGAGCAGGCTTGGGGGAGTTGTCTTCCTTGCCATCAGAGGGAGTGCTTAGAGATCTTAGAGGTGTAATCTAACCCATAGAGTAGGTGGTGTTTTAGAATCGATCAGACCCTCTTGCCTGTCTACACATACACTAGGTTATCTGTCAGTGTCTGGCCCTGATCCCCTTCTCGTATTGCCATGCCGTGCATGAGTGTCACCAGCTATATTGGAAAGGGGTTGGAGGACTAGTGGGGAATGGAGATCCTCTGGTTGGTGTGAAGTAGATGCTTCTCATACATAGAATAGAGTTGACTCTAAAGAGTCAAGAACAGCAGCCACCTTGAAGGGCTGTTGTGAGGATCATGGGCTGTCCTCATTGTAAAACACTTAGCACGGTGCCTGGCACACAGTAAGCAGATCATAGAGAATTGACTCTAAAGAATTCTCTCAGCTTTTCTTTCACTTCTTTTTTTTCGTTTTTGGTTTTGGTTTTTTGCTGGGCAATGAGGGTTAAGTGACTTGCCTAGGGTCACACAGCTAGTTAAGTGTCAAGCGTCTGAGGCCGGATTTGAACTCAGGTCCTCCTGGCTCCAGGGCCGGTGCTCTATCCACTGCGCCACCTAGCCGCCCCCTTTTCTTTCGCTTCTAATCAGCATGATGGTGTTTGTTTTCCGTGTCTTAGGTCTCCTGTAGCCAGTTCTATTACAAGTTCTGCCAAAGCAGGGTGCATGTCATCTTCTTTTCTATTCTCCAGGCACTTAGTGAGGTGCTGAGCACGCAGCAAGCTGATGGATGGGTTGATTATACTTTGCTTCTGTCGCAGCTCAAGTTTGAATGGAGCCTCATCTGTAGACAGACATCTGTTTATGAGGCTTGGCTAACTCCTGGGCTTTCTTCCTTGGGTCAGAGGCTGTCAGGAGTAGGCTGCCATTAAGAAAGACCTTTGGGAACAAGGCTCTGGAAGATGCCCTGGGCTCCTGGTTGTATGATGGTGGTGGCAGTGGCAGGAAGAGGACACTGGGATCTTGGGGCCCATGTATGTTGCCCTTAACATGCTGATCCTTCCTAGAGCACCAATGGTAACATTACAAGGTTGGGACATTTTGAATTGCCTTTCTTGCATCTATGGTTGGGTGTTTGACTCTGCCAGTTGGCTCTCTGCTTGTTTTGAATACAATCCTTGGTGTCAGCATTTGAAAATTGTCTCATGGTGGAGCATATGTGACCTGGGCATTACTAATTGTCATAAAATTTCCTTTTTGGGGGAGGGTCAAATTGGGGATGGCTGGGTAAACAAAATATTTTGTTTACAATGCACTGTAAAGATGATTCATTACAGTTTAATATTAACCAGCTCTGGGGGCCAGAAATTTATCTCGCTTGGTTTTAACTAGTGTTTCTTTCCCACACATGGTGTGAATCAACTGTCCTTCCAACTTGAAAGAGTTTGAGCGCAGAGAGCTCGCTGACGCAGCTTCTTTGTTCTGGGGAATTGTTTCCATTGTGCCTTCAAAAAGGAGGGACATTAAAAGCTTTGGCTCATAGTGAGTTCTCTCCATGTTGGCCTCAGTTGGGGGGCTGGCTGTTGGCTGGAACTAGCCTGGCTGGGGGGGACTTCTTCCATTTCCTGGACTTTTTCAAGACTGAGCATTAATTTCTTCAAGCTCTCCCACTTGGTTTTATGTGATTAAAGGCCTCCATGGAAAATGGAAGGCAAAAAATCCCCAGTGGCTTCATATGGAGGCTCATCCTGTCGTACATACTCTTTTCTCAGAATGGGGAGTTGACTTGTGCTCCCCTCCTCCCCAGAGTAGTTGTGTTTTTCTATTAAGTGAGTGGCCAGTGGAAGTCTTTGAGAGCCAGCTAGATGAAAGAGAATATGGAAGTAGTAGGTGGCTCACGTTTAGGAAGGAAAGATAACTGAAGTCTTCATGTTGTGATGTAGTAACTTTCATGTGACAGCGAGCCTGGAGGAAACTCTCATGAAGCCCCCGTGCTCTGGTAGGGATGGTCAGGGAGGCCTCTTGACTGCTGTGGGTCTCACCTCATGCAGGAAGTGCTTCCAGAACTCTGATGGTTGAAGAGCCTTCTTAACTTCTAAATGTTATGGGGAGAGCTTCATTCTGAGGGCCTGGTGCCTGCTGGCAAAGAGCAGCCTCCTGGGGACCCTCTTGCTTTCTGTCATGGAGGAGGGCTAGAAAAGTCATGGATCTGTCTAGGTACTAGTCAGTTTCTAAGTGTTCATGGGAATTGACATGTCCTTAATAACTAATTCAAGGGGGAAAGGTCGTTGAAGTGGGCTTGCGAGTTCTTCCTCTGACTGATGATGCTTTTGCTACTATCCTGTCCCTTTTGCCCCCTCCCCCCCCAATATTATTGGACTCTTTAGGTATCCTTTGGGTGGGCCTTGGATTCTGTGTGATGGTGTGCAGCAAAGTGCTTTGTTCAGATCTGTCACATAGGTAGAAAGCATGGGCTCATCGCGTGTTGTAATTGGGGACCCTGAAACCCAGAAAGATGATGGAACTTTGAGGGTCACACAGCAGTCATGACAAAGCTGAGGCTAGAAATTAGGGCTTTGTACTCCCAGCCTTATCATCCTTCCAGCATGGTAATTAAAATAGCTTTAGCCACAGGGCACAGCATTAGGCACTACTCCCTCGGCCCTTTGCAACCTTCAGATTCAGAAAAGGGAACCAGGCACGGGCTTTTGCAGCAGAGGGAGCCGGCTGTGTGGGCAAAAGACTGGCGCGGGCCTCCCAAGAAGCACTTTGTACTCAGGTTTTCTTCTGCTGGGAGAGGGGCTAATTGCTTGGGGAAGCATGCAGGGAGTACGGTTTGGTTTGGTTTTTCATTGATTGCTGTTCACATTATTGGGGCATTTAGGAAGAGGACAAGGAGCCTGGGTGTTTGGCAGTCTGCTAGAGGAGGATCGTCCCAGACCTAGGAAATGGTGTCTGGGAGGGATGAATGGACTTGGAATGATGTCGAGAAGGGGCCAGAGGAAGTCTTTGGCCCATTTAAAGAAGATTTGAGTTTGCTTTTCCTTTTAAAAACTGTAATTCTGCTTGTTGCTGATTCACTAAGACTCCCAGAATACAGTTTGATTTTTATCCTGTGCCTGGTCTTTACTTTGGGCATGACGTTTTGGGGGGCAAAGAGGAAGAGTTTGGGGTTGTTCCTCTTCTGCCTTTATTGCAAAGCAGCCAAGTCACCCCCATGAAGAAGCGGCAGAGTGGGAGCCTGTGGACGCTGCCCAGGCCCGGCCTTTGCCCCATGGGTTTTTCCTTCTGGATGGTCAGGGTTTTGTCGTGTTTACCATCACAGTCCAGAGCTCTTAACCCCAAACTCGGAGGCATTCAGGTTTTATCCTCTAACAGAGCTTCTCTTGCCAGCTCTGGAGTTAACTGAGCTTTAAGCTTAGCCATGATGGTCTCTGCTGTCCTTGGAGCCCTTTGTCCACTGTTTAGTCGTCTGTAGGAAAGAAAGAAAGTTTAAAATGGCCTCGGGAGTCACAGACCCACCAGATCCCCACCTGGAAGCCATTTTTTCAAAAAGGGCCTTTGGGGACTTGTGTCACCCTCCCCCAGGTCCTGGCAGCCTGGGCTAGGCTTGCTCTCTGTGCCTGCCAGGCCTGGTTGCAATTTAATAATCCAAAGAGCTCTTTTGTTCCTTGCTTCTAGAGAAAGATGGAACATTATTGCTTATAACCAAATGATTCTCAGATCCCTGATTTCAATCGACGTTTTTGTCATGCACCTTCTGCTGCTTCTCCCCAAACCAATCCCCTCTTATATTTCAAGGTTTAGGTTGTGTGTTGAAGTCGGGGTAGAGTTGCCATCTCTCCTGGATCTGCTGTTGGCTTTGTTGCTGCTTGGAGCTGGGCTCCCCTATTTGTGGAGGATTGTGCCCACTGGGGGCTGTCTTGTCCCTGGGACCTGCCTTCTTGTTGTTCCTCTACCAGGAAAGCTGTCAGATCACATCGCTGACAGGGCTTTTCCCCCTGTCAATGACATTTTCTTTCTGTCTCACACCCTTTTTAGGATGCAAATGGTAACCTTCCCGTTATTTTTGGCCATTTGATATCCAGTGGCTATTTAGGTGTTGCTGACAAGGCCAGGAGCCAAGTAGGATTAAAATGGACAGGTTATTCAATATCTATGGGCTAGTGGGAGAAGAAGGCATGAGCTTTTATTAAATGTATATTGTGGGTGGGTGGGGGGTGGGAAGGGAGGGAAGAAGAGAAGTTGGAACACAAAGTTTTAAAAAATTGATGTCAAAATTTGTTTTTACATATATTTTGGAAAATAAAATTCTATTTACAATGAAAAAAAATGTCTATTATGTGCCAGACACTAAGTGCTTTGCAAATATTATCTCATTTGTTCCTCACAACAGCTCTGTGAGGTAGGTGCTTATATTATCTTCTTTTTAGAGATGAGAAGACTGAGGCATATAGAGGTTAAGAGACTTGCCTAGGCTCACTCAGCTAGTAAATTTCTAAGTCTGGAGTTGAACTCAAGTCTTCCTGACTTTGGGCCCCATCCTCTTGCCACTGAGCCACCTAGTTGCCTCTATGTTATATGCCAGTTAGGTTGTACATTGGTATTTCTGGTGGTTCTGTGAAGCTTCATCCATCTGCTCTCAGTCCTTGTGGAGTGTAGCAGCATGAATTGATGAGGCCCAAAGGTTAAATGTGTTGTGATCCCAACAGTTTGTGCTTGAATGTTGTCCTGTGGTTTTAGCCTTTGGGTTAGCAGATTTGTCCCTTTTGCTTTAGTAGCTTAAAATTAGGGATTTTTACTATTATGCATTTCCTGTTTCCGTATATCCTCCTCTGAAATAACTGAAATAATTAAATATCTCTGCAAAGAAAGTGGAAGCATTTTTTTCCCCGCCATTCTATTAGATAAGCTACCCTATGGAAGTGGGTTGTGTCAGTATGGAATGAATGACCTAAGATGTATTTTTGTTTATCACCAGCTCTGCACACTGAGTGTTAAGCTTTTCCTCCCAAAGCCAAGCATTTCCCCAGTGCATCATGGGAGTCCGGAAGCCATGTATAGAACTAATGACAGCTGACTCATCAGCATTTTCCCACTTCATGGGCAGGCCCCCCCCATCTAGCTCAGCTACCAGACCTCTTGACCACGATGGAAAACTAAAAAGGCAAAGATGTCTTGTGGGGCTTAGACACACGAGTGGCATTAAATCTAAGATGAAGCTGCTCACAAACGGTTTCACCCCCTTGCCCCCAGGCAATGATGTGGACTAATTGTCTGAATGTTGTGACATTATCATGGCAGCCACTAAGGCGGGCACTAGCCTTAATTTGGAATTTCCTTGCTTTAATTGGTTTATTTCCTAATAGTTTGTTGTTGGTTAGCTTGTTTTGTGACCCACTGCTCGTCTCTGCCTTCCTGTTCCTGTAGCTGCTAACTGGAGCCATGTTCTTGGTGACCTCATTGGCCAGGGGCCCGACCCCAAGACCAGCTGGTGTGAGTGCCAGGGCTGGGGTGGGGTCCTCTCCCCTCCTGGGAAGGGATCTTGGGCCCCAGCATTCTTTTGGTTACATGGTTTATTTGGTGAAACTGATTGGATACCTTGGTATGTCTATTACTTCAGGGTCTACAAGGGAAAAAAATGTTGAGATGTTTTTGATCTTGCCGATGGCATTGAATTTGGCTGTGGTGGTTCAGCTTGGCCTTGGCTATTTGCATGTAGCATAAGCTTTCCACAGTTGTTTGGTGGTGACTTGTTGTTTGTCAACAGCTGTGATAGTAAGACACCAAAAAGCCCATTCTAGAGACTGAACGCATGAAGTAGTGAGCAGGTAAAAGGGACTTTAAACTCCTTTTGACCTTCTGCAGCGCCGGTTTCAACATCATGCAGAGAGCTGTTTTTCCACTTTATTTTTAACTTTGGAATAAACAAAAATGCTAATGATGCCTTTATGGAGCTTAATGAGAAGAAAATGTTTTAGGATTGCAACCATGACAAAAGTTTAAAAATATATATATATAAAAAAAAGAAAAGGCCAGAAAAACTTTGGAATTTGTTCTACAGATTAATCAAAAACAAAAAGAAAAACTCCACTCCTCTTTTTCTCCACAAGTCTTCTTGGTTCTGAACTTGTCGACATAGACCTTCTTAAAACATCCAAATTACCAACACATGAATGGAGAATTGAGCTGCGATGCACAGCATAGTACGCAGCTAAAGGATCTTCTTGGAATTGAGTTAGTTCAGAATGCCAAGAACAAACCCGACTTTGCTGTGGTCCTAAGGAAGCCCATCCAGATAACTGGCCAAATCTTGAAGCTTGTCACCCTCTCCCAAGAAAATGTTAGGAGTGGTGGGTTTTCATTTGGGTCCTCAGGCTTAATATGACCTCCCCAAATCTGTTTTCCCATGGGACAGATAGAGGGATATTACGTTTCACCTGCAGTTTAGACATTTCAGGGGGTTTGGTCAATAATGCTGTCTAACCCTTTTTTGAGAGAGGTGCTCGCTGGAAATCCAGCATTCAGAGGCTTTCTGGCAGTCAGTCTTCCTTGGCTAGGGATTGCAGGTTTTCTCTGATTTGCCATGCTGCCCCTGCTAGTTCATGGGAACTAGCAGTCAGTCTCACTGGGAACGACTGGCCCGCGTAATGTGAGTGGCCCCTTTTCTTCACTTTTTTTAAGCTGTGTAGTTGCTTTAAAGATCTTTCCTCTGATAAGGTTGCCCTAAAACATACTTTCATCTCTTGATGAACATTTGGTTTCTTTGGTCATTTTGAAGAACATTAAGTTTTGGGGGTTTGAGCAAATGGTATAATTCTGTAGTCATTTAGTAGAGAGGAGAACTCTGAGGGTCATTTTTCAGGTGGAAAATCTCCACTTAATTAATCATAGTGGGAAGAATTTAGTTCTGGAAGGGATGTAGTGATACGCATGTGAAAACAGGAATGTGGGGGATAGGGTATAATGTGACCTCAACAACAATTACACATTGACCTGCCGTCCACCTGAATATTGTGAAGGTCTTGGGCCAGGTCCAAAGGGCAGCCCAAATGTAACCGAGCTTCCAAGGGGCCAGTGCATTTTCCTGTTATTGGCTATTATCTCACACGGTGCTAGGCCCTGGCTCACTCCCAGGCCTTGGACAAGGAGAGCTAAAGCAGTTGTGTGCATGAGTGCACATTGGGCTTTGTGAATGGGCTTACTCACCTGTGGCACACCTGGGCTTTTTAAACACATTTTGACCCTTTCCCCCAACTGTTCATCCTTCTGCCTGCTTGGACGTGAGGATCCAGGGTTTGATTTGAAAGGAGTAAGTTTTAGTTTTTCCCTGTAATAGCATGTCATAGATGGCCTCTTCCCTTCATCCAGCATGTGGCCCGTTTCCATAGTGTTTGAGAGGCTGCTTGGGAGCTCTTTAGGACTTCTCTGCAGCGGGGAAAGAGAAAGAGGAGGAGGAGGGAGAGGAGGAGCAGCTTCTGAATTCCTCCAAAGAATGTAATAAATGAGTGATCACTAGATGGCAGCCTCTCTCTACTTTAAATGTAATTTGCTGTGTGTGTGTGTGTGTGTGTGTGTGTGTGTGTGTGTGTGTGTGTGTGTTGGAGGCAGTGATTCAAGAAGTGATACCTGGTTACTGTTCAGTGCTTAAAAAAAAAACCAGCCGTGGGATTGCCAGCCTCAACCATCTTTCCAAAGTATAGGCCTCCTGCTTGCCCTCTGGAATCCTGTGCCTGCCCAGGGGAGCAAGGCTGTAGGTTTTCATTCAAAGAATGTTCTGAGCTTTGATTTGGATGTTGTAATGTTAGATATGTAGGGAACAGCCCATTACTTCCCTCTGAGCTTTGAAGAGAAAAATCACAATACTTCAGAATCTGGAATTTGCCCCAAATATGAGGAATTCCTCTCCTGACAAGGTTTGCTCCCCTTCCATGTCTCAGTGGCTTGTCTGCCTGAGCTGCCTTGGCCAGAAACATTTTTTACCTGGAAGCCAAGTGTCCTGGTTGTGTATCTGTCATGTTGGCCACGATTCTCCTTAGATGACAGGCTCAGAACCTTTCTACCAAAGTGTAGGACTGCACGTGCCTGTGGTTGGTCTGTTGGCCTCTGAGCTGTGGTGAAGCTTTGGAAAAGGACCTTCTCGGTGGTTCAGTAGCAAAACTAACAACCCCCAAACATTCATATGAGTGATAGAAACACCCTTTAACTACATAGCTTTATTATGACTTTTCGTCCCCCTTCTTCCTACTTGGGTTTTGTGGCTTAAGATGTTAACTTGGCTTGTCAGCACATTATAAGGATCTCCTTTATTCCTTTCATGTTTAAAAATGTTAGAGTGTTGCAGTTAAATTTTGGACTCAGAAGAGACCTGGGGTGGTGGAGATGGGCAGGAGATAGCAGGGTGTTAAGGGAAAGGGACTATTTGGAAGTGTGTGTGTGTGTGTATGTATGTATGTATGTATGTATTTGGAGCATTGTCCTTTGCTCCTAAAATATCTCTTGTTTTTATGCTGGTGACTGAATTTGAAAATGCAAGTGAGTGGTAGAATGTTCGATTTGGAAAGAACCCTTACAAATGATCTCCTGTAACTGTTACGCCATCTTACAGATAAGAACCTGAGCCCCGCAGAGGGAGAATGACTTGTCCTGTACTTCAGTCTGGGCCAGATGAACCAGCTGAGTTCTCCTCTAGTTCCTTCTTTCTTCCCCTCTTGATTTCTTTGCAGTTAGAGTGAGGGGAGGAGACTATCTCAGACTACTCTGCCCTTCACCTTCCTGCCCAGCTTATCCCTGAGCACGTCCCTCTCCTGTGGCATCGCACCTCCAATCTGCCTTTCCACGCTTCTCTCCCTGCCAAACTGGCGCACGTGTTCCTGGCATTCAGTATTCCATCCCTAAGCCATGTTCCTTGGCCTAGGCTGACCCTCCTCAGCCCACCGACCCAGATTTCCTCCTCACTTGGGTCTCTGCACAGTCCTTGGCCTCCCTCCTTCCAGGCTCAGCACTGTGGGAAGGCTTGTCGGATCACGCCCCCTAGTGGTGACTTTTCGCTTGCTCCTCTCATTTGCAGGGTCTCCCTCTGGGCTGAAGGGTACGCATTGATTGTGTGTCAGCTCCTGGAGGATGTGAACTGATTTTCTCACTTCTTTGTATTTCTGGTTCCCGTCTTTGTGCCTTGATCATAAGCTTATTAATAAGTGTTTGAAGTTAGAGGGTTAGGGTTTTTGTAAGTCTCGAGTTTTGGGGGGTTTTTTCCTCTTCTCATGATAGCAGATTGTATAGTTAACAATAACCCGTGGGGGAGAAAACCAGAAGCTTTTTAGGTGGAGAGGAGTAAAAACTGAACTCAGAATTGTAAGTTTCTGGGTAAGGGTGGGATTGATGAGGAGCCTATTGGTGTTGGATTAATATGATAACAACTCTAGAACGTTGCCTGTCTTTGTTCAGGGGCACCCTAGCAGCACCCGGCAGGCAAAGAGAGATGGAGAGGAAGGTGTGGCTTCTAGGAGCTGCTCTATGGATTCTGCCCACAGGGAACTGGCAGCCTGGTCTTGGCTGCTCAGGAACTGTTTTCTGACCACTGGTGATACTTCAGTTGTGTCTTTAGTTGGAAGCATTCATTAACTGGCTGATGACAACTGTGAAAGGTCCCTTCCTTCTTTGTGACTGAGGAAGATTTCAGATGGGGGGAGATCGGAATCTGCTGCCTTCTCTGGAATAACTTTTCAAAATCCTTTATTGTCTTCTCTGAAAGTTGAGCTTCTGTGTGCACATGATTTTAATTGAACATATTCATTGCTTAGAAGGCATCTCTAGAATTCTATTAGATTCTTCTCTCGATATTTGCCTTTTAGCATGTCATTACATTGCAGATCCATCCCTTCATTTGAAAATTATGTGGAGACTCCTCAATTCCACAGTTAAATGAATTTTGAAATGTGTAAATTTCTTTTGTACTTTCATTGAAGACTCCAAAGTGCTGTTGGAACTGTTGTTTAAGCTCAGAAAATATATCCACTGCAAATTTGTGTGGAAATGGAGATGTCACTTCATAGAACTTTTGTCAGAGCACCAAGTTTCTAAACTGTGATTCAAACAGTAGTAGTTGTCTTCAAATTGGTCTAATTCATTAATAAGTATTATCTAGTCTTCAGCAAAAGCTAAATTTCAAGACCATGCAGGGTTTGATAATAGGATTGGGGTGGCTTTTCTCATTCAGAAAAAAAAAATTCGATTTTGGTCCTGAGCTCACAAAATTGTAATAAAACTTTTTTCCCCTCTCTTTTTCTTTTGAAATAACAGGTATGCACTGGTAATAAGGGGGGGGGGGAAGGTCATGGTATGAAGATACACTCGAAAGTCCCTGTCACTGAGGTGACCGCTCTATCACAACTGCACAACTCCGGTTGTTGGGGAAAGCAACTAGGAACAGTGTGTGAATGGAAGAATGTGTCTGTGCTCCAACAAAACTTTATTTAAAAATATTAAAACCGTTCTTAGTTCTTGGTCTGGACAATCCCTCAGGTCTAGCTTGCTGATTCCTGCTGTATGTTTGTGGAGTGGAATTTAGAGAAACTATGGGGCAAGGGAAACTGAGGCAGCTTACTCACGGTTTCCCAGTTGTTTGGTAGGGCCAGAGCCAATACAAGAATCCTGTTCTGCTTCCTCTGAGGCCAGTGTCCTTTCCACTACACCACAGCCAGCACCCGTGAGGCAGTTAATGTGTGGGAGATGTGTTGGCACACTGGGTCAAGAAATACAAGTTTTCTGGTTTCTTAGGAGTGGAAGAGAAAGTACAAGAGATTGCCAAAGACTCAGATAATTGCTGGCTCAGACCCAGAAGAGAAATTGAATTAATTTAAATCCGGATTAAGCTCTGGCATTTACAGCTTAATTTTTGAAAGAGTGGGCCTGATTTTCTTCCTTTAGAAGGTAGAAATAGTTTTTTACCAATATACTCAATGTATTTACTACATAGTAGACTCATAAATCATGGCATTGATAGGTCCCTCCCCCACCAATTCAGTTTGCTGCTTGATTCAGCAACTGTATAATTAATAAACACTTATTAAGCGCCTCTTATGTGCCAGACACTCGGCTAAGTGTTGGGCAAACAAATGTGAAAAAGAAAGACAGTCCCTGCTCTCAAGGAGCTTATAATCTAATGGGGGTGGGGGGGGGAGCGAACCCCTAACAGAAAGCTGAAAAGATGGAAGAAAGTCACCTAGTGCAGGGCATGGTGGAGAAGGGAAGGAAATCCCAAAGGAGTGATTTGGGGAAGAAATGGGGCAATGTCTATCCTGTGCCTTTCCTTCACTGGAGCTTGATGCTCCATCCTCTAATCTGAAGGGCAAGAGGCACAATTATTTGAATTTGACTGGACTGAAGAGGTTTGCATCATTTAAAACAATGGAGCGGAAGAAAAGTTTCACTCACAGTTACTGCCGAGGGAGAATTCTCGGCCAAGGAAGAGATGGAGGCGGCTATAGAAATTAAGATGACCAGTTTGGGCTATAGAAAATTAATACATCAACTTAATATTTCCATTAATGAAATGTGGCCAAAATTTAAGAGAAGCTGTCACATGGTAACAGACCTTGGCATCGAATCTCGGATAAAATTCTCCTGTCTTGAGATATCTCAAGACTTGACAAATCTATACAAGACCCAAGAGTCCAATAGTGAAAGAATAGGAACAGCCAGTTACAAAAGAACTATAAACTGAACTCTAGAAAAATGCTCAGATTCACTACCGATAATAGAAATTCAAAAGAAAAGAACTCCAGACCCCCGATGTTCCACTTCTCACTCAGCAAACTGGCAAAGATGACAAAAGACAGAAGCAGCCAGTGATGGAGTGACAGTGGAAGACAGGAGCCCTCTTTGGTAGAACTGCTACGTTGTTGGCCAACCTGCACAATAGTTTGATCATCCTAGAAAACAGTTTGAAATTATTAAAAAAAACTTGACTAAAACTCAGCCCTTTGACTCATTGTTCTCCCTACTGCACATATACTCTAAGGACATTAAAGATACGAAGAAAACTTCTCTCTGCCAAAACTCTCAAAGCAAACCACTCTGTAGTAGCAAAAATCTGGAAAGACAGTGGGCACTCATCAGTTAGGCGATGGCACGTTGTGGTCTAAGAATATAGTAATTATGATAATAGGATGGAACAAGATGACTCTGTAATCAGTGACAAGTAGAGAAATTCAGAGAATCATAGGAAGACTGGTAGAAGGTGGTGTCGAGCACAGAAAACCAAAGGAGGCGATGGGCACATTCCAGTTAAAGTGGAAGTGGAGATGAGCCAGAGGATGATCCTACCATCTTTTTGAGGCCAATAAAGATAAGAACCATTATCATATTAACAACTTTGTAGCCCAAAAGGAAGCGTGGCAAAATGGATAAAAAAGCTGATACTGGAGCCAAGAAGGCCTGGATTCATGTCCTGCTTCAGAAACGGTGTTGGCTGTGTGACCCTGGGGGCTCTAGGCTACTTTCTGAGACTATAAATAGCGGAGAAGTTGACCTGCAAGTGGTGGATGAAATTCTCTCACCTGGGAGTTCATGATGCCAATGAAATCATGGGCCCGTTTCCTATCCCTGTCTCATTGGATTCTCACAACTTTGTGAGGCAGATGCGGTAGAACCCCCATTTTGCAGATGAGGAAATTGAGCTCAGGAAAATCGTGGCTTTCCCGGGTTTACATGGGTAGGAAGGGTTGGAGGTCGGCTTTTTTTTTTGGTGGGGCAATGAAGGTTAAGTGACTTGCCCAGGGTCACACAGCTTGTAAGCTGAATCTGAACTCACGTCCTCCTGAACCCAGGGTTAGTGCTCTCTCTACTGCGCCACCTAGCTGCCCTGGAGGTGGGATTCGAATGAAAGTAATCCTCCCTACAGCTCTAGCCCTGTCCCCATTGCCCCCGCATTCTCTTTTTAGCTTCTCAAATGGGGAATCTTTGGGGTTTAGAGAGGACCTGGCATCCCGCACAGCTGAGACTCTCCTTGATTTAAAGACCTTTAAAAAGTATTGAACACCCTTGCTTTTAGAACATTCCTCCTTTATTATACTTTGCATGTAGCTGGGGCATGTCTTTTTTCATTCTCACTTTCTTAATAGAAATTTAAAATGTTCAGCTCCCACTTTTTGTACTTGAAGCCCATGGTTAAATCACTCGATAGCTAATAAGAGCGAGCAATTTAGATACTGCTTTAGGGTTAGTAAAGGACTTTAAAAACATTCTCTCATCTGATTCTTACAACAACCCTAGGCTAAAGGAGCTATTCTCACTCCCATTTTACAGATGAGAAAACCCAGGAAGGGGTTAAATGACCTGCCCAGGATCACAGAGCTAGGAAGCACCTGAGGCTGTATTTGAACTCAGATCTTCTTGTCCAGCACTATCCACTGTGTTACCTAGCTGTCTCGAAGGGCTTTTTAGCCTTTTCCAGGGGAGCTCTTTTTCCTTTTTGCCTTTCCTCAGAAGTTGTACTGCCTAGATGATTAATAAACATTTCTGAGGTTCTTCTCCAGACTCTCCGTCTAAGTGTTCTTGTTTCCACTTTATCTGTGGAATCAAGCAGTCAATCAAGCAACAAACAGTTATTAACCAATTACTGTGTGCCGGGCACTTGTCAATGTCCAACTTGCACTTTGTGTAATTACAAGAAGCCAACTTGTTTTTCAGCTGTGGTGTTACTTCTGGCTTCATCTGGAGGTTTGGTTACTGTTAGTTCTGTTAATGGGGAATAAACGTGTTCCCACTTGGTTTGGTAATGGCGGTGGCAGAGAGGACAGGCTTTGATAGTACTTTAATGGAAACTTTTTTATTTTAGATCTGTTTATGATGGCGAGGAGCATGGTCGGTTCATGGAAAAGCTGGAATCCCGTATCCGCAATCATGACCGGGAGATTGAGAAAATGTGTAACTTCCATTACCAGGGCTTTGTGGACTCCATCACTGAACTCCTGAAAGTGAGAGGAGAAGCCCACAGATTGAAGGTGAGGAGGCTGGTGGGGCGAAGGGGCTTGGGACCTATGGCAGCCTAGTAAGAAAAGAGGTTGGGTGAGGCTTTTGAGAGCACTTGGGTAGGTAATATGTAATGGAGATCACTGCTGAGGATTAGAAGGGCTACTTGTAGCCACACCCTCAGGTGCCTCTGCTGGCCATCTGCTTTATTTCCATGTGAATTCAAGAAAAACTGGCACGGAGACCCCCAGTGTTGACTCTGGCCTTCCTCGTCCTCAGAGATCCCTCATAAATGGGGTTGTTTGTCCCTTTCCTACTTTGCTAGAGCGTTAGGGGGACATTGTACCGAGGGGTAGAAGGAGGAGAAGGTAGAGGAGTAGAGGGTAGAGGAGAGAAGGGGCGTATTTAAGAGGTGGTGCAGAGGTAAAATCGACAAGCCTTGACAACAGACTGCATGGGGGAGCGGTGAGAGAGAGTGAGGAATCAAGGATAACACCTTGGGTACAAGCCCAGGGGGCCAGGGAGGTGGGTGCTACACCTAACAGGGACAGGCAAATTAGGAAGAAGGAGGGTTTGAGCAGGAAAGACAGTGATTCATTTGTGGACATACTGGCTTTAAGATGTTTATGAGACAGCCAGTTCTAGTTGTCTGAAAGGCAGTTGGAGATGTGGGTCCGGAGGTCCGCGGAGAGGTGTGCTCAGGACAGCGAGATTTGAAAGTCATCAGCAGAGAAATGGCCATTGGATCCATGGGAGCTGGTGAGACCACAAGTGAAAGTGTAGGGAGAGGAGAGATGAGGGCCCAAGGCAGCCTGGGGGGCCGCCTGCTGTTGGGGGGTTTGACCTGGAGGAGGAAGACTCACTAAAGAGGATCAATTAGATACGGAGGAGAGCCAGGATAAAGCCACAGAACAAAATCCTAGAAAGAAGAGAGGGTCAAGGGTAAGCAGGGGGCAGAGCTGGTGACAGGGCAGCAGAGAGGTGAAGAGGGATGAGCGCGGGAAAAGTTTTGGCAACCAAGAGGTCACTGGGAACTTGGCAGGGAGCAGTTAAGATGGAATGATGAGGTCAGAAGCCAGACTGTTAGAGTGTGTGTGTGTGTGTGTGTGTGTCTGTCTATTTGTAAAACACATGCACGTGTGTGTGTTTGTACATGTGCACGTACCTATACACATGTGTATATGTATGTGTGCACGCAAATACATCCACCCATAAACATATATATATATAATCTTGTGTATATATGTATGTTTGTATGTACAAACACACACACACACACACACACACACATATATATATACATATGTACGTGCATGCATACGTACCTTTTTTTTGGCCTGTTCCTCTCTGCCTTTGCCATGATTATTCACACCGAAATGATCCTCAGATTTTCCCTCAGGGAACCCCTTCAGTGATGGATTACTTCTCCAGGGTATTTGAAACTGAGTATTAGCACAGCCTGTTTGGAAAGGGGAAGGCAGGTAATGGCCTAAAGGCAAGCACGAACATCTAAGGGTTACAGTTTGGAGAGTTGTTGCAACTGTTGGTCTGCAGGCCCTAGTGAAAGGTTCTTCTCCTTGTCTGTTCATAGGACCACGAAACCTATTATAACTGAAATTCTGCTTTGCCTCACTTAGTTAAGAGGTTCCTCACAAATTATTTTGGTGATTTTCACATTTATTGTTCTAGGGAACTTGGTGGGGAAGTACTCTGATTTCTTGTGATTAGGGAGAGTGCTAGCCTAGCACTTCCTTTTTTGTTACATTGGCTAGTCTGTTTATTGGTGAACACCAAAGAAATGGAGACTATTGCCTATGACTCTGGTATCATTCCATGACAGAGACTTAGGAGAGCCTTGTGAATATTCTCTGAGCACACTCTCGGACCCTCCCTCCAAGAATATTGGTGCTGTTTTTCATGGGAGTATTGGCTTATAGGCCCACTCTGGAGACAGTAGGGATCAGATCCAAGTTCTCTGAGAGGCAATTTCTTTCCCTCATGGAGAAGACTTAGACAGTGAGCTTTGACTGGGTTCCAGGTAGCTTTGCAGAGCCCCCTTGTCATTGCACAGACGCCTCATCACCAGTACAGTCAAAGTAAGGAGAATCAGTTGAATTCGAACAAACATCTGAATGGGCAGTAAGAAGAGGAAAAGAAAGAAAAGAGAGAAATACGGATTAGTCGGAGGAGACACACCAAAACCAAGCCCAGCATCCCTTTTCAGGCTTGGTAGGGCACATCCCTCTGGAGGTCGGAAGGATGACAAAGCCTGATTAGACATTTAATAGAAGGGAATTCAGACTTGGCCTCAGTTTTGGAACAAACTGAAATTATTCCATATGGATTTTCTCCTTTTCTCCCCCCACCTCCTAGCTGGAGTCTCAGGATATAAGAATACAATAATCTTTGCTCCTGTTTGGAAACTTTCTTGTATGTTGAGGAGGAAATGAGGAGGGTGGGTTGCCAGGGGAGTGTAACTCCTTGAATAAAGGGAGGACTTTCTGCTTCCCCCCCACACCCCAAACTGTTTCCAGGGCACATTTCCGAGAGGCTCCAGCCTCCGAGCAGAGCTCGTTGATGAGAGAGGAGAAGAGAAATGGTGTTATTTCGTGACTGAACCACGGAATCCAAGAGAGGCAAGGAAATCCGGGGAATCTGGCGTCTAACATGGTTCACCAGGATACTCTTCTCCGACCGTCTAGGAAATGGATGTTCAGTCTTGGTTTTCTGGTAGAGGGGAGAAGGGAAGAGGAAGCCTGTCCCTCTCTGAGACCCTCAGTCTTATGTCCCCTGATGAGCAGCTCTTGTTTTTAGCGAGTTTTCCCCTGTGTTAAGCTAGGGACTGACTTGAATCTGCTGTTTCTAGTTCTGCGTTTTGGGACCAAGCAGAACAAGTTTAGGATGGGAAGTGGATAGAGGGCAGGATGGGAAGATCTGAGTTCAAATCCTGGCTTAGATACTTATTAGCTGTATGAACCTGGGCAAGTCAGTAGTCTCATTCAGCCTCAGTTTCCTCCTCTGTGAAATTTCATCCTATCCACTTAACATGTAGCCCATATCTCTGCATCTGTGCTCATATGAAATGGGGATGATCACAGCACCCACCTCTCATGGCTGTTGTGAAGGTCAGTGGGGATTACACATGCAAAGTGCTTTGCAAGCCTTGAAGTGCTCTTCTACGTGGGAGCCTTTAGTAACCTCAACCACTACTCTCCGCGATCTGTTGAGTTTTTTTCTTTGCCTGGCCAAGCTTCCCTGGGTCCTTCACCCAGTGACCACCTAGTGCAGTTTCTAGTGCTCTCACCCATCTGGCTGCCCTGCTGTGGACATGTTTCATCTTGTCTCTCCCTCTCTGGATGTGAGGTATCCAGCCTGAATACAGGACCCCGGCCCATGGCACTACTCCTGTTGGTTACAGGTGTCATTCTTCTTTGTGCCATGTAGTATTCTTTGGTTCAGTGACCCAGTGTTTAGCAGGTACTTATGAGGGTTTTTTTGTTTTTTTGGGGGGTGGGGCAGTGAGAGTTAAGTGACTTACTCAGGGTCGCATAGTAAGTATCAAGTCTCTGAGGTCGGATTTGAACTCAGGGCCTCCTGAATCCAGGGCTGGTGCTTTATCTTTATCTACTGTGCCACCTAGCTGCCCCATTTATGAGGTTTGAGGCCCTGCACTGGGCACTGAGCCTATGAAGTGGAAAAATACGTCTGGCACGGCCTTGAAGGAGTTTTTACTTGTGTTGCTCACACTCCCTGTCGCCTCCTTCTGGATGTGGTCTGCTAAGCTTCCCCAGTCTTCTCAGACCCTCTTGTCTAACTGCTTCTCTCCAGTGATGTGCTTGGTTTTATGAACCCAAGTATAGAACTTTACATTTGTCCCTATTGAATTTTCTTATCCTGCCAAGAGCTTGTGTCATTCGAGGGTTAACTATCCTCTGGGCGTCATGTCATCTGCGAATTAGCCATTTGGGCCATCTGAGCCTTCAGTCAAGTCATTCACATTTACAGTGCTCAAATAGATATGTGATATCAGCTATTTGGAAGGAGACCCTAGTTTGTCCATGTCTACCTGTCATGTCTGACTCTTGTCCACATCGTCCCAGAACTTCATTGGGGCCCAACGCTGTGAAGGTAGCAGAGAAGCACTCTGACTGTCTGCCCATCACTCTTGCCATGTGAGCAGCCCTGTGTTATTTCTGCTTTACAGTTCCTTGGTGACATCCTTTAGTCCTGTTCTCTCATGGCCTTCTGATTGTATGCACTGTGTGCCTTTCTATTGTCCCCTGAGTGATGGTTGTCTTCGTCTGAACTTCAGGGGAGACCTCCTTCCAAGTTGATAGCAACTCTTGAATGAATCATCTTTGGGTTTGGCATCCCCCATTTCAACATGTAGCCCCATCTCTGCACTTGGACATCTGCCCACCTGTGCTTATCGATAGTCCAAGAGACTTTGTCACGGGCTGTGCTGGCCTACCAAGAGCTGATGCTGACGGCGTTCTTCTGAAGGGGCCGTGAATTTGTAGAGTTGGGTGATTTCACTTTTGTGCTCATTGGGCAGGGTTTGACCTTTACCATGGACGGTGCAGAAAGCAGTATTCACATGTTTTCTGTCTCTTAATGAAGTGCAGAAACAGTCACTTCCTAGTCAGAGGTAACTCTGCCGGTTGGTGTGAGAGGTGTGATTGGCCCGGAGCCCTCAACATCTCCATGTCTTGGAGGGGACGTTTGCATCTTTTGGCAGCAGCATCTGTTCTGCTGATGAACAGGAGTGGGGGAGCATCTTGGGCTGTCAGTGTGGCAGGAACCTTTAACTGTTTTACACAAAAGAGGATAAAAATAGTCGTCATTCTTCTCACCAGAAGCACTGATTAAGCCCTTCTCTGTAGATCTGTACTGAGTGCTGTGGGAATAAAATCAGAATGATGCCCTCCATGGCTTCCTGTTAGACTCTGGCAGTATTGGGGTGGCCATGTTAGTGATATTGGACACATTAAATATGTTTGTATGTCATGTATTAGCAAGAGACTTGTTGTATTTGGGGGCCAGGCATGTGAAGGAGTCTGGAAATTAAAATTCTTTAGCTTGGAATTCAAGACCCGCAGTTGTCTGGCTATGGCTTTATTTCTTCTTTCTTTCTTCTGCATACTCTACTTTTCAGTCCCAGCGTACGACTCTCTGTTCCCCACTGTTGTCCCACACTCCCCTGTCTCTGTGCCTTTTGGCAGACTCCATGCTTGGATCACCTTTGTTTCTTGAAGATTCCCCTTGGGGGCCACTTCTCCATGGAGAGAGAAGATGCTCAGATCTTCCTCTGGTGCTTGTTTCCATCAGACCCTGCCTCGTGGCCTACTTATTTATGTACACGTCCTATGCCCTCCTGTAGATTGGAGTTCTAAGGTATTTGTAGAATGGAAATAAATTTAAAAGACGTACTAGAGGAAGTGGGATTTCCGGATCTCAATCAATCAATCAATCAGCCAACCTTTATTAAGTTCCTACTATGTGCCAAGTACTGTTCTAAGCCCTGGGGATACAAAGAGACAAAAGACAGTTCCTGTCTTCAAGGAACTTACAATCTAATGTGGAAGACAGCACGAAAACAAGTATATACAAAGCAAGCAGCAATATTTGGCTAGATAAGAGGTAATTAACAGAGGGAAGGTACTGGGGCAAAGGCTGGGGAAGGTGGATTTTAATTGGAACTTAAAAGGCAGCCAGGAAGGTCAGAGGAGGGAGGGAGAGCATTCCAAATATGGGGACTGAGCTGAGAGATGGGGTGCCTTGTTTGTGGGCCAGCAGGAAGTCAGAGCGAAGAGAACATGGTGGGGATTAGGAACGTTCTTCCATTCTTTCTAGCCTATTTTAACTGTGTTGGAGATAGAAGTAGGATCAACACCCATAGGCAGTGACAGACCAGAGTGGGAGGGCTGAAGTGTAGAGCAAGAACGTGAGTTGCAACCTTCATCTTGTCTGGTGATGAGGGCAATGTGTGGCTTCAGAGAATAGTTTCAAGAGTTAGTAAATACCAACCTTTTTTATTTTTTATTTTTATTTAAAAGATTTTTAAAATAATATTTTTATTTAAAGTTTTGATTTCCAAATTCTATCCTTCCTTCTTTTCTTCCCCTCTCTCCTCCCTGAGGTGGTAAGCAATCAGATATGGGTTATACATGTGCAATTATGTAAAACATTCCCACATTAGTCATTTTGTATAAGAAAACTTGAATGAAAGGAAAAAAAAATGAAAGAAACAAAGTAAAAAATAGCATGCTTCAGTCTGTGTTCAGTCAATATCAGTTCTTTCTTTGGAGATGGATAGTATGCTTCATCATTAGTCCTTTGGGATTGTCTTGGATCATTGTATTGTTGGGAATAGTTAAGTTATCCACAGTCCTTCATCAAATAATATTGTTGTTGCTGTGCATGTTCTCCTGGTTCTGCTCACTTCACTATATATCAGTTCATACAAGTCTTTCTAGGTCTTTTTGAAAATTGTCCTTCTTGTTCCATCACCATCATACACCACAGTTTGTTTAGCCATTCCCCAATTGATGGGCATTCCTTTGATTTCCAATTCTTAGCCACCACAAGAAGAGCTGCTATAAATATTTTTGTACAAATATGTCTTTTTCTATTTTTGGGGATGTCTTTGGGATATAAACCTGGTAGTGATATTGTTGCATCAAAGGGTATGCAGTTTTATAGCCCTTTGGGCATAGTTCCAATTTGCTCTCCAGAATGGTTGGATCAGTTCACAACTTCACCAACAGTGGATCAGTGTCCCAATTTTTCAACTTCCAACATTTTCCTTTTTTGTCATATTTGCCATTCTTATAGGTGTTAGGTGAGTGATACCTCAGAGTTCTTTAAGTTGCATTTCTCTGATCAGTAGTGATTTAGAGCATTTTTTCATGTGACACTATATAACTTTGATTTCTTTGTCTGAAAACTGCCTTTTCATATTCTTTGACCATTTGTCAATTGGGGAATTACTTATATTTTTTTTATAAATTTGACTCAGTTCCCTCTATATTTGAGAAACGAGGGCTTTATCAGTGATACTTGTTTCACAGATTCTTTCCCAGTTTTCTGCTTTCCTTATAATTTTGGTTACATTGGTTTTGTCTAGATTTATAAACCTAGCAGTGGTATCGCTGGATCAAAGAGTATGCACAGTTTGATAGCCCTTTGAGCATAGTTCCAAATTGCTCTCCAGAATGGTTGGATCCATTCACAACTTCACCAATAGGATACCAGTCATTTTAGAGATGCCTCAAATGTAGAGTATCTACATTTAATGTACCTGATCTTATAGATTTATTTTTTGGTTTTGTTTTTGTTTTTGTTTTTTTGCGGGGCAATGGGGGTTAAGTGACTTGCCCAGGGTCACACAGCTAGTAAGTGTCAAGTGTCTGAGGCTGGATTTGAACTCAGGTCCTCCTGAATCCAGGGCCAGCGCTTTAACCACTGCGCCATCTAGCTGCCCCCCACCTGATCTTATAGATTTATAAGCATGTCCCTGCTTTAACAAAGATGATGTATAAGGATTCTGACAAAACAGTATCTAGCAAGGCTTTTTCAAATGGTGAATTTCCCTAATATGTTTAATCTCTATTTACTCACAGACTCTCAGCTTTTTGCTAAACAAGCACAGGAATGGAAAGGGGAGGACAGAAAACCTCTAAACCCTTATGAACGAGGGCAACTCTCAGCTAAAGGTCCAACAGCAGATAAGATTCACCAGGTCCAATTAAAAGTCGGTAGTGGGGGCAGCTAGGTGGTGCAGTGGATAGAGCACCTGTCCTGGAGTCAGGAGGACCTGAGTTCAAATCTGCCCTCAGACACTTAACACGTACCAGCTGTGTGACCCTGGGCAAGTCACTTAACCCCAGTTACCTCACTTAAAAAAAAAGTCAGTAGTGAAATGTAATTTGATTTCCTAAATTTCACTTTCCTGGTCATATATGACGCGTCTCTCCCTCTAGGGAGCCTATCCCTGAATCTGAAGCCTCAGTCCTAGTGAGATTTCTTCCTTCCTTTTCTCTTGGTGCTACGTTAGGAGCCCAGACCAGTTACCTAAAGCTGGGGAGGGGCATTTGCAGATCCTCCTCCCCTAATTCAACTGGGACATAGGTTAACAAGTTTATTAAAGAAGCAGATAAATGCTGAGTGAACATGAGTTTGAGCTGGTTACAGTCACATGGGCAGACAGGTTTCATTTAGCCCTGCCCAACTGAATCTTCAGAGGCCTCTCCTCCATCTCTCTCAGTGTCCAAGCCAGTATTTGAAGGCATAAGTAAAGGAAAAGCCATTTATGAAGTGCTTCCTGTGTGTCTCTTTTGGGAAAGCCTGGCTCACTCAGGCTCTATCCCTGGGGCTCAGGATTACTGCCATTCGTGTGGTTATTCCCTTAGAACTCTTGGCGGACTGCCTTTCTCTTCTGTTCTCAACACTAGATTGGCCCATCCTTGACCTTTGGCCACAGCTGTATGAAGCACAGGTCAGATGGACACGTCCCATTAATATTTCACACTAGTCTGGGCCCAACTGCAGGCTCCGTCTGCTTCGCTCTCATTGGGGGGCCGAGTCATTTCCACACTGGCCCACACCCTTCCCCAACAGGAAAGTGGACCCTTCCCAATCTATTTCAGTCTTTATATAGCACAGACAGTTTCTCCCCATCCTAAGGGGAAGGCCATTGCATCACACCTGAGATGAATAATTCCTCTTTTTCTTCATTTGATAGAAATGAACGTTGACATTCCCACATTGTCATATCTTAGGAGGATTTGTATCTGCTGCCATGTTACCCACGTCCCTTCTCCAGTTGGCCTTCAAAAGCCCACATCTGAATGAAACCTTAGGGTCCATTTCTTTTGAGTGTTGTGGGTTGGAATGAACCAAAACCTACCTTTCATTGAAGTTTATTTTCTCTTTGAGCAAAAGGATGTAAGTTATGAGTCCGTAGAGCTGTGTAATTTAATCTGAGGTGGTCTTTCAGTATAGAAAAAAATCTAACACATACCTTGGGCTTAGCCAGGCCTTATTCTTGATTATATTTGCCTTCTGTTACCCTAACAATGTGCAATCCGTCTAAATATTTGTTTCATCTGACTCTCATTGTCTTCTCTCCACAGAATCAAGTGACTGATACTAATAGAAAACTACAGCACGAGGGGAAGGAAGTAAGGCCAATTTACCTTTTGAAACACCTCTCCTGCCTCCTCTGGTTCCCTTCTGATGTTCTTGTGGGGGTTCTTTCTGTTTATGGTTGGTGAGAGTTTGTGATTGTAAAACTGCCAATTAGAGGGTGGATCACAGCCACGTTGTGGTTGGCATTGTGTGTGTGCAAATGATTTTGAAGGACCTGTCCAGCCTGCACATTCTTTGGTTCTGGGATCGAACCCAAATTAAGTAAGTGAAGAGCCCGGACGGCCGAAACAGGAGAAGCTCCATCCTTGAATGACTTTACTCAGCAACTGCTCAGAACTAGAGCAGCAGCCAGTCAAAACTATTGATTGCAGAAACTTGGCGCAATCACTTAATCGATACTGGCCTATTGAGAATAGAACATGCTTATTTATCAATGGGCCTTAAGAGAGCCTGATGGTACAGAGGGGAGGGTGGCGTGCTTAGTCAGGAAGACCCGATTTCAGGTCCTGCCTCAGACCTTGGCAAGGCCCTTTTCAGCTCCAGCTTCTTCTAGCAATTGAGATCATAATAGCACCTGCAGCTCACACATGGGGAGCGCTCTGCAGACCCCAATGTCTGTAGAAATGCTAACTTAGAGAGGGATTTTTTTTTTCTTTTGGAGCCATGTTGCAGTAACTTGTCCCTAGTAGATGCCTGCCATCTGCATACCCTGTGCCCTGGGAATATGAAGAAAGGCCAGTCCAGCCCCTGCCCCCAGGAGCCCACAACCTAACAGGGAGTCACCATGCAATCATGGTGCCCAAGCAGGATGCATCCAGGAGACACTGGAGATAGTCAGCAGAGGGACTCAGGAGGGACACTTGACCTGAGCCTGGAGGGAGGCCTGGTGGAGAGCCCAGTGCCTAAGAAAACTTGTTAAATGGAATCTCTGGAAGCAATTTGGCGGAGCAGATAGAGTGCTGGGTTCAAGTGCTACCTCTGCCAACTGGCTGGGGGCCTTGTCGCTCCCTCCAGTGTTCTAAGCAGCTCCCTGAGATGGGACCTGGGAGAGAATGGACTGATGTGTTGCTCTAGGGAGAGTGTGCTCACCTTAGAGTTCCCCACACCAAAGAAAATCTCACCTCTGACCCTTTCCCTTCTCTTAAATTGAAACTATTTTCCCTTTTGGGCCTTAGGCAGAACCAAAGGTTACAAAGAAAATCATTCTTCTCCCCTTCTGGACCCATTGTAGTACATGCCAGAGGCTAGGAACACTGGCTAATGCTCATTTAGATTTGACCCCCCCAGCCCCTTTCTTTCTGTCTAACACAGCCGTTTTCTACCCCTTTAACAAATACCCTACTTTTAAACCTGTTCCGGAGTTCTCTGAGCATGTCTGTTCTGAGGCTTTGCATGCTTTCTGTAGGGAGGAGCCTTGTAAATGGTCATGCTGGGTTTTAGAACCTTCTTTTAAAGAGATGGAAGCTACAGAGAGATAACAACCTCTCAAACACTGGATGTAGGTAGAGGTACAGCAAGAACAGTCCCTTGCTTTCACTTCTTTTTTTCTTTTTTCCGGGGCCGAGAGGGTTAAGTGACTTGCTCAGGGTCACACAGATAGGAAGTGTCAAATGTCTGAGGTAAGATTTGAACTCAGGTCCTCCTGAATCCAGGGCTGGTGCTTTATCCATTGTGCCACCTAGCTGTGCACCGCCCCCCCCCCCTTTCAGTTTGTGGCTCATTTGTAAAAGCAGAGATACAAACACCATACCTTTCGAGGCCACCTGAGGTTATATGTGGCCTAATGTTCTTCTAGCCTCACACTTCAGAAGATAGAAGGGTCCTTTGTGAGATCTGATAAGTTCCTGTATGAGGAAGAGTGGGGAGGGGCACCTGGAAGGGGAGGCAGAGGGGAGGGGCACAGGGATAGGGGACGAGGGGTGGGGAGGTGCATGGGGAAGGACAGTGGAGAAGCACAGGGGGACGAAGGCAGCTTCTTTGTCCATTTGGCAGCGCTTTCTATGAAACTGGCCGGGGTTTCCTGATGAATTGAACACAAGGTAGAAAAATGTAGGGAGAAGCTTTTTATTTACAACCGTTTGCCTGATTTCGTTTTTTTTTTCTTCCCACCAAGCTGGTCATAGCGATGGAAGAGCTGAAGCAGTGTCGGCTGCAGCAGAGAAATATTTCTGCTACGGTTGATAAATTAATGCTGTGTCTGCCAGGTGAGGAGTTGGAAATGGAGCAGGGGTCTGGGGGCAGCTCCTTCAGCTTTCACTCATCTTTGCCTTTCTCTAAATAATGCTCATGTGGTGTTTTCCCTCTTTCCAGTCCTGGAAATGTACAGCAAACTGAAGGAACAGATGAAAACGAAAAGGTAAGGGACTCCTGGAACGTCTCCCCTGTTGTTGGAGTCTTTACCTGAAATTCTCCCTGACTCTGCTTAGATCAGTTAGGGGCAAGATTCCATCGCCCAGGGCGCTTTCCATTAGGCCTTCCCCCCTTTCTCTGGTCCAGAAACCGTGGGGCCTGCTCCTCCTGGGAGCTTGCTCTCTGGCTGGATCTGCTGGCTGTCCTCAAAGCACCAGGCTTCCTGGGGGCTGAGGGAGGCGTAAGATTGAAGTGGCTTAGGGCCCTGCCCTCAGGGAGCTCCTTGTCTCCTCTGAGACACAGATGGCGGTAATAAGAATCCCTAAGTGTGACAGCATTAGGCTTCCCTTATCTAGAAATGTCTTCTTCACTCTCACAGAGGAGGATGCCCATAGAAGTTTACGGACAGATGGTCACTGGTACGAGACCGTGTAAAGGCACAGGCAGAGAGAACGTTTCTTTGTGCACTCAATTTGATTGCCTTGGGCTCTGCCCAGAAGAATTCTCTCTCAGATGGTTTTCTCCCTTCATCTCTGGGCTGGGCACTGGCAATGTTTTCCTTATAGAAAACAATTAAGCCTAGAGTCTTACCCGATCTTGGAGACTTTTGAAGAGATATTTGGCCACACTTCTAGGGGCTTATGGAAACTGGAAATCCTGTCTACTTTTACAGATTCAGACATCAGCTGTCGAGTCTGGGCCTTTTCACCATTTGGCCCCTGGACTCTCTCAAGAGTCTGTTCATCTTTGGTTTGACCTTTAGTATCACAAGCTGATGGATGCCCTTGTTTTGCTGTAGCCACTTGAAGAGCATGTTGCAAGTGGGTCTTGATTTTTCTGCTTCTGCTGATCTTGGCTTACTTTTACTAAGATGATGCATTTTCATTGTGCCAAGGGCCTGCTGGTTACTTCTGTTACACACATGCGTGCGTGTGTGCATGCACACACATGCACACACACGCACACACCCCTCCCCACACATTTGTGTGCCATTAAGGATCATTGCCTCTAGTGTTATCTTAGAACAGCAAGGACAGAAATAGGGAGGAGATTTGCATTCCTTGTTCATCATCATGCCCTGGATGCAATGACTCTCTGGGTTTGGTTGGGTTTGACTTTACAGACTTGCTTAGATGGATTTTAAAAGGGGTCAGCAACTTACTTCTACATTGGATCTGTTATTTTCTCAGTATGGCTTAGGTGACACATATTCTTCTCTTGGTGGTTTGGTCTTGTAATTTTTCCTAGGGCCAGGGGAAGAGAGACTCATCCAAAGGGCAATGGAGAAATAGATGGTGGACAGTCTGGCAAACTGTGGCCTGTTTTTGTATGGCCCATGAGCTCAGAATGGTTTTTACAAAACAGGTGTTGTGCTGGATTGACATGTAGAGGTAGCAGCAAATTACCAGGGTACATAGCATAATGTTGAGTAAAAATTGTTCTTGATTTTGGTCTACTACACACCTCTTCCTGAGGTGGGTGAGTGGATGAGAAAGCACTGCCTATGTTTACAGCATTGGGGACACAGAGAGAAAAGCAAGGCAGTCCTTGTACTCAAGAAACCCCATTTGAGTGCGGGGAGACACCAGATAGAGGAGGTTCCAGCTGCAAGCCAGCTGGATAGGCCCCATGGTCCCCAGGGTCCTAAGGCAAAGCAGATGGTAATGTTATTTCTGTGGATAAATCCATATCCATTTCTGCTGGTGAATGGTTTGACAGGCCACGGCCTTTGGTGCTGAGAACTTTGGTTTCTGGGTCTTCAGTCGCCATGGCTGCTGAGGGGGCTGGGGCTGCAGCGCTGCTTGTAGCCAAGTGGTACCTGTCCAAGGTTGGTTACTGGGCGATAGCTTTGGGGCTGGGTTGGAAGCAGGATCAGTGGCTGGGAAATGGAGGAAGTCCCGAGGGATGCTCTTCCCAGGGCTCTTGAGCTCCAGGTCTGACTGTGCTGTCTCCATCAGGGCCGGAGGTGACTTGGCCAGGGTGTGGTGATGATTTGGCCTGCTTGGTGATTTCTGCCTCAGCTCAGCTGACTTTCCTGCCCCCTTCTCCATAGGTTTTACTCCCCTGAAAGATGGCCTTGGGGTTAGGCTCGAGGTGGGGCTGGGTGCTTTCTGCTTTGGTTACGTGAGCTTGCTTGGTCTTTGGGATGCCTTCCATGGGGCCTTGCCCTCAGCTATGCCAGCATCAATTGTCCGGTTTTCTTCTTTTCCCTTCCCAGTCCCTGCCCCATGGCTTTTTTCTCCCCTCACGCCTCCAGTGGAAGTTGTGCTTGGTCAGAGGGAGGTACGGCTCACTAAAAGAAGATTCTCAAAGAGCCCTGGTGCCCTCTGAAGGCCCGGTCCTCACTTTCTTGTCTTTCCTCTGCCATCTTGGCTCCACTCCAACCTGTCCTTGCTTTCTTGGACCCTAGTGACCACCGGCAGCCAGAGGTACTGCCAGTTATTTCTATTGAAGAATGTAGTTACGAATTTCTTGCTGTAGTTGAAGAGGAGAATAAAAGACAGACGCAAAGTATGCCAACCAAAGGACAGGGAAGGAATGAGGCGACATTCTTTGTTACCAGGAGCCATTGGCCTTTGCACCGTGAGACATGAAAAATGTGGAACCATTCCACAGGCCAGATGTTGGCAGCATGCGGCCAGGAGCTCATCAGCCAATGCCTAACGTGTCCACAGGCCACATGGGTAGATTCTTCTCATTCTATAAACAATGTTCCAAAATATAACTAAACCCCAAAGTGTGTTTATCTCTTTGGCTTAATTTCTGGCTTTCTATCCATTCTTAAGTTTCTCTCCAGAGGAATCACATTTTATTGCAAATAGCTTTTCGTACCTAATTGTAGTATAAACAGTGTCCTGTTTACACTAAGCCATGTGAATTGTACTGTTCTTTGAGTCTATAAAATCTGAGTAAAAACAACTTCCCCAAGACTTAACTGTAGCTTATACTGAAAAACTTTTTGAAATGGGGAAAAAGACCTCAGTCTCCACCATTTATTTTTATTTTTGGAAGGGATTGGGACAAATATGAACACAAATAAAAAAGGCAGTGAGTGCATTAGGAACCACTCAGTTTGACCCAATATGGGAGATCTCCTTACACTTCTTTGTTCATTGATTGAAACGTATCTGAAAAACTAAAAACAACTCTTTTTTTTTTTAAGGCTGGAGAGGAAAGGAAAAACAGCTAGTTAAGAAAAAAAGAAAACCTTTTCTGCCTTTAGTTGGAAAAGTTTACATTAGAGTTGGATGGATGAAAAACATTAAATGACTGTAACTAGTTGTAGAAATGCAAGTCTATTGTGTTTGTGAGTTCACTGCCCATAAAGAGATTTGTGAGGCTTTTCTCTTTATGTGACTTGTGTTAGAGGAATATTTCCCTGTTGTCAAAATGAGCTTCTGAATAGACCAGAGCCCTTGGACAAGCGTAATTTTTTTGTTTGTTTGTTTTGTTTTGTTTTTGCGGGGCAATTGGGGTTAAGTGACTTGCCCAGGGTCACACAGCTAGTAAGTGTTAAGTGTCTGAGTCCGGATTTGAACTCAGGTACTCCTGACTCCAGGGCCGGTGCTCTATCCACTGCGCCACCTAGCTGCCCCTCAAGCATAATTTTTTAAAAGAGCAGAAGGGCTTCAAGGGCAATGAGAGGAGTCTAGTCTCCAAGTAGCAGGTGGATAAAACGCCGCCATCTTTCCTGTCACCAGGCTTTCCAAGAGGTCAGGAAGAAGAATTACTCCTAAAAGCAGCAACCGGAGGGAGCTTGTTTATGTTAACATGACATCCATCTTCATTTCCCAGGCACTGGCTATCCGACTGGTTGACTCATTCCGGTCTCTTTCCTCATCTTCCTTGTTCTTTGTTATTGGGCTGTTTTCATAGTTTCAGGGCCAGAGAGTTTGGTTGGAGGGACTAACGTTGAAATTTAAAGCCCCCCCCCCCCCCCCAAAAAAAGATAAAATTAAACTGGTAGGTTTCAATTAGCCATTCCCTCTGGGCAGCTGAGAATTGTATTTTATATGGTGGGGTCTAGGTTGTATGTGAGTGAAGTTATTACCCAAAGCCTTTGTTCCTTGAATTGAACATGGCCCTTATGGGAGGAAATTAATAGTAGTTCATGGGTTTCACATGCTTTTATGTGAAGAAACTGAATTCCCTAAAGCTTTAGTGATGTGCTTGTGGCTCAGATCAAGTCATAGAGCATTTCTCAAGCACCAGGACTGTGCTTATCCCCATGGATACAAAGGTAGCCGTCCCCACTTCCCACCTAATCTCTGTTTCAAGGAACTTACAATCTAGTGGTAGAGACAAGTTGCAAACAAGTATGTACAAACAGTGTATTTATGGGATACGTTGGGGTCAGTCTCAGAGGGAAGTCAGCTTGCAGAAGATGGGACACGAGCTGAGATAGGAGTCAGGGAAGCTAGGCCATGGAGACGAATGGTGAGTAGCCAGTGAAAATGCCTGCATGTGGCTTTGACTGTCACGCCCAGCCAGAACACCTCCCTCTGTTAGTGACAGTCTGCTTGCTAATGGCCAGGTCGGGCGACCTTTTCTCAGATTGAATTCTCTTTGACCCAGCTGTTTGTGAGGGTTGTCTACCTGCTTCTCCTGCAGATTCTCTCCTTTTTGGGTTTTCACGACGCTGCTGTCTCCTGGGTCCACCCTGCCTGCCACACTGCTGCTTCTCAGCCTCACCGCCCATAGCATGTCCACAAGCTTGGGGTATTCCCCCGGGGGTGTTCTGCCCCAGGCCCTTGGCTGCTTTCCGTAACTCCTGTATCCGTGCAGCGGATGCCCGGAGCTTTCCACTGGGCCTGGTTCTCTTTCTTTTGAACATTTCAGGTTGGATAACATGGAAACATCTGCAGCTCAGTAGAGCAAAACCAGAACTCACCACCTTTTTCTCTGAAACCCTATCCAGTTCCAGACTGGCTTCTTTCTGTTCTGCCCTCTTCACAGCTTTATAACTTTGCTAAATCTGAATTTCTTCCTCATGTCATTTGGTTAATCACTTGCCGGGTGATTTAGAACATCTTTTGTACCCACCCACTTCTCTATTCAGATCTTCCTCATCTCTCCTCTGGATTGGCCTTCTAATAGGCCTCCTCGCCTCAAGTCCATTCTACTTTAGCTGTAAATTTCCTTAAGCACAGATCTGGCTGTGTGAATTCCTCTACCAACTCCAGTGGTTTCCTGTCAGTGCAGGAAACCTGTCAGATCAAATATGAACTCCTCTGTTTGTCTTTTATTTATCTTTCATTTTTTGGTGAGGCAATTGGGGTTAAGTGACTTGCCCAGGGTCACACAGATAATAAGTGTCAAGTGGCTGAGGCCGGATTTGAACTCAGGTCCTCCTGACTCCAGGGCCGGTGCTCTATTCACTGTGCCACCCAGCTGTCCCCTCTGTTTATCTTTTAAAGCCCTGTTCAACCTGAACCCCAGCCCCCCTTTCCAGATTCATTGGACATTGTTCCCCCACTACACTCTGCAGTTTAGCCAAACTGACTTCTCTCTGTTCCTCATAAAGAACATTCTATCTTAGTCAGTCTCTAAACATCAAGTGCCTGCTAAGTGCACTTGGGGCACCAGGGGCATGAAGAAAGGCAGAAGAGAGTTTCTGACCTTAAAGAATTTCTAAGTTAATGAGGGAGACAACACACAAGCAGTAATGTCCAAACAAGACAACTGCAGGACAGACAAGGGGAAAAAAATCATGAGAGAAGGCACTAGAGTTGAGAGAGGTTGTGAAAGACTCCCTATGGAAAGTGAGATTTTAGCCGAGACCTGAAAGAAGTCAAGAAAACCAGGACATGGAGCTGAGGGGGGAATAGCCTGAGAAAATGCCCGGAGCTGAGTCATGGAAGGTTTTGTTTGGGGAACAGCATAGAAGCTGTTGTCCCTGGATCAAAAGATACGTGAAAGGTGGGAGTGGCAGGTTGTGAGGGAGAATTTGGTATTGGATCCTGTAGGCGATAGGGAACCGCTGGAGTTTACTGAGTAGGGCAGTGACGTGGTCAGACCTGCGTGTTAGGAAAAGCGCTTTGGTGGTTGACTGGAAGATGGACTGAAGTAAGAAGAGACTAGAGGCAGGCAGATCCCTTAGCAGCTCTTACTGTAGTCCAGGTTTGAGGGGATGAGAGGCTGTACCAGGCTGGGGGCGGTGTCAGAAGAGGAGGGGGCTCATTGGAGAGATGCTGGAGGTGTGACATTGACAGGCCCTGATAAGAGTTTGGATATGGGGGGTGAGAGGAGAATCCAGGAGACTCCCAGGTTGTGAGCCTGAGGGACTGGGAGGATGGTGGTGTCTGCTCTAGCAATAGAGAAGGCAGGAGAAGGGGAAAGATTTAGGAGGAGAGATGGGTTCTGCTTTGGATATTTTTTGTTTAAGATGTCGACTGGACCTCCCGTTCAAGATGTCTGAAAGGCGTTTGGAAATACAAGATGGGAGGTCAGCAGAGAAGTTGGGGCAAGAAAGGTAGATCTGAGAATCATCAGCATAGAGATGAGAATTGAATCCATGGGAGCTGAGGAGGTCACCAAGTAAAGTAGGATACAGGGAGAAGAGAGCTCAGGGCTGAGTCTTGAGGGACGCTTACTGTTAGCGGACATGAACAGGTTGAAGATCCCACGCTTCTCCAAGCATTCGCCTTGGCTCTTCCCTCTGTCAGGAAGGTTCTTCCTTCTTACCTCTGTGTCAAGCACCATTTTGGGCTGGAAGCCTTTCTTGATTTTTTCAACTGCTAGCGCCCTCCCTCCCAGATTGCCCTGTATTGACCTCCTTTGTCCGTCTCTTTTCTTTACTTGATATTTGTGCTCTGTGTATTCTTATTTGTACTGATTTCCCCCCTGGAATGGGAGCTCCCTTTGAGTAGGAATGGTTTCATTTCTGGGACATCAGCACCTCAGACAGAGCTTGGCATATAGTAGGTACTTAATAAATGCTTGTTGATTGATTGATGAGTCTTAAAGCTGAAACTGAGAACTTCTGTAGATTCCTTCCTCCTCTGACGGGGTTCGAGTTTTGGAATCTTTATGTGAACATGTATCTCTTTGATGAGCAGGGCATGAGGAAACACCTTGGAGACCACAGTGCCAATCATAATTGGATACAGGAACAGGGTTATGTAGCTGAAGGTTTTCATTAAAAACAGAATAATCAGATTTTTAGATCCAATCTCAGGGCACCCAGGTGGCGCAGTGGATAGAGCACTGGGCTCATCTTTCTGAGTTCAAATCTGGCCTCAGACACTTCCTCACTGTGTGACCCGGGGCAAGTCACTTCACCCTCTTTGCCTCCCTTTCCTCATCTGTAAAATGAGCAGGAGAAAGAAATGGTAAACCCCTCCAGCACCTCTGCCAAGAAAACCCCAAATGGGTCACCAAGAGTCGGACACGACTGAAACAACTGAACAACAACAGATCCATCTCGTTGCGTATGTTCAGTGCTCTCCAATATGCTTAGGTCATAGATCGCCATTCAACCTTTTTCATGTAAGTTCCTTGTCGTGGTATTGCCGGACACACAGAATAAGTGGACCTGCTTGGAGCTGGACCAAGCCCTCCAGGGGTCAGTGGATCAGAGTTCTAGAGCTAAAAGAGACCTTAAAGGCGGTCTAGTCCTACCACTTCATTTTACGGATGGGGAAACTGAGGCCCAGGAAAGTTCAGGGGCATTTGCTCACTCAGAAAGTAATGGGTGCCCAAAATAACAAACCTTAGAGGTAGAATGTGAAGCCAGGTCTCTTTTCATGTGGGCCAGTGTCCTTTCCAGGGCATCTCACCACTTCCCATGCCAGGACATATTTCTGTTTCATGTACTGGCTGTGTCTGTCGCTGCTTGGAACCTTCTTAACCCTTTCACAGGACTGATCCTTCTGGCTTACTTCCAGTTTGTTTTCTGCTTTGCTGGGGCTCAGCTTCTCCAGGGAGAGGGGTCAGGGCATCTTGGTAATCAGTCTTCAGTGTGAAGTTCAGTCTTTGGCAATAGCATAGAGAAAGGACTGATTATGCCATCTGCTGAAACTCATCACAGTTCTGCGACCCTTTGATTAGAGGATTATTTTTTCTGTTTTCTGTGTGTCATTGGAAGTCCTTTTCCTTCCCCCCCCCCATTTTTTCCCTGGTATCCTGCATAAATATATCTGCTAATGTGACTCTCCTCATTTCCCATGGCTCCATGATGAGGTATCTCTTCATCTAGGCAGCCTATGAAAAAGTTAAATGGCTTGAGGTTCCCCTTACATTCACTGTTATGCCTAAATGTGATAGTAAAACTGTTACCTTCATGCATGAAGAAATGAATTGAGATTGGGAAGCTTGCCTTAGGAAGACATTGTACTGTGGTCTTTTAGGAGCTGAAAGGAGTTTGTGAATCTGAGAAATCCTGGGCAGAACTCAACCTCTGGGATTCCTTTTACAGACATTACCCTGCCCTGAAAACCCTGGAGCACCTGGAACACACCTACCTGCCCCAAGTGAGCCACTATCGCTTCTGCAAGGTCATGGTGGACAACATCCCCAAGCTTCGGGAAGAAATTAAGGACGTTTCCATGTCTGATCTCAAAGACTTCTTGGAAAGTATCCGGAAACATTCAGACAAAATTGGGGAGACTGCCATGAAGCAGGTAGGTTTTAGATTTGAGATTTGGTGCACAATGAGGGTCTGACTGTTTAACGAAATGAAGAGTTCTCTCTGCCCAATGACTGGGGCATGGAGAGAACGGGAGACGTTATCATACGCTGCCTTTGTCTTTCTGAATCAAAGCCTACTATGTGCCAGGTATGGTGCTAGATATTATTTGATTGTATCCTTCAACAACCCTGTGAACCCTCAGTAGGGTTACACCCAGCTTGTGAAGTGAAATTTTTGGTTCTTAATGGATGAATAGACTATTGATATTGACCATTGCTCCATAACTCTCGGAGTGCTCTGTAAGTCATGACTTGTGTACATTTTCTCTGTCTTGTTGTTAAAATCCTGTTTCTTTTGAGTCCTTGGAAGCCGGGAGGCCTAAATTCCCTTCCAGGTAAGGTCTCGATTAGGCGTCCATGCGAGAGAGGACTCTTGGTGGCCTCTTTTTCCTTCCTGTCCTTCCCCCGAGATGGTGCACTGGATGTGGGTGTGTCTGCAGAATTCACTCTAAGTGGGCTGCATTGCTTAGGGTTCTTGCCTTAAGTTTTTACTCCTCTCAGTCTTTGTCTCCAAAGCCTCCGGAAATGTCCGGACTCCTTTTGTGTTTCTGAATATAAAAAGCAGTAATGACTTACAGGACTATCTGCTTTTTTCAGTCCAGGTCATATTGATTTTATTAAATTTCCCCAGTTTACCTGATGATGCCCCATCTGAAGAGTAAACAGAAGATCCCGTTGTTTATGGAAAGTGTTTGTGTTTTGGCTCCAAAAGCCAGTTCTTGAGGAAGTCGTTTTGAGTTCTTATCACTGCGTACATGGAAAGAGGGAGTCATTTTCATTTGTCTCCTGGGCCCCAACCGACCCTGGAAAGCTTCATTCCAGTGCTTTTCTGATCCGGCAGAGGTTATTTACCCATCATACTTTTCTAAGAGGGTGCAGATGCCTGGGTTTGCTGGGGTTTTTTCTCCTAACATTTTGTCATGGTATTCAGAGTTTAAAATGGAGTAAAGGAAAGCTTTTCTTTCAGAATTCTATGACCACTCTATTTCTGGCTGCAATATAAACTTTGGAGTTAAATAAGTTGGGTTTTTGTTGTTCTTGTTGTTAGCAGAGAAGTACTTGTGTTCCTTTTTACCAGAAAATCGTCCTCAGGGTAATCCTTCTTCCTTGTCATTACACAGTGAGTGGTTCTGCTGTCCTGCTGCTGAATGGTCCCATGTGGGCTGTCTCCCCCCATCGGAATGGCAGCCCCTTGAGAGCAGGGCCTGGCTGGAATCTGGGGGCAGCCCTGGTGTGAGGGAGATGTTCTTGCTCCTGTGGTCTCTTCTGGGAAATTCTCACAGAAGTGACTCTGACTTGTTCTTTTCTTTTGATAAAAGATAGGGAATCTCTCCAGGGAAAAAGCGAAAGTAAATCTCTCCGGAGGAGACGTTATTCAGTACACGTGTTGTTTAGCAAAGATAATGGCGATGGCTCCTTTCCTGAACTTGCTTTTTTCAGTTCAGGTACAAGTCATTCTGTCTCCTCTGCCGCTTGCCGGGCGCCTCTTTCATGGTCCTCGTTGAACACACTTCCATGGACACTCTAGCTCTTGGTTTTTTCTTTGTGTCTCATCTGCCAGGTTTTGTTGTGGTTTCCTTTTTTTGGCTTGTAGTGACTAACCGTGCCTTATTCTTTGCAGGACTTTCCTCCCAAGCATGCTTCCCGTCCCTAATGGTGTTTTATACATAATTTTGTTGTTATTGGTCAGTCTTTTTCAGTCACATCTGTCTCTTTGTGACCCCTCTTTGGGTTTTTCTTGAAAAAGATACTGGAATGGTTTGCCGTTTTCTTCAACTTGTTTTACAGATGAGGAAACTGAGGCAGACAGGGTGAAGTGACATGCCCAGGGTCACATTGCTAGGTAGTGTCTGAGACCGGCTTCGAACTCAGGTCGATAAGCCCTTCTGACACAAGGCCCAGTGCTCTATCCACTGCACCACCTAGCTACCCAAATAGGGCCACCTGACAGCCCGATTTATTGTACACACTGGTTACTTAGTCAGTGTTTGAAATGCTATATGGCCACAGGGGGAGTGGATAGCCTTGGAGATAGAAAAACCTGGGTTCATGTCCTGTCCCCACACTATGTGTGACCATGATCCACTTACTTAATATCTTAGCATTACCCCAGGTAGCTCTCTAAGACTATACATTATAAATGACTTGGTAATCTTCATTAGAGGAAGGACTTCTTTGGTTCCCTCTTGGAGAGTGATCCCGTACAACAATATTTTGTAAAGACAAAAAAAAAAGGAAAAGAAGAGGAAGAAGAATTGGTGTAACGGACAAAATCTGCAAGTATGTTCATGCACTGCACTCCCACCCATGCACAGGAATGAGGCGGGTTGGGGATGCTACTTCTCCTGAGCTGAGCTTGTTCTTTGCAGTTTTGCAGCAGCCCCTTTTGGGTGGATCTTGGGCCTGCTGACCTCATTCTGCATCTGTTCGTGTTGATCTTTTCATGCTTCTTAGGGCTCATCTCACACATCACTCCTGACAGTGTAGTAGCAGGCCTTTACATTCACGTGCCACAATTTGTTTAGCCATCCCCTCATCATAATTTACTTGTGTCCCGTCGCTTCAGTCAGTTTAGTTGTGCTCAACGCTTCACGACCCCATGGGGATTTTCTTGGCAAAGATACTGGCGTGTTTTGCCATTTCTTTCTCCAGCTCATTTGACAGATGAGGAAACTGAGGCAGACAGAGTTAAGTGACTTGCCTGGGGTCATACAGCTAAGAAGTATATGAGGCCAGATTTGAACTCAGGTCTTTAGAACTCTAGGCCTGGTGCACTGTGCACTTTGGTGCCACCTAGCTGTACTTATATATGCTAGGCAGCGTGGTGGAGAGGGAGAGCATTGGCTCTGGAGTACAAGAATCTGGGTTCAAATCCTACCTCTGATTGGAGGTTAACTGCCCATGTGACTTTGAGCAAATCCTTTGACCTCTCTGGGCTTCAGGTTCCTCACCTGTAAGGTGAGAGGTGTGGGCTCACTGGCCTCTGAGGTCTCTTCCAGCTCTGCCTCTCCATCCCCAGCTGCTCTGAGCATTGATGAGCAGACTTCCTCTAGGAGATGGAATTTCCAAAGGGAGATCAGCAGTGACAGGGAGGGATTGGGGTTTATCTCTCTGAGACCCTTCCAGGCTTGTGCCGTCATGTGTTGGCAAGTCTCCTGTGTGGACCAGGAGGAGCTTAGCTGGTATTTACTCCTGTCTCTACACGTTGGAATGGCAGCCGCTTGAGGGCAGTGACTCTGCCTCAGTCCTCCCAGTACCCGGTGCCCAGTGTGCCTCCCTTATGGGACCCTGTAATAGAACACTCTTGTTGAATGGAAATAAACCGACTCCAGCAGGTAACCCTAGAAGCTGACAGTGGTCACAGAAAACGCACCTTGAGCATCTTACTTCCAGGGGCCATTTTCAGCCTTGAGTTGCCTTCGTTTATTTGAACACGGGGTCAATCCTGTTGAAATTAGGTGCAGGAAGAATATTGGACGGACCAGGCAAAGGCAGCCTTCCGGGATTCATCCATCTCTTTGTTAGAGAACAGGGTTCTCCTCTGACCCTTGTGTTTACCCAGAGAAATCAGATCCCCACATTGTAGTACCGAGGCTGCAACAGTTTGATGGGTCATAAAGTCATCCAGTCCCTAGGCTTGATTCAAAGAGCAGGAAAACCTTTTAAACTTGATGTTCTGGGCAGATGCTAATGAAGCGCCTCTTCCTTGAAAGGCGGGGCTCCTAGTACGGAGGACCCTGGCACCTCCGCAGGGGCTGGCCTTGCATGAAGGTCTGGCTGGGTGGAGGAGCAGGCGTCTGCCCGGGCAGCATCTGCTGGGCTGGGGTCTGCTTGGAGGGTTCGGTTTAAATTAGTCTTGTGCAAATGCTCTTCAGCTGTTTGCCTCTCAAGCAGGGAAACAGACATGGTTTGACATGATGGCAAACAAAGCAAATGCTGTTTTTTGTCAGGTTGATGATGACAGAGTTGAAAATTTGATTTTGTGATAATCAGAATGATCTGTCTCCCTTGCCTTGAGTGCATGGTTGGGGCTTGGCCCAGGTTCAGGGGAGGCGGGACATCCTTTGGCTCCCTCTGTTGGACAGGAAACAATGGCTGGGGGTGGATGGGACAGAGAACCGCGCTGATGGGCCAGCCGTTCTGCAGCTGCCTGGGCTGTGGCTATCAGCAGGAGAGAACAGGAGACCTCACTGTCATTTCACTGAGAAACTTAACTTTCATTTAAATTGAAAACAAGAAGGCAATCTGCACCATCAAGTTTGTCTTGGGTAGTGTGCAAAGATGGCGGAGCCTCGTGCCACTCCAGCCCTCCTGGGATTCCCCGGCTGTCTCCCAATACTGCTGGCAATAGCACTGCCTTCCAATAGCAACATGAAAGCCTTTTCATACACTGAGCTTGCTTTTGACTTTGACCCTGTGCCCTTTCATTCAGATCTCAGTTGGGGAGTTGTTAGGAATGAATTAATCTTATTAACACTTGATGATATCCGGTATGTGTTTTCATTATATAGTTTAACATCTGAAATATGTAAGACATATGAAAAAGGCCAATCGCAATGGTGTGGTGTGTTAAGTATACACTTTAAGCACTGTTAACATTTCTACACAGGGGGCCAAGAACAAGCAATCCCAAAGTCATTATCGGATAAAGTTTGGATCTGGACAGCCACAGTTCTCTGCCTGCCTTTCAACTAGACAGATGGAAGCAAGTATATTTTTCATAGCATCAGTGGGATGAACTGTCAAAGCTTATGTTTAATAGGTAGTGAGCTCCCATTACAAGCCTGAATGGGCTGGCGTTCTTGTGTTATAGATATATTTTTAAAGTTGCCTTCTTACTTGTCTTGGCTCAGGCTGGTGTTTTCTCAAGCCAGATATAACAATTGTGTGATTGAAAATGGAGATTAAATGTTTTCTAATAGAGGCTCACTTCCCCTGCTTCTGTCCCCCCTTTAGCAGTTCGGTCTGAAGGTGTTGCTTCCAAGACCTCAGGGTTAATCTTCCTCCAGAGCCAGCTTACATGGTAACCACTTCAACAGGGGGCCCCTTTTCTCCAATTCAGTTACAATATGAGATCTAAAAACACGATCAAATTTAAATCAGATCTGAATGCCTCAGTGGCTGGAATTTGGTGTGCTGTGTCTCCAGCAGAGTGGTTTTGGTGCAAAGCAAACACGTTGCCAGATGGGGATTTCTTTTGCCCAATTTAGGTGCAAGTCTGAGGCCTAGATGGTCCCTTCTGGTTCTTGGACTTTTCTTGTTGACATGTTTTTGTCCTTACAAGCAATTTTCATTTTGCTACCAAGACAAAACGGTGTATGGGCATATCTTATGAGGCTTCTGTACTTTGCTAATTCATCATCTAAATGTTGCTTACTTTGGTGATCGGTTTGTCTCTTTCCTATCATTACACAGCTTTGGTGAAAGGATCAGCTTTCATTTCTTCTTCCTGTAACTTTAAATGGAGAGCTGATGAGTCCTACACTATTGCACTTCTTGGGAGGAATCTGGTGAAAGATCTCCTTACACATAGGGTGGGGTTGGATTGGTTAACAGGCTCCTTTGGCCGGTGATAGTAAAAGGGTTTGGCAAAGCTTTTTAAACAGCAGAGGACAAGCGCAAGTGAGCAACCAGCGAGCAGGCAGCCCTTTTCTTCTCTGTGGGGCCTGAACCTGTACCCGGGGCACCTGGTGATGTCAGTGTCTGAGTCTTTGTAGGAATAATCGGGGGGGGGGCAATTAGAAGGGGCCTTCCAGTGAGCCCTGGAAAGCCGTCCTTACCCAGACTGTTTTGTTGCAGGTATAAACTTGATTATGTGAGTCATTTCTCAGACCACCATGGAAATCAATTTAAAGGTGGGGAGAGAGACAGTGAAAAATAAGTCTGGGGAAACTGCCATTTAGATCCACTCTTCTGGTCATTTTTGTCAAAGATTGGGAATTATAAATAAAAAGAACTCCCAGGTAGAAAGGGCATTGGGTAGACCTGTGTTTCGGTAGTACCGACTGCTTAGTTTTTCCATTTGGAGAATGAGGCAGATGACCTAGAGAACGTGTCAGGTCCTTGTCACATCTTTCTGTGGGTCTAGGCTTCCTGAAGGGGTTGTCCTTGCTGAAATGAGTTCCTCTCTCAGTCTGTGGCATGTGAAGTCCAGGAGGAAATCCTGTGAGTCTGTACTTAAAAAAGAGATGAAGAGCAATGGACAGACGGAGTCTATCAGCCGGAGGGCCACAGGAGGAAAGAGACCAAGGTCCAGTGCCTCTTCCTCCTGCACTCTCTATGGGCCTGGAGGCAGGCAGGGAGCTTCAGATGGGGGTGATTCAGGCCTAGAAGACCCTTGGTCGGGAGGACCCATGTGATCAGCCTCGTTCCCGTGTCAGACACTAGGTTTAGACTCAGTTCTTCTGACTCCAGACGTCGTTGTCTTCTCTCTGTCTTGCTCAGTGTCCCCGCCGGCCTCTTCAGTTCCTTCCAATGCTGGGATTCTTCCACTTCTCCAGAAAAGGTGCTGGCCCTTTAAAGCACATTGAGCAAAGATCACATTATGGAAACTGAGAGCCTGGCTAAATGAACATGTCTGGATTAGGTGACCCTATACATGGGCTTCCAGAGGCAGCCGCCCCTCAGGGAGCGATTCCTATGGCAGCTTCTTTTTTCTGACATCACAGAGGAATTGGATCCGAAATCTGAAAGAGAGGAAGAGATTCAGGTTCTACACCGTGTCATGGTCAGCGCAACAAAATGCTCGGCCCAGAGGTGCATTTTTAAGAGAAATAAAAACAAAAGTAAACATAGTGTTCCCAGCAGATTACAGCTTCCTCTGACTTCTGGGCCTTAATGGTTATAGAATCACCTTCTAGTCTTTTCTGTGTGATCCTCCCCTCTCCTCTACCCTGAGAAGGAAACATTATTTTCTTATGTGCAGGCATAGGTTACAAGTAGTTCTACTTGAAAACAAAATACTCCAAAGCTCATTCTTGCATTTACCTGCCAAGGCTTTCTCCTACCGAGAAGAGTCTGAGGCCACAACCCAGAGGGCCCTTCCCCTTCCCTGTGGGACCTCTCGAGGGCCCCTGCTTTGGGCCTTCCTGATGGGACTTTTGCGCATCCTTTTTGATCATTTGTTTTTTTCATTTCCACATTTCAGTCTTCTTCATGTTACCCTGATGGAGTTTTTGTGTTCAGTAAGGAAAACATCTGGTAGGGGACAAGATGAAAGTCCTTGCTGTGAGCTCAACAATCCTAGGAATTCCCAACTGGGGCTCTTCAGGGCCAGCAAGAGCCAGGCCCCAGGTCGAGGGGCCCACTCTGGGCTCTTTGGGAGGGCTCTGGCTCTTCACCTCACCCTTGGATGCTGTCTGCCCACGTGCCTGGGTTTATGGAGAGGGGAGAGGACACCCCCTGGCCTTGTGGGGCAGATCTCTCTCTCTCTCTCTCTCTCTCTCTCTCTCTCTCTCTCTCTCTCTCTCTCTCACACACACACACACACACACACACACACACACACCCCAGTGCCTTCTGCAAAGCTGCAGCTCCACCTCATTCACTGTAAAATATACATACAGGAGAAAAACAACTTCCATATGGGTGTAAGAGATTATAGTCTGTAGCAAAGAGGCTGACGAGAAACCTGACCTCCTGCATTTGGAATTGTTCGCCAGAGGCTGCTGAAAGCTTAGGAGCCTGCAGCTGAATTTTCGGCAAGAGCAGCCACTGCCACTTGTGTTGGCCTGTCAGAAGCTCACATTATCCATTTAAATGGAGCCAGAGCTGCAGCTGCTTCCCAAGAGGAGATTAGACCCAGAAGACAGTTAGAACGAAAAACAAGTAGCATTTTGTATAACTTTGTCCTGGAAGTGCTATGAAAAAGGTGGTCTATCAGTCAGCCTTTTAAGGTATAAACATGGTTTTCCCCAAATGGGCAGGACTTATTCTCACTTCCTCAAGTTAATCTGTTATTTTGATATTTCCTTTATTTCTCACTTCATGAGAAGCACAGAGGAGAGAACTGTATCCATAATACATACATACACATCTGTGTAGATACCCCCTTAGTTATGTCATGGGGCCCACAGCACCCCAGAAGTTCTCTAGGGCACATCAAAGAATCTTCTCCTTGAGAAACTAAACCAGAGGACAGATACGCCTAGAGAGATAAGCAGAACCAGTTCAGACTGAGCTAGCTCTGAGACCCCCACCCTTCATCCTGGTCTCCCTTACCCCTGGGGAGATAAGTTTGGGTGTGGCTGTGGCCTTTGTGTCCTGAAGAGATGGCTTGGGAGATTTGCAGCCACCCCTCACCCAATCCCTCCAACCACCACCAGTGGGGGATGGTCTTTCCTCACTAAAGGAACTTTCCACAGTCAGATGGTCACCCCCATCAGTCCTCTATAAAAGTACCTGCCAGTCTCCTGCTCGAGGAGATTGGTATCTCAGAGCCACGCGCTGTGCCATGCCTTCTCCCTATGAGAAGTCCAAGGATTTCTCTTGGTTTCCCTTCCCTTCCTCAGCCCCAAAAATAAACTACCATCTTATTCTAACTGCTTTTGTGTGCAAGAGGGTGTAATTCTTTAAAGAGGAATTCCTAAGGACCCCAAGCCCCTACCCTAAACCCCGTACCCCAGTTTCCCCCATGACAGTTATGTGTGGACGTACACGTATTGGTGTGACTGTAGACACATACAAAAGTTTTTTTGTGACATTACTCTTTGCTGGTTTTTCTTCTCCTCATATGGCTGCTTCTCAGTCTTCGTTGCTGGATCTTCATACAGGTCATACCTAGGGGGTGGCGTCCCTCTGGGTGAGCCTCTTTTCATCTCTCTCTGTACTGTTTCACTTGCCGACCTCATCAATGCTCATGGATTCCATTTTCATCTCTGTGCTGATTATTCTCACATCTTCCTATCTAGCCCTAACCTCTCTCTCAAGCTCCACCATCTCCAGCTGCCTTTTAGATATCGTGAGCTACATTTCTCTTAGACATCTTAACTCAGCATGTCCCAAACTGAACTCATTATCTTCTCACCCAAACCCCCACCTCTTTTTTTTTTCTTAATAGTATTTTATTTTTTCCCCAATCACATGTAAAGATAGTTTTCAACATTCAGTTTTTAAAAGATTTGGAGGATTGCTGCAGCCAAAAGTCACAAACCATTTAAGTCATGTCTTCTCCCATGTACTATCTGATGGTTCTGCAGTTTTTCCTTGGAGTTTATTTCCTTTAACCCTGCCTTTGTATCTCACCTCCCAAAGATGTATTCATTCATTCATTCATTCATCCACTGGTAATGGAATATCCTGCTGTGTGAGGCCAACTCTGAGACCCGCTGCCCTGGGGACCATGTGCTTTGCTGTTATCCCTCAGAGGTCACCAAATTGTACCATGTGTCCCGCCCTTACCTCTCAATGTTGCTGTCTGACCTGCCTTGGCACCTTGTGCTTTGCCATGCCCCTGTACCCATCCAGCTGTGGCACCTCAGCCTTCTATGTGCTCTAAAGCTCAGTCCTCTCTGTTGTCTCCCCATATTAGAATGGGAGCCCCTTGAGAACAGGGACCATCTTGCTCTCCTCTCTGTGTTCCCAGTGCTTGGCACAAAGTAGATGCCTAAATGTTTTTCCACTCCATTAAATTAATGACTTAGACCAACCCGGAGGAGACTTATGACCCTTCAGGATTGAATTAAGTGAAGCATGGATTTTGAATGACGGGGGAAACCCTGGGATCCATTGAGGAAGGACTTGCCCCCTTCTCTCTCAGGACATGAATATTGAATGTGGCTTGTTTTTCACCATCATTTCTTGGGAACCCACGTTTAGTTGAACAAAATGAGAAAGGTCAGAGGTACAGGAGCATCTAATGGACAGAAGAGCCCTGAGCTAAGTGTATTTATGTTGATGGACGGAGTAGAGACTTAGGATTTTTTTCAGGTCATTTTTGAGTGAATTTTAAAATTTACAATTTGTTTTGATATCTTTAATTTTTGTGCCACCTTCATTTCCAGGTATTACTCCCCTTGCTTAGCCAGGGAGCCCTCATCCAATGCATAACTGTTACCCTTTATCCTGAGGGTTCTTGGGAATTCTTGTTATTTCTGTATTCTTTCCTTTCACTGTTATCCAAATGTCTTCCCACCAGAAAGGTGAGGCAGAACAAAGCTGGGGCATCCTCCCAAGGGATTGTGAATGACCTCAGAAAGCTTTGCCCTGCTCCTCATTATCCCTGGTCTTCTGGAGTATTTGGAAGTGGTGCGCCTAGGCAGCCCTTCTTAGGTCCACAGATGGGATCCTTAAACCAAAGATAGCACAAAGTTTTCTTTCTTCTGTTGTCCCGGGTGTCTGAGACTGCACGAGAGGGGGAGGACAAACAAGGTAGCTTGTGTTCCCGGGCGGGGCGGGGGCCTGACCTTGGCCGAGTCTTTCCTAAGATTCTTGGGCTCCCCTCACTGAGGAGGGTCGGGGGTGAGCTCGCTGCGTGTGCCCGGGAGAGTCGAGGGTTATCCTCCCGCTGCTTGGGATCCCTTCTTCGCTCCATCCCTCCTGAGCAGCCCCCTGTGGCGGAGGCTGAGCCCCGGCAGGCCTGCCTGCTGCTGCTGTGTTTGGGGAGCTCAGAGACACTTTTGTTCTGCTGCTTTACCCTCCTGACACACTTTTCTAATTGCACAACCACAGCCCATTTGGAAAGCTTTCAGTTATCATCATTTGTGCGTGTGCAAGCGGAGGGAGAAAGTGCTCCGCGGGTCACTCCAGCCCGCCATCTGCAGGGGAAGAAATGCTCTGTCAGGCTGCCCCATGCCCTCTCCCACAGAAGTCAACAACCATGCAGCCCTTGGAGGCTCAGCTGTTGAAAAAGAAGTGAGGTGTTCTTGGTTCTTGGTTATGTTCTAAGTACTTGGAGGTGCCTGTTCTGGGGAAATCAGTCTAGCCAATCAAGGGAACCAGTTCCCACCCATAGCAGTGAGAGGGCAAGAATGCCTTGAGATGCAAGGGTGGGCGGGACCCACCTGGGTGCAGGCAGTGGGCCCTGGAGGCCCATTTTCCATGCCCCCAGTTAAAGAGATTTGGAGGCCAGGGAAAGTTAAAATTTGAGATTCTTGGTGCCGGAATGGAAGAGTAAGAGAACACTAGAGATGTGAGAAGGCCTGGAATCTGTGCAGGAGCCCAGGCCCTCAAGCACAAGCTGGGAAGCGTCTTCCTTCAGCAAACAAAACAACTGTCGGTGGAATTGCTTGCTAGGGTCTCTTTCGGTTGCATCTGGGACTTCAGGCCTCCACGTTCTCAGAGGGCAGTACCTTAGGTGCCAGAAGATGCTTGAACATACAGTGGTTGTGCCAGACTAAAAATCTTAAGGGACAGTTTGTTCTTTGGAAATCCTAGGTCTGGAAAAAGCTGACTCAGAGGTGGTTTTGCCCGCATTTTGCAATTGCTAACACTTGTCTTCTCTAAACCTCCCTAAACAGTGACGGAGCAGAGCGTTGGGCCTGGAGTCAGGAAGACCTGACTTCACATCTGGACTCAGACACTAGCCATGTGACTCAGTTTCCTCGTCTGTAAAATGGGGGTAATAACAGCACCTACCTCCCGAGATTATTGTGAGAGAATCTTTGTCAAGTGCTCAGTGCCGGCTGTCTATTTTAAGTCTGATCATATTAAGAAAGGAAAAATTAAAAAATTTTTGAATTATTAGATGCTTTTTGGATGAGAGTATCTCACATTTATATTTACCGATATCTTTGAGCTGTGGGAAAACAAGGAACCAAGAGGAAACGCACTTTGCAAGATCTCTGTAGCCTGGTCAGGAGTGCAGGGTCTGGCACATCATGAGGCTTCTAGGGATGTTTGTTGGCTCATGGAATGAACTGTTGCTGTAGCCGGGGCACTAAGACCCCAATGTCAAACCCAAGTCTGGTGCTTGGTACACCCTGCTCAGCCACTTGGACTCTAGTGGCAAGGAGAGCTGCTTCCTTACAGCTTGCTGCTGCTGCCCATTTTACTCTTGGCAGCTTTCTTGGAGGGATGCTGGCATTCTGTGGTTGTAGTGGGTTTTCCTAAGCTGTGACAGTTTGCAGAGTTCGGGACAGGGGGCACCCTTTGTTGAGAGGACTGTTACCCCCAATCGATCAATAGGCAAAAGAGATAGGCAGGCACTTTTCAGAGGAAGACAACCTTATGAAAAAAATGCTCCAAATAAATGATAACGGGCAATATGGAAATGAAACAGTTCTGAGTTTCTCAGTCCCTGAAGCCCTTTCCTCTGATTGGTTGGTTCCTCCTAGAATGCTCATTTAAGGAGGATGCACACCTTTGTCTTATTTTCATTCCCCTCCAGGAACCACTTCGGATTCTCTGGATATTTTTCTTTACCATGCCCCTCCCCAGACCCTTTCCTTCCCTACATCTGTTCCCTTTTATCTGTGGTCTTCCTGTCACAGAATGTAAGTTCCTTGAGGCAGGAACTGCATCTTTTCTACTTGTATTCCTGGTGCTAAGTGGATAGTAAATTTTTAATAAATATTTGTGGTTGAGAGAATCCTGGGAAGACTTGTATGAGCCGATGCAAAGTGAAGGGAGGAGAACCAAGTGAGTGATTTCTTTGATAACAACAATATTGCAAAGACAAACAACTGAGAGCTTTAGGAACTCTCATCAGGCCAAGGGTCAGCCATGTTTCCAGGAACCAGTCCTGCTGCCCACCTCCTGGTGGAGCACCAGCCAGTGCACTTGATGCAGAAATGTGATAGGTAATTTCGAACATGGCCAAGGTGGGAATTTCTTTTGCTTGATTTTGCATATTTGTTACGAGGTTGTTTTTTCTTTTTTTTAGCTTTTTCTCCCCCGCTTCCCCCCATTCCCTTTCCCCCCATGTGAGAGGGAGAGAAAATAAATGCTTGTTACATGGGGGAAAAAAGAACTTTTTCTGGTTTGGGCTAGAGGGTGTGGTTAACTTGTGCCCTTCTCTGACTTTAAAAGAAACATTATAAGAAAGCAAGCAGCCACTGAGCCCCCCAACCACCCTGGCTTCTCCCAGGCTGCCTCATGGGCAGCTTTCCGTGCTGCCTGAGGAAACAGCCTCTGACCCAATCAGCTCTGGTTTCTGATGGACTGTGGTTTGGTAAGCTTTCTGGCTGATTGTGGAACTACAGACACTAGCTGAGGAGTTAGAGGCACCTCTCCTCTTCCCATAGTCCACTTGGCAGGTTTGGGTTGTATTTTCAGTTGTATGGACCTTAAACATTTAGGGACTCATAATTCTTTCCTTAGGCCCCCTATACCTTGGGAATGTTTCAAGTTTATTGCTTTTGTTTTTAGCTTTTTTTTTTTCTTTTAAGCATCTTTTCCTGTTCTTCCTTACCTTAAGTTATTGTCATAGGTAATATCCTAGAACTTCAGAGCTGGAATGGACTGTGTAGGGCATCAAATACAGAATTCTTAAGCTTTTTCATATCCTGAGCCCTCAGGGCAAACAGGATGGTGAAGTCTCTGGGCCCCTTCTCAAAAGAATGTGTTTAAATGCATAAACTCTATAGAATGAAAAAGGAAACCAATTATATTGAAGCAATTATCAATATTTTAATAAAAATCAGGTTAAGACCTGTTTTACAATATTTACAATATTATTGTTTTAGTGTAAATTGTTCCTATTGTTCTGCTTACTTCTCTTTGCAGAGGTTAAGATCCCAGGTTAAGAACCTCTGATCTGAAACAATACTCTCATTTATTTCTTCCCTCCCTTCCTTCCTTCCTTCCTTCCTTCCTTCCTTCCTTCCTTCCTTCCTTCCTTCCTTCCTTCCTTCCTTCCTTCCTTCCTTCCTTCCTTCCTTCCTTCCTTCCTTCCTTCCTTCCTTCCTTCCTCCCTCCCTCCCTCCCTCCCTCCCTCCCTCCCTCCCTCCCTCCCTCCCTCCCTCCCTCCCTCCCTCCCTCCCTCCCTCCCTCCCTCCCTCCCTCCTTCCTTCCTTCCTTCCTTCCTTCCTTCCTTCCTTCCTTCCTTCCTTCCTTCCTTCCTTCCTTCCTTCCTTCCTCCCTCCCTCCCTCCCTCCCTCCCTCCCTCCCTCCCTCCCTCCCTCCCTCAGGGCAATGGGGGTTAAATGACTAGCTGGTTAGTGTCAAGTGTCTGAGGCTGGATTTGAGCTCAGGTCCTCCTGACTCCAGGGCCATTGCAGTGCCCCTGCCTGTCCCCACAACACTTTCATTTTCTACTTTGTGACCATCTGTGAATGAAAAATCTGTTAGGTGAATAGCAGTCCTCATTGTGCCATTTAGAAGAGTCTAGTCGGGGGCAGCTAGGTGGCGCAGTGGATAAAGCACTGGCCCTGGATTCAGGAGGACCTGAGTTCAAATGCGACTGGTGCTTTATCCACTGCGCCACCTAGCTGCCCTGTCCTTGTGCCCTTTTGACTTTTCCAAGCTAGAGCTGCATCATGTATATTGACCTAATTTTATTAAAAATTTTAATTTAGAAGAGCAAGGGGAGCAAAGTGACATGCAGGCAGATTTAACAAGGAAACAGCAGAAATCTGACAGTTTTGGGAACAGGGAGAACGGTCTTTAGGACATGCTGGCCTGGACCTTGAGGAATGGAGGTGCCGAGTGATTGGAGAAAATTGGGAGCAGGAGGAGGGGAGGGGTGTCCTCACTAGATGGCAAAGACGCTCTTGTGATAGACCAAGGCTGGCTTTGTGGCAGCCATTCCCCCCTTTCTCTTCCCATGTGTATCTCTTAGGCTTCATGCTTAGCACTCTTTCATTCAATGAGTTTCTTTAAATTGATGCTTCTTTACTTCTTAGATTTTGGTAGCTTCTCATTATTTCCCATTAGCTCTTCTATAATAGAAGCCTCCCTTGTAACAAGGAAGTACAACACCATGACCACAGTGGATGACATTTGTCTTACTCTGTTCCGATGATATATGGCTTCAGTTGAGTGGATGGAGTTGTACTTCATCAGGCATTCTTCAGATGTTTCAATGTATAGAAATTGTTCTCCTGATTGTGTTTATTTATCTCTACATGAATAATATACATGACTCTTCCCAAGTTTCTCTGAATTCTTCATATTTGTCATTTCTTGTGGTGCAATAATATCCCTTTATTTTCTTTTTTAAAATTAAATTTTCTTTTTAGAATCATGAAGCATTTTTTCCATCCCACTGGGAAAAAAAAAGAAAAACAAAACCTCGTAACAGAAATCCATAGTTAAACAAACAGACTCCCATATTGGCCATGTACAGAAATGTGCATCCCATTCTGCCTCCTGAGTCCATTGCCTCTGCCAGGATGCAGGTAACATTCTGAATCACTGGTCCTCTGGAGTTGTGGTTCAATGTTGCATTGACTGTAGTTCTTAAGTCTTCAAAACTGTTCATTTTTACAATATTGTGGTTTTAATGTAAATTGTTCCTATTGTTCTGCTCATTTCTCTTTGTACAAATTTTCACAAGTCTCCAGTTTTTATGAGGTGCAGTCATGTTCCATTACATTCATAGACTATCATTTGTTCAGCCATTCCCCAATCAATGGACACTTCTTCAGTTTCCACTTCTTCATCACTACAAAAAGAGCTGCAATCCCCTATTCTACCTATAGGAACTATTTCTCTTTTTTGGAGGCATATTTAGGACTAGTAGTGGCATTGCTGGGTCAATGAGGGTTGATACCCAAGTTAATAATTTTTGGGAGATTCTTCCAGATTGCTTTTCAGAAAAGCCATACCATTTCATAGCTCCACTAATAATGCATCAGTGTGCCACCCCCTCCCCCGCCTCCAGTCACTCCAACTTTTGTCATTTTCCTTTTTTGTCAACTTTGCTAATATGATGGGTATGAGGCAGAACCTCAGAGTTGATTTAATTTTCATTTCTCTAATTGTTAATTAATTGGAACATTTTTCACATGGTTGTTAGTAAGCTTGGATTTCTTCCTTTGAAAACTTTCATATTTGAGTATCACTTGGAGAAATTTTGCTCATGGCTAGACCGAGCTAATATAATAAAATGACAACGACAAGTTTACTTATTCACTACCATACCAAACGAACTATAAAAAGATTACTTATAGAGCTAGAAAAAATACTAATGAAATTTACCTGGAGGAACAAAAGGTTAGGAATGGGGGGGGGGATAATGAAAAAACTGGGAATTAAGGGAGCCTAGAACTACCAGATGTAGTTCTGTACATGGCCAACCTGTATTACCTAAAATAGAGAGCTAATCAATGGAACAGACCAACTGTACATTCTGCTGCAGCAATTGAACCTCACCGTTCATTGAGTACCCAATAGATGTCCAAGTAGAGGAGTGAGGCCTTGCTTTTTTGGGAAAACTGGCCGATAGTCTGGCACCAGTTAGTTTTAGTCCAACACCTCACCCAGCATACCGAGATAGGATCCAGATGTACAAACGAACTGGATCTAAAAGAGAACATCACAGACAAATTAGAGAAAAAAGGAAGAAATTCCATTTCAGATCTATGTGTGCAGGAAAGTCCATCAACAAAGATGGAACACAGAGGATCACAGAAGATAAAATGGACAGTTTTGATTACATAAAATTAAATTGTTTTTCACAGACAAATCCAAGGCAGAAGAGAAACAATTAACTGTGGAAAAAAATCTCTGTAGCAAATTTCTGTGCTAAGGGTCTTATTTCCAAGATATGAAGGGAACTAGGATAAATGGATAAGAATCAGCAGCCTTCACCAGCTGATGGAGATGGCTTAAAGGATGTGAGTGGGCAGCTTTCAAGGGAAGAAGGTCACGGTTTCTTTTTTTGGCCAGAATGACTGGACCAGTTCACAGTTCCACCAGTAATAGCACGCTAATATGATTCCCTTCCTGTAGCTCCTTCAGGATTTCCCACCCTTGTCATCAGTGCTAGTCAGAGATGGCTGTGGAGTAAAATGTCAGAGTCATTTGAATTGTATTTCTCATACTGGGAGTGATTTGATTTGAAAACTTTTGTATCTGGATTCATCGTTGTTTTATCACTTTGACGTGTCCTCTTCTTCTCTTAGGCTCTGTTGGTTCCCTTGTGTAGAGCAGAGGTCTCAAACTGTAAGAAAGATGGATTAGTGGGTGATTAGTGGGTAGTGATTGACTTAGAAAACCAAAAATTAACTTTCTCTATGTTGTATTCTTGTTGATGTTGTTACGTTAAGTCTATGGCATGAGGGCCCTTCCTTCCTGACTGTCCTTGGGACTTTCCCAAGGGATCGGGCATCTCTTATGTACAGTTCAGTGGGGTGTCCTTGGAGTGGGGGGGTGTTCTTGGCCTAGAGGCCTAGGTGATGATGACGCTGCTCGCTAGCATCCACATAGCGATTGGAGGTTTGCAGAACATTGTCCATGTGTTAACTCATTGGACCCTCTCAGCAGCCCAGGTGTGAGACGCCGTTAGAGTAGACCAGCTGAACAAGGAGAAGCCCTGAAGGGGGGTGAGTGGTGGCAATAATAGGAACAATAGTCATGAGAGCTTGCATTTCAGTGTGGTGCCTTAAGGTTTGTAAGGCGCTGTATGCATGTTATTGGGTTGGCTTGGGACTCTGCAGGTGGGGAGAGATACTTGGAAATGCTGGTCCCCCTAGCAGTTTATCAGTCTTACAGGGGAAGTTCCAGAGTGGCATTAACCGGGCAGGCCAGCCACACAGTGGGGAACATGTTCACACACAGGAGCATAGTGAGGAACATGTATGTATACAGGTGCACAGTGGGTACATGTACACATACAGGTGCATAGTGGGGAACATGCATGTACACAGGTGTACAGTGGGTATATGTACACGCAGGTGCACAGTGTGGAGCGTGTACGCACACAGTGGGTACATGTGCATACACAAAATCACACGCACACATATGCGTACGCATGCACACATGCGCACATACACTGGCAGTCATCAAGGGGAGGAGACAGGCTGCTGGTGCCACGAGATTTCATCCCCACCATGCACTGGCAGCATTGGGCCCTCTCTGGGTAGTGAGAGGCCCGGTGCTGTTGGAGCCCAGGTGTGTTCTTCTCTTGCTGGGGTTTGTCAGGAGAGGGGCGCTCCGGCAGGCAGGGGCCTTAAACATTATTCACATGATGCCAGTGGGGCAAGGGCCTGGGCCCTTAGTCTAAGGTTCATAACAACCTGGTGAAACAGATGCTGGTAACATCCCCATTCTCCACATGAGGAGAAAAGGTTCCATGGTTTTCCCACAGTCATAGAACTAATGAAATGGCTGAGGTAGGGTTTGAACTCAGGTCTTCCCGACCCCAGGTCTGGTTCTCTGGCCCCATGTATCACCTAGCTGCCTCAGTGAGGCTTGATTGATCAAGGAAGTATATTCTGAGGGGCTGAAGTAGGGTGGTGCTTATGGATACATTCTCTCTGATGGCCAGTGGTTCTGGTCAACCCGATCCTAGCACCTCTGTTAGGGTTTTATCATCTTCCTGTACTTTCTCCTTGGGTCCTTTGGGTGCACTGAGGCTCAGGCCTGGCTGAGACGGCTCTTGGAGAGCCGTCCTCATTGCTGAGCTGTCCTCCAGGCCCCTCAAGCTCAGCCCTGTGTGATTTAAATCCTCAGGCTGATTTCTTCATCGTCAGGGACAGATTTGTAGAAAAGGATGCTGGGTGCCTTCCAGGGCTGCTGAGCCCATTGCCAGTAGGTGGGGCTGTGTGGGGGAGGGCCCACCTCTCTTTTCCAATGGGTGATGGGATGTCCGGTAAGCAGTGCCATTGTCCCAAAGGCTGGCACCTGGGTGGCCTCTCCATGGGCTGGGCTCTTCTTGGCCTTCCTTAGGAAGCATTTATTCAAGTCCATCCTATTAACCATCGTCTTAGGAAAAAAATTCCTCCCCCTCCCCGCTCTCCACCCCCTAGCCTGTATTGAATTTTGTGTCAGTTCTGGCTCTGGTGGGCTTTTTTCTTCCTCCTTGGCAGTTCATATACCTTTTGTTATCAGTAGCAATTTGTATTTGGAAATCCACAAGGAAGGAAAACTGGAAAAACTTAAGAATGAATTCTTTGGTTTCACTTGCATGGGGGAGAGGGGGGCGTTGAAAAGAAAGTCGCCTTTCTCTGTTTCCAGGGTGAGACTTAATTCACTTTCTTCTCTGGGAAACCAGGTCCTTGGATGTTGATTGAGCACCGGGAGCGCTGCTTAGTGTGTCATTTCCCACCTAATTACCTGGGCATGGATGTCCCCACCGTGGGTTCCCATGGTGGGGCTGAGCCCGGCCTGTGCCTGGGGCAGGGGAACCAGGGGTAGTGTTGCCAAGGGGGGCAGTCCAGGCTGGCTTTCTGCCTTGACCCCTCCATCTTTCCTCCGGTTGGCAGTGTGCTGGCGCTGACAGTTCTCCTGGTTCAGCCAAAGGTGAGAGATAATTGCTTGTGGAGCAGCGGCTGGGATGGTATGTGTTTTTTCAGCAGGCCCCCCTTGAGGCAAAGCTTTGGATCTGGTGCACATTTCAAAGCATGTGTTAAACTTTATGTGATCCTGATTAAAACGGAGGGCTCCAGGGCGAATTGGCAGGGCCCCACAACTGCATCTGCCAAATGACATGCAGAGAAATGTCTTGTTACAGTGGAGGGCCTGAGGTTTGTCTGTCTTAGCCATACCTAGGGCTATAGCCGGCAAGGGTGACCCTGGGCATGTGGGTACAGGGTCTGGGCAGTGAGTGTTCAGGCCCCTCCAGCAGCCCCTTTGTTCTCATGGTGTTGTAATGGAAAAGAAAGGACATTTATTTTTAAAAAAAATATGGAAATAATAGGATGCTTTATCATGTCCTTCAGCTGCCCAGTCCCTCTGAGCAGATGTGAAAAGGTGTGGACCGTGCACTGCCATGGCCTCGCTCAGGCCCAGCCGACAAGGGGAGGGTCTGTGGCCTTCAGGAGCCAGGGTGGCCAGTGATGAAGGTCCAGATGAGCCTGTTGGAGGCTGGTCTGCATCCTCGAGCAGACCCTCACTTTGGGCTTCACAGTGGCCTGGCCTGGCCTGGCTTCAAAACTAACCATTTGTTTTGACCCTTAAAGACACTGCTCATAAGCAGATGGCCCTATTTTAGGGACATTTCCTTGGCCTTGTGGCCTTCCTCTTTTAGAAGGAGGTTTGAGTATTCTGTAGCTAGTTGGGGCAGTGGCTAGAGTGCTAGAGTTGGGATCAGGAAGGCCTGAGTTCGACTCCTACCTAAGGTACTTGCTTAGTAAGGTCCTTAACACAGTTTTCTCTTCTGTGAAATGGGGTAATAATAGCCCCTTTCTCCCCAGGATGTCATGGGGAAGAAAGTGCTTTGCAAACTGTAAAGCTCTCTGTGGTAGTCATTGTGCTGGGAATGAAGAGATAGGTGAATGAAAGTCGGCTGGGAACCTAGAAAGCCTGAGGAATTTTTTAAAAAAAGTTTTTATTTTTTGTGGAGCAATGAGGCTTAAGTGACTTGCCCAGGGTCACACAGCTAGTTAGTATCATGTGTCTATAGCCAAATTTGAACTCAGTTCCTCCTGAATCCACCTCACCACCTAGCTGCCCCCAAGCTTGAGGAATTTTAATGAGATGTGAGGGGGAAAGAAATAGATAGAAAATGGATTTTCTAGCCATCACTGCCGTGTACTTAGTAGGTACTCAGGAAGCATTGAATTGAGCTAAAATGAAGGAAATGTGCAGATATAAAATTCACTCCTGTGACCTAAATGGACTGGGGAGAACAGGGAGCCCAGAATGTCAGTCGCCTTATGGAAGAGACCCAGGATTGTATGGAGCTGAGGACACCAGCCATTCTCCTGGGATCATTTGAGCAGCTCCTCTGGGGCCATTGCTGCATATCATGTTGTTCATTTAGAGCATGCCTGAGAAGGGAAGTGGCCTTCTGGCTTTTGGGTTTGCCTGTTGAGCAGCTCTCATGTTCGACTCTGAGGGCCCTGGGAAGAGCTTGAACTGCCTCGGGAATGCAAATGCATGTCTTGTTGAAAACTTGTGTCACAACAGAACTGGGAAAACAGTTGACTCCCCCCCACCCCCAACCTCATACATATGGACATTGGCCAGTTTTCCAGGTGAGACCATCAAGGTCTGTTTTGCTTTTAAGTTTTTTCCAGGATGTATCATGTTTCTTTGTTAAACTGATTTTTTTTTTCTTTTTCTCTTACTCATTTGAAATAAAAAAAAGGCAAAAAGAGAAAACTGGCTCCTTGCCCACCATTTTGGAGCTGTTATTGAATTTCATAGTACTTGGGACCTACATTGCTTTGTTTTCCTTTGGTGTTAGGCTTCAGTATTTCAGCCATAAAGATACCTTGATTCCAGAGAGTTGTTTTGGCTTCCTCTTCTCCTCAATCCCCCCATGACTCCCCTCCCCCCACATCCCAGTTTGGGGGAGAAGTTGCATTGATCTAGTCTTCTCCTTGTGGGGTTGGTAAATTTAGGGCGGGTGGCTGTTGGTTCATGGGTATTGACTTAATGTACAAGAAGTTTGCTGCAGGGGGCAGCTAGGTGGTGCAGTGGATAAAGCACTGGCCTTGGATTCAGGAGGACCTGAGTTCAAATCTAGCCTCAGACACTTGACACTTACCAGCTGTGTGACCTTGGGCAAGTCACTTAACCCTCATTGCCCCGCAAAAAAAAGAGGAAAAAAAAAGAAGTTTGCTTCAGCAGTTCCAGGGGATTTCTTTCTTTTCTTGATCTTTGATAGGGAACCAGCTTGTAGCTAGGGCCCCTAGGCCTAGAGATTCCCATGGATCTTCCAGTCCCCCCCAGAGTGGGGCACTGACACAGAAACTGCATCCATGGGGTACACACACTTTGAGCAGCAGCCATCTGGCTCAGAAATATCTCTGAAGAGCAGTGAGCTCTTGGGGAGGGGATACCACTTACTTCCTTGCGGTGTGGTCTGGGGCCAGCACTGTGCATGCAAAGAGAGGCAAAAGACAGTTGCTGCCCTCAAGGTGCTCGCCGTCTAATGGGCAAGACAGCATCCAGACAACTTCTGTTGAGGATAAACAAGGATCATTGACTGAGGGAAGGCTTAGATGAAGATGGGTTGGGCAAGACTGCTTGTAGAAGGTGAGGTTTAGCTGGGCCTTAAAGGAGGGGGGTTCAGTGGTCAGAGTAGAGGGGGACGAGCTTTCCAGGGAAGGGGCACAGCCAGGGAGGATGCCTGGAGCCAGGAGGTGGAGAGGTCTTGTTTGGGGACTGTCAGTGGGCCACGTCATGGGGTGAAGTGTTGGGGAGCAAGGCACTCTTCCCTTAGACCAGACCCAGGGTCATTTCCTGGCTCTTCTGGCTACAGCTTGTGTGGCTTTGGGTAAGTCATTGATCTCTCATGAAGTCCATATACAGATTGAACTGAGCCATCTGTTTGGGCCTCGGTGCTTCCTGAGTATTGAGAGGCAGAAGCTGGTTGCTGGCCAAAATGGTGAGCTCCCCCGTACCCACTCCAGCCAAAACTTAGAAACTCTATCAGGCCACATAAGGGTCAAGAAATCCAAACATATGTTAACAAATGGATTTTTTGGTATATGGCTTTTCTGCCAACATTCTTGCTGATCACAAGCAAGGCTACTTGAGGATGCGTTTGCCACTGTGGGAATGAGGAAGTCTGTGACTATACAGTGCCCCCCTTGAGGAGACCTGAAGCTGTTGGGTTGGTATTTTTCCCCTTTTGGGATGAATGCAATTAACAGTTTTTTAAAAAAAATTCTGAACTTTAAACTGCTCCCCTCCCCCAAAAGAGGCCTTCCAGATACTTGACTGTGCATCTCTGGGTCACTCTACCTGCTTTACAAAGAACATGATAAATTCCACACCTTGCTTTAAAAATCATTCTGCATGTTCATACTTTCTTCTGAAATTCCTTCTGTTTTTCTTTGTTCACTTAATTATTTGTTATGTAAAAAGTTTATTTTATTTTTATTTATTTATTTATTTTAAAAAGTGAGGCAATTGGGGTTAAGTGACCTGCCCAGGGTCACACAGCTAGAAAGTGTTAAGTGTCTAAGGCTGGATTTGAACTCAGGTACTCCTGACTCCAGGGCCGGTGCTCTATCCACTGCGCCACCTAGCTGCCCCAAAAGTTTCTTTTATTAATCTGTCCTTTGTACTAGCCTCCTAAACCAATTTTGAAAAACAAAAGCCAAATCCCTCAATATATATTTATGCAGTGCAGCAAAATAAACTTCCACATTAGCCATCTCTGAAAATGCACGTCTTTCTCTGCATGTTAAGTTAATCACCTCCATGTCAGGAGGTAAGTAGTGTGTCTTTTATCTGTTGTTATTTAGTTGTTGTTCAGTCATGTCTTGACTCTTCAGGACATCATTTGGGGTTTTCTTAGCAGACTGGAGTCATTTGCTATTTTCTTCTCCAGTTCATTTTACAGAGGAGGAAACTGAAGGAAACAGGGTTAAATGACTTGTCCAAGGTCTCACAGCTAATGTCTGAGGCTGGATTTGAACTTAATTCTTCCTGACTTCTGGCCTGGTGCTCTATCTCCTGTGCCAATTAGCTTCCCTTGTGTCTTTGATACTTCTGGTTTATTTCATCTATCAGTGAACAGGGCTTACTTTGCCCTGAATAAGTAGATAAAGGTTTTCTCAATTTCTTCTGAAATTGTCCATTTCATCATTTCTTATGGAACAATAATATCCTATTACATTTAGATAGGACAGTTTATCCCTAATAGAATACCCCCTTAGTTTGTCGTTTGGGACTTTCATCAAAAGAGCTGCTATACATATTTTTGCACATATAGAACCTTTTCCTCTTTCTTTGATTTCTTTAGGGTATAGGCCTAGGAAAGATATATTTGGGTCAAAGGCTATGCACAGTTAGGCAAATTTCTGGGCATAGTTCCACATTGGTTCTATAGTTTCCAAATTGGCTGAACCAGTTCACAGTTTCAGCAGTGGTGCAGTCATGTGCCTATTTTCCCAAATGCCCCCTAGCTTTGTCATCTTCTTTTGTCATCTTTGCCAGTCCAATAGTTTTGAAGTGGAATCCCAAAGCTATTTTCATGGACATTTCTTGAATTATTTGTGATTTAGAGCCTTTTTTCCCATGTAATTATTGGTAGCTTGGATTCCTTTGAAAACTGCTTGTTCACATTCTTTGACCATTTATCTATTGGGGAATGGTCCTTATTCTTATAAATTTGAGTTAGCTCTTTATATATCTTGGAAACAAGACTATTACAGAGAAACTTCTTGGAAAGATTTTTTCCCCCAAACACCTATTTCCCTTTTAAAGTTTACTATATTAGATATGTTTGTCCAAAGACTTTTTGATTAGTTAAATAAAGGAAGTTGCCCATTTTATCTTGTGTGATAAATACGTTTTATCATTTGTTTGGTACTGAATTCCTCCCCTGTCCATATGTCCAAAAGTCAATTTCTTACCCACTCCTCTAATTTGTTTTTGATGTAACCTTTCCTATCCAAGCTATTTCCTATCCAAGCTATATCTGTTTGGAGTTTCTCTTGGGATATGGTGTGATAGGCTGGTCTACATCTAATCTGTACCAGATTCTTGTCCATTTTGGTTAAATAGTAACTGAGGTTACTATTGCCCCCAGTAACTGGAGTCTTTGAATTTTTCACATACGAAGTTACTGTGTTTGTTGCTTTGTAATGTTATAGCCTAGTTTGTTCTACTGATTGGTTTCCTTTTTTTAAAAAACCAGTACCAAATAATGTTTGAGATCTGGTACCAGTGGACTGCTTCCTCTCTAATTTTTTTTTTCATAGTTATTCTTGAGATTCTGGATATTTTATTCTTTCATATGAATTTTGTTACTGTTTTTCCTATTGCTATAAAATATTATTTTGTGAATTTGATTGCTACAACACTGACTAAAGAAATTAATTTAGGTAATATTGTTATTTTTATCATATTGGTTAAACTTAACCATAAACAATATTTCTTCAGTTCTTTAGATCATTATTTCAATAAAATGTGTTTTCATTTTAATTTATATATCATTTAAATTATAATCATTTTAATTTATATACATCATTGATATATATCATGAATAATATCTAATAATGATATATCATTAATTTATATATAATATATAATCATGATATAGGTAATTAATTTTTATATATCAACTAAGTATAATTATTTTAATTTATATATCAGTTTAATTCATATAGCCCTGGGTGAATCTTGGAATATTTACCCCCAAGTATTTCAAACTTTCTGTAATTAGTTTAAATTAAAATTAAAAAAAATTTTTTTTTGCAGGGCAATGAGGGTTAAGTGACTTGCCCAGGGTCACACAGCTAGTACGTGTCAAGTGTTTTGAGGTCGGATTTGAACTCAGGTCCTCCTGAATCCCCAACTGGTACTTTATCCACTGTGCCACCCAGCTGCCTCCTCTGTAATTATTTAAAATGGAATTTCCCTTGGTAGCTCTTCTTGTTGGGATTTGTTAGCTATATATAGGAATCTTGATGATTTATTTGTATTTATCTTCTAAACTGCAACTTTACTAAAGTTATTATTATTTAGTTGAAGCTCTAGGGGTTTGAGTACACTATTATATCATCTGTATATTTTTTCTCTTTGCCTGTGCTTCTTTGCTCAGTTTCTTTCTTCTGTTGCTACTATAGTGAACATTTCTATTCCTGCTTTAAGTAGTAGTAGTGATCATGATGTATATCCTTACTTTCAGGGAAGACCCCTAACACTGTTTGCTTATAATTGGGCCAAATGGTTTCTAATAATTTTCTTTATTTCCCCTTCAATAATAAGTTCTCCTTTTTCATTTTACATATGAAGTTTGTTTTTCCTCTCTTCTAATCAGATGAACTGTTTATCTATTTTATTAGTTTTTTTTTTAAACTCTTCGTTTTGTTTATCAGTTTAGTGGTCTTGTTGCTTTTGCTTTTGCTTTATTAGTGTCTTATTTAATTTTCAGAATTTTGACCATGTTATTTATTTGGAGATGTCTGATTTGTTTTTTTCCAAGTTTTAAAATTGCGTGACCAATTGATTGATTTGTTTCTTTTTCCTTTTGATGATGAAAATATTTAGATAAAATTTCCCCTAGAACTGCTTTACCAGCATCCCATAATTTTGGCATGTTGTCTCTATAATTTTCTTTAGGGTAAATTTCTGTTGCTTCTATAAGGGTTCCTTGAACCATGAATTTTTTAGAATTATGTTAGTCTCCAATCACTTAAAATTTTTTTCTTTGAGTTCTATTGAATATAATTTTATTGCATTATGATGAGTAATAACATATTTAGTATTTCCTTCATAAATTTTTTGTTGAGGTCTTTATGCCTCAATACATGGTCAATTTTTTCAAAGGTATCATGGACAACTAAGAGTCTGTAAATCCTTTCTAATCCTATTGAGTGATCTCCAGAGACCTGTCATTTCTCATTTCTCTAAAGTTCTCTTCAGTTTTTTAACTTCTTTCTTGTTCATCTTTTGCTCGGATTTGTCTCAGTCTGCTTCATTGTTGGTCCTCTGGGGCCATGGTTAGCCATTGCATTAATTACTGAATTTGGGCCATTGTATACAACAAATTCTTGCTTTCGTGGTCTTTTCTCTGCATCAGTCTGTAGGGCCCAAGATTTCTCGAAATGCTATTACATCAACATGCCACCATTTATTCAGCAATTGCCCCATTGATGATGAAGGGAGTGGAAGGGAATAAGCATTTATGTCATTGACTGTGTGTCAGGCACTGTGCTAAGCACTTCACAGTTTCATTTAATTCTGACAACAACCCTGAGGTAGATGCTATTATTATCCCCATTTTAGAATGCAGGAAACAGAGGCAGATGAAGATTAAGCGACTTGATTAGGATCACATAGCTAAGTTTTCCTGATTCTAGACCTGGTGCCCTGTTGGCTGTGCCACCAGTTACTTCTAGCCTGAGGACGCCTGATTGGCACCCCCTTAATGTCCAGTTCTTAGTTTTTTTTTCTTTTTCTTTTCTTTTTTTTGGGGCAGTATTTTCTCTTTGATAAGGGAACTCTAGATATTGGGCTCTGATTGTTTTGTTTGTTTGTTTTTTTGCGGGACAATGGGGGTTAAGTGACTTGCCCAGGGTCACACAGCTGGTAAGTGTCAAGTGTCTGAGTCGGGATTTGAACTCAGGTCCTCCTGAATCCAGGGCCGGTGCTTTATCCACTGAGCCACCTAGCTGCCCCCAGGATCTGACTGTTTTGAGAGTTTTCCTTTTGAGGTTCTTTTCAGGAAATGATTGATTAGGGAGGACTGGGAAAGTCTTCTTGCAGAATGTGGAATTTCAGTGGAGACTTAAAGGAAGCCAAGGAAGTCAGGATGGTGTAGTTGAACAGGGGAAGGATTCCAGGCATGGGGGAGGCACAACGAAAACATCCTGACTCTGGATGCAGACTGTAATGATCAGGGAGGCCAAGGTTACTGGATTTCTTGGTATGTGGGGTACATGAATAAGGTATAAGAAGATGGTAAAAATAGGAAGGAGCCAAACAGAGAAGGTTTTATATTTGCTCTTACAGGTAGTAGGAAACCACTGGATTGATTGAGTAGGGGGTGACGTGATCAGATTTGTGCTTTAGGAAGATCACTTTGCGGGGCTGAATGGAGGTTGAGCTGGAGTGTGAGAGATCCCCTAGCAGTTCTTGCAGTAATAGAAGTGTGGGGTGATGAGGGCCTCTACCTGGGTGGTAGCAGTGTCAGAGGAGAGAAAGGGGCATATAGGGAAGGTGGAATAAGCATTTATATGACACCTGCTATGTGCCAGACACAGTGAGACTTGAAGTCATAGATAGAGATAGGGCTTGAGAAATAATTTTGAGAACCATCAACATTGAGATGATGATTGAATCCATGGGAGCTGATGAGATCATGAGTGAAATAGTATAGAGGAAGAAGAGAAGAGGGCCCAGGACAGAGCCCCAAAGGACTCCCCCAGTTAGTGGGTATGAAATGGAGAAAGATCCAGAAAAGGAGATTGAGATGGCTTGGTCAGATAGAGAGGATAATTAGAATAGAATACGGTCACAAAAACCTAGAGAGGAGAGAGTATCAAGGAGAGGAAGGCTGTGGAGAGGTCAAGAAGCATGAGGCTTGAGAAAGACCATTGAATTCTGTAACTAAGAGATCACTATTAACTTTGGAGGGAGCAGTTTGAATGATGAGGTCAGAGTGGATAAAGCACCGGCCCTGGAGTCAGGAGGACCTGAATTCAAATCTGGTCTCAGACACTTGACACTTAGTAGCTGTGTGACTCTGGGAAAGTCACTTAACCCCAATTGCCTCACCAAAACCAAAACAAACCAAAACAATAAAAAGAATGATGAGGTCAGAAGCTGGCCTGCTGAGTTAAGAGTAAAGGCGAGTGAGAGAGGTGATGGAAGCATCTGTCATAGATGGTCTTCTCTAGGAGTTTAACCATTAAAGGGAAGAGAGTATGGGCCAATAGCTAGAAAGGATGGATGGATCAAGTGAATAGAAGAGACATGGGCTTGTTGGTGGCCAGTAGGGGGAGGTTAAAGATAAATGGGAGAATGGCAGTGATAGAGCTTGTAATCTGTTGGAAAGGATGGGATGAAATGGTGTTTCTTCTCTTTTTATTTATTTATTTATTTTTAAAGTGAGGCAATTGGGGTTAAGTAACTTGCCCAGGGTCACACAGCTAGTAAGTGTTAAGTGTCTGAGGATGGATTTGAACTCAGGTCCTCCTGACTCCAGGGCCGGTGCTCTATCCACTGCAGTGCCCCCTAGCGGCCCCTGGTGTCTCTTCTGAATGGAGAGAGGTTGGCCTTGGAGCAGGGTTACCTCTTCCCGTGAGACAGGAGCGAAGGAAGAGATGGAGGAAGAAGGAATCTTAGGTGCTGCAAAATGAGGAAGAGGGGAGGATAGGGAACTCTCTTGGAATAAATGACTATGGGAGGCTTGAGGAGGGATGAAAACGCCCTTCTGGAGAGTGGGCTGGCAAGTTAATCACTGAATAGAAGACCGCCTTGTTGCAGCGAGGGCCCAGTTGAGATGATGGAATGTGAATCGTTGTGGATCTAGACCTTTTTTCTGTACCTGGCTCTGTCAGCAGCTCGCCACGTTCAGTCTGGCTGGGGTGACTTTTGCCAGGGGCAGATTTTTTGGAAGAAGTCCAGGACACCCAGTCTTCCCTTCCATTTGGGTGTCTTGTTGTATTCATGCTTTTGATTGGCTCCTCCCCCTTTGTGGCGGTCACTATGGTTTCTGGTGTCCAGGGCGTACAGGACAAGACACTGGCGTTTGCATTGATTCATCCCATTGGGTAATGAACACTGAACTCATAATTGACTAGGGCTGAAAATGGCGGAACAACAACAACAAATAGTTACTAAAAACAATGAAAGAAAAAGAACTAAGGTCACAGACACCAGGTTAAGAACCTCTGCTCTGGCTGATCTAGTGTCTTCTTAGTCTCTCGTGAGGCTCTTCCAGCGTTCTCTCAGAATACCTTCCTCCCATTTCCATTAATCACTGGGCAGGGAAGGTTGTTGTTCAGTCATTTCAGTCGTGTCTGACTCTCCATGACCCCATGTGGGGTTTTCTTGGCAAAGACACTGGATCGATTTGCTCTTTCCTTCTTCAGCTCGTTTTACAGATGAGGAAACTGAGGCAAGCATTTTAAGTGACTTGCCCAGGGTCACACAGGTTGTGAGTACCTGAGGCCAGATTTAAACTGAGGAAGATGAGTCTTCCTGACTTCTGTGCCCTGTGGCCCCACTTAGCTGCCCCATCACACTTGCTCAGTGCTCCATGACACATGACTCAAATTCTAGAATTCCTCTGGACCAGTGAAGATTTTCTACTCTTTATATTCCTCTGCCCATGAAGATCTGATTTGACTTGATCACAGGTCTGACATGGAGAACCACTCACTGTCCAAACAGATTGTCTAAGACACCCTGATATTGAGTCGTAGGGCAACCTAGAGAATCTTCCACCTCCACACGACTCCCCCCAGAAACAACGTAGCTCCAGGCGTCTGTGCCCAGTGGAGATGTTGAAATGAAAATAGACCTTGATGTCCTGAGAGCACCTAATAGAGAGAGTATAGCATCTGGGATGAAAGGCAGCAGTGGCCCCATTCAGAGAGAAAGAGGTGAAAGCCTCAGCAATTCTACTGCCCCCTCTCCACCCAACCCTCTGGAGAGAGGGCAGCATTGACAAGAGAGAAATAGGAGGCCTGGCCTAGAGAAGGCTTATGGGAGAGGTGTGGTTGAAGGAGACAGACTCTGAGGTTTGTCACTGTGGTGGGGAACCATGTGTACTGAGCAGGGAAGCCCAGAGCCACTGCTTTCTTTCTGGAGTCACATTAAATTTGTCTTCTATTAAGTGTCTTGTTAGGGCTCCTGCAGGCATCCATGTTGAGGGGCCTTTTGGGGAGAACAAAACGAACCAGTTACTGAGGTTACCTCCTCACACCCTCTCTCCTCAAGATCATCGATCAACAAGCATTTACAAACTCTCCCTCCATGAAGCACTGTGTGCTCAGAAGTGGGCACACAAAGAAGAAAATGGACTTCAGGCTTTCCAGGAACTGAGTGTCCACATGGGGTGAAAAATGTACATTTAAAGTACATACAAGGGACTTACGGGAGCAGAGCCAAGATGGCGGAGGTAAGAAATTAAACACACAGAGCTCCTGATACAGTTACCTCCAAAACAGCCGTAAAATAACCCCTGACGCAACACAACCCACAAAAAGACGGCTGAGATTGTTTTCCAGCCAGAGCCAGATTAGAGGGGGCCGTGCTGGGCTCAGAGAAGAGTCCAACCCTGTGATTGCACCAACACAGACCCCAGGCACCTGCACCAAAGGAACTCACCCCCAAGCCTCCAAATCAGCTGCAGCACCAGTGTCTTCTGGAACTGAGCTTACAGTCGGGTGAGAGGGCTGAAGGGCTGGCCGGGGGCGGCGGCGGCGGGAATACCAGGGTGTCTGCAGGACCTCAGGAGGAATTCAGCTATCCCACCCCATCAAGGAACTGGGGAGAAATCCTGAGTGGTGGGAGGCCCAGGTTGGGGAGGGGCGCAGGCTCATTGGAGCTAAGAACCACCACAGCACACAAAGTTCTCCTGGCCGGTTAATTGGCAGATCGGTTTGAGGTTATCTTTGGACCAGAGAACAGGCTAGGTGAGAGAAAAACCTGCCCTCCCTCAAACTGAAACACCTGGGACCTTCTGAAGCTTGGGACAGTGTAGCTTGGAAGTAGGGCCCCACTGAGAGGGAGTTAACAATCAACTAAAAGATGGTAAGATGAGCAAGCAAAGAAAGTTGAGAACTATTGAAAGTTTCTTTAGTGACAAGGAAAATCAAGGTGCACCCTCAGAAGAGGATAACAATCTCAGGGCCCCTATATACAAAGCTTCCAAGAAAAATATGAATTGGTTTCAGGCCATGGAAATGCTCAAAAGGGACTTTGAAGAGAAAGTAGGAGAGATAGAAGGAAGATTTAGAGAGGTGGAGGAAATAATGGAAAGAGAAATGAGAGCAATGCAGGAGAGTCATGAGAAAACAAGTCAATAGCTTGAAAAGCCAAATGGAAGAGGAGATACAAAAGCTCTCTGAAGAAAATTATTGCCTAAGAATTAGGATTGAACAAATGGAAGCTAGTGACTATGAGAAACCAAGACACAGTAAAGCAAATCCAAATGAATAAAAAAATAGAGGGTAATATGAAATATCTCCTTGGAAAAACAGGTGACCTGGAAAATAGATCCAGGAGAGAGAATTTGAAAATCATTGGACTACCTGAAAACCATGACCAAAATAACAGTTTGAAGCAGAGGGCAAAATAGAAATGGAAAGAATCCACCAATCACCTTCTGAAAGAGATCCCAAAAGGAAATCCTCCAGCAGCGCCATGGCCAATTTTGACAAGGCAATGATCCACTATAACTCTGAAGGACTTATGAAAATCCATCTGAAGAGAAGGAACTGATGGTAACTGAAAACACATTGAAACACATTTTGGGTTTTTTTTGACAATTCCTTAATCTGAAGTTTTGTTTTTATCTGTTTTCACTCACACCTAGCTAATGTGGAGATGTTTTCCATGACTACTCATGTATAACTTTTATTGAATTGCTTGAGCTCTTGGGGGTGGGGGATGGGAAGGGAAGTTGGAACACAAAATTTAAAAAAAAATGATGTCAAAATTTGAGTTTACATATAATTTGGAAAATATAATTCTGAACTAAATTAAAAAAAATAAAGTACATACAAGACATACACAAGATTAATAGAAAATCCTAGATAGGTTTTGGGGGAGACACCATTGGGTGAAGGGAACCAGGAAAGGCCACATGTGCAAGGCTTTGGACTATACTGTGTCTCCAGCACTCCTCGTGATACCTCTCACAGAGGAGGCCCTTAATGTATGCTTCTTGGCCAACTCAACTGAACTTTGAAGGAAATGACAGATTTTAGGAGTGGGAGTGAGGAGGGCTACGTTCAGACATGAGGGATGGCCTGTGAGGAGACACAGGTGGGAGCGGGAGTGGGTGGGTAGTTAGCAGCCAGAAGGCCAGTGTGACTCACAGGGAGCAGAGTAATGTAGAATCCAGCTGGGAAGGTCATTGGGGTCAGGGTGTGAGGGAGCTTAGGTGCCAAACACAGGAGGAGGAGGAGCCCCCGGAGCTGTGACATGGTCTCTTTGGTCATTGCATGGAGGCTTGATTGGAGGGGAGAAACAAGGCGGGGCAAGGTGGGGAAAGGAAGAAGCACTGGTATAATGAGTCCTTCCAGTGATGTGTAATAATATTAGCTAACACTTCTATAGTGCCTATGGTTTTCTCATTTGATCCTCACAGAAACCGCAGGAGGCAGTTGCTATTATTATCCCCATTTTACAGATGAGAAAATTGAAGCAGATGGGGGAGGTGACTTGCCTGAGGTCGCATAGCTAGGAATCATTTGAGGCCAGATGTGAATGTATGTTTTCTTGACTCCAGGCATGGCACTGTATCAACTGCACCGCCTAATGTAAAAAAGTAATTATTAATAATGAGTTTTCTTGGGGGTACCCAGATCAGCTTTTAGTTTCTCACACTGACTTTGTCATGTGATAGTGGAGACATGAGGCATCTTTATTTTACCCTGATCTTATTGGAAGAGATTCCATGTTTCTACATCTTAGATAATGCTGAGTCTTGAAATATCTTTGGTCATGTAAAAAGAAAAACATTTCATTCCAAATATGTGGGTGGATATATATCTCTTCCTCCTTCTCCCCACCCCCTCTCTCTTTGTCTTTCTGTGTGTATGTATATAGACATGTACATGGATATATGCATGTGTATGTATATATGACAGTTGGTGGTATGGTATAAAGAGTCAAGAAGACCTGGGTTCAAATGTGGCCTCAGCATTAGCTGTGTGACCTTGGGCAAGTCACTTAGCCTCTGTCTGCCTCAGTTTCCTCTTCTGTAAAATGAGGATAACTGCAGCACCTCACAGAGCTCTTGGGAGGTGCCTGGCACATAGTAGAGGCTTTTGGGGTATTTTAGCATAAATGAGTGCTATATGATTGAAAGCTTTTTCAGCATCTGTTTCAATCAACCTCTTCCTTCTGCTGTGCTGCCTCTTTGGCTAGTGTTTATTTAGGGTGAAGACACTGAATTTTATTCAGTCTTTTGGCCTCTTTACCTTAATCAGACAGCATGTTGACTGTCTGAGTGAAAAAGGGCTTTTTGGTTTTCTCTGTTTACTGGTTCTATTTATATTTGATATGGATCCATTGTTAGAAAGTGCATCATTTTTAGCTCAGGTGGCCAACACCATTTGTGTTCCAGAGTTTTATTTCTGGTTTGGAGATGCGACTTGGACATCAGTGGGCAGGACCTCTGCCTTTTGGCACTTTGGCTTAATTAACCACACAGGAGCTTGCAGGTTGTACCAGATTCCTTAGACCCCAGCTCTTCTCTAGAAATACTTGGCAGGGCTTCTAGAAATCTGGGCTTATCCTGATGAGCCCAAGTATTGCCATGTTGAGAGCTCATAACCTCATTCATGCTAGTAGTCTTTTCTCCTTTTCTGAGTATGGATTTAATTTTTTTTAATTAGCCATCTGTCCATTTAAAACATTTTAAGTTGGTTGGTTTAATGGTTGGTAAATTAGTTGGTTTTTTCCCATTTAATTTATCGGATGTTATTGGAAAGATCCTGTCTAGTTCACTGATGTTGATGCAGCTGTAACTTTCATCCTTGTTTATTTAGCTACTACACAATGAACTTTCTATGTTAAAAAAAAGTTTGACTCCCCTAGATCTTGGTTAAACTTTTAAATTTAGATTGAAAGTTAAACGTGCAAGTTTTCTTGTATAAAATGACTAATATGGTAATGTTTTACATAATTGCACATGTATAACCTATATCTGATTGCTTAATGCCTTGGAGAGCGGGGAGGAGGGGAGGGAGGGAAAGAGGGATAAAATTTGGAACCCAAAGCTATAAATAAAAATGTCTATTATTTTTTTTTAAAAAAGAAAGTTGAATGTAGCAGGTGCTTAAGGACAGCTTCCCTGTAGCATCCTGCTCTGGGGCAAATGCATGAATAAGCCCTAACTGGAACACAAGCCTCCTGCTGAAGAATTTCCTTCCTTCTGGCTAACACTGTGGAGGGATGGCTGCTTTCCAGAAATGCACTGTTTGGCAACCTGGTCATTCTTGCCCTTTGGAGCAACATGAGTAACCTAGAACATAGCCCATTAGTCCATTGCTTACTTTGTCGTGGACCTTGAGTATTTTTCAGTGGAACCAGAATGACAGTGGATTCAAAACATTTGAGTACGTGCTTCCTAACTGAGATACAAGAGTTCTCTTGCATTAAAAATCTAAAGAGGGAGCCCGGACCCTTCTTGCAGGGAAAAATGATGGTAGAGAACAAGTGTGCAGCATCACAGAGAAATGCTGATTGGATTATTGATACTTGAGGCTGAAACAGATGCCAGAATTGAGAGGAAGATGGTTAATATAAAGCCTACCATGGTGCTGAATGCAGCGTCTGGCCTGGTCTTCAGGAGTCATTAAGGTCAGTCTCTACATGATATTTGAAGCAACCTTCAGCACCGCTGCCAAGAGCTCATCCAGCTTCGACTCAGAGAACCCTAGGAAGGGCAGAATGAGTTGGTCAGCAAGTATTTTTTTTTTCTTCTTTTCCTTTTTTAAAAATGTAATAAACGTTTTTATTTATAGTTTTGAGTTCTAGTTTTTATCCCCCCTTCCCTCTCTACTGCCATCTCCCTGAGGCAGTAAGCAATCAGATATGGATTATACATGTACAATTATGTAAAACATTCCCATATTAGTCATTTTGTACAAGAAAATTTGAATAAAAGATAAAAATGAAAGAAAGTGAAAACAAGCATGCTTCAGACTGTTCCATCAATATCAGTTCTTTCTTTGGAGGTAGATAACATGTTTCATCAATAGTCCTTTGGGATTGTCTTGGATCATTCAGCAAGTATTTCTTTCTTTCTTTTTTTTTTTAAATAAAAGTATTTTATTATTTTCCAGTTACATGTAGAGATAGTTTTCAACATTTGTTTTTATAAGATTTCTAATTTCTAATTTTTCTCCCTCCCTCCCCTAGACAGCAGGTAATCTGATATAGGTTATATATGTACAATAACATTAAACATATTTCTGCATTATTCATGTTATAAGAGAAGAATCAGAGCAAAAAGGAAAAACCTCAAAAAAGAAACACAACAGCACCAGAAACAAAAGAAATAGTATGGTTCAATCAGCATCCATATTCCACAGTTCTTTTTATTTCTGGATTTGGAGAGCCTTTTCTATCATGAGTCCTTTGGAACTTTCTTGTACTGTTGTATCGGTGAGAAGAATCTAGTCTATCACAGTTGATCAATACATAATGTTGATGATATTGTGTACAATGTTCTTCTGGTTCTGCTCATCTCACTCATCAACAGTTCATACAAGTCCTTCCAGGTTTCTCTGAACTCCTCCTGCTCATCGTTTATTACAGCACAATAGAATTCCATTACATTCATATGCCACAACTTGTTCAGCCATTCCCCAATTGATGGATAGCCCCTCAATTGACAGGCAAGTGATAAAGCATTAAGTGTACATATACTGGTAGCTGTATTTACAATCCTGTACACAGGCAGCCCAGGCCATAGGGTTGTCTTCTCATTGGAAGTAACAGTGGGATTCAGCAGCCCCCTGGGTGTCTGAGCATCCTTTTAAGGATGACAGTGATTACCTCTTGGTGTGAGGAAGGGGCTAGAAAAGGTGCCCTAAAAATGGTTTGCTTACCCAACCTTGACCTGATTACCATGCCAGGTGAGGCCCTTGTGTGACTAAAAAACAAAAATATGCACAAAAACTTCTGCAAAGATCATTCCATTCATCATCAGTATATGGAATGTATGCACACTTATAGACAACACAAAATACAGTAGACCTGAAAGATGAACAACTCTTGTTGCAAGAGAACTCAGCAGGTATTGCATCCAAATAACAGGTTGGCAAATGAAGGTCAGCATCCCAAAGTTGGAGCTGTATGCACATTTTTCTGGCCACAGTGAAGGGGAGCACTGTGAAACTGGCATAAGTTTTGCAATCAAAACTAATCTAGTCAATAAACTTGGATATTAGGAATGAGTGACTGGCTCATGACAATGTGATTGCCACTTGCAGGAAAATACCACACCATCATCATTAGTGCCTGTGCTCCCACCATGACGGACACTGATGAGGTCAAAGAAAAATGTTATGAAGACTTGGAGACCCTTATCATCAGAGTGCCCAAAGAAGACAAGCTTATAATTATGGGTGACTTTAATGCTAGAGTAGGCTCATATAACTAGTAGGTGGTGAGGAGTCCTAGGGAGGAATGGAGTTGGAAACTGTAACAGCAGTGGTCACTTAGTACTGAAGACTTGTGCATCTTATGACCTTCTTATCACCAGCACTGTCTTCCATTTACCTAAATGAAATAAAACTTAACTGGCATTTAATAGACTATGTGATTGTAAGGAGAAGAGACAGACAGGATGTGAGGGTCCTGAAGGCCCTGCAGAGGGCTGGACTGATCATAGACTTATCCTCTCCAAGCCAAATATTCATAATCAACAAAAGCAGGGTCCCCAAGGCAAAATGACTGCCAGAAGAAATAATGTCAAAAAAAAATTAAAGCACTTCTCTGAGTGGTAATAGTTTACTCCTAACTTGGAGAGAAAGTTGAGCTAACACAAGGTTGACAACAGTGGAGCAGAAAAGGAGCAGGCAGCTTTCAGAGATTTAGTGCACAGAACTGCATTTGCTCATCTTGGTAAGAACTCTCACAAACATCAAGATTGGTTTGATGAAAATGATGGAGAAATGCAGAAGCTGCTACATAAAAAATGAGAACTCCACAGGGTTTACCAGCAGGATAGTTCATCCATCCCTAAGACTGCAGTGTTTAACTCCATCAAAAGTAAAGTACAAGCCAAGCTTAGAGAGATGCAGGATTCTTGACTCAGTAGGAAGGCAGATGAAATTCAGTTTTATGCTGATAGTAACAATTCAAACTACTTTTATGATGCCCTGAAGGCTATTTATGGCCTAAAGACATAGGCTACTCAGTACTGATGGAGCCACATTGATTGGTGATAAGGACATGATCCTAGAGAGATGGCCCAAACACTTCCATAGTGTTCTCAACAGATCATCATTGATCAATGCTGAAGCCATTGACTCTTTACCTCAGGTTGAAGTCAGCACCTCTCTGGACAAATTTCCAACTGAAGAAGAGGTTTTGAATGCCGTTGGGCTCCTCTCCTATTGCAATGCATCTGGTTCTAATTCTATTCCAGTTGATATTGGGGAGGGGGGGGGGTCTTCCATTGCTCATACAAAAGCTGACTGAAAATTTTCATTTTATGCGGCAAGAGGAGGTTATCACCCAGGAGTTCAAGGACACCTCCATTGTCCATTTCTATAAAGGTAAAGGAAATAGAATGTCCTATGACAATCACAGAAGGGTCTTTCTATTAGTCATTGCTGGCAAGATTCTTGCCAGAGTCCTCCTTACTCTGCTGCTCCTTCACCTAGAAGACGGTCATCTACCTGAGAGCCAGTGCGGCTTCAGAAAGGGCAGAGGGACAGTTGACATGGTGTTTGCTGCCCAACAACTCTGGAGGAATGCCATGAACAGAACCAGTGCTTCAGTCTATATTCAGATGCCGTCAGCTTCTCTTTCTGTAGATGGACCTTCAGAGTTGTCTTGGATCATTGCATTGCTGAAAATAAGCAAGTCATTCACAGCAGATCATCGTACACTATTGCTGTTATTTTGTATACAGTACATTTCACGTTGCATCAGCTCATGTAGAACTTTCTGGGTTTTTCTGATAGCATTTTGCTCATAATTTTTTTTTATAGTAAACTACATATATATAGTACTTTTAAAGAGAGATTTCTTTGCAATAAACCCATGAAGTTGATTCTTGGAACAAGCAGTAATAGATAACATTTATATAGTACCTTATACCAGACAAAGAATTTTCTTCACAATAGCCCAGCAAAGTACCATATTTTATCATCATCAATCAATTCTCATCATAATTGTATCCCTCCTATTCCCTTCCCCAAGGTATTCCCCATCTTCATCCAATCATCATCAATCCATAAATCAATCATTACTCTATTTTCTATCTTCTTTCACCCTAGCCCTCCTAGAAAGTGATTTGCTTCTGACTGCCCCCTCTCCCAATCTGCCCTCCCTTCTTTCACTCCTCCCTCCTTATCTCCTTCCCCTCCTACTTTACTGAAAACATAGATAGATTACTCCACCCAATTGAGTGTGTGTTATTCCCTCCTTGAGCCAACTCTGATGAGATTAAGGTCTTTGAACCAGTTCTGATGAGTGTAAGGCTCATTCACTACTTAGCTTTGATAGATTACTCCACCCAATTAAGTGTGTATATTAATCCCTCTTTGAGCCATCTCTGATGAGATTAAGGTCTTTGAACCAATTCTGATGAGTGTAAGGCTCATTCACTGTCCTGCTCCTCCCCCTACTCCATAAGCCCTTTCCTGTTTCTTTCATGTGGGATTTCACCCCATTCTACCTCTTCCCTTCCTCCTCTACCAGTGCATTCCTCTCACTCCTCAGTTTACCCTAAAGATGTCATCATGGGGCAACTAGGTGACACAGTGGACAAAGCACCCACCCTGGACCCAGGAGGACCGAAGCCTGACTCCAGCCTCAGACACAAGACACTCACCCACTGTAAGACCCTAGGCATGCCACCCAACTCCAACCACCCCACAAAAAAAGATTTAAAAAAATGCTTTACAGATATCATCCCTTCATAATAAATTCCCACCTGTGCCCTCTGTCTAAATTTATTTCTATCATCTGCCCTAATACTGAGAAAGTTCTTATCAATTAGATATATCATCTTTCCATGTAGGAATGTAAACAGTTTAACCTTTTAACATCCCTCTTGATTTATTTTTCCTGTTTACCTTTTTATGTTTCTCTAGGGTCTTGTATTTGAAAGTCAAATTTTCTATTCAGTTCAGGTCTTTTCATCACAAATACCTGAAATTCCTCTTTTTTATTGAAGTCCCATTTTTTCCCTTGAAAGATTATACTCAGTTTTGCTGGGTAGGTGAATCTTGGGTTGTAATCCCAATTCCTTTGCCCTCTGGAATATCATATTCCATGCCCTCTGGTCCTTTAATGTAGAAGCTGCTAGATCTTGTGTTATCCTGACTGGGGCTCCACAGCACTTGAATTGTTTCTTTTTGGCTACTTGCAATATTTTCTCATTGACCTGGGAGCTCTGGAATTTGGCTATGATATTCCTGGGAGTTTTCCTTTTGGGATCTCTTTCAGGAGGTGATTGGTGGATTCTTTCAATTTCTATTTTGCCTTCTGTTTCTACAATATCAGGGCAATTTTCCCTGACAATTTCCTGGAAGATGATATCAAAGTTCTTTCCTTGATCATGGTTTTCAGGTAGTCCAATAATTTTCAAATTATTTCTCCTGGATCTGTTTTCCAGGTCAGCTGTTTTTCCAAGGAGATATTTCATATTGCCCTCTATTTTTTTTAAAATTTGGATTTTCTTTATTGTGTCTTGATTTCTCATAAAGTCATTAGCTTCTATTTGCTCTATCCCAATTCTTAAGCGATGATTTTCTTCAGAGAGTTTCTGTACCTCCTTTTCCATTTGGCCAATTTGGCTTTTCAAGCTGTTGACTTTTTTTTTTTTTAAGATCCTCCTGCATCACTTCCATTTCTCTTTCCATTTTTTTTCTCTACCTCTCTAACTTTACCTCCAAAGTCCTTTTTGAGCACCTCTATGGCCTAAGACCAATTCATATTTTTCTTGGAAGCTTTGGATGTAGGAGCCCTGATGTTGCTATCCTCTTATGAGGGTGCACCTCGATCTTCCTTGTTACTAAAGAAACTTTCTATAGTGTGCATCTTTCTGTCTGCTCATCTTGTCTGTCTTTTACTTGATTTTTAACTCCTTAAAGTGGAGCACTGTTTCCAGGCTGCTCTGTCCCAAGCTTCAGGGGGTCCCAGGTGGTATGATTTAAAGAGGGGCAGGTTTCTTCACTCACCTGGCCTGTTCTCTGGTCCATGGTTAACCTCAGGCCGACTTGCCAATTAACCCATCAACAAAACTTTGTGTGCTGTTGTTGTTAGCTCCAAGAAGCCTGCGCCCCTCTATGACCTGGGCTACCATCACTTAAGCCTACTTCCTGGTTCCCAGCAGGGGCAAAACACCCAAGTTCTGCCTCAGTGCCAGCAGAGACCCCTGTAATCTTCCCCTGGATCAGCCCTCTCACCAGACCGTGAGATTAATTCCAGAAGACCCTGGTACTGCAGCTGATTCAGAGGCTCCAGGGCTGTCTTTTTCTGGCGAGGCCTGCCTGGGACTGGATCTGTGTCAGCCTGACAGTGTGATGTTTAGAATCTAATGTGCGATCGCTTTGCCTGACCCCAGTTGGGTGAAGAAATTAGGGGGCAGCTAGATGGCGCAGTGGATAGAGCACTGGCCCTGGAGTCAGGAGTACCTGAGTTCAAATCCGGCCTCAGACACTTAACACTTACTAGCTGTGTGACCCTGGGAAAGTCACTTAACCCCAATTGCCTCACCAAAAAAAAAAAGAAATTAGCTAAGACTTACTGATAAATTTGGCAATAGTCTAGGATTTTAAGTATTTACTAAAGTGTACTAGAAGTTAGTGAAGAGAGAGAGGGTGAGAACAGATCTCTTAAAGAATGGAAAAACCTAGCTTAGCTCTATCTGGGATAGACAGAGAGAAAACCTCGCCTTCACCTAGCAGCCCACACTTCTAAAAGAGAACATATGAAGTTCTGAAAGTTAGGAGATCTGTCTACTTTGCCTGCTTCTCCCACTACACGCTTGTTCCCCAGCGAAAGAGAGTGATTCTCAGCGGCTTTTCCCAGAAGCCCCCTGTCCAGCAGGAAGCAGGGCAGTCCCCACACACAGCTCCAAGTCAATTGGCTGGTACATTGATTGACATGACTTACAGACATCTATGAATAGATCTAACTTCCAGACATCAGGCCGCTTCCAGATGCTAGTCACACGCTTTCTTTTCGGGGTGGGGGTGGGGCGTTGCTCTGGTTCTCACAATGTCTTTCTCAGCAGGGGGTGGCACTGTGATTCTCACACTACCCCCTGTGCTTCATGAAGAAACATCGTTTCCTTACATGAAGCAATAACATTACAGATACTTATGACTAACAAAGTAAAAGGGAACGAAAAGAGAAAAATAATTGAGCGATGCATTGGCACCTTGATTCTCACAACTGTGGGGTTGAGTTCCACTCCCACCCCTGCACAGCAGCCCCTTCTTGCTGACCTTCTAAACCGTCTTTGGCTTGAAAATTATCCCAGCCTATTTTTTTGTTGGTTCTGCTGATCCAGGAATTGTCCTATGGCATTATTTGTAGGTTTTGGGGAGCAATTGTGTTGTGAGTTCCAAGAGCTTACTGCTTTTCCTCTGCCATCTTGTCTCCGCCCCAGGAAATGGAAGATGAAATTCAACAAGGCTAGATAAAAAGTCTGATTTGTTCCAAAAAACAAGTACAAGATGGAGGAGACCTGGTTAGATAGCATTTTGAGAAGGATCTTGAGGTTTTAGTGGCCTTCAAGGTCAGTATAATTTAGTAGTTTGATAGAGGCTTATGTGATCTTGGCCTGCGTTAAGAGAAAGGTCATAATCTCACTGTACTCTGCTTTGGTCAGACCACATCTGGAGTTTCGTGTTCACATATGGGCATCCTACTTTAAGAAAAGCAGTCGATGAGCTGGTGAGAGTCCAGAGGGCAGTTAGGGTAGGTAAGAGCTTCCTCAGATAAGCAGTTGTTTCTAGCCTGGAGAGCAGAAGGAGGGAAAGAGGGGTCTGGGGCTGACGTGATAGCTGCTTTCAGATATTTGAATGGCTGTCATATGAAAGAGGGATTTGGGCTTGTTCTTCTGTGGATTTAACCCCAGGAGATCTAGGTAGAAATTATGAAAATTTTGACTGTCAGGATAAACCCCCTGACACCTGGAGCTGTCCAGCTGTGAAATGGGATGTTCCTCAAGGTGGTGGGTTCTCCCTTAATAAGAAATCTTCAGTGACCAGCTCTTTGTACAAGTACAGAATTTCATTCACTCATCTCCAGCCAAAAGTTTGTTTTCCTCAAAGGAAAATGGTCAGAGGACTGCCATGTGGGCAGTTCCCCTAACAGTCAGGGGCCTGGTCTCCTTTCAAATATTTAAAACTTAAATTGTCCCAGGTTATCCCAAAGTATCAAATATGAAGAATGGAGATGGGGACGTTGGGTGGGAAGAAATTTTTCCTGTGTGAGAGATTGAGGAATTCTCTTCATACATCCTTGTGTTAAGAGTTCATATTTATATAAAACCTGTAATTTGCAACAGCCCTTTTGTCTTTGCTGGGTAGTTTGAACATTTCCCCTGTTGTGCAGCTGCACAGATAAAATGACTCGCCAAACCTCACATCACTAGTGAGTACTGGTCTCACAGACTGAACCCTGGTTTACACCGATTGTCATATAGCATGTTGGCTGAAATTCATTATGTTATAGCAGGGCCTTGTGTGTATCTTGCGACAATGCCTGCCTCTCTGAACAGTAATTACATTTGCTAAGTAGGCAGCTTGGGGTGCCAGAGTGCACAGAGCACTGGGACTCTGGAGTCAGGAAGCCCAGAGTTCAAATGTGGTGCCTAACACTTAGGAGCAGTGTCACCCTGAGCAAGTCACTTCATCTGTGCTTGCCTCAATTTCCTTATCTGTAAAATAGGGTTGTTGTGAAAGTCAAATGACATAATATTTGTTAAATGTTTAGTACATATTTAGTGCTATCTTAATGTTATTGTTGTTACATTATGTTATGGACAGGGAAACTGAGGCTCTCAGCTATTCAGTACTTGAGTCATATGTTGTTGTTTGCCCTCCATCTTTGAAGAGGACTAATGGCATCACAAGGATGATGTCTTGACTTGTATGTAAATTGGATATAAGTGGAGCAGAGCTGCCTAAAGTCATCAGTCTCTCTGTTCCAGGGTCATCAATGTCCAGTGGCAAAACAAAGGTCAAGGTGACTGGTGATGGCCCAGGATGCAGTGGGTGACCTTGGGTTTCCTAAATTAAGTCATATGGCAGATATGGGAAAAGAACCCAGTTTATTAGCCTCTGAGGCTAGGACGATACCCAGCGCTATAATTTTTTTGCCTGTCTATAAAGTTTTTTTTAAAAAGCTTTAATATGAATTGAAAGCCCATTCTAAATCAACTATTGAAAACAGTCATGTTTTTTAAGCAGTCCCCCTCCTCCCCTCAAATAATGGTGCTATTTGTGGTAGAAGGTTTAAAAAATTGCATTAACTCAGTAAATTCTTTCTGTGGCAGCCCTATAAAGTTAAATAATTCTGTGTGTGGTTTCCTCTATCATGACTGCCGCGCCTCCCAGCCTTAAAAAACTCAGGCAGCCTAAAGCCGCTCACCTCCCCGGCCCGTGATGGGACTTAAAAGAAAAACGTTTGGCTGCGTCGGAATCCTGAGGAGCAGCTAAGTGGTTTTCTCTGTCTGGAGAAATTTGGAAAGAGGGAATTATTCCAGCCCAGCAAATGGTAGTTGTTGATGGGCATGCTGACAGATAGGCCCTGCTGGCGAGCTGCTCAGTGCCACTGTCACGAGAGGTCACTATGGGACACACTGGGAGACTGGCTTGTGTGCAGCTGTGCCCTATGGTCCTCAGCACACACAGAGAGGGCTCCAAAAATGCTAAGTGATTTCCATAAAAACCATTTATTCTGTTCTCCATCTTAAGCCAAATTTTTGTTGTTTATGGCTTCCTGTACCCAACAGTTCCTGATTGTCTGTCTCAGAAAGCAAAACATGTCCTGCGTGGATGAAGCTGCTGAAATGCCTCTCAGGCATTGTTTATGAGTCTGCGCTCTTTATTTTCAGAGAGAAAGCGAATACTTTAATGTCTTCCATATTCCATAAATCTGTCGCATGCTACAATTCAAAGCTGTGTGTGTTTTTGTTAGAAGGTACTTCTGGTTGTACTTAAGACAAGCTGCCTAGAATGTGAGCCGTATTTGGGTGGTGGTAGTCATGGTGGCTTCCCCCAGGGGGGAGTTAACACTACTTGGAGGTGCTCTTGGGATTTTGGTTCCATCAGGTGGGGTCACAAAAGGTGTTGTAAGGGCAGCAGAAGTTCAAGCCTTTCAGGACTGTTGGGAATCTTTGGCCTTGTCCTGCCTGTGCTTAGAATTTTTTTTCCTCCTGTCCCACTGACCAAGCCTTTCACTGCTTGAGAAATCACAGCTAAGTGGCATGGAGGACATTCCAACTCAGTAATGTGAGCAGAGAAAAATTGTCTTTGATTTTCCATGAAGTTAATGTTCTGGCAACTGGGCGGAGAGAGGTGATTGACCAGTACTTGTAGATATCCAAGATTTCTGCTTTGGTGCAGTTCGAGAGGCCAGGACCTTGCTAAGCCAAGTGAGTAGCAATCATGAAGGGAAAATGAAATACTGAACAAGAAGACCACGGAAGTCTGGAAGGTAAAAGAGATGTGGAAGAAAAATGAGAGTTGACTTAGAACACTGGTTCATTCAGATGCCCACAGGCTTACAGTAACATATCTCACAGCAAAGATGACGAACTTTGATGGTGGTTGGTGCCCTAAAAAGCTTAGCTAATTAGTGGAAATAATGAATGGGCATGGAAAACTATTCCCTTCTGACTTCATTTATATCACTGGTTTTGAAATTGTGTTCTTCAGAACCCTAGGGTTTGACAAGGGTTCTCCTGGGGTTTCATGGAAGAAAGTAGAGTCCCAATACATAGGTCTAATTTGTGACTACTGTCTTCCCTTCCCACCCCTGTGGTTGGGGATCTGGGCTCAGAGAAATAGTACAGAGTGGTGTCCCCCCTCATCTATTGAGCCTAAGTTTCATGTTCTGTTCAGATTCCCTTAACCATAGTGACTTTTTAGTTTTAATTCAGTAGACATTCAATAGCTGGACCATTCATCCAGCCCTGAAAGTGTAGGGCTGGGGCAGCTAGGTGGCGCAGTGGATGGAGCACCAGCCCTGGATTCAGGAGGACCTGAGTTCAAATCCGGCCTCAGACACTTGACACTTACTAGCTGTGTGACCCTGGGCAAGTCACTTAACCCCCATTGCCTCACTTAAAAAAAGAGAAAGTATAGGGCTACATAGAGCAGGCAAAATAGCAAATATGGTTCGTACCTCTAAGGGACTTGAGGTCTTTTTTTTTTTTCATCAAAATGTAATGGCTAAAAACAATGAGCTTGGATTCCATTCCTTATGGAGGGCTTTCCATCTAGATGCCCCATTGCAGTTCAGTAGACATTTGTTATCACCAGGGATTGGAATGTTGGTGATGATTACAGTTGTTCCTGACAACTGCTCATGTCTGTCACCTTAAGAATCACAACAACCCTATCAGGTAAATCTTGCAAATATTTGTATGCCCGTGGTATAGAGCAGGAAGTTGAGACGCAGTAAGGTTAGGTGATCTGTAAATAGTCCTTGGCATGGCCAAAATTTGGCCCCTGGACTCCCACTGTGGCCCTCCTTCTGACGTGCCAAGTTGTATTCTAAGGGGAGTGGTTCAGGTGTCAGCCCAGGTGGCTCATTTTACACCACCGCTTTCTTTGCCCCATTGTCTGTTTCTTTGTTTGTCATCCTTTTCTTTCCTGGGCATTTCTGCTAAGTCTCTTGCCTCAGTGTGAAGCTAGCACTTCTCTTTCAAATTCTTCTTGAGCGGAGTGTGATAGCTTCCCCCTCTACAGATCCCTCTCTTCAAAAAAGGGATGCTGATTGAAAAGTTGAAGAGGATGATAGAAGGGGAGAAGATGGGGAAAGAAAAAGAAGAAGAATGTTTAGGAACTTCATTAACTCGCATGCCAGCGTCTGCTTAGCTGTACCTGATTTTGATCATTCTCCTCTCCTGGGATTGTATTTCGTTATATAGGAGAAATCCTATCTGATCTCATTTGTAGCAGTGGAGCCTCAGGAAGGGAGAGCAGAAGGCTGGGTCCTTAGGATTTCTGACCCAGCTGGGAAGGATTCTATTTTCAGACTTTATTTCCCTTGTGTGCCTTTTTACAGCACCTTTTTATTTGGCCATGTGTTTTGGCCAGCTCATGGTGCAAAGTGGAACTCTGGGCTTTGAACTTGGCGTGTTGGGTTTTTCTTTCCCTTTTTTCTTAAGTCAGAGTGATTATAAGGCTTTCCCAGCCACTGTGACCAGAGTGATTTACCCCCCAAAAGGAAAGCCTTTTTCCACAGGCTGGGCAGGTCTGCTTTGTTCTGATGATGAGGTCAGAAATAATATTATTAAACAAGACCAGGACAGCTTTGGGCTGGCCTTCTCCTGTCACAGGCCCATGGCAGGGTGGCCATTCATTTTTGTATGTGCCCCCGGCAGCTGCAGTTTTCACACATCTATATCATTCTCAGCAAATCAAGACCAAAGCTTTGTTGTTGTGACTAGTGTCTGTCAGGAAACGCGTTAGCACAGTCCAGTGAAACATGTGCTCAGGGGGCAGCCTTTCTTGCCAACTGCAGCTGTGATCCAGTGTGCACTCTAAACGTTCTGGAAGTATTGGGGGGGGGGATTTTATGGTTGGAACTTGCCCAACAAGCGTATATGGTACACTGATTGTCCAGACCTGACTTTCAAGTGAGCCCTCTGGGTTCAGCAGACGGTTTCCTTGCAGCCCCAGATTGCCACATGGTCTTGAATCCTTTGGAATTTTGGGAATCGGGAAGGAGGCAGATGTGGGGCCTGGCCACTGCTCTGGAAGAGGAGGCGGCTGGTGTCACGCTCCTCTTAGGACTGCAGGAAGATTCATGGGGTGATCGAATCTTCCCCAGAAATGCTGCTGTGGATTGGTTTGATTTTTCCCCACTTTGGTCCAATGTCTGGTAGAGGGAGGAGGTCAGAAGATTGAGATTAGGGCTTATTTTTCCTTTGTTTCTTTGCTGGGCTTACTGCATTTCATTCAGTGTATGTTTCAGATGCCTCACACACTTTGGGTGATTCATCCATCCTCAGGGCCCCCCCAGAAGGCAGGAAGGCTTAGCTCTTAGTTTGCCTCTGGCTGTTTTTGAGAATGATATTTGGATTGGAATAGAGAGAACAAAAATCCCTTCTTGGGAGTTGTTATCCAGGATAAGTTAGGAACAGGGAAGAGAGCACTCAGCTTCTCTTAGGAGTTTAAGACATTTGTCCCAGATAAATAGTTAATCCTAATAATAATGATCTTCTGGCAAGCTTGTGTAGTAGACGCTATTATTCGGTCATTTTATAGATGAGGAAACTGAGGCTAGGACTTGACCTAAAGTGACTTATCTAAAATCAGAGCTAGTAAGTTCCCTAAGGAAGAATTTGAATTTAAGTCTTTAACTTGATATCCTAAGGTACTGAAGGAACTAGCCAGTTTGATTAACAATTGGCTAATTTGGTTTCTGAGCCATTGCCAGTCATCTCTGAGATTATGGAGACTGGGAAAGATATGGAGTTAAAATGGACAAATGGCCCAATTTTTTTTTTTTTTAGTGAGGCAATTGGGGTTAAGTGACTTGCCCAGGGTCACACAGCTAGTAAGTGTTAAGTGTCTGAGGTCGGATTTGAACTCAGGTCCTCCTGACTCCAGGGCTGGTGCTCTATCCACTTTGCCACCTAGCTGCCCCCCAAATGGCCCAATTTTGAAAAAAAGGAAGAGAATGGCATTTGCAAGCTATGTAATAAGCCCATGAGCAAGGCTCTGATTCCTGGCACCCAACAGACCAGATTATGAAAGGAATAGTTGGAGGAGTAGTTGTTGTTCTTCATCCTTCATTTTCTTTTATCTTTTTTTAAAAAATTAACTTGTTTAGCATTTTCCCCTAGTTACATGTTAAAAAAAACAACACATTTTTTTACATTGATTTTTTTCTTTTTTTATTTTGCAGGGCAATGAGGGTTAAGTGACTTGCCCAAGGTCACACAGCTAGTAAGTGTCAACTATCTGAGGCTGGATTTGAACTCAGGTCTTCCTGAGTCCAGGGCCAGTGCTTTATCCACTGTGCTACCTAGCCACCCCCTTCACATTAATTTTTAAAAAACTTTCTGTTCTAGATTTTCTTCCTCCCACCCTCCCCGCCCCTCCCTAAGAAATCAAGCAATTCAATATAAGTTATACATGTGCAGTCATGCAAAACATCTCCACATTAGTCAGGTTGTGAAAGAAAACAGACAAAATAACTTTAGAAAGAGGAACTAAAAAAATATATACTTCAATCTTTATTCAGATACCATCAGTTCTTTCTCTGTAGATGAACTGCATTTTTCATAAGTCCTTCTGATAGCATCCTGCTTATCATTTTTTTCCACAGTTACTATTGCTAACTGTATTACCCTCTATCCTATTTCTTCTCCTTGTTATTTACTCTATTTTCTATCTTCTTTCACCCTATCTCTCCTCAAAAGTGTTTTGCTTTTTACTGCCCCCTCCTCCAATCCACCCTCCCTTCTTTCACCTCTCCCCCCTTATCCCCTTCCCCTGTCATTTTCCAACAGGGCAGGATATATTACTATAGCCACTTCAGGGTGTATGTTCCTTTGAGCCAATTTTGATGAGAGTAAGGTTCATTCCCCGCTCCTTCCCCATCTTCCCCATCTTCCCCATCTTCCCCATCTTCCCCTCCACTGCATAAGCTTTTTCTTGTTTCTTTTATGTGAGCTACTTTACCCTTTCCCTTTCTTCTAGTGCATTCCTCTTACCCCTTAACTTTATTTTAAAGATGTCATCATGGGACAGCTAGGTGACACAGTGGACAAAGCACCAGCCCTAGACCCAAGAGGCCCCAAGCCCAAATCTGGCCCGAGACATAAAGCCACCCCACCCTGCCTGCCCCCCACACAAAAAGGAACAAGAAAAACCAAATGTTTTACAGATATCATCATTTCATATTCAATTCACACCTGTGCCGTCTAAGTATATTCCTTTCGGCTGCCCTAATACTGAGAGAGTTCTTATGAGTTAGAAGTATCATCTTTCCATGTAGGAATATAAACAGTTTAACCTTTTAACATCCCTCTTGATTTATTTTTCCTGTTTATCTTTTTATGTTTCTCTAGGGTCTTGTATTTGAAAGTCAAATTTTCTATTCAGTTCAGGTCTTTTCATCATGAATACCTGAAAGTCCTTTTTTACATTGAAGTCCCAATTTTTCCCTTGAAAGATTATACTAAGTTTTGCTGGGTAGGTGATTCTTGGGTTGTAATCCCAATTCCTTTGCCCTCTGGAGTATCATATTCCATGCCCTCTGGTCCTTTAATGTAGAAGCTGCTGGATCTTGTGTTATCCTGACTGCGGCTCCACAGCACTTGAATTGTTTCTTTTTGGCTACTTGCAATATTTTCTCATTGACCTGGGAGCTCTGGAATTTGGCTATGATATTCCTGGGAGTTTTCCTTTTGGGATCTCTTTCAGGAGGTGATTGGTGGATTCTTTCAATTTCTATTTTACCTTCTGTTTCTAGAATCTCAGGGCAATTTTCCCTGACAGTTTCCTGGAAGATGACATCTAAGCTCTTTCCTTGATCATGGTTTCCAGGTAGTCCAATAATTTTCAAATTATCTCTCCTGGATCTGTTTTCCAGGTCAGCTGTTTTTCCAAGGAGATATTTCATATTGCCCTCTTTTTTTTTTTTAATTCATTTAGATTTGCTTTATTGTGTCTTGATTTCTCATAAAGTCATTAGCTTCTATTTGCTCTATCCCAATTCTTAAGTGATGATTTTCTTCAGAGAGCTTCTGTACCTCCTTTTCTATTTGGCCAATTTGACTTTTCAAGCTGTTGAATTTTTTTTTTCACGACTCTCTGCATTACTCTTATTTCTCTTTCCATTTTTCCTCTACCTCTCTTATGTTATCTTCAAAGTCCTTTTTGAACCTTTCCATGCCCTGAGAACAGTTCATATTTTTCTTGGAAGCTTTGGATGTAGGAGCTTTGACTTTGTTATCTTCTTCTACCTTGTCACCAAAGAGCCTTTTCGATGGTCCGCTGCTTTCTCTGCCTGCTCATCTTGCCCTCCTGTTTCTTGCCTTTTAACTCCTTCTTAAAGTGGAGCACTGCTTCCAGAACACACTGTCCCAGGCTTCCCCTCGAGTCTGCTTACTGGTTCAGAACATGAGAGCTCCAGCAGAGACCCCCTACTATTTCTCCCTGGCCAACTGGTGGACCCCCTCACCAGTCCATGAGCCAAGTTTCAGAAGGAGCCACTGAGGCTGATGATTCCAAGACTCTAGTGGCGTGGCCCTCCTGGGGCTGGATCTGCACTGTGTGCTGCACTCCTCTCTCACCCCCGTACAGCAGACCTTCTCTGCTGCCCTTTTAAGAAGTCTTTGGCTGGAAAATGATCTCACTCTGTTCTTTTGTGGGTTCTGCTGCTCTCGGCATTGTCTTATGGCATTTTTGAAGGCATGTGGATGGATTGAGGGGAGCTCCCAAAGTTAAAGCCTTTCTTCCTCCATCCTGGCTCTGCTGCATCCCCCCCCCCCTCTTCATTTTCAAAGAGGAACAGTGACACCAGGGGCTGATGTCTTGACTCTCAACTGAATTGCATGTCAGTGAGGCACAGCTGTGCAAAGTTGTCAGCCTCACACGCTCTTCCAGAGTTATCACCGCCCATCGGCAGGGCAAAGGTCAGAATGACTGGCAGTGGCCTGGAAAGGGAACACAAGAATAATTCATGTCACACTTACTTTATTTCCTTCTTCACATGTTTACTAAGCTGACAGATTAGAGGAATATTGTAGATCTAATTCACCTACATTTTGGTTAACAGTTAGATTCTCTCCTGTTTTTGAGGAAAGAACAGAGAAAGTTTGTTGTTGAGTTGTTGAGTTGTGTTCTATACTTGGTGACCCCCACTGGCAGTTTTCCTGTCAAAGATAATGCTTTGCCATTTTCTTCTCCAGTTCATTTTACAAATGAGGAAACAGAGGTAAGCGACTCACCCAGGTTAAGTGTCTGAGGCTGGATTTGAATTTGGGCCTTCCTGACTTCAGGATGGGTGTTCTATTTACTGCACCACCATAGAGAGAGCTATGGCCTAGGTAATAGTACATTTCACTGGATTCTGAACTGGTAGAATGCCAATACTGGTGTAACAGAGTCAGATTTCAAAAAGATCTGACTAAGCCAGAGTATGGGCCCAACTCTTGTAAAGACTCTCTTTCCTCAGTTTCCTCCTCTGTCCTTATTTGCCCACAGAATGTATACCCAGGTGAGGGCTGGGTTCACCTCAATCAGGCTCATCAGGAGGTGACTGTTAAGTTTTTAGGGTGAATATTTACATCTTGAAAATCAGCAAATGCTGTGAACCAGGGCTTGAGTTATTGTTTTATTGACAATGAGGGAGGAAATGTTGGTCATGCAAATTAAGCTCTATGTGTGTGATGTGCATTGTGCTGCTCTTCTGGAGAGGCCCTTGTTAATTGTTTCTCCCCACAGCACTGTGCACGCCCTACAGTCACTGTCAGCTTCCTTTTGTCTTTTTCTTGCTGGTGGTAAGATGTGTAATACATGCTCATTTTAATTGGATTGAAAGATGAACCTTAATGAGGACAAATGGAAAGTCTCACCCTTGGGTTTCAAAAATCTGTTTCCTAAGTCTAAGTGGCAGGAAGGATGGGTACCTAGCAGATCTTAGGAAAAAGCTAAGGTTACCGCTGTGGGTTCAGTCTAATGCAACAATGTGATGTTGCAGCCAAGAAAAGTAAGGCTGTCTCAGGGAGCTGATTGTCCTTCTGGATTCTTCCCTGATAGGCCAGAGCTAGTCTTTCATATTCAGTCCTTGATGCCATATTTAGGATGGACATTTTGACTTGAGAACATATGAAGACTGGCAGCCAACACGGTGAAGGACATCATCCCATCCTCTGGTCCATCACTCACTCTTTGTGGCAGTGCCATAGCCTCCTATTATAGAGACTCCCTGAGGCACACTATGTTCTTTTTCTTATATTCCATGTCATAATTTGAATAGATACTTAGAATTACAAGGGATCTGGGAGGATAAGTCATCTAGTCCAACTTTATAACCCAGCAAAGGAATTCAGTTTAGTATTTGCTAAGTTCCTACTGTATGCAAAGCAGTATCTTGGAGATTCAAAACCCAAACTGTGCCTGCCTTCAGGGAACTTGAAGGCTGTAATTCCTTTGCATAACAAACTTGAGAGATGGTCCTCTGACTCATCCATTGATTGAACACTGTATGTGGTGAGCTCCTTATTTAGACATTTTCATTTAATCATTAGAAAAAATTTCCTTCTGTTTATCCTCAACTGCCTCCCTATCTCTGCCTTTTAGTCCAACTTGTGTGATTTGGAGGAGAATAATTCCTAATACATTTAGCCATGGTGGCCCACTCAAGATAACTATATTTGGTTTAACCTGGCTGAGTGTCCCCATTTTCTTCATGTGTTCCTCATATAAAATGGTTTCTTTACACACACACACACACACACACACACACACACACACACACACACACACACACACACACACGTTAGATCCTCCCTGGAGGATTTATGGGAGAGCATCAGCAAAGTTTAGGTAGTACCTGAACCCCGGGATGGGGTGTGAAATGCTCAGTTGGAGGGAGTGCCCAGCGTGGTCAAGTCAGCAATGCCCTGAGTTAGCTGTGATGAGCTGGACCAGGTGAGATAGCTAGAAGTGGTGTAGGAAGGGGTATTAGGGGCCATCTCATCCAACCCCCATTTCTTTAGAGTGTGGGCTTTTAGAGGGAAGGAATGCATTCTTTTATACATTTTGGGGGGTGGGGCACTGAAGATTAAGTGACTTGCCCAGGGTCACACAGCTAGCAAATGTCAAATATCTGAGGTCAGATTTTAACTCAGGTCCTCCTGAATCCAGGGCTAGTGCGCTTTTTTTTTTTTTTTTTAGTGAGGCAATTGGGGTTAAGTGACTTGCCCAGGGTCACACAGCTAGTAAGTGTTAAGTGTCTGAGGCCAGATTTGAACCCAGGTACTCCTGAACCCAGGGCCGGTGCTCTATCCACTGTGCCACCTAGCTGCCCCAAGGGCTAGTGCTTTTTCCCTGTGCTACCTAGCCGCCCCCTTCTTTTGTACATTATGTGCTCCCTCTTATACCCCCATACCCAATAGATGTTAGTGCAGATATTAAAAGGAGGGAAGGAAACAAACATTTATTAAGCACCTAGTATGTGCCAGACACTGCACTTTAGAAACATTCTCTCATTTAGTCCTCACAACCCTGAGAAATAGGTGTCATTGTTATCACTGTTTTATAGATGGGGAAACTGAGGCAGATAGAAGTAAAGTGAGTTGGCCAAGGTCATGTAGCTAGTAAGTAGTTGAGGCCAGATTTGCACCCTGTGAGTCTGTGTTAACATAACTGCACCAGTTAACAGTACACAGTGGTGTGGCTGCACAGACATGATCCATCTTTCGGATTCATTTTGATGGTCAGCGCCTCTGCAGGCACTGTGTGGCAGGCTCTCATCAGTGCCAGCCCAGCTGACCCTTCTTTCTCACTCACCTCTGCTCCCATTGGTTGGCTGCAGGAGCAGCCTGTTTGCAAGTGGCAGGAATAGTTATCAGCTTTGGAACAGGAGTTGGCAATTGTGTTACAGATGTTCAGGAACACACATTTCATGACTGGCTTTGCAAGGAAAAACTGAAAGTGTGAACAGCTGTTGGTGCATCACATTTGCATTTTCTGAGCGTTTCAAGTGAAGATAAAACATTAGCAGCTGTGACTCTATCGCTTTCTCATTTGACCCACTGCCCCCGGGTACTTTATACATTGATGTCATCAGGCTGTCAGATCCTGGTGAGAACTGTGGCGCGAGCGGGACGGATGAAAACAGGCCAATGATTCCTTTTCAGTTAGTCTGCTTTTTGACTAGTCCTTCTGGAACTTACTGAGAGGGTTGGGGTTGCCATTCAAACAGACTTTGATTTAGGAAGCCCATTGGAAGTATGACTATAAGCAGTGCACACTTTGAAGACGACCCGTTTGTGGCCTTCTCCTCTTGTGGGGTTGATGGCAGATCTGGTATTGTTTCTCTCTTGAACAGTGTGTCTTTAAGAGACTTCGTTTTGCTTGGGAGCAGATTTGTGTTTCCCTCTATTTCTCTGTGCGTGGCCCGGAAGAAAAGCTGGAGGGCATACTGATGACATTCTATAACCTCACTACGGATGATATTCATTAATAATTTGTGTTTCCAGACTAAGGATTTCCAAATGTGCTCCCTAGCAATACAGCATGTAGGAGCCGAGAGATAAAACTTGCCCTGTTCTTACTATAATTTTGGGTGCAGCCAGGGATGCCCATAAGGGCGAACTGAGAGGGATTCCACAGAACAGCAGTGAAGAAAATTAAAGGTGTGTGTGTGGGTGTAACTTACATTTGCTGAGCGCAAGGCATTGCTGAGACAGCTGGTTAATAGTGATTGGTTAAACCGTTTTCAGTTCCATGAAGAGCCGATGTTAGAGTGATTGTGGAGTTGCTGTTCTCCCCCTGCCTGGAAGATGGGATGAGAAAGAACAGGGTTTATCTTAGAGCAGGTGAGAATTGCGTTAGATAATAGGGCTGTCACCATTCTGAGAAATTGTGCTGAGAGCAGGTGGCTCTTCTGTCTGCTGATTTTCAAGAAAAGGCTAACCCTACCACCCCTTGAAATAGTTGGATGGTCCTTGAGATCCCTGCTAGTCCCCTAAGATTCAGATTACTGACCTTCTGGCATTGAGAGAGCGGGGGATGAGGAGGGACATGACATGAGCTTGAGTCCTTGCTCGAGGCCTGAGCTCAGTACAGCTTTGTTATCATAGATAAGTTCCGTATGAATACCCCGAGCCTTAAAGTTGAGTCAGGGGAGTGACGCGCTTGCCAAGCCTCAGGGATTTGGGTCTGAGGTTACAGTTCACTAGGCAGGGGGTTTATATTGTTCCCCATATTGTGATCTCGGGAACTTCCCAAACGTGAGGTCATCATTTGGTTAAGGTGGAAGAACATTTAGTTGGCTACTTGAATTCAAGTTATCACCTCTTGTTATTTAACCATTAGACCTGTTAATCTTATTGAAGTCTTCAGTTTTTATATTTAGCCTGCATAGGTAGTCAGATGCCGTATGCTGTTAATTTCTGGTTTCATGAAGTCCAGATCAAACAGCTGGAAATGATTGAAAGAAAACCGTGTTCTTTTGTTTAACAAGACAAAGCCCAGTGTGTATGCTGCTTCTGATGCTTCAAAGATGTATTTGTTCTTCGCTGGGTAACGAACAGCGAGGGCTGAGTTTTGAACTGTTTTCTCAAAAAATTACTTTTCCAGACAAAGGAGCAAAGCAGTGTTTGTTTAAATTGTTCTCGGGTACATAGAAGATCGTGTTTACAGCATGTCCATGACATTTGGAACCAGTGGGGAGCATTTGGATAGGTACTTAAAGTAGTTTCACCAAGTCCAGCATCTGCTAGTGTTGGAGCCTGTCTTTCTTTGAATGTCATCTGGGAAAGAGAGGCAGCCTGGTTGGTTGGTAGTAGTAGTTTTATGTGATAAGCAGAAATGAAGGCTCGTTCCTTCCTTCATTGGTTCATCGTGAAGCCATTGAGCTGCATGTTTAGTGAAGCTAGGCCTTGTCCACTCAGAAGGTGATGCTTTGCCAGGGCTGAGGCTTCCCCTGTTTCCCTGGTTCCCTTCAGGGCCCAGGCTGGATGGCTCACAGTGACAGCCTTCCCTCTGTTCCAAGTTCAGCGGTGACTTCCCCAGCAAAAACCATTCGAGTCTGTTTTGTGCAGCAAAAGAGGCTGTTGTGGGCTTCAGCTACGAGCGGTCTGCTGGCACAGCACAGGAGAAAACGCTCTTGAGATAGTCTGTACCCTTGTGGATGGAAGAGCTAGTGTTTGGCTTTTTTCTGGTCTCTAAGTCTGACTAACTGTTCAAAGGATCGAGCTGCTTGAAACCATTTTTAGCAGATCCTGCAAGCCGTAAAGATTATTCAGGGAGAGATTCCAGCAATTTTCTAGACTTTTAACAATCAATACCTTATGGAGAAGCATAGCTCTTGGCTGGATTAATAGCATAAACTGATGGACTTTCATAAGAGGGTACCTTTTTGATTCTTTAGAAGCCGCAATCTACCTCAAGCGGGCTTTCGAATGCCTTTGAATGGACTTTTCTGTTGTCAGAGATTTCCAAGATTGATGGTCTGGATGGTAGTTGAAGTCTCATTCAGTGTACTCTCATCTTGTCTGAATGGTCAGCGTTGGGTCCTTCCAGAGCAGATTTCTGTGGAGAAGCAGGATCTTTCTAGAATGTTTATTCTAGACCAGGGATGATCAGGTATTGAGCTAGAAGGGACATTAAAAGCAATCCAAGCACTACCTTCCCCCATTTCTCTTCCCTGCCCTCTCATTTAAAGGTGAGAAGACTAAGATCCAGATGGGTAGGGGGATTGTTCAGGGTCACACAGGGAGTCACAGAACTGGCATTTAGCCCCGGGTCCTCTGGACTGCCATGTAGCACCCATCTCTCCCGTAGCTAGGGAAACAGATCAGAAGCCGAGTTAAAGATTGTTTATCAGGGTGGAGTTTGTTCATCCGTCCCTCTTGAAACACATTTTGTTTGCCATGTAAACTGAACAAAGTAGGCCCAGAATGCTCTGCCTGGCATTTCAAGCCCTCCACAGCCTGCCTTCGAATCGCCTCACCAGGCTCATTCCATCTCATTTCCCTTTTCACATCGTGTTATAGCCAAAATGGGCGTCTTTCCCTTTTGTTCAGATTTGTAGGGAGAAGAATCAGAGACAAAGGATGGAGCTTTCAGTGCCTGCAGGCTAGATGAGGGGGTGGAAGATCAAGGATTCTTAATCTGGGGTCTGTGGACTTGGATGGAAAGAAAAAAATCATCTTTTATTTTCACTAACCTGTATTTGAAATTTAGGATTGCCTTCAATTATTAAAATTATTTCAAAAAGGACTTCATCAAACTGCCCAAGGGATCCAGGGTGCAGACAAGTTTAAGAACTCCTGATCTCTGTAGGACTTCAGCTATGGAGGAAGCAAGTTATGACGTTTCTTTTTTTTTTTTTAGTGAGGCAATTGGGGTTAAGTGACTTGCCCAGGGTCACACAGCTAGTAAGTGTTAAGCGTCTGAGGATGGATTTGAACTCGGGTCTTCCTGACTCCAGGGCCAGTGCTCCATCCACTGCGCCACCTAGCTGCCCCAAGTTATGACGTTTCTGTTGGAGGAGAGACTTGGCCCTCTTGGATCTTGTCTTTGCTCAAATGGCAGTGGGGGTAGAGTAGGAAAGAGCATTGTTCTTGGGAGTCAGGAAGGACCTGGCTTTGAACCCCACCTTTGAAGCCTGTTATGATAGTTGTCACTTTGTCACTTATGATGTGAACCTGAATGTTGCTCAAATTGTGCAGAAGATGTTCTAGATTTAGGGGAAACACAAAACTCAGCTATGACATAGACCCTTGCCCAGTCTAGTAGGATCTAGTGGGCTTGTCTACAGTCTCAGGAGCAGTTATGGAAGGTTGGCATTGAGAGTTCATCAGGGGGCAGCTTGGTGGCGCAGTGGATAAAGCACTGGCCCTGGATTCAGGAGGAACTGAGTTCAAATCCGGCCTCAGACATCTGACACTTCCTAGCTTTGTGACCTTGGGCAAGTAACTTAATCCTCATGGCCCCACCAAAAAATAAAGAGAGAGAGACAGAGAGAGAGAGAGAGAGAGAGAGAGAGAGAGAGAGAGAGAGAGAGAGAGAGAGAGAGAGAGAGAGAGTTAGTTCATCGGTGACCTTCAGTGTGATTTAATGGAGTACAGGCAGTTGGGGTCAGTTGGGAGGAGTAGGGTAAGAGAAAAAAGGAAGACTCAAATACAGCAATTCCGTAGGGTGTCTTGGGAAAGTCTGAGATATCAGGAAGAGGGGAAGAGGAGATGTTGGTTCTTGTGCTGAAAATGGTCAGACTGTAGCAAGAATCAGCTGCAGATGGGCTCGTCCTTTGGGCCAAGCTAAGCCCAGGCAAATGCACTCGGTGGTCATCACCACTTAATCCTGATGAACATCTCATAGTGGGCTCTCTGAACAGAATGCTCATACAACTCAGTTCTTATCTCTCCAAATGGATCCTGGGACAAAGCAGAGTTGGTCCTGGCTCAGCTCCTAGAGGTTTGGCCCTGGAGTCAAGTTGGGACTGAGGTCAGCATTCTTAAAGCTGAAGGCCTGCTATCTTTGTCACCTCTCATCTGGGCTGATCTCCTACATTGAGCTGATGAGTAGCAGTTATGGCGTATGGAGTTCTATTTAGAGAATCCTTGACAGCACTATTCCTGAGAGTTGTTCAACAGAGCCACGCAGGGCTACACTTGGAGGATGGGATCTTGGAAATGAGCCCCAAACAGCTTCTGTGGTTACTCTGAGCTCATTTGGGGCAGACGTGACATGAATACTCTTATCTCTTAGTTTTCAGTTTGGCATTTAGTCTTCTAGGTCTTTGTTCATTTCACTTTCGTAATCCTCCTTGGATTGTTCTATCTCTTCTTTGCTCTCCCTATTCCATACCTGTTCCCTTAAAAGGATGAAGTAGAAAGATGAAGAAGCATGATAGCCAAAGCCTGGGGGCCCGGCATCTGTCAACTCCTCTTCCATTGCCTTCCTGGATGACCTTGGACAAGCCACTTCCTGGGCCACAGTTTCTTCATCTTGAAAATAAGATGCTTAGGCCTGTATGATTTTTGAGCACCCTCTTTCACCCTAAGATCTTGAATTATCCATGCCATCGAACAATTCCATCTTTTGTCATTCTCCCAGCACCTGTGGATGCTTTCCGGGTTAACTTTCCTTTCCCCTGTTTTCTGCCTACTTGCAGAGCAACTTGAGGATTTGCTTACTTTTTGGAAACCTGTGCCATTGTCCTTGTTTTAGGTCTGATTTTGTTATTTTTAAAAATCTCTTAAGTGAATAAAACTAATTCAGTTTGTAGTTTTTAGTTTTTCCCAAGAACTTGGCATAGTTTTCTAATATTGCCTTTTTTCCTAAAAATAGTTATACCTTTAAAGTTTCTTGTTATTTACCAAATCAGAAGTAATTCATTTAGCTTCTTTATTTCTAGATTTATGATAAATATATTTAAGCAAATGTGAGATCTGCGGAAATTCAGGGTATCTGAATTCATCTGCAAGAGTGTGTAATAAATAAAACTTCTCCATTTAGCAATTATTTATAATCTCAAGTTTTCTGCTTTATGATGTTAAATATTCCAAGTTTAAAGTGATTTATGTACGGTCCCATAAATACCTTGAAGCCAAATTGTAAAAATTTACTAATCCATTCTAGGGAAGTGCTGCCACCTGACCTTTGGGATCACTAGGATCACTAGGACCAGTTGATCCTTCCCTAAAGATGGAACATTTCTTAGAATTTTGAAGTCATGGAGGAGGAAAAGATCCTCAAGAGGAAAATTGGTGTTCAGGAGGGGAGATATATATATATATATATATTCTTGTACCCTTTATAGTATTAACTTTAGAAGCATAAAAGCTTCTATAACATTTTTTGCTCATAAGAAGATCACACTTGAGTTATTTGCTAACAATGGTTGACATTTCTGTAGAGCTTTAGGGTCTACAAAATGCATTCCTTTTAACAACATTATGAAGCAGACTAGTGCAAGATTTATTACACTTTTTACAGGTGAGGAAACTGAGGCTAAGGGAAACGAAATGATGTGCTAGAGTTCGTAATAGAAGTAATTGAAGTAACCAGTTCTTAAGTAGCCCAGCTCCTTAAGAAGTGTAAAGTGCCAAGAACAAAACTAGGAAGAGATAAGGAAAATCCCCTAGTTTTTCCACATTTTGAGAGGGGAGCAATATTTTTTCCTAAAAATATCTCTTCCTCTCTTCTCCTCCTACTATTGATGGTTTAAAGGGAAAAGACCAACCACATTTCGGTCTTCATCAGGGTTTTCCTTGATTATGCTTGCTTTCTCGTCCTCCCCATTTGAGGCTGGAAGTCTCAATTGAACTGAATTCCTATGGCAGTGGGAGATTATTACCTGGCCTGTGCCTGCGTGACTGGGAAGTCAGGCTATCTGATTTCCTGGAAATCTTTAGGCAGGATATGCCTGCTTCTGAGTTTCACTGTAACCTAGAGGTAGGAGAGATACTAGGAAATGGGGCCTACCTGTTTGCCTCCTGGTTTATACTTGGGCTTTGAAAACCATCCAAAGAAACATGCTCATCTGGGCTGTACTTGAGATGGGTATGTTTACTTTAGCTACTTTTGATTTTAGAAGGACACTGAGAGGAAATTGGTCAGTCTAAAACATATTGTTGGTGTCTGTAAAGGACATCTGTTGCTGTGGCTTTTTCTGGTAGCTGTGTTTTAAGAATCTGTGTTTGGGATTGGTCAGGGATCCCAGTCCTAATGCAATGGTGTTTTTTGGGTTTGGGGTGTTATTTGTTGTGTTTTGTTTTTGGTGTTAATTCCTCATGTTTTTGAAGCTCTGAAACATGGAAAAACAAACTAATGAAATTAGTGCAACTTTCCTTCTTTCTCCATCAGTCAGAAGCATTCCTCTGATTTGCTGTCCTTTTAAAACAAAGGCATGTCATGAGTAGCTTGGATTTCCATGACTGCTTGATTCGGGGTATGGATGGTTCAACTGTGGATCTTCCGTCTGTTTTCTTGGTTACTGTGGTGACTGAAGCCATCCACCCATCCCCACAGATTAAAGAGATGGAATGGCTGGTGGATGTGCTACTGCTGAGACCTTAGTGGCAAACCTAATATTTGAACCCATTTTTGATCGATGATTATTTGGAGCTTTGGATCATTTATTAATGTGTGTTCTTACCCTTTTTGAGTTTAGTTAGCCATATTTTCCCCCCAGAGTTGCCACATATTTATGTTTTATATTGATGTTGCTCTCCCTTAGGCCTCATTTCCCCAGCATCTTTATGCCAAATCAAAGACATTCCTTTATTGAAGTTATTGAGAACTCTTTTTGACGGAACATCGTGCCCACTAGGGCCCCTGCAGTAGAGTATTCCTGGTGTTCTTCCAAGGAAAGTCCTCAGAGTCATCTAGGAAGACAGTGATGAGCTTGAGCAAAGAATAGCCAAAGCCATTCTTCTCCAAACAAGGCCCTAGAAGCCACAAATCAAATCAGATAAAAATAGGACATTGTGCTGCTAGAGCTAGAGTGGAAGAACTGTCTCTCCCATGACCACTGACAGTTCTATTGAGAGATGCTTGACGTTATTATTGGATCATAATGAATCAGGATTGTGTCATGTCCTTTTCCTGTAAGGAGATTTCAGAAATGCCGGAACAGTTCTCTTTTCCTTGTACCATTCGTCCGGGCTTCATAGCTCTGGGAGTTTTTTCTTTCATGGGATTACCTTAAGATCACCTTTTTAAGGCCGAGGGGAAGCTGTTACCCATCACATCCAGCTGCCTGGAATTTGACAAAACAATGTAAAAAATAGTAACAACTTCTTAGAGGATAGCCCCTGCCTGGGGAAAACTGTAATGACCTTGGGCTTTGGTGTGCCTAGTGGGCACTGACCTTCCTTGCTTTTGGGATATCTGATCTTTTTGTCAAGTGAGGAACCTCATGTTGGGGATTCCCCTGAACTCACTGGGGATTGTCTGGAACAGGAGAGGCTATCGCTATATACATGAAGCAAGCTGAGCTCCACACAAGGAAGGTACTAGTTAAATGTGTTACTGGTTTGTTCCCTTATTTTCAGGGAGCTGCTACTATTTTTCCAACAAATCAAACAGTGACCTTATTACATTGAACCTGGACAAGAAGCTAACAAAAACCAGTGCCCTCATTTACCCATGGCCTTCCTGATCTGGGAGAATTGTAAGCAACAAAATCTTCAGGTAGAACTTTTGTAGGAGCCTCCTGATCCAGGAACACATTTTTTTCTTAGTATCTAAATTTTTTAAAATTTAATTTTATTAATATTCTAAAATAACAAACGTATCTTTTTTCTCCTTCTCCCCAGTTAAACAAAAAAATTGAAAAAGAAAACCCTGATAGCAAATTATCCAGTCAGATGAAGTTGTCTTTCTTGGACCATGTCCAAAAATATATGCCTTATTTTTCATTTTAGGTCCATTATGTCTCTGTTAGGAGGTCGGTGGCCTGTTTCAGCTTCAGTTCTTAGAATTGGTGGTTTGTCATGACAGTGATCAAAATTCTTAAAGTCTTTCGAAAAAAATTTTTTTTACAATGTTGTCATTGTATAAATTGTTCTTTTGGTTCTGCTTGCTTTACTTTGCATCAGTTCATAGTGAACTTCCCTATTTCCTCTGAAACTATCCATTTTATAATTTTTTATGGTATGATAATATTCTATTACTTTCATATACCATGATTTCTTTAACTATTCCCCAAGAAAAGGGCACTTTGCCACCTCTCTTATTTTCCAGTTTGGGGCTACTACCAAAATAGTTCCTGTAAATATTTTTACATCTTTGGATCTCGTTCTTTTTTTTTTTTTTTTAATTTCTTTGGGGTATAGGCCTAGTCTGTGATATTACTGGGTCAAAGGGTAAGCACAGTTTTAGTGACTACTTGGCCTTTGTTTCAGATTGTTTTCCAAAGTGGCTGGAACAATTCACGGCTCCAGTGATGGAGTGTTGCTCACTGCCATCTTTAATTGCATCTGCAGATGGGGTTTCAGAAAGTGGTGCTTCTTCAAAGGAAAACAGAAGTATTTTAGGGGTAAGAGTACGTGGACTGGAGGAGGACATGTGGTCACTTTAGATGAGCCAACAAAGGGCAGACCCATGGCTAGGTTCTGAGTGCCTGACTCTTTGAAAGTTGAAGCTTTCAAGAGGTTAACATTAGGAATACCTTCGGGTCAGTGGCATGTGCAGAACAAATGTGAATCAAACACAAAACTCATTCCTTCAAGAATTTTATTTATTGATGTGGTAGCGAAATACTACCCTGTTTACAGTAGAGAGTTAAGTGGGACCTCGGGTGTGCTGGGAAGCTGACAGCTTGTGGCACTGAACTAAATCTCTGTCTTTTGTGGGAGGAAAGAATAAAAGACGTGTTCTTGAAAGGGTGATTTAGAAATTATTTGAAAGCTTGTTCCCCTTCCAGCTCAGGAGCCTCTGCCAGCACTGTGGTCACTGCAATAGTGAAATTCTGGATGTGAAAAAACTCCCAGAAGTCTGTTTGCATTAGAGTAACAAGATAAAGGAGCTCATGGAAGGTTTGGGGTGGGAATGAGGGGTGGGGGAGTCTGATAAAATAGAGCTGGGAACATCGTCCCCTGCCTTTACCAGGCTGGGCATGGTGCATGGTGTATATGTGGAAGGGATCTGGGGAAGGGGGAAGAGAGGGAACAAGCATTTATTAAGTGCCTGCTCCATGCCGGGGCATTTATACTGGACAGAAACTCTTAGCTACTTGAATAAGAGGGAGGAGACTCTTTGGCAGGGGTGTGTGTGTGTGTGTGTGTGTGTGTGAGAGGGGGGGGGGGGAGGGAGGGAGAGGGAGACAGGGACAGACAGAGACAGAGACATGGAGACTGACTACCATGGAAGCTACAGCTTGCTTTATTATCTTGGGCCAAGGAGATTTTCATTTCATGTCATTCTGTTAATGTTTAGGTGTCCAAATTTCATCCCTAGCAGAGAGTACATCATTTCTTGGATGGGTAGGTCCCCAGAGTGCCTGGTTCAGTGCTGTGCCCTGTTACTCTTCATAAACCTGACATATGGTATTGAATTTTCTTTTCCTTTCCCACGACCTTTTGTGAATTGTCCTGATTTGAAAGCTTCAAGTGGGTGTGACAGACCCATATTGCTGCTGGTAAGGGATCTGTGTTTTCCTCGTGATTCTTTGGTCGACTCTTTTTCTGAGAAATACTTTGGCACTTCTGTGATCCACAGAAGTGAGCTCAGGGGACACATGGTTTAGTTTGATTTGAGGGCCAAACTTGATGCTGTCACTGTTGCTCCTGATGCCATGGGCCACATGTATGTGTGCCTGTGCGTGTGTATTTGTTGTGTATCAAATACTTTTGGAATTTCCTCAAATATACATTCCAGAAGCCAGCTGAGGACATCGGACGTACTCACAAAATTCAGATGGAGTGCCAGTTACGGGAAAATAGAACAGGACACTCTGAGTGAAATATGTGCTGATGGCTCCTAAGCTTTGGTTGCCTTGTTGTTACAGTTGGAGGATTTGGGCTCTTGGTGACTTGTTAGTCAGAGGATTGGAATGGGTGCCCTTAGCACAACAACTATGGACTGGGGTCTTTGAACATTGTTTTCAGAAAACATTGCAATCTTGTTTTGTATTTTTGACTGGACCCAGGCGGTGGGGCTTTGCAGGAAATTCATTCTTCGAAGTCCAGTGCAGCCATAGGAGGTCCCTCTGGTCCCCACAACTGAGGAGCTGGGGCTTTGATTTATAATTCTGGCTCAGCCCTTAGTTGGTATGGACCCGTAGCCTCATTTCACTTTGGGTCATGACCCTTTTGATCCTCCCTCTAAAGCAGAATCATTTGTTGGGTAGTTAGTGAATATCTGATTTGAGGTTCTGGTCACAGAATAGGAAGAGAGCCAGCTGCTCACCTCATACTTCTTAGGGAGGCCAGAACAAGCGAAGTGTCAGGAAGTGGTTTCTCCAGTTTTGTCTGAATTGACCACCACAGATTTCCCTGGTGGCCCCTGACCACACTTACTCACACTAGCACTTCCCAGAAAACATGGAGGAGGGTTTGCAAGTGAATGGCAAAGCTTGGGGATCCAGGAAGATAATCTGTATGCTATGACCATTGCACAAAGTCAGCACAGAATTAGATTTTAGGTCATTAAGTTAGTCAACAAACATTTTAAAAATGATCAACTATTTATTTTTTCTCTCCCCCATCTTATTCCTTGCTTTCCCTTTAAAAGAAAAACTAATCTATTTTAAATAAATAAGTATAGACAAGCAAAATAAGTTCCCATATTGACCATATATCCCCCAAAATGTATCATTTTGCTTATTAGTCCATCACCTCTCTATTAGGAGGGTGGGTAGCATTCTTCACCACTGATCCTTTACAGAGCATTCTGGGAGAGGGGCCTAGGAGGGAAGGGAAGGTAACTGGTAGGACCCTTATTTATTTTTCTAGTGAGTTTTTATTGATATTTTCTGTTTCTTATGTGACCATAGTTTTCCCAACTGTCCCTTCCTTCTCTCCCCCTCTCTTTTGAGAACTTTTTGTTCATATCCTTTTGACCATTCATCTATTGGGGGATAGCTATTAGTCACTCATATATATGTATTTGCATATGTATATATATATATATATATATGTGTGTGTGTGTGTGTGTGTGTGTGTATAAGCATAAATATACACACAGAGTCTTGGATACCAAATCCTCATAAGAGAAATTTGATACAAAGATTTTCCCCCCAATTCTACCACTTCGCTGAAAGTGGTCCTTGACACCTTGATGTCTGCAGAAGTTCTTCAGTTTCAAGTTTCCTCTTTTGCTGTTGCTATTCCTTTATTTGATTCTAGTACATCATGTCTATTTTCCTGTTTCCCTCTCCCCTTTCATTACCCTCCCATGGTATAATGTAGTCCACAAAGAATGTCTCCAGATTCTGTCCAGAATGCTGCCTGTCCACCTCTTTGCTTGTTGCCTCTATCAAAAATCCACTCAGCTTTGGAACTCTCTGCCCTTGAGCTGAACTGTCCATGTTGATGAGGGAGTGCTTAGTTATCCAGCCAGCCTCAGACTTACTTCATATATTATGATGCAACTATTTCCCAATTCCCTAAGAAATCAGTACCTTCCCTTGCTCTCTGTCTCAACTTCCCTCCCTTTCCGCCTCTTTCTAGGGGGACAGAAGTCCAATCCTTATTACCATTGTTATTGGAAAAGGCCTGACAGTGCTTTTCCCTAAGGCTTTACCCCCAATTTCCTGTGACTTTGTAAACCAAAATTCCCTTCCTTGGTCACCATCTCCCTTGAACCCCTTTATTATTTTGACTCCTTTATTCGAATGTATACTCCTTGAGAGAAGGACTATTTCACTTTTGTATTCATATCACCTGTGCCTAACAGTCTCTGGCAAATTGTAGGTGCTTAATAAATGGTTTTTTTTTGTCCATTCATTTATTTATTCATGGTGGGCATAAGTGGGGTGCAGTATATGATGTGAGGGCAATTAATAAATAAATGAATATCATGAAAGATATAAAATAGATAGAAAGGTAGATAGAGAATTCATTTTTAAGCACTTATTATTGTGTAATACTAAGTGGCAAGCATTGTGTTAAATGCTGAAATACAAGTACAAGTGAGCTTAGTTCCCTAAAATACTCAGATATTTCTATGATTATCACCCATTTGAAAGTTCCCTCCAACAACTTTGATCATAACTCACCCCTGTGTCCTCCTAAAAGTTTGCCATGGGGGTCCAATCAACATGTTGAAGCCTCCATTGTTTTTTCTGGACAATCATGAAGGTATCAGTAGAATACTATAGCCACCCACCTGTCTTTCTCCATTCAAAGAATCACTTTATTTTTATTTATTTATTTTTTTTTTAGGAATTTACTCAAGGATATTTATTTTAAAGTTATAGCAAAAACAAACATGTAAACATTTTCCCCAAAGTTTTGAGTGCATAATCCCCTCTATACCACCTTTGTATCTGATGGGGTTGAGTTATACTACAATTTTAGCTTAGTTCTTTCATAGCCCTGGTCTCATAAAGTTCACCTCCAAAGAAGACCTTCCATTGGACTGGGGGCCTGACCACCACACTTGACCTAGATTCCAACTCTTGATTTCCTGTAACTTGTGTTCACGATCTAGATTGGAAATTCCACTCCCTGCACCTAGAATGGAAAAGAATTGATGAAAAGGCCAAAGAAACAACCATTTTTTGTGAGGTCATGTGCCCTCAGTGTGGAAAAAGAAGGAGCTGAGGTCTTTTCCCTTATAGTCTAGTCTCTTCCTAGATTGGGTGAATGTAGAGGTCACTTCATTCATTGACACTGCGGCTGAAGCTGTCTCAAGCCCTTTTGAAGACACCAGCAGTTCTGGCTACATACATAGCCAGGCAAAGAAATCTTCTCTCAACCATGATTGGTCAACCAGAACCAATTACAGAATGTCCATGTATCCTCCATAGGGTAACACTGTCTCAGGTGAACATGTGCCTGACCCCCATTAGAATAGGAATTTTTCTTCTGTGAGATTAAAAATTGGATATTAGATAATAAATCTCCCCTACTTAACCTTTCCCTTAATTTATCTCCCAGACTAGTAAATGGAAGAAGCTTTTGGTTTTCTAGATAGACCTTTTATTGTTATGGTAGTCACAAGGTGATGTTGATTAGAAGGATAGGAAAGTAGAAACACAATACAAATCGTCTTAAGTCTAAGCTTAGTCTATATTCCTTATAAAAACTCACCCAAACCTAAAGGTCACCTTTGGAGAGAGCGAGACCGTCTGTGCCGCGCCGCCAAGAGCCCCGCCGAGCCGGCCAAAAGCCCCACTTCCCTTCTCTCCGCCCCAGAAGTCGAGTGCGCCGCAGGCAGTCTGACGTGTGCAGCAGGCGGACTGTTCGTCTCCTCCCCAAAAGGGTGGTCCTTCAAAAACTGGCGTCTTTCAGTTATCCTAACCGACTGTTAAAAAACTTTCATATTTTTTACCACACTTCTTAATGTCACCTCACTCAGCATCAATTCATACAAGTCTTCTCAGGCTTTTCTGAAAACAACCCTTTCATTATTTCCTATGGTGTAATATTATTCTATTACATTCGTACACCATTTTAGTTTCCAGTTTTTTGCCAAGACAAAAAAGAGATGCTATAAATTTCTTTGGTACATATTGACCTTTGTTTTGTGATATAGACCTATGTTATCATTGATTAAAATGTATACACATATTAGTAAGCTTGGGGGCCTACTTCTGAATGCTTTCTAGAATACCTGGATCAATTAATTCACAATGCAACTAACAGTGTGTGAGTGCTCCTGTTTTGCTCCATCAGCCCTTGTAGGGTTTTTTCTTTGTTGTTGTAGTGTTGGAGTTTGTCTAAAGTATTTCTAGACATGTTGAATCTTAGGCTTTTCTTTGTGGCCATCCTATGAGTTATTTCTACTTTTTTTGGGGGGGGGGCACTTTTCTGACGGAGTCTCCAAGTTCTTTTGTTTCTCCAAGTTATCTAAGATTACTGTTTTGTGACCTATTTTCTAAGTCTTTCATTTGGGTCTGCACATTTTCCAGTTATCTGGCTGCTCTGCATTGTATGCAGTTTCATTTTCCTTGGTAATTAAGTCTGCTGTTTGTTACATCTATGGGATTTTCAGGTTTTTAAAAATCTTAATTTTCATATTGGCCATTTCCTTCATTATATCTTTTGATTTTACCTATATCTTTTAATTCTTGCTTAATTTCATCATTTGACTTTCTACTTTCTTCAGGATCCTTTAAAGTTCGTCCTTGTGTTTACCTTGGTGTTGCCAGTTCTGGCTTAATTTCTTTAACTGCCTGAGATATCTTGTTCTTTTTGTCTTCCACAATGCTTAGCATTCTTTTGTACACAACTAGATACTCACTAAATCTTTATGGATTGTTTAGTCAATTATCCTTAGTGTGTCCAGGACACTTGATTTATATCCTGGATTAATGATACAATCATATCTATCTTCCTAAGGTACAAAGAATATAGGAGTCCCTTTTGGTGAAGAACTTGTGCTGTGAACTGTCCTATGTATAAATTGTCTGGAAAAGGACCACCCCTGGTCAGGGGAGAAGAATGTGGTGAATGGGATTATGTGTACCTTTTCCTCCTCTTCTCTAGAGTTCCTTTTTCCTCCTGCATTACGTGATGGGGCTTCTTTTCTATTGACTTTCCTGTCTTCATTCTCCAGGAAAATGTTACCTAGACACCCTTTGGCCAGTCAGTCTCAAGAAAGACCCTTCTCTTTCTGCTTCTTTAACCTATCAAGTCCTGCCTTCTCCTCATCTTGCCAGTGGAGGTTTGTGGCTGGTGTGTTTATTGGAAGCCCGGTGTGTGGGTGATAACAGCTGTTGGGGATTATGTTTGAGGTACTTTGATTTTAAAAACAGCTTTGGCAAACTGTTATGTGGTCAAAAGGGGGGGGGGAAGCCCCAGTCCAAGTGCTTAGCATCTAAACATTTCTTGTATTCAAAAAAGATAAAAAAAGATTTTTTTGTTTAATTTCCTTCTTTGGAGGAGCCAAAAATAACAGTGTAAAACCAGACATAGAATTCACATGTCAGTATGGAAAGTCCCCCTCACTCCCCCCACCAAGAACAAAGTGATTGTAGACAATTTCCTTTGGGTTTCTGCTGGTTAACCTAGCTAATCATGAAGAAGAGAGAAAAATTAGGGATCTAACCTCAGGAGTTGACATACACACGTGCTAGGACTTTGGGAAGTACGGCTCTCCCTTTTACAACGCTGCATAAGACTAGTAGGCAGAACAGCTGACATAGCTGGGCGAAAAGGGAGGCAACCTTAGTGGGCTTTTCTCGGGGGTGTCTGTCATTCAAGAGCTGAAGTCCGGGCACTCATCTTGGAACCAAAGTGTCTTCCCTGGGCCACAGTTTGGCCTTGGATTCCACTCCCACTCCTTGGTCATGGAGGAACATCGATCTCAGTAGAGCATGTCTGTGGGGAGATCCCTTGGTTAGGCAGACATGGGGCAGTTTTGGACCTTTGTAAGGATGCCAGCGATCAAAGCCAAGTTGTCTTGCTAGCTTGGTGCGATCGTGTCATCTTCTCACTGCCCAGGAGTGGGTAACACACCTACAGAAGAGCATTTTATTCCTTCCTGCCAGTCAGACTGCATCTCCAATAGCCTTAATCCTAGGTGACAGGCATGATTATTTCCAGCTTTTAGGTGGGCAGGAGAGAAATGGGAACCAGATAAATTGTCTTGGTGGCAGGAGGACACAATTTACATTGTCAGCAGAGGGAAAGAAATCTTGATCATCAGGTTGTTGTCAGTGATTTGGAATTTCCAAATGGTGCGTGAGAGAAGCAGCACAAATGTTCTCTCCCACAGCCTGATTTTGTTGCTTTGGTAGACACTCAGCTGGGGTCCTAGAGGTTCTGATTAGTCATTTGATGCTCAGCTGCACAGTTCTTGTAGGGAGGCAGTGAGGTACAGTGCAAAGATGATTGGATTTGGCTTCTGAGGACCTTCCTGTGTGACCATGTGCCTGAGCCTCAGTTTCCTCAGCTGTAAAATGAGAGTTGACCTAAATTACCTTTGAGGTCCCTTTCTACTTTAAACCTATGATCCTGAATAATATGGGGATAATAAAGAGTGTTTTATGTAAAAGTGCTTACAAAATCATGATCTTATTTGCTTACTGACTTTTTCCCTTATTGTTTATAGTAGTCATTTCCAAATTTTTTATTGTATACCCAATATATTTGTATAATATTTACTAATTTATAAGTTATATAATGTACTATCTGCTAATATTTGCATATATTATAGATCTTATATAAAATGGACATTTAAAAAGAATGAGAAAGATGAAAAATAGTTTCAAAAATTCTTATTAATATTTCAAAACCTCATTTTGCTTTCATTAAAATGTTAATCTTATATTTTTAGTAAGACCAATGTAATTGGATATGCTTTATTTTTTGTGATGCCATATTTCAGAGGTCTCTTTTGAAGTTCATTTTTTGATACTTTCTTTTTATGTCTGTCATTGCTGAAAAAGTTACTCCACAAAGACACATTGCTCAAAATGGAAGAAGTGCACGGTTGGTTGTGCTAACTAAATTGTGATGATCATTCTCCAGTCCTATCTTATGTAAAGGGTTTTGTCAACATTCATCTAGTAAATTTCTATCTTCCTTGTTGTCAACTGTTCTTATAAACTAATCAAGCCTTAAATTTTTACTTTTTTGGTAACAAATGGATTCAAAACCTCAACCTTTTTGTTTAGAAAATTTTAAAACAAATCAGGAAATTCCATTTCTCTTTTTAAAAAGTGTTCAGATATTAAGTTCTCAGCAAGTAGAGAGAAGAGGAATAAGCACGTGGAAGGAGAAGATGGGCAGTGTCAAGGACTACAGAGGAGTCAGGAAGGAAGAGGGTTGAGAAAAGACCACTGAAGAGGGGGCGGGTGAGTGGAGTGGAGTTGAGTTAACGGTAATGAGGAGGTTAAGAACTTGTGAAGCTGAAAGAAGGGTATTCTGGTATTCTGGAAGGAAACAGAAAAGTTCAGAAGAATGTTTAATTAGGGGACGTGTCAGAAGAAGAGGAGGAGGTGGTAACGAGGTCTGCAGTGCAGATTGTAGCCCATTGCCTCTTGTACAAAGTAAGGGGGAGGGCAAAAATCACTTGCAAACGATTCTGGGGCTTGGGATGTCCCTGTAGGGACATTGTGGAGAGTGTTGGCAGATTTTGCCTGGGCATCTCTTGATATCTTGTAGTGTAGTTGGGCCCTAGATAGGTGATAACAGCCCCAAGGGGTCTCCATGCTGTGGCCCTTTGGGGGCCAGTGGTGAGAGGGAAAGATGTGCCATTGTGTTCTGCTATAATAAGGGAAGGAAATGGTATTGTTGGTTTGGACATGAGTCTGTTGTGGGCAGGGAAAGATGTACACCTCTCTAGTTTATGTTGAGTTGAAGGTGGGATGTGTGTCCCACTTTGGGGTTTATTGGCCTAGGACCATCTGGATTTCTAGGAAATGTCTCCTCAGGAAGGCTAAACTGAGCCAGGATGGACAGAGTGAAACCGTGTTCGCATGGGTTGAGACCTATCCTTGGGTTTACCTTCAGAATGCATCAGGAGCCCTAGCCAAGAGCTGAGCGTTTTGGAAGGAACTGATGCAAATAAAATACACTTTGATAGGTTTAAGTGATGAATAATAAAACAGAACTCTGAAGGGCCTCTGGGTCATTGTAAGCCACAAGCAACAGCAGAGGTCTGATGTGGAAAGAGTCTATAGGATCCCTTCAGATATGGCACTGTTGCATGTTTACTGGCCAGATTTGAATACTCTAGTTCTGTTTTACCATAAGATTCATGGGGAACTTGGAGAAGGTTCAGAGGAGAGAATCACTCTGATGATTAAAGGGTTGGAAAGTAGAACCCATGAGGAAGGTTAAAAGCATTGGAAGGATTTTGACTTTAGAAGTGAAGACTTAAAGGGTAATCTAATTGGCATCTTCAGGTGTTACACAGCGTATGGTAAGCAGCTGTACTCCGCTGCTCCCTGAAAAAGAGACTAGATTGAAGTGAGACGGGAGGAAGAACTTCCAGGTGATGGCTGGAAAGGGGTGGATGCCCATTCAGACAGATGTTAAAACTTGGAAAAGAGCTTCAGCTGCTAGGGACACGGTAGCAGCTGCACCGAGCTTGGGCGAAGTTGGGCAGCTAGATGATGTCTCAGGTCATTTTAGTTCCATGAATGGGTGGGGATTAGGTGGCGACTGGACCTGTAATTTCATTGGTGCAGAGAATTCTCTGGTTGAGGACACACCTTCTACAATGTAGATTGGCACCGTCTCTGCAACTTACAGAGTCTTTTAGAGCGGCTCAGAGGAACAATCGACTTGGCCAGGATCACAAAATTGCTATGTTAAAAGTTGGGGCATGACCCAGGTCTTCTTGGTTCTAAGGCAGGCTTTCTATCCACTATGCTGTGTTTCCTCATGATTGCAAGAAAATATTGTTTATGTTTTAAATCCTTTAAAGACAAATAGTATGGGGTGGGAGGCTTGGGTAAAAATTTGATAAGGGAGTAGGGAAATGGATTCCTGATCTTGCTTTCTCTCTGTCCTTGAAGTGCTGCATCGAGCACTGAAAAGTCATCTCTTTTCCACTTTAAAAACAACCAGCCATTTGAAATAGAATCTACTTGGTATGATAGTAGATGATTCTCCTGATCTGTCTCTAAGCAACAGGTCAACATTTTTCAGGTTATTTAATTAAATTTTTTAAAAATAATAAATGATTTCCTGAGAAAACAAGGACATCCCAATCTAAAATGTGAGTAATCAATAAGAAGAGACATTTGGCAGTAACCTGAGCCCAGTAGTATGGGCTTGAGTGAGCAGTGTATATACTGTATGATCAGCTGAGTGTAAAGTTTCACTTTCTGGGCACGGGGAGTGGGGGGGCATATTTAATTAATACTGAAGCAATTAACTAGACAAGTAAATCAAACTCAATTAGAAGAATAACAGGTTTTCACGTATTGTATGGTTGCCAGATGGTCGTGAAGTCTATTTTTTATGAGGTTGGCTTGCTCACTACTGTCTGTATTAAGCATAATCATTTCCTTTGGTTTATTTTCCCTGGGGGGGGGGTGATTTGAATTTTTTTTTTTTATTTTGAAAATCAGAACCAAGCAATCAACAAGCATTTATTAAGCACTGGAGATACAAAGAAAAACAAAACCAGAATTCTCTCTCCTCGACAGTTTGTGGTAGGAGCTGGAAGAGGTTAGGGAAATACTCTGTAGAATAGCACGTTTATTATTCTTAGGATTAAACATTGAGGTCTCAGACATATGCAACCAGAGGTCATGAATTCCTGGTGCCAGAAGAGACCTTGTAAGGTCATTGCTTCTGTTCCCTTGTCAGAGATAATAGCACCTTGAGTAGTTCTCTAATTATAGTGGGCTAAATGATATTTTGCCTTCAAATAAAATAGAAGACCATGGATTTTTATGGTTTTTATAGATAGATATTGCTCCTTAGGTCGTTATTTAATATTCAGTAAATTATTGCAGTAAGGACTGTTAGAAAAGCCCATTTAGGTTGTTGTATGGCTGAATCTTCCAAACGTCTTCAGGATTAACCCACCTAAATCATTGTTTGTTTTCGGCTAGCTCCGTTAGAGTTCCGAGCTTATTTTCCGGGGATATATCACTGAAGCTTATGGGAGCCATGGCTGACTTTCCTTGGACAGCATAATTGGCATTAGGCCATACTTGAATGATAATTGGTTTTAGTAGACAAGGTGAAAGGAGAATACCTCTGATTATTATTCTAAGATAATCTCTTCCAGGCTCCCAGAATATCCCCAAAGATATTTTTCTTAATGACTAGTATGTGTTTGTCTTTGCTTGCCAGTTGCATCCAACAGGCATTTATCCATTGCTAACAGTGAGTAAAGAACTGTGCCAGGTACTAGGACTATAAAGAGAAGATTGTGGCAGCTAGGTGGCGTAGTGGAGAAAGCACCAGCCCTGGATTCAGGAGGACCTGAGTTCAAATGCTGACTCCGACACTTGACACTTATTAGCTGTGTCACCCTGAGCAAGGCACTTAACCCTCATTGCCCCGCAAAAAGAAAGGAAGAAAGGAAGAAAGAAAGATTGAAACAAAGCCTTTCCCCTCAAGGGACTTACCCTCTGTTTTATTATGCACACCACTGGAAGGGGCACCAACTACCATGGGGATGAAGAAAGGCTTCACTTGGGAGGTGACCTTGGAGCTGAACTATGAATGAATTGAGGGATTCTAAAGGTGAGGAGACAGTGCATTCCAGGCATGGAGAACACAGACTAGGCAAAGACCTGGAGGAGGTGGTCCTGACAGAAATTCTGGAACAGTGTAAGAACTGGTTTTGCTTCACAATGCACGTGTGTTACAAGAGCTTTGTTTGTCGTTTTTCAGTGAGGAGAGGTGGGAAGAAAAGAAATTTAATTGAGGTGGGAGTCAGAATGTCCAGTTTGAAGAACCCCAGATTTTGTTCCAGGAGCTGCACTTTAGCAAGGGCTTGAAAAACTTTCCATCCCCAACAATTCCATGCAGAATTTTTCATCCGCTGCTCGGCTTTGACTCCATGGAACAGGGTGTCCTTTCCCACCACAATAAGCTGATTACCTGAAATCTTAGGTTTTGATCCTCCAGTTTCTCAGCTCACTCTCAGTTTCCTTCCCCTCTGATTGACAGGCTGGGCACTAACCACTTTACAGAGGGCTCAGAACCATCCTGGTAATTCCATATTCCATCAGCTGCTCTCTTTGGCTTCCACTCCAGCATATGCTACCCCTCCTAGGGTTTCCCTTCTTCCTTTTCTGTTATCTTCCCCAATTACATTGTAAGCTCCTTGAGAGCAAGGGGTTATCTTTTTCTTAATTGTATCCCCTGCACTTAGTAGGCCCTTAATAGACATTGATTAAATTGAACTGGTTGTGCCTTCCAGAGCATCTGGAACATTGAAGGAGCCATGAAGATCTGGTGGTTTAACATGGAGAAGACTCGGGAGGGCTCTTTCAGTTGTCTTTAAGCATTTGATGGGCCATCTTGCGGAAGAGGTGTTGTTCAGCTCATAGTTTTTGTGCCCAAGGAAAGAGCTAGAAGCAAAGGTGGAGCTTGCCAAGGGCCACCTTGAGTGAGAGCTGTCTGGAAGTGGGCTAAGTAGGGCGAGAGTCACTTCAAGAGCTGGGGAATTACTAGTAGTGAGATTCTTTTTTTAGGTCCACTGACCATAGTACAAGAAGGAGATGAATGTCAAATCTCCTGAAAAAAGGGTCAGCTTGGGAAAAGTTAAGAAATTTAAATGTTCTTGCTTTAGTAGAAAACCTCCTTAGGAGGCCGTGGCCTGGAGATGATCTTTCCTGCTCGCCTCCTGAATTTCAGCTTTAGGAACTGGCAGGACTTTGACTTCCTTTCAGGAGCCTCAATTCAATCAATCAGTTAGCCAGGAAAGATTTTTAACAGGCCTTCAATCCTACCTCCTGACTTCTCCAGGCTTCCTTGAAGCTCCAACTAAAGTCCTCTTTTACAGGAAGCCTTTCCCAACTCCTTTTAATTCTACTGTCTTCCTTCTGTTCATTACTTCCTACTTATTCTCTATATAGCTCACTTTATATATATATATATATATATGTGTGTGTGTGTGTGTGTGTGTATTGTTTCCCCATTAGATTGACAACTCATTGAAAGCAGGTACTGTCTTTTGCCTCTTTTTGTATCCCCAGTGCTTAGCATACATAGTAGGTGCTTAAAAATATTGATTGTCTTGATTAGTCTCAAGGACAGTGAGTGAGTGAGTGAGTGTGTGTGTGTGTGTGTGTGTGTGTGTGTGTGTGTGTGAGAGAGAGAGAGAGAGAGAGAGAGAGAGAGAGAGAGAGAGAGAGAGAAGAGGAGGGGGAAGAGAAGGAGGCAGGAGGGGAGGGGGAGAGAATATATACATATAGACATACCATGGAGATGTCACACCCTGAAAATAAATGGCCAAAGAGCTCATAGAAGTTATACACCAATGGTTAAAACTCCAAAAAATAAAATAAAATAAGACTAAACTATAAAGAGCTAACAAAAGTTATAGGCAAAAAGTCTTCTTTATTCTCTTGGAAGAGGGAAATGACACTCATACTGGGGCCTCCTTTAGAAGACCCAAAGTACCGAGGCTAAGCTTTTCTACACATGACTGTGACTAGACAAAGAAACAAGCAGTCAGCTGTAGCCATGGCAATGAGGGGGTAACAGCAACATTCATAGCAGGGCTTTGTGACCAGAACATGGTCCCTGCAGGTGTTTGTTTCAGCCCAGGAACCATCTGGGGCTGGTGTGAAATGATTTTGTGATTTTGTTGCAATAGAGTTCATCCAGAGGGTGAGCACAAAGGATTGTTGTTATGTCAAGCTCAGGACACAGCTTTGCTTGCTGGTCCTTCGCTTTGGAAAACAGGGGGTCTCCTAATAGTGAAAAGAGAGGGATGGGCTTGGCATGAGGATCCTGACAGAGATATTGTGGGTTGGTTCCAGACCACCACAATAAAGCAAATATTGCAAAAAACAAAACAAAACAAAAAAACCCCCAACAACCCAAAAACCTGCCCAAACAAATCAAAACCAAGGCACACTAACTTTTTGGTTTCCCAACGCATAGAAAAGTTAAGTTTACACTATTTTGTTGTTCAGTCTTTTTCAGTTGTGTCTGATTCTTCGTGACCCTATTTGGGGTTTTCTTGGCATTTATACCACATTTATATGGTACTTTACATCATTTTTTTTTGTATATTGGACCCCTTTGGCAGTTTGATGAAGCCTCTGGACCCCTTCTCAGAACAATATTTTAAGTATATAAAATAAAATACATAGGATTACAAAGGAAACCAATTCTATTGAAACACAGTTATCACAGTATTTTTTAAAAAGTTCACATTCCAGGTTAAGAGCCGATAATCATCTCTTCCTCTAATTCTTCAACTATGTGTTCTATGTGCTACTGATTTTGACACTTGGTCATATACTGTCTTCTATTATTGTCTTATAGTTTAATGTACAAACCTTAATCCCCTTTATGGGGGAGGCACAGTGTCATATAATTTTTCCTCCACCATTATTAAACCACAATATATAAAAATAATTTTTGAATCATTACTCCAGTAGATACATTTTTGTCCTTAGGTTATCACGTTAGACCATTAGTCAACTAGAAAAGATACTTGGCACTTAGATTCAAAATACATATTTTCTTCAGTTGGCTAAAGGTTAGAACTGAATCAAAGGTTTTGTCCTGAATCATCAGAATATTCATATATTTTAGTTCCTTAAAGTTGAGGTTCAAGAACATATAGAAAACCGTTCCTTTACATATTTTCAGATGAACTCTAAATTCCAGGTATTAGATATATTCAATGCATATTTTCTTTTCCCCAGTAAATCCAACAGGATTAGAGAAGAAAGTGTCCTCCTTTTCCATTTGTGGATTTGAGTTTTCCTTCTATTCCTAGAAAAAGTAGTAATTTAGGACATCCATTTGCCTAAATGTTGTAATTTTTTTGTTATTTCTCATTACAGATAGACCTATTTTTTTTTTCAAATAAATTTTGAGTGTCGAATGATCTTTTCCAGTAACATTCAGGAACATAAGTAGTCGCTATGATTATTCGTGATCTGCAGTATTGATGGTGTTTCGTAAAAGGCTACTGTCGATCTGGGGATGAGGATGAGGGAGGGAGAGGGATGGATTAGTGAAGACTTTGAAGGGTCGCCAGAGCATAGGAAAAGTTTAGTCTCTTTGAAGACATGGAAAAATTATAGTTCAGTTAGAAACCACAATAAACTCAATTGGGAACCATTGTTTAGCATAAATGCTGAGCAAATGTGAACTGGAGGTCAGGGCATTCCTGGAAGTACATTTCTGAAAAGCCGACTGTGGTGGTCTTATGCTGGTGGGGAGGGATTAGGGAGTCCTCTGATGGGACTACAGTTCTGTGCGAGGTCTGTGACCTTAGAAGCATGGGTGACATTTGGGATCTCAGAAGTGTGCAAGAATTGGAGGTAACGAGTGTGGCCAAAAACTGTTCTTGGCACATGCTTAAGAATTTGGAGAAATATTCCTGTTCCAGATGTGTTACACTAGGGAGTTTCTCATGAGTTGGAGATCTGGAAGGAGAACATTAGGAGAAACAAGAAACTGATGTTTCCCTGCCCTCCCTCTGGATGAAGGAGGGGTGCAGGCCCTCTCTGGGTCTTGGCAATAAATTGCTTGAAACGGATGACTAAAAGCATTGAACTCACCAGAATTGCTATTAGCATTCTGGAAATGTATTCTTTTATGTAATTACAGGACAAACGTGTAGACTGTTTCAGGCTCATTTGAAATTTCTCAGGAGAAGAAATCCTAAAAGTTATTGAAAGAATCTTTTCCAGAGTTCTTTGCATAAATATGGGGCTAACTCTAGGGTGGGTAGGGTCATAGATTTATGAGGGAGGGGGGGAAATGCCATTCCTTCTTGGCCTTTTTGGTAACTTAAGGACTGCAGGTGAGCTGCATCAAAGAACTTGCCCAAATTATTGAAGTTTTTAGTATTAAATCTTTTCTTGGATTAGTTTAGTAGGCTGGGTCACTGAATTTGAGATGGCTTTATCAGCTCTTGCATTCATTTCTTTAATTTATTACAAATTGTTAAACATCTGTTGTTTCAGAGGGTAAAGGGGAAGAGAAGTAACAGAGACCAATAAAGAAGACAGAATTTATTGATATAGAGCAGTGGCTTGACAATAGAACAATCTTAAGGCCTTTGTAGATTTCCGTAAATATGGAAGAGAAAAATAACTGCTGGAAAAAGTTTGAGGGTGTTTATGCACACACATATAATTTAAAAAATAAAAAATGTTAAACAATATTGTATAAGAAATGTCAGAGTGAGTTAAACCAGCGGTTTATCCAACCCAGTCACTCTTCTGCCTCCAACAGTGTCAGCGAGGGCTGATTTGTTTGCATGGTTGCCTTTCACTGTGTCACCTTTCAAAGGTGATATGTTTTAACTCATCCTGCTCTTCAGTTTATCTCAACCCTTATTGAACTGGACTGCCTCTTAAAGTGACCTTTCACCCAGAAGCCCAGAGCTGTCAGGGGCTCTGGAGGCCTTCCAATATGGGGATTTCCAGCATCCTTGAAAGGATTTTTCCAGACTTTACCCACTAATTCCTCCAATACTTACCAGCTGAGTGACCTTGGACAAGTCACTTAGTCCTCTGAGCTTCAATTTCCCTGAATTGAGAGTATTAATTAGGGGATCAGATGATCCCCTGAGGGATCCATTGAGTAATCCAGTGATCCAGATGCAAAGGGATCTTGTAAACCTTAAAGTACTGTATACTGTGTGAGCTCTTTGGAGGCAGCTTTGAATAGTTCTATTCAGACAGTTTTCCTTTATGCCAAGTATGTCTCTCTTCAAACCATGTCCCTTCTTCTGCCCTCTGGAGCTAAACCGAACAGGGCAGATCCAAAGGTCACGTGACGGCCCTTTGGCTTCTTGAGGACAGCTCCTTAACATAACAGGATTAGATGCCCTTCTTAGTTAGGTTCCTTGAGAAAGCTGCCTATACTTGGGGCTTCCATTTCTTTTCCTCATTCTCTCTCTTTTTTTTTTAAAGTGAGGCAATTGGGGTTAAGTGACTTGCCCAGGGTCACACAGCTAGTAAGTGTTAAGTGTCTGAGGCCGGATTTGAACTCAGGTACTCCCGACTCCAGGGCCGGTGCTCTATCCACTGCGCCATCTAGCTGCCCCTCCTCATTCTCTTCTAAATCTCTTGCTGTGTGGCTTTTGACCTCATCAGTCAACTGAAATTGCCCTTGCCAAAATTTCCAGTGATCTCGTATTTGCCAAATTGAATGGTCTTTTCTCACTTCTCGTTCTTGAATTTGCTGCATTCTTTGACACTGTTGATCACCCTTTTTTTTTTTTTAAAGTGAGGCAATTGGGGTTAAGTGACTTGCCCAGGGTCACACAGCTAGTAAGTGTTAAGTGTCTGAGGCTGGATTTGAACTCAAGTAGTCCTGACTCCAGGGCCAGTGCTCTATCCACTGCGCCACCTAGCTGCCCCTGGGTCATTGTCTTGATCACAGTCGCTAAGTCTTTCATAGGTGATCATTGTTAAGGCTAAAATTCTAGCTAGTCTGTCTAAAATATCTAATGAATGGTCGCCAATAAATTATAAGCTTTAGCAAGAGTTAGACTTTTAAGCATTTATTAAGGAGAATAAGAATTTGGTAAAGAGAGAGAGAGAAAGGCCCAGATTCCTGTCTATTAAAGGGAGAGCGCATTTCTAGCTCCCTACTCCACCAGCGTCCTCAGGAAAAAGAGAGAGAGACAGAGCGCCCGGCTCCCCCTTCCTCCTCCCACCAGCAAACGTCGCTTCCTGACGCCAAAGAAAAAACGCATGGTCTTGCCCTCAAAGACCTTCCTTTCATGGCGGAGCTTTTCTACAGTAAGTCTCCAGCAGGTGGCGTCATTCCAATCGTTACATCATTGTACAATATTGCTGTTAATGTGTACAGTGTTCTCATTGTTCTCCTGATTCTGATCATTTCATTTTGTCTCAATTCATGTAAATCTTTCCAGGTTTTTCTGAAACCATCCTACTCATCATTTCTTATAGCACAAAAGTATCCCTTTACAATCATATACCACAACTTGCTCAGACATCCTCCAGTTGATAAGTATCCCCTCAACTTACAGTTCTTTTCCACCACAAAAAGAACTGCGATAAATATTTTTTACAAACAGGTCCTTTCCCCTTTTCTTTGATCTCTTTGGGATTCAGTGTTACAGTAGTAGTATTTCTGGGTCAAAGGGTCTGCACAATTTTATAGCCCTTTGGGCATAATTCCTAAAATTATTCTCTAGTTCACCACTCCCTCAATAATCCATTCTTGTCCCAGTTTTTTCACATGCTCTCCCAACATTTTGGCCTTTCCCTTTTCTCTCATGATAGCCAATCTGATAGGCGTGAGATGGTACTTCAGACATGTTTTAATATGCATTTCTGTAATCAGCGCTTTAGATTATTTTTTATGTGACAATTGATAGCATTGATTTCTTCTGAAAACTGCCTATTCATACCCTTTGACCATTCTATCAATTGAAAAATGACTAACATTCATTTAAGAAATGAGGCCTTAATCAGAGGAACTTGCTGTAATTTTTTTCCAGTTTCCTGTTATCCTTCTAATTTTAATTTCATTAGTTTTATTTGTGCAAAAGCTTTTCCATTTAATGTAATCAAAATTAACTATTTTATTTCCTGTAATCCTCTCTTTCTCTTGTTTTGCCATACACTCTTCTTTTATCCATAGATCTGACGGGTACATATTTTCGTGCTCTCCTAATTTACTTACAATATCACCCTTTATGTCTAAATCATTTTGTCCATATCTTGCTATACTGTATGAGATATTGGTCTATTCCTAGTTTCTGCTAAAGTGCTTTCCAATTTTCCCATCAATTTTTGTCAGACAGTGAGTTCTTACCCCCAAAGCTTAGATCTTTGGGTTTATCAAACACTAGATTACTATGGTCTTTTACTATTGTGTATTGAATACCTAATTGATTCCACTCCTCAATCACTCTTGTTTCTTAGCCAGTACCAAATTGCTTTGTTGATTGCTGCTTTTGTAATATAGTTTGAAATCTGGAACTGCTAGGCTGCCCTTCCTTGACAGTTTTTTCATTGATTCCCTTGATTCCCTTTTGTTTCTCTGGATGAATTTTATTACTTTTTTTCCTAGCTCTGTCAAATTATTATTTGGTAGTTTGATTAGTGTGACACTAAATAAGGAAATTAATTTAGGTAGGACTGACATTTTTATTATATGGGCTTGGCCTACCCATGAGCAATTGAAATTTCTCCAATTGTTCAGATCTGTCTTTATTTGTGTGAAAAGTGTTTTGTAATTGTGTTCACATAATCCCTAGATTTGTCTTGGCAGGTGGGTGCCCAAGTATTATATATCGTCTAGTGATCTTAAATGAAATTTCTCTTTTCATCTCTCTCTTGCTTCTGGGTTTTGTTGGTAGCATATAAAAATGCTGATGATATATGTGGGTTTGTTTTATATCCCACAACTTTGCTGAAGTTGCTAATTGTTTCAGTTAGTTTTTTAGTTTATTCTCAAGTGTTTACCAAGTATACCATCATATTATTTGCAGAGAATGATAGCTTTGTTTCCTCATTGTCTGTTTTTATTCCTTAATTGTTTTCTTCTCTTATTGTCATAGCTAGCATGTCTAGTCCAATATGAAGTGGAGGTACACATTGTGGACCAGCTTCTCAAGGTATTTAGGCACAAAAGGGAAGGGAGATAGACGATGATGGGGATGAATGAGTCAAACGAAGGGGGGGTTTTGAGGATGGGAGAGATATTGTGGCCCAGTGGATGGAGAACCAGGTCTGGAGTCAGGAAGACCTGAGTTCCAAATATGACCCCAGATATGTCTAGCTGTGTGACTCTGGACAAGCCACTTAACCTTTCTCTGCCTCAGTTTCCTCCTCAGTAAAATATGGGTAATAATAGCACCTAGCTTCCAGAATTGGTATGAAGATCAAATGAAACAATAATTGTAAAGCACTTAACAAAGCGTCCGGTACATGGTAGGCACCATATCAATGTTTGCTGCTGCTGCTACCATGACTACCACCGTGAGCATTAATGATGCAGCCAGTAGATAGGAAGTCACTGACGATTAGTGAGACAGTCAGGATGATGCTGGGGTGGGGGCAGTGTCAGTCTGCTGGAGATAAAAAGGGATCAGATGGGATTCCTTGTGCACACTGAAGGGTTTGCCTGGGTAAGGGGAAGGGCTGACTCTTCCTGAAGGAGAAGGGTGGAGGAGTAGGTAGCAGCAAAAGGCACATCTCTTCATGTCACTTCACCCACATCTGGGGGAGATGATATGAAGAGGGGAGGAGAGGGAGGGAGGGAGGCTCGAGCCTGTGCTTCGAGGGGCCCGAGGCTTTCCCACAGAGGAGCTCTGGCTCCCCGCAGGTTCCTAGAGGTTCCCTGGTTGCCGCTGCTGGTTGGGTCCGACTGTGGCTCCCACTTTGCCCTATTCTATTGTAAGTGCTTTTCAGAGGGACGCGCTCTAGACTCTCCGGAGGTTCTCTTTCCCTTGGCTGCTAATTCCTTCTCATTTTGCATTCTGTTTTGCATTATTGTTTTCTAGACATATTTGTTTGCGTTTCCCTATATTTAGTCTCGTTTTATTTCCTTCTTGTTTCCAGCTCATCTTTGAGCCTTTTGTTTTTAATGGATCTTTTCTCATTGCTATTTGGAATTGCTCCTAGTAAGGCAATATCTGACATCCCACTGCCCACAGATTAAAGTTCAAAGTTCATGGTGTGGCATTCAAGGCTTTATTTTAGTCATCTTCAACAGATTTCTGAATTTATTTCATAGTTACAAGTTACAAGTATACATAGTTATAAGAAACAGACTGACCAACTGAGCTTCCTCTCTGCAGTCTCCCCTCTCCATTGTCATCCTCAAGCTCTTGTTAAAACAATCGTTTTGATTGGTAATTCTGTTCATGACAGTCTTTTCCTTTGAAATCACTTTCCTGCCTAGCAGATAAAACTAAACTGATACCAATTCTGCTTTCTTCCGCACTGTTCTGCTAGCCCATCCTCCCAGGTTTGCATTCTTTTTTTTAGCTCTGCCTATTGAAACTTTTTTCTTTCTTTCTTCAAGACCCAGCTGAGGTACTGACTTTTCCATGAAGGTCTCTACCAATCAACAAAAATAAAAACCAAGGGGAATTTCACGATCTCTCTGTCTTCAGGTTTCTAGGTGGCCTCATAGGTACAGTACTAGACTTGGAATTAGCCAAGGTTTGCTCATTCATTCATCCAGTTGTCTAGGTATAAGTCAACTGTGTCCCAAGTAAATAGAAGGAATCTTAGGGAGGGACTTGGGTTGATGGTGCTGGCAAGTCAGGACCCTTTCTTGAAGGTAGCTCACAAAACTTGATGCAGCAATCTTTCTTGGTTAGTGAATGTGCTGCTGCATTAAGGCTTTCCTCTGGGGAGGTTTGGACAGGAGGGCTCATGTGCTGTGGACCGAGAGAGGACCACCAGGGGTGTGAGCAAAAATGGCACGGAGAGCAATGAGCTTTGGAAATTGGACTTTTCTGGGCTACCTGTGTGTGTACCTTTAGTTCACCTGACGATTTTCTTCCTTGAATCCTTTTTTTTCCCAGATGGCTTCATTTGAGGAAGTTCTTACTGATTACAGTCCATTTGTCTGGTGCCATTTCTGGCATTACCCGTCTTCTTTGGAGTCTTCTCTGTGGCCTTCTCTGGTTTGTGCCCTGCTAGAGGAAGTGCTGGCTTTCTTCCTTTAGTTTTTCGTCTTTCCTGGTCATTGGACACTGGGAATGAGTGGGAAGGAGTGTGGCTGTTCCTCACCAAATTAGAAGTGGAACTAATTTGAGTTTGGAATAAGAGGAAAGGCTTGGAACCTCTTGGGTTGAGGAAAATGTGTGTCTCTGGGAGTCCTTTCTGAGACGTTGAGGAGATCTGCGCCTCATTTACTTTTAATCCTCTGCTCCAGATTGTGCAGATGTGGCTTGTAAAGCCCAGCTCTATCACCCACGCTAAGTTCTCTTCCAACGCCAAGTTTGTAATTAGACCAGAACAGCGATTGGCTGTGTCTCGCTCGTCTGTTCCTCTTAATTGCTCACGGTGCTGTAGCTTCTTCTCGGGATCTGTTCCACTTTGTTAGAGGGTTAGTGTCCAGGGGACCTTGCCCATTTTTCCATGACTCTTTCAAAGACTTGCAAGTGCCCCCAGCTCTGTACCCATTAATACCTGGAATAGCCAGACTGACCCTTTTTAATTTTTAACTAAATTTTATTCAGGTATTTTGGTTTTTCCAGTGCCTAAATTTTCCCTAGTATCCCTCCCCTTTCCTTTCCCAGAGACCCATTTCATATAAGAAAGATTTTTTTTTTAAAGAGGAAGGAGAAAAATATTTCGCCAAACCAATCAATACATCAGAAATAAAATCTGACCTGTCCACGCTGTAAGGAGTGAGAAGAGATGTGTTCTCCTGTCCTCTTTGGCGAAGCTGGTTCTTCTTCATTGTCACAGTATTGGTTTCCACTTCTGTGGTTTTGTCCTTTCCATTTGCCTTGTAGTCATTATGTCATTAATTTTCTTGACTGCTCAGTTGCATCATCATGTAAGTCTTCCCTTCTTTCTCTGTATTCATCATATTCATGTACCAAAATTTGTTTGGCCTTTCCCCAATTGATGGGCATCACTTCGTTACCATTTCTTTGTGAACTCCTAATATGTTGTTGTAGATGGAGTCTCTCTTTTTGTCAGCAGCCTCCTATGTGTATTATGCCGAGCCCTGGAATCTCTGGACCTAGTTTAAGGGTCTCTCCCTGTGGCACAGCCCCCACCTCCTTTCTCACACCTCTCATAGTCCGTTTGTCAGTATGTATGGATGTATAATTCTTATTGGGCATAGAAATACAAATGTGGGCATGTTTCATTGTCTACTATGTAATCATTGTGTCAATAAGTCTTCCTGGTGTGATGAGCAAAGTTTGAGACCTGGGGTGTTAAAATGTGCTCCGCCAAGGCCTTACTTTATTGCTCTTTGTTTTGGTTTCCTCACTTAGAAATGGTGACAGCTATTGGCTGGTGACACAGGCCCGTTCAGCCAGTCAGTTAGCTTGTCTGACTCCTTGTGACCCCATTGGGGTCTTGGCAGAGACAGCGGAATCCTTTGCCATTTCCTTCTCCAGATGAGAAAGCAGAGGCAAACAAGATGAAAATGACTTGCCCAGGGTCACACAGCTAGAAAGTATCTGAGTCCAGATTTGAACTCGGGATAATGAGTCTTCCTCTAGAGCTCTATCCACCACGCCACCTGACCGTGAGCAAAAAAAAAAAAAAGGACCTGACCTCAAGGAGCTTGTGCTGGAACTGGGAAGATCACACATAAGAGGGTGCCGAAAAGCTGGGGCTGGAGAGGGCAGGAGGGTGAAATCCAGAGACACGGTTGGGAGAGGAGTGAAGAGTGACGGGCCTGGATCTTTCTTCACAATGTACAGTGCAGAGGACCAAGGCAGCGGAGGGATTTTCAGGGTAGGAAGGACAAGCAGGGCCAGAAAGACGCCTTCCTGGGATCTTCCTCCAAGAGGGCCGGTGAGTGCCAGGCTAGGGGATCGGCACAGGCCTCATCGGGAGCAGAGCCTCTGTAAATGCTGAGTCTGCGCTCTGGCTTCCTCTGGCCTGTCTGGTCCTCTCATCACAGGCTCTCTTGGTCATTTCGGTGAAGCCTGTAACTAGCCGTATGTTCTCCTGTGGCTCGCTCTGACCTACTCATTAGACCCACTTTTTCAGAGAGGAGAGTTTGTTAACTCCTGTCATACTTCTTTCCCCCCAGTTTATTATCTCACTAGAGATAATAATATTCTCACAACCAACCTTGTTCCTGGCTTCATTTAATATTGATTACTGTATTTTTCTTTGATTATTGTTGCTCTGTCTTTCTAGACATTGCTAGGAGCCAAGTGTTTCTTGGTTGGTTAGGCATGGTAAAGGACTTGGGGCTGACTGCTTGATCCATAGGCTGTCCCTGTGAGGTGGATTTGGGGTGCCAGGGGTAAGGAGAAAGATAGGGATTTGTATCAGTAGGTTTGTCACTAAGAGGTCCAGGAAGAGAAGACAATGTTCTTCTGGCCTCTGAGTGGGGCTGGGGCTGTGAACCACCCTGCCTCCCATTCTTCACTGTTCAGCTTTCTGAGCACTGATCCTTCTTGACCAGTTTAGGCTGACCAGTTGATATCTTGTGTCGTGACCCGTCCACCTTGGTATTAGAATGGCTTGGCATGTCCACGCACGATACAGCTGAGCTTTGGGCTCTGCAGCGGAGGCAGTGAGCCTCTATGAGGCTGCTGTGGCGGGCAGCTTGAGCTCTGCCATCGATCACCTCTGCCCGCACCAGATGGATGTCATAAGAAATCAGAAGGCAAATAAAGGATCCTCAAAATCATGGTAAAACCCTGTCAGAGTCCAGGCATCCCCTCTCCAGATGCTCCGTTGCATTATGTGCAGCCAAAGGAAGATTACCCAGGTATCCCAGACTGTGATGTGGAAGACACCATTGAGTTCATCTGCCCAACTCCCTCATCTCACAAGTTCCCACAGGAATAAGTGGCAGAATCTGGATTTGAGGTCCTCTTTGTCCCAAGTCCAGGGTGCTTTCCATTGCATTGGCAAACCCCAGTCCTCTGGGTTCAGTCTGCATCCTCAGCCGATGCTTGAAGGTGTGGCCTGATTTTTCTCGTGCCATTTGTTACCACTTCTCCTACTCTGATTCTTCATTTTAAGAAAATAAATTGTAAAGTGAGCAATGACACAGTTGTCTCCCTCTTCCATGCTCATTGGCTTTTATGAGACATAAAAAAAAAACTACTGGCCCGACTAGAAGTGTGGGCACATCAGCCTCTGGGACATTGTGTCACTTTCTAACGTAACAGCCTGGACAGCTGTGGTCACCTAGCCGTACTCTGACCCTTGCTAGAGCCGAGTGGAAAAGATCCACCCCATGTACCATCTGTAGACGGTTAATTACCAGTTCACACAATAGGTTGTTTGGGGTCATATGTTTCTAGTTTCATCATCAACAGAAGTAAATGTTGAGAACATATTTTTCTACATCCAATTTCACTTGTTGTGGATAGTTGGAATAGTTTGTTACCCACATCTTTGAGTTTTCTATTAGGGCTCTTGGCCAGAGAACGCTGTGACCATTTCAGAATCTCTTTTTTTAAGTGCCCCAGAGGCTTCATTGTAGGGACTTTTCTTATGCAAAACATAAAAGTGATGTGTTTTTCTTCAAATTGCAACCATATTTTTTTATTAAAATCAGTTGGCGTGCCAATCAACAATAGGACCTGAAAATTTTCCAAACATTGGCCCTGTGCTGCTGTTTCTATTTTTAATTGAGGATTTTTCATGTTTCAAAATGGACTTTTCAAAGCACAATTTTGCTTAGAATCTAAAATATAGGAATTTTGGATTAAATATGAAAAATGTAGGTGTATTTGACTCTTAATCTTAGTACAGGGTGGGCCAAAACTCATGAAGGGGGTCTGATGTCTTAATAACTTATTGAAAATTACTTTTTCTTTATTCTTCACCATTTATGAGATTTGAGTTTTCACATGTAGTATACATTCATTTCCTACATATACTGCATATGATGCTATGGTGTTGTAAATTAAAAACAAAAGATAAAGGAGTTATTCAATATGTGTGACTTTTGGCCCACCCTCTATGATGAAAAAATCCTCCTGGTTTTTTTGCAGGCACGGATGAAAAATGCATCTTTCATTTATCATCTCAGGGAATTTGGGTTGGTGATCATGCTGTTTTCAGGCACAATACATTTTGGTTTGTTCTTTTTTTTTTTTCTTTCTTTTTTTTTTTTTTAGTGAGGCAATTGGGGTTAAGTGACTTGCCCAGGGTCACACAGCTAGGAAGTGTTAAGTGTCTGAAGTCAGATTTGAACTCAGGTACTCCTGACTCCAGGGCTGGTGCTCTATCCACTGCGCCACCTAGCTGCCCCCAGGCACAATACATTTTGAAAGAGCTCATTTTTTATAGGAACTTTAAGACCTTTCTGAGATGTGTTTCACTTATTTTTTCAGAGAACCCTGATAAGCTTCTGAGCATCCAGGTGGTGAGAGTCTTGGGCTTGCAAGTCAAGAAGATTGTGTAGTTCAAGTTCAGCTTCAAAGACTTGCCACTAGCTGTGTCACTCTGTTTTGTTTTGGTTTGTTTTTTTTGCAGGGCAATGAGGGTTAAGTGACTTGCCCAGGGTCACACAGCTAGTTAAGTGTTTAGTGTCTGAGATTGGATTTGAACTCAGGTCCTCCTGAATCCAGGGCCGGTGCTTTATCCACTGTGCCACCCAGCTGCCCCTTGCTGTGTCACTCTGGGCAAGTCACCTCACCCCTGTTTGCCTCAGTTTCCTCCACAGTAAAATGGAGATAATAATGTACTTACCTGTCAGGGTTGCTCTGAGGACCAGATGAAATACAACTATTTGAAACACAGACAGCTCCTTGCCCATGGCGGGATATAACTGTTATTACCTATCATTACATTATCCACCCAGTAGGGATGCCTGCCAGAGGGGGTATGGCTTTCACGTCCTCTTCAGGTGACAGCTTATTGAACTCACCCCATGTCTTCCAGTGGAACCATATGGAAATATGATATCATTACTTGTTCATCAGATCTGACGCATTTGGAGAAAAGATATTTCTTTGAACTGAGTGCATGAACTACTCAAGGGTATATTTGTTATCACAAGAGCCAGGGCTGGCTGGCTAACGGCTGGTTGTGTGATGGAGGGCCAGTCACTTAACCTCTCTGAGGCTGTTTCTTCATCTGCAGAATGGGGATAAGAACATCTGATTTCTAGAATCCCCTTCCTGTGGCTGTTTTGAGACATCAGTAAGACAATTTATGTAAATCCTAACTCGACACAAGTATCAGTGTCATGATCATCATTGGTGTGTATGTTGTTTAAAAACTTTTAAGCCTTAGATTCTGCAAAAACTTTGCACCACTTTGAAATCATTTCCCCCATCCTGTGGACTGGCTTGGCTCGATTCCCATTTTTAGGGGCTAATTATAATCTTGTGAAATTGAAAGTCATATGTAGGAAGGAGGGAAGATAGAAGGGTTTATAGAAGGAGGCTCTAGGACACAGAGTTCTCACAGAGGCTGTGCTCTGCACTTTGAAAAAAAAGATGCCTTCCTCTTGTTTTCTCTAGCTCCTCGTTGGTCCCTGACTCCTCAGATCTCTGGCTTCCTTCTTTCCCTTGTCAATCAGTAGGGAATCCCCATCTCTGCACTGCAAGAGCTTGTAGCAGGTTTCATTTGGTCTGGCATAGTATCTCTGTTCCTTACAAGGCAATATAAAGGCCTCTCTGTAGTGCACCAAGTTCTAAACAAATCACAAATTAGCGTCTGAGATTTTTGAGCTGGAAGGGACATTAAAGACCATCAAATCCAGTGCCCTAATTTTACAAATGAACAAAATGACTCAGAGAATTTAGGAGACTTGTCTTTGATGGCACAACAGACTAAGTGTCTGAGGTAGGACTTGAACCCAGGTATTCCTGATCCCACGATTTCATCTATCTTAGGAAACCAATGCAAAAATTGCCTTTACTTAGTGTCTATCAAGTTTGTTTTTGTTTTGTTTTTTAAGAATTGCCTGGCTCCAATAACTTTGTCATGGCTACAAAGGCCAACTATGATAGTATGGGGAAAAAAAGTCTTCTTGACTCCAAACCTCTACCCAAATCCGGTCTTCAGAGTGTACAGAGAGGAAGACCATTGTGGGCTACATCAAGCTGTTAGGCTGGCTTCAACCACCGCTTATTTCCTCATTTCCCAGCTGTCCTTCCACATCCATCTGGGTGCAACACTGTGATGATTCACTGCACCATAGATTGACATGCTCTGAATGGACAAAGGGTTGGAGTGATTGCTTGGTGTGTCACTCTGCGCTTCTAAAGGTTGATTTACAGATGTTGAAAAGATCCCCTAGAAACAGCAATCAAAATTAAAAAGAAAAAGATAAAGGGGGAAACTCTTCAGGTTTTATAGAAATCCCCATGTCTCAGGGAATTTTCCATTCACGTTGCTCAGAAAGTAGTTTGAGTAAAAACTTAATGTTTTCGGGCTGTCAGCCATTCAGTTTGTGCTCCCCTCCCACTCTGACGTCACTCTTGCTCAGACAGATGCTTCATTTGGGATGAAGATGACAGCATTGTCGTGCATGGCTGGGCTTGGACCTTCGTTATTGCTATTGTCTGACATTTGCAAAACACATTATGTTTCCATAGGACTTTACATCATCATCAAATCATCGTCAAATCATCTTTATTAAATATATGACTTGGAGCTTGGCTTCCTTTTATTTTGCATATTGGATGTATCTTGTGACTTTTTCAATTCATTCGTGGCCATTGAGAGTCTCTTCTCCACTACAGGTTACAGAGAAGTCCTTGTAGATCTCTGGGAAGAGGGCAACTTGGGGTCTGTGATTCCTGGTGGCGAAATCAGACTTCTCAGTGGACTTTGTTCATGAGAGTAGTATTCTACTTGTGGCTAATAGAGTGCCATGGACAGGCCTTCTTTCCACAGGACACACTCATTTCTGTCCTCGTGCCTTTTTTTATTTCATTTCCCCTACCTGAACTATTCTCCCCCGCTTCACCTCTCTGAAGCCCACCCATGTTAATTCCTGTCCTCTCTAGGAATGAGTTTGAAATTATCCCAGCCAGGTGTGGCCATTTTTTTCTCTAAAGTCTTAATGTAGTTATAGTTTGCACATAATTGTATGGTCATATAGTTTTATTTGTTTCTAGTCTATTATTTCCTTATGAGTTCCCTGAGGTAATAGACCATGTCTTAAATGATGATATTCCATGCAGTTCTGAGTACATTATAGGTGTTTGATATAGAATGGGTTGGTTGATTTGCTAATAAATTAAATGTCAGTCATTCAACACGCATTTAGTCAATGCTTAATATGTACAGACACTTTATTAAACACTAGGGATAGAAAGACAGGTACAAATAGTCTTTCCCTTCAAGGAGCTCACAAAGATGAACATAACGAGCCAGATACAGAATTGATACAGACTACCTGAAAGAGAAGGTACTAGCCAGGGAAACTGACGCAGAGAGGAGCAGGTAAAACATTCTGGGCAGGGGGACTAGCCAGTGAAAAGGCTTGGAGTCAGGTGGTGATGTGTCGTGGTTAAGCTGAAATCAGGAGGCCAAGTGGATAGAACATAAAGTATAGATGGGAATAAAGTGTGAAAAGACTGGAAAGGTGGGAAAGAGCCTTAAATGACATGCAGAGACTTTATATTGGATCCTCAAGGCAGCAGGGAATTCATTTGGTTTACTTATTAGGAGTATGATATGGCCAGACCTGTGCTTTAGGAAAATCCCCTTAGCAGCTGAATGGAGGCTGGATTAGAGTGAGAGGAGACTTGAGGCAGGGAGACCAATTAGGTTATTTCAGTAATCCAGGAGAGAGTTGATGCGAGCTTACAACAGGATAGAAGTCCTGTAAGTGGGGAGAAGGGGCATATTGGAAATGTGAAGCCACCAGTGGTAAGATTTGACATGTTGGGCGAGTGAGTGTGAGGAGTTAAGCATAATGTGAATGAAGGGTGCTAGCCTGGATAACTTGAAGGATGGCATTGTTGATAGTAACAGGGAAGTTCAGAAGAGCGTTTTGGGAAGAATATGATGAGTTCTCTTTTGAATATCCTGAGTTTGAGATGCCGTGGGTAAAAGGCAAGTGATGATATGGGGCTGGAGCTCAGTAGAGCTACCAGGGCTAGTTCTATAGAGATGGAATTCATTTGCAGAGAGATGATAACTGAATTCATGGGAGTTGATGGATCACCAAGTGACAAAGAATGGAGAGAAGAGGGCTTAAGGCAGAGTAATGGGTGGGACCCAGGCAGTTTATGGGCATGACATGTTTTAAGACTGAGAAGGAACAATCAGATAAAGAGAATTGGGAGAGCATAGTCTCACAAAAACCTAGAAGGGAGAGAGTATTCACCAGTGTTAAATGCTGCAGAAAGGTCAAGAAAGAGGAGTGGTGAGAAACAGCCATTAGATTTGGGAATTATAACATCATTGAAAACTTGGAGGGAGCAATTTCAATTAACTTATGAGATTGGGAACCAGATTGCAGAGGGTTTAGAAATGAATGAGAGGTGAGAATGTGTAGACACCAATTATAGATGGTTTTCTCAAGGCATTTAGTTGAGAAGGGCAGAAAGACATAAAATGATAGCTAACGAGGATTGTTGGATTGAGTGATTTTTTTTAAAGGGCAAAGGAAAATGGGCATATTTGTTGGCAGCAGGGGAGGATCCAGTAGATAGGGAAAAACTGATGATTAGAGAGAGTAGGGTTGATAAAGTGGGCAGTCCGTTGGAGAAACTTTGATGGAATGGGATCAAGGATGCATGTAGAGGGGTTTGCCCATCTCTTCTTCTAATATAGAAGTAAAGGGGGAGGTCAGAGAAAAAACATCTCAAAGTGATTTGATATGAGAAAGAGGAGAGATGAGGGAATCTTGGTGGTTGGCTTCAGATTTTTCAGTGAAGTAAGAGGTGAGGTGCTTATCAGAGAATTTGAGGGAAAGAGGTGCTTTGAGAGGATTGAAGACAAACCAAGAAGCTTTGGAACAACCACTGTGGAGAGTGGGAGAGCCAGGAAGTTACAGAGGAGTAGAATGATCACTATGAATTAGTCTATTGCAAAAAAGGGATGTCTGGTGATACTGATATGTGTCTTATTCATCTTTATAACCTCAGGATCCCTTGCACAGAATAGGCTCTCAATGAATATTGCTGAATGAATGAATAAAACCAACTGGAATAGAATTTAGAAAATACTGCTTTTGGAACCAAGGTACTGACCTTGATATGAGAAGAATGAATGGGAACTAGCCATCAGTTTTTGTTCCTTGTGCCCACCATTCTGGCTACCAAAAACCAGCACAAAGCCAAAATCGTCATTGCTGGGCCTATTAGCAGAAACCTCATTTCTAAGTCATTCTGCAACTCCCAACGGCATTTGAAAAAGGAGGACTGCTGACAATATTGTTTGATCCACATCCGAGGGTGGAATTGACACCATACTTCCACCCTACAGAGACCCACATCTCCAGGAGGATATTCTTGTAAACATTGTGCTGGAGGCCATGCCATTGTCCCTCACTACCACCCCATTCTTTCAAGACTCCATCTGTGTGCCAGATCCATTTCAGAAAATCTAATGTTTTCCAGGAATAGCAAGGAGCACAAGGGAGGTGAAGGGGGAGATCTCTAGCTAGTGTGGCCTTAGTAAACCCTTCTTCCACATAGACTGTCTCTCATTACACACAATCTTTCATGGGTTGACAATTTCTCATTATAAGTCACAGAATTATGGGGTCTCAGAATTCAAAGGGTCTTTCATTGGCCATGTAGCACAACATGTACTTGAACAAGAATCCCCTACATTTTGCCTGTAGTGCCTACGTGCCCTGATGAATTGTATGTTGCCAGCTCTTTATAAGACAGGGACTGCCTTATTTTTATCTTTAAAAAGACTTGTTGGGCAGCTAGGTGGCGCAGTGGATAGAGCACTGGCCCTGGATTCAGGAGGACCTGAGTTCAAATCGGGCCTCAGACACTTAACACTTACTAACTGTGTGACTCTGGGCAAGTCACTTAACCTCAATTGCCTCAAAAAAAAAAAAAAAAAAGACTTGTCTCCCCAGCAACTTGCACAGTACCTGGCCATAGTAAGGACTTAGTAAATGCTTGTTGATTGGATGATTCAGGTCACCTAGCAAAGACAAACTAAATCTTCAACTACTGAATAAGTGGTTTAATGTTATTGGGGAACCATTGTCAGTGATGTTGTAAGGACTGTTGAGAAAAGGAAAGGTCCTTTCCTTCCTACTTTGGAATCTTGTTAGCATGGACCAACCAAATATCATAAAATCAGGGATGCGGGTTTAGGGGCTGTCTTTTCAGTGTCCGTAAATTTCTGGTTGTTAGGGACCCATGACTTCAGACACAGGCACACTGAAGTAGACTCAGAGATGTTGTCAAGGATACTGTTATTGTATCATCTCCTCCGTTCATCATTCATCACCCAACCCTTGGGTGTTATTTGGACAACTAAGAACTTTTGTAACTCTCATCGTAGCTCTGCATACAAGATTTCACAAAGTGTTAGAGATGCAAGGAACCTAGCTAACAAAAAAATCATTTAGTCCACAAGAAAAGTGAGCCCCAGATAGGAAGTCACATAATCAAGTATTTATTAAGCATCTTTTATGTGTGATATATTGGTAGGCTTTGATGGACACAAAGGCAAAAGTGAAAAATCCCCTGCCTTCAAGGAGCTTATATTTTATCAGGGGTGGTATATGAAGTGTTCAGGGAGGACTAGCACCTCTGGTATGAGGGCTTGCTGAGCCCTTTTCAGGATTGTGTTCCAACTTTGGTGTCCACCTCTCACTTCTCACCTCTCACCTCTTACCTGTGGCTTCAAGAAGTTGTAGCATATTCACCAACCACAACCCAGTAAAGCCATCTTGGCAGATGGGCAGAACCAGATTGAGGGTAATTGACAGGCCTCAAACCCATCGCTGAATAAGGGGCACGTCTACCCCAAGCATATGAAGATGTCCCCTGGTGGAACGGGCAGAAGAGAACAATTTGTTCTGATGGCCATGAACGTGATAGAAGCAGGTGCTGTGGAGTTCTTAGAGCTTGGTCAGACATCCAAGACGCCATCAGTAGTTGTCTTGACTTTAGTCTTGCTATTGGACTTTAGTGACTGGAACAGAGAGAGAGGCTGATGACTACGTGCAACTCTGCCTCACAAATCCAATTCATGCATAAGTCTGCATCACCTGCGATATCACTGTTCCTCTTCGGAAAGTGAAGGCTGAACAACAATAACAATAGTCAGTCCTGTGCTTTCAGAAGATGATGTTGGTCTCTTTGTGGGTGATGTATTAAAGCAGAAGGAGGGAGATGACAAATATAAGGGTATTGCAGTCATCTAGGCAAGAGAGGAGAAGGCCTCCGAATGACATGGTGAGAATGGAGAGGAGGCTACTGATACGCGGTGTGGCACTTAGCATCGCCAAGATTTGGCAAGTGAGTGCATATGTGGGGTGAGAATGAGTCATCAAAGATGAACCCCCCTCCCCAAGGTTTTGTACCTGAATGTTAAGATGGTAGTGACCTTTGGTAGTTTGGAAGAGGACTGGGTTTGAGGAGAGAGATGACGAAGTGTGTTTTAGACATGTTGGCTTGAGATGTCAGCTTGACATCCACTCTGCCCAGTAGGCACCTGGTGATGTGAGACTAGAGTTGAGTCGGAGATCTGGGATTCACGTCCATAGAGGTGAAAAGAAGCATGGCCAGAATTCTCACCTGAGTTCTCTGCCTGCAAGTCTTCTTCTTATGCCTCACTGCTTCTACATCATCTTCATTCTCAGGGATACAGACACACAGGGAAAATTACCCAGGAACAACAGAGCCCCCCAGCTTTCCTACAAAGATGGTTCAACTCTCTCTTTCCTTTAGAATAATGAGCTCTACAAGTAGCAGTGTAATGGACCCCCTTAAACCGGCAGCCCATTGTTTCTGCCTGCCTTTATTTTACTTCCTTAAGGCACCCTCAGAATGGGAACTAGACCTAGAGTCCTCAGGGCCACTGGCCATAGCTGCTCTTTGCTTGTGCCACAGTTTGGTTGTCCTGGCCTCTTTACTGTGGTAATGCTTTAAATCTGGATCTTTCTTAGCTTCCCCGGTAGGCTTCTGGTCAGGCAGTCTGACTTAAATATGTTGTAAATAGCTTTTGTCCTCTTGAGATTCTTGTTGAAGGCTGGTCAGATTTCATTTCTTTTGTTAGACAAGTTCTAGTTATATATGTGGATTAGTAGCATCATGGTTATTATTGGCTGTAGTATGTTGAGTCCAGTTGCTGGGAAGCTTTCTTTGATTAGATAGGAAGTTTTAGATGTGATTTCTCACATCACATAATGTTTGTGATTGCTTCTTCTGGAGCTTTGTCTTTTAGCCTTGTCTGTATCATCTCTGAATTAGATTCGATTTTATATTTCGTGATGTGCTGGAGTAGATGACCCCTGAGGTCTCATATCACCGAGATGCTGATTATAATTTTGTGTCCAGATGCTTTTTAGGTCCTCTGACCTTCATATCACAGGCCTATTTTATGTGCTTTATTGGTGACACACACACGATGACTTTATAGCCAAATCACAGAACGGTCCTTGAACTCTCCACTACGGTAACAGGTTTGAGGGTTAGCTGCGTTATGGGAATCACTTATTTGGGGCAACCTTAGATGAAGTCCATATTGACCTCCAGCTATTGTGTAGGTTTTCAGAATGAATTTTTCTAACTATTGAGATCACAGTTGCTAGAATTTACATGATTTTTTGGGGGGAAAAACTTGCCAAGTACTTGTTCTCTGCCTATTTAGATTGTGGGGTTTTGTTTTATTATACCCATTCTGCCACTCCTTTTCATTTTATTAGTTTGTTCAATTCATTTACATTTAAAGTTATGAGAATTAGATTTATATTTTCCTTCATTTGTCTCTAATATTGGTTTTCTCCCTAAGTTATAATCCCTCCTTTTCCGTTGTTTATCTCTACAGTTCTTTTAGCTTAATCTTTAAAATTTTAGGGCAACCATATACTCATTGGCTCTCTTCCCCTTACCTCAACCCCACCCTAGCTCTCTTGGTTTGTTACCCTTTCCTTGGTTTTGGAGTTTGCTTTTTATTTCCCTTTTCTTGCTTGCTTTTATCTGGTTATTTAATTCTTCTCTTTTTTCTTTTCAGTCAAATAGGCAAGTAGAACCCCTCTTCCTTCCCTCTCTTTGATTAGTGTTAAAATTTCATTTTCTGTGCCTTTTTCTGAAAAGAATTAATTTTCTTCATTCTCTTCATTATTTCTCTTCCCTTTCCATTTTAGACTTTTGTTCTTTGATTAATGGCCCTCACATTATTTAGTCCTTCTTTGTATTCCTTTTAGAAATAAACTTATAAAAAATAAACTTATGTGATACCTATTTGGGGTTCTTCACAATAATTTCTGTCAGACCATAGGAGTTATTTTCCCTTCATTATCAGCCTTTGACTTGATTAGAGCACATCAAATATTCCTGTGTATTTTCTTTCCCTCTTCCTTTTTATGTGCCATCTCAACTTGTAACTCTTTCTCTGTCTCTGTCTCTGTCTTTCTGTGTCTGTCTCTCTGTCTCTGTCTCTGTCTCTGTCTCTGTTTCTCTCTCTCTCTCTCTCTCTCTCACACACACACACACACACACACACACACACACACACACACACACACACACACACACACTGATTCACCTGTGGGTGGTAATATGAGATTTAATTCATGATATTTCAGGTCTCTTTCTCTCTCATCATGTCTTTTTGACTTCTGCTTTTATCTTCATCTCCTTTTGTGCATTTAGAAAGTATTAACTTAATGGCCTCTCTGTTGTCATTTTGGTTTTGTTGTTCCTTGGTTGCTGTATTTATTTACCCTTCTTGTATCACCTGGGGTGCTTAATAGGCAAATTATTAATGATCTCTCCAGATCGCATTATCTTTCTAGTAATGTTTCTAACACTTCTTTATTATTGAATATTCATCTTTATTCATTTATGGTTTGAGCATTTATGCTTAGGTTTGCAGGTTATGTCAAACTGGGCTACATCTTCAACTGCATTGCTCTTTGGAATACATTATTCCCTTCTCTCCTGTATTTTCTGATCAGTGTAGAATAGTCTTCTGTTATTTGAATTTCCTTTCCTTTATATTTGAAGGCTTTTCTCCTGATCACTTGCAGAATTTGTTGGAGTTTCAGCCTTTGGCTTTTTGTCTTGAGGCAATCTTTGAATTTTTTCAACTGGCTAGAGGCAATCTGTGGATTCTTTCATTTGTCACTTTATTTTACATGTTTAGAAGTTCTGGGCAATTTTCTTGTATTATTTCTTGGGTTCAGATTTTGACTTGTCATGTTCTGGAAGAAATAAAATCCTTGAGTTGTCTTTAAATATCTTGTCTTTGATATTCTTATATTTTTACTGTATTGAAAGCATTCTTTCTTTTAATGGAATTGCTTTTCTTAAAGCAATGAAGGACAATAATGGTTATCCTTCATTTCTGTGTATTTACATTTCTAAACAATTATCCTCTCTCTCTTTTTTCCCTTTGATGAGCCTTGCCACTGTGGTTTCAAGTCTTTCTATTCCACTCATTATTCCTGCTGTATAGGCCATAGATGCTGCTCTCTCAATTCAAATTTTTCTTTTAAAACAGTCTGAAACAACACGCTGTGATTACATGTTCTTTTCAAAATCGACAGAGCCTCATCTCAGGTGTTGAATCATTTTCGTTCCTGGATACCTGAAATCTTACTAGATCTGGAGGCCATCTCTCTTTGTGGTCCCTGTTTGTTTATTGCTTATGCTTAAGGTCTTTGAGTTTTCTTATTGAGATCTTTGGTAATTTCAGTCTTTTTCTTTTTTTTCTCCCGCTGCTGACTTCCTGACTGCCTCCCTACAACAGAGGTTTCTCTAATGGCTGAATCTCAGAGGGTCTCAGGAAGGCTGAGCCCATGCTGGATATCATGGTTCACTAGCTTAGATCTTTGTCCCAGGTGACTTTTGAGGGACAGAACTGAGCCCAGCTGGGTGCCGGGCTCTTTCTTCAGGCATAGTGCATTGCCATACAGTGCCACCCCTCCCCCGGATCCCATGCCCTGCCTACTTTCCTCTGTTCCTCAGTCCTCTGGCCAGGGGCACAGAGTGCTCTCACTTCATTATTGCAGCCTGAGCAAACTTGCTTGTGATTTGGAGTTCAGAGGACTTCCGCAGCACTGGGAGAAGGGTGGTGGGTCAGTGGTGGAGATTTGAGCTTGTAGACTGAGTGGGGACATGCGTTTGCCATGTTCCTTCTGCTCCCCCACTTGGGCTGTGATTTATTGCAGATGTTATACTGGCTTTAGCACATTTCTAACACTTGGAGTTTGAATCTTCCTGGGACCCAGAGGAAGAGAAATGGTCAGGGGGCAGAGTTGAGTTCTGTTGCAAGTCTATGGGTTGGCTTATGCAGCCTTGCTGTCAGGAGTGTGACGGCATTGGGCTAAATGAACACTTAGGTGTTAGGGAGTTTTGGCTCTCTCTGCTATTAGTTCATTGAGATTTTATTTTGTTTGGACTCTTGGTGCCCTAGTCTATGGAGACAACTGAAATGACTTTACCTCTGGCATATAATTTATGCTTTGGCAAAGTTTGAGAGGATCTGAGAACCAGAGAAAATGTCTAGTCCTCCATCATGTTGGTTATATGATCCATAAGTTGCCCTCATCACTTCTTTTTTTTAAAGTAATAAACATTTTTATATAGAGTTTTGGGTTCCATTTTTTGTCCCTCCTTTCCTCCCTTCCCTCCACCCTCTCTGAGGTGGTAAGCAGTCAGATATGTTATACATGTGTGATTATATAAAACATTTCCATATTAGTCATTTTGTATAAGAAAACTTGAATGAATAAAAGAAAAAAATGAAAGAAAGTGAAAAACAGCCTACTTTAGTCTGTGTTCCATCAATATCAGTTCTTTCTTTGGAGGCGGATAGTATGTTTCATCATTAGTCCTTTGGGATTGTCGTGGATCATTGTATGACTGAGAATAGTTAAGTCTTTCATAGTTCTTCATTAAACAACATTGTTGTCTCTGTGCATAATGTTCTCCTGGTTCTGCTCACTTCACTCTACATCAGTTCATGCAGGTCTTTCCAGGCCTTTCTGAAATCCTCCTGCTTGTCATTTCTTAGAGCACAATAATACTCCATCACCACCATAGACCACAGCTTGTTTAGCCATTGATGGGCATCCCCTCAATTTCCAATTCTAAGCCACCACAAAGAGCTGCTAGAAAGATTTTTGTACACATAGGTCTCTTTCTCCTTTGTCCTCATCACTTCTTACCTGGATCGTTGCAAATAGCCTCCCTGTCTGGGCTTTCCCTTTTCCAACCCATCCCCCACATTGCTGCCACATTTCTCTTCCTAAAACATATGTTTAACCAGGTCTTTGCTCAAGAAGGTGCAGTGGCTCTCTCTTTGCTTTAGGATGAAATACAAATGTCTCTATTTGGCTGAATCTGGCTTCAGTTTTCCTTTCTAAGCCTTTTGCACATTCCCCTCTTTTCTCTCCTCTCCAGGCTGGCCAGATTGACTTACCTGCTGTTTCCTGGACACGACCTTTCCTTCTGTCTCTGTCATTTCCCCATACCTCTAATGCACTCCCTCTTGGCCTGGGCTTCCTGCAGGGTTTAGCCAAAGGGCCTTCTCCTGCCCAAATCCTGCCCTTAGCTGTCCCTCCCCCACCAGTCACCAGTGCCTTACCCTCAGAAATTAATTTGTATGTATTTTCTATTTAACTTCCCTCCTAGAATGTGAACTTGAGGGTAAGAACTGCTTCATTTTGTCTCCTTCTGCCAATCTCGCGTAGTCGTTTTCAGTATATGCTTGTTGAATGAATTAGTCACTTTAGAGAGAGAGGCGGAGGGAAAGGTGGCGTGAAAGCAGCTTGTGTCCCTAGATGGAGATTTGGGAGTCTGTGGAACTGGCATAGTTATAGGTGATCTCAACAGGTGACCATTGCTGCGGATTAATGAAGTGCATTGAAAGTCATGGTCGTTGAGGCAGAAGAAGTGGGAGGCCACAGCATCATTTGTCAGGGATCTTTGTATTACTGGGTGAATCAAACCACCATCATTATGGCCTATTTCTTCCATGCCCATTATCACTCTTCCTTCTTTGAGACCCTCGTCCATTCGCATGCCCTTTCAGGCCCCACAGATCCCAGCCCTCTACCTTCATGCGTGGCTGTGTTCAGTAGATTTGGGTATACGCTGTCTCCTGGATGGGAGCATCCCAAAGCCAGTTATCCTGAGCAGATGACCCGGCTGTGCTTCCCCAAGGTACATGGGCCTGTGAAGGAGGCAGGAATTACCTTTGAATCTTCAGACTTTTCTCCACTTGGGGACACCTGGAGGCACTTTGCTGCCCTGCTCCGCATCCCTTCCCAATGACGGGAGGCGGAAACTTCTGTATTTATGAGCTGTTAGTAGACTCATCTCTGAAAGGATTGTGGGTAATTCTTCACAAATTCACATTGCTCTAATAATCAAAACACCTGTGGACCAGCTCTCCCCAGCTGTCATACATGTGGGTCTGTGGTGGAGGGGGAATCAATTAGACGCAAGCATTTGAAGGCACAGGCACAGTTGAAAAACCTCATTTTTTTTCTCTACTGCCCTTCATATTTTATATACATATAAATTTATATCAGGGAGAGGAGGAGGGAAACAAGGGTGAGAAAGATGCTGTTTTGTGTTTCTCACTGAGTGCTGTTTTCACCATGTTATTACATTTATAATTGGCAGGTTCAAACTCCCCCCCTCCCCCCCATCTCCCTTCCCTTGTCCTCCCCCTTTAACTTTCCACCAAACTAACCAGTTAATTTAAAATGGAAAAAATTCAGTAATAGGAACCAGGCCATTTTAGCCATTAATGAAACTTCATTACATTCGATGAAATGGAATCAGGGGCAGAATTCCTACCCCAATAGTTCAGGGCAAAGCTCGCCAGATGCCGGAAAGTTAGAGGTTGTAAACTGTTTATTAGATATATATGGAGAAGTTGCTAATTTTGTAATTGGCATTTTATGCAAAGAGTAGAGTTTATTCAAAGCTTTTTAAAGTTGCCTTTTAAATTTGTTCACTCTATTTAACCCTTTTCCCCTCTAGCCTCCCCCCCCCCCAAATATATTATGCCATTTTATCAAGGTAGTTGGAATTTGGCCTGTTAGGTATACTGTATAAATGGTAAAAATAATTTTTTTCCTGGTGTTTATTTCAGCTGCTTGCATGTTTTTGTTCAGGATCCCAAATAATCAAATCCTGCCCCCTCCCCCACTGTAAATTTAATTTATTAAATATAAAACATTTTTGAAGCTTTACAAGTAAAGAAAAAAAGCATCTGAAACAATTTAGCTTCATTTTTTCCAAGTTACGTATTTCAAGACAGTGTCATTTCTTTTTGTTTCTTTTTGTTTCTTTCTTCCTTTCTTCCCTTCCACGCCTGCATGTGAGAGCATGTTGTGTGTACTTGCATGTGGGCACACGTGGCGCGCGCGCGCGCGTGTGTGTGTGTGTGTGTGTGTGTGTGTGTTCCCGCAAAGAATTAGCTTGGAGGGAGCATAATTTCAGTGTTTGAGGCCAGGATATCAATATATAAAAGTGAAGAAAAGAAAGGACATTTTCCAACCTGCTTTTCTCCATGTGTACTTGGGGCACTGGTTCCTTCATGGGAGCGACTGCTAGCACAGTGATCGATGTGTGCCTGTCGATAGGAGAATTAGGCCATGGAAGCATCTTTCCCTCTTCTCCGGGCTTGGGGAATGTGTGGGCCAGGCCTGACCGGTGGTGCCTTTCCTGTCTGGAGGAAGGACTTTAGGTCCTTTGTATGCTTAGGGCAGCCACTCTCCTGCATCTCAGGACTGAGCCTCTCCCATAGAGCTGGAAGACAGTTGATCAGCATGTTCTGTGCTCTGCCTCAAGGGAATCTGAGCACCTTCTGCCTTGTCTTACGTAGGCCAGCTCATTTGAGTTCTTTTTACATTGTTCCTGACCTGGTATTGGTCCCCGCTGGCTCTGAGAGGTGGTGGGGTGAAAGGACAGTCAGGCGGTCCTGAGTTCCGATTCTTCCTGTTTTTATTGGCTGCAGGATCCTGGCCAAGCCACCTTGTCTCCCTGACCATCAGTCTCCTCCTCTGTAAAGTGGGGATAACAGCCTCTGGGGTCTCTTTCCCAGTGCATTCTCAAGTTCTCGGGATATGGTGAATGTAAAGGTCATTTTATACATGGAGACTTGAAAGTGACTTTCAAGCAAAATGTTTGCGGGGAGGAAGAGTCTGCACTTGTTCTTGTGTAGGTCTCTCCCCCACAAGGGAAGAAGAGCAGGCAGGAGTGTCCAAGGAAGCCCAAAGCTTAGGCAGTGTAGAAGAGAGCCTACGGGGCCTAGCGCAAGGATACGTGTTGGAGCTCTCAGGTTTCACTGGTACTCATGGAGAGACCTTACTGTGAAGAAACAGGATTGGTAAAAGAAGGTGGGAGGAGGGAGGGAGTCCCGGGACAATTAGAAACTTAAAGCTAGAGTGTAGACTTTGGGGACGCTTATATTAAGGAGATACACACATGAGGAAATGTTGGAAGCAGAGAGGCAAAGCGTGCCAGTGTTTGAGTAAAGGTTAAAGGTGACAGACACAGAAGTGATTTTGTCATTGGAACGTCCTATAGATGGTTTGAAGAGACAGAGAAAATAGATGAGGAGCTTGGCCCAGAGGTGTGAGTGTGACAGGGATGGGCCTTCAGTGAGTTAGACAGCTGCTCGCCTTCCTTGTCTGTCTGTCTGGTCTCCTCTGATAGTTGCTGGGGCAGAAATGATGGGAACTGTGGGGACTAAGTGACCAAGGAAATCTGGGCCTGTTGTGAGGTGCCCCCTTACATTGTGGAAAACTAGTTTGCCAAGGGAAAGATAGGTGGAATCCCATAGAGTTGCATGCTTCAAGGGGAGTCAGCCCAAGAGTGATGGGAGACACTGAAGAATGACATTCTGCGGAGACAAAGGGGAGCAGTTGTGGTGAGGGCATCTTGTTTGATCTCTACAGTCAAATAAATAAGTGGGATTTCTTTGAAAAGGCCAACATGACCACACAGGGCGCTCACGAGCCACCGCCGATTTTACAAAAGAAGTGAACCATTAATTAAGAGAGGGTGAATGTGCCCATGACCGGCCCAATAAAACAGCATCAGGAATGCTGAGACCCAGAGTAGCAGGGGCTGGTGAGGGGAGCTGAGCACAAGACAGAGTTGTTGGGAGAGGGTGCCTTCAGCTGTCTTGGAAGAAGACAGAAGACTGAAGGAGGACAAAGCCTTTTCTCGGGGTGCCTGGGATCACAGTGGCTGACAGCCTCGGAAGACCAGAGCTGCCCACATCTTCTTGTTTCCATGACAGCGTAAGGGACAGAATAGAGACGACTCATAGGAAGCTGACATCCCAGGTACCTAAGAGCACACCTACTTGTCCTGGATGACTTGAAGTCTCCTGACCCTAGGGTCCTAAAAGAACTGGCCAAGGTGATGGGATGTGGGAGATGTGCCCCAAGATTGGATGAAGACAGAGGTCCTGATTTTCCAGAAAGGAAGCGAAGAGAGCCCACAGACTAGAGAGCAGTGAGCTTGACCTTGGTTTCTGAGGCTTGTTTCTATCCCATCATCCAAGGTAGAACTTTTAAGAATTGTGATGTTTGGCAAGTCCCCACATAGCACCTGCCGTGTAAATCTCACCAGTGAAATGATGATGGTGAAATCATTGGGATGCTGCTCCAGGAGTGTCCTCCCTGCTTTCCCCCTGCCATATCCTGCAGTGTATTTTGAAGGTTTGATGAGCGCGTCAAGTGAGAAACAGGAATGCACATTTGTACAGTATTTCAGCTTTGCATGGGGCTTTCTTCACAATGCTCTGAGGTGGGTATGGGTAGGGACTGGAGAGGTCATTGACTCTAAACAGCTCATTTTACAGAGGAGGAAATTGAGGCCCAGAGAAGTAACTTATACAATCAAACAGGAAATGTCAGAGGCAGGATTTGACCCCGAATCTTCTGACTTCATATTGAGCCTTTCTGTTGCGGCCTGACATTAAAACATTCTGTTGTCAGACTGACATTAAAAGCAGTGATCCCAAAGCATCAGCCTTCATACTCACACTTCCTCAGTGCCCTCACTTGCCCCTGCCTCTCTTATTGCAGGGCAGAGGGAAAACCCCCCTTCTCCTAAAGTCTCCTTTGAAGGAATGCTCAGGGGACCAGTCAGCTCTTCATTGTGGCATTTGACTCCACCATCATTATTCCCCTTCTGTCCCGCTTCCTTCTGTTAGATTGTAAGCTCTTTGAGGTCAGTGACCGGCTTTCTTTTCCCCTATTTGTATAAGTGCCTGGCACACAGTTGGCCCTTCATCCGTGTGTCTCCTGCTTGTCTTTTCACTATAGCTTCCTTCACTTTCTGCAGATGAACTTGAGATTCATGGGATGTGTTTTGCACAACTCTAGGAATCTCAGTTATAGATCGAGTCAAAGCTTATTGCTCCTTGGAACGCCATCACGAGTGCTGACACAGGCAGGCGCTGTTTGAGCATCATGGGACGAGGACCCAAAATGGGTTCGTTCTGAGGCTGTGGAGCGATTCCTTTGCCCAGTCAGGGCAGAGATATGTGGTTCCCACTTTACCTCCCTCTGACTGATTGACTCCAGCACCCAGGAGACAGCGAGGACTTGTGCCAGGCTGCTCAGCATCCAGCCGCCCGCCTGCTCTTAGCACGCCTAGCAGGATGTGGGTGGGCAGCTCTGACAGGACGCTCTCCCCTGCCTCCAGGCTGCTTTGTGCCCCAGTGTAGACAAACAAAACAAATGCAATCATACTTATTGTTCATCTTCATTTCTCAGAGGAACGGAAACTCCCTGAGGATAAAGGCTGTTTTGTGTCTGTGTTTGTGTCGCCGACATCTGGCATGGTGCCTTACACACAGTAAGCTCTTAATAAATGCTCATTGGATTGGGTTTACGTTGCCTGTTTCACAGATAAACCAATCCAGGCTGTGACAATCCTGGGCTTTTGGTGACATCCGAATGCACATTGAGGTGGGCATCACGGCTTTCCCTGTGTGTGTGTGTGTGTGTGTGTGTGTGTGTATACACACACACTATATATATATATGTAGTCGACAGTATCCCCACGCACTGAGGTTTGGATGACACTTCCAGCATTAGATTTCTTGTACATCCGGGTACCTTTGAATCACAAAACTGGAGAGTCCACACTCAGTTGGTGAGACTTGAACAAAAACCTGCCACGCTGTGGATGTGCCAGCCGATGGAAGGCTCTTTGCAGCCATTTGAGTGGGTTATTTGGGGTTTTAGAGATCAGATCTTATCCCAAACTGGCTCCACTTTGGAAAATACAGCTCCCTCTGAGATTCTTGAGTCTTAACCACTGGGAATAGCCAGGAATATTGATTGTAATATGCTGGAAATGCTCCCTCCCCAGGAGGAAGAGGGCTGATCTTAATGGGATGAGTTGACACAGTCATCAAGGACTAAGGGGGAAGAGAGACTCAGTAAGTCTCTTAGATTCCACTTTTGGTACTGTAACTGAATTCCTGCATTAGGCTCAGTGCTTGGAATACTTGTAAGATAGAATCTTTTTAAAAATTACATTAAAAGAATGCAAATAAACTGATTATATCTGTCTGGCAAGCGAGTATCTTTTTTTAATTGTATTATAATCAGAACTAGTTTCTGGTTTCTTATGGGCTGGAGGTGGAATAGATTTACTAACTGTATAGATTTTGTCAAGTACACTTCATAGGCCTGTCCAGTTCAGACTGTATCTGGTTTGTGTTATGCATATTTATTTCTTTTATCTTAATACTGAGGTGAAGTTAAACACCAGACCTAGAAACGTGGCCTGACAAGGCCATTGGAAAGCTTCCTCTGAGCTGGAGATGAAAGAGACTAGACTATTCTGCTTGAAATGTCTGTGGCTTAGAGAGGGAGAGTAAGCACTGTTCACCCATCCAGAAAATAAATTTCACAGATGTGGAAATCAGTCTTGGTAATCTGTTGTTTGGGAGTGGAACTTTTGCTCTGTGAGACCCATTCCCCCATTGCCCTGTAGAGGGCAGTGCATGGACAGTAAAGAGCCCTCTTTGGAGCGTGCGTGTGAAAGCACAGGATCTAACTCCTCATCTCTTTCTGTGTCTTGTGTGGCATGAAAGTTGGGCTTGGGTTTGGGGCAGAAGACCCCTAGAGCTGTGGAGGAGCCAAGTGTTCTTATGTCAGATTCACCTTGCCAGGATTAGGCAGTGCCAGTGACAACAAAGGCTGGCCGTATTGTGGTCTCAGCTTCTTACCGGCAGCAGGGTTTGCACACTGGTGGGGGTCAGTTTGTGAGGGAATTTATAAAACCCAATAACCAAAGAGCTAGGTGCCTTTCCTGCAGACATTTTGTATGCAGATCACTTGGAGAAAACATTGGTGTACCTTTTATTGAGGAGGCTCTCGCGCAGGGAGCTAGCTAGTCAGTACAGGTGTATTCTTAAGAGTACAAAATATGTTCACAATGTTTGGCTCTGGAAGCTTACTGCTGAGCTAAGGAAGAAATGGGAGTGAATGTTGGACCAGGGTAGGAGTCATGAATCCAGACCCGATTTCCCTTTTAAATGCAAGTTGATTATATAACATTGGAAAAAGGCCCTTACTACTGGCCTTCAATTACTTTATCTCTAAGGGGGAAAAGAAATATATTTGTTAACCTCCTGGATAGTATGTGTTTACATAGATACTCAGGAGCAAGAAAAATAGGTATCCTTTTACAAATAATGCAGTATTTGAATCTAGAGTACTGATAACTTGTGGGGGAATTTTTATTGAAGTCATGCTTTATTGAAACATGCAGATGCTTGTATTATATGTTACTGAATATTTATATATATTTTGCTGTTTGTCACAACATATGTCTTATTGCGAAAGTATTAGATGCAATTATATTCTAGTCTATAAAATAATTTGGGAGCAAGGAGTCAAGGAGCGTAGGAAAGGGAGAATAAATATTTCATGTTATCATCTGATATTTAAAGGAGGTCCTTTGGAATTGAACATTAGCTTGACTGGGAGGCAGTTCTACTCTAGGCTTCCTCTGCTATGAAGTCCTTGCCTTTTTCTCCTTTTCTAAAAACTGGCTGGAAGGAAGTGGTGTTAGGAGCCTCAAGGATTTGCTCGAATTCTATTCCCACCTGAAATATTTCCGTCCTTTCCACATCTATATCAAAGACATGACTTTTAGGGATTTTTCTTTCAGAGGGAGTGGAAATAGTGAATGGAATACCCTTTGGTTCATGCAGTAGCAGTGTCTCTACTGCCATTGGAACCAGGCAAGTCCTTTCTATGTAAACTCATCCCCATTTCTCCCCTTTTCTATTTTGTAGGGATGATATTGCTAGCTGTATTTATATAGCAATTTAGAGACAAAATATGTTCTCTCACTTGAGTTTACAACAACACTGTGAGATGTATCACAGTTGTTATTCTGCTTTTAGACACAAGGAAACTGGCTCAGAAAGGTTAAGAGGCTTGCCCATGGTCACACAGTTAAGAAATGTCTAGCTTCTGAACATTTCCCATATAGTCATGAGAATGTCACCATGTTTCTCCCCTCGGTGATATTTTGGTTGGAATAGCCAGCACAGCAGTATATTTTGGAAGTAGCTTGGTGGCTTGGTCAGTAGAGTACTGGGTATGGAGTAGGACACACCTGAGTGATAATCCTGCCTCAGACACTTATTACTCACTGTGTGACCCTGGCCAAGTCACTTAACCTCCATCAGCTTCAGTTTCCACATTTCTGAAATAAGGACCATGACATTTACTTCTAGGGTGGTAAGGATCGAATGAGGTAACATATATAATGCCTCTGCAAACCTTAATGCTATTTAAATGTTAGCTATTAATATCAATTATCTTTTCATGCAGCAAGGAATAACCTACCTTTTAAAGAAATCCTCAAACTTGTTGTGAAAAGAATTTTTATTTTTTTTAAACCATTCAAAAATGGTAACAGGATTTTCTTTCCACCAGAGAAAGAAAGTGATTCCTTTAATTTGTCTTTGAATAGCTGAAAACCATTGTCTCTCAGAGGTAAGTGATTAATATTTTCCTTTTGGGTTCTAGGAGAAATGATCAATTTTGACTCTCAGGGAAAAATCTGAGTTTTCATTGAGGTTCTTGTTGTTGGTTGTTGTTGTTAACTGTTCTAGATCTTTACCATGCCATTTTTTTTTTTTTTTACTGTATTTCCTTCCAGAATGGTTAGAACCATCAGACCATTTGGGGTGTGTAGGGTGCTAGACAGATGGCAGAAATGTCCTTTGGTATTACAGGAGTAGGGAATCAGTGACTTAGGGACTCAGGCTATGCTTAAGGTTAAACATATTTTTGAGTATTTTTAAGAGGCACTTGTTGTTGTTTTTTCTCTTACACGCTAAGACCTATAAGTCCAGGCTCAGAAAAGAAAATAGTTTTTAAAAAGTAAAGAAAAAGAAAATCAGGTCCTTGAAATGCGACAGTTCTGTGAGGGAAAGAGCAGCATTTCTGTGGTCTTCCCAGAGCCCGAGTGTTCTCTGCAGAGGACTGCCACAGGCGAGCAAGCTCTCTGAGCTCACAGCCTCCATCCCAACTTTCTGGGGGAAGAGTCGGTCAGCAGGGTCTCCAGGCCTGACAGCAGGCAGCCCCTTGCTTGGCAGTGGGGAGCAAGGAAATGATGGCTGAAGCAAAGAATGACTGTTATTTCTCAGCAGCAGGTAGGTAGGGACACACCACTTGCTATTGAAATGATTCAGCAGTTTAGAGTTTCGAGCTGTGAGACTTTGGATGTCATGCATGGGGAGCACAGGACCCAAGAGGGTCAGCTCTGTTGGGACACCTTTGGAGAATTGCTGTATTCCCTTCGGCTTTGAGTTAGAGGCTGATTTGGGGCTTGGTATTTTTCTTCCTTCCAGTCCCCTGTTTGTAACATGAGCGTCAGACCACAGCAGGGAAAGGGCTTGAGAGGGGAGGCTTTTCATCTCCCTGGCAGTTTTTTAAAGGGACAATTCCATCTTTGAAACTGACATTATTCTCTTCCACCCTCACTCCCTTGAAAAAAACAGGCCTCTTGTCTGGATCTTTTCGTTTTAATGGTTCACATGAAAAGGCTTTTACCCAGGCCTTGACATGACTGTCAGAACACACATTTAAATGTAGGCCTGCTTAAAAGGGTATTGATATTCCCTGGTGGAGAAGAAAGTACTTAAAAAAAAAAACCATCTGTCCATGCACAAGCCAACCCTGGTTATTTTATTTTATTATTTCTTAATCTTTTTTTTGGGGGGGGTAGGCTGGGGTCAAGGTACATCAGGTTAGAGCCAGACCCCAGACCTACAAAATGTATGTGCCACCATCCCCCTAACGCTGTTCGTTTTTATCGATTGGTGGCTCAGATTAATTTGATCCAGGTCCAACTGCAATGGTTGAACAGGGAGAAGAGTTTGTTCCGGTCTCAGGCTGCTGCTTAGCCTCAGAGGTCTGCTGCTTTGAATCTGCGCTTTGGGTATGTTAGCAAAAGTCAGTAATCTTTGAGAAAATCACATTACGTATAATAGGAGATCACATTTAGCATTGGTGCTCAGAAGCACATTTTGGTGTGGACTTTGAGATTGTTAGTGGAAGTTAAAGTTTGCATCAGATTACTATAGGGTGAGCACGTTGCTTTTCTAGTTTATGAAGCAACAACCAGTTGTTGCGGGGTGGAGCGGACTTTAATTTATTGCCAGGCATCTGATTGTGAAGCTGTCAGCACTGTGGGCCCATTCTGTGGGCAGCGAGAGAAAGTTCTCTCTTCTTAAGTGCTGGGCTCTTGCTGTTGAGTTGAGTCTACCATGATGGGTCTGATTGAGCCAGCCAGCCAGGGAGCCTGGTGCCATCACTGATGCCGACATAAAGATACCATTTGCTCCTTCCTGTTGAGAGGAATGCCCTATGGTTCGGAGACCCGATGACGTGGATTTGGGCAACACCATATTTTCTAGAGCACAAGCTTCCTTTAGCCTTTGTTCATGGTCATCTTGTAAGTTATCAGCACCAAGTCTTATCCTTAGCTTGAAGGTGATACCCAAAGTGACTTCATCTTAACTGGGTGCTTCTACTTCAGTCCAGGAATGCTACTAGACTTGTTACTGAGTCACTCGGGGCCTACAGGCCTTTCGTTCCCATCAGTTTGCATCTCCAGCAAAGTATTCCTGATTTGAGGCCCAGAACTCTACTGTGTCACCTAGCAACCTATAGCGCCCTTGACCAAAAGTGGGAGGTTCAGAAGAATGATAGATTTTGAGGAAAGACACTGACATTCAAAAAGCCTCATTGAACCAGGCAGTCAGCCACACAATTAAGCACTTTAGAAAATGAGACAGTTGTCATCTGCTTTAAGTAAAGCACTCATTATTTGCAATCCAGAAGTGAACTTTAATTTGTCTTGTATCTAAGACTAGTGACTTTCTGGGATGGGTCAGTGGTTGGGGGAAAGCTTTCTACACAGGGCCCTATCCTGAACTTCCTCTTTGTAGAAATCCAGTGCAGGCAACAGTGACATTTTGGAGCAAAGAACTCTCCAACGCTTTTGGCTATTTTGTCCAATTAAAGGCCATTTCCCCTCATGATCATAGATTTAGACTGTGATTGGTTCTCAGATGGTCCGGTCCAAACCCCTCATTTTGTAGATAAGGAAACTGGGAGGTGAGATTGACTGTAAAATGGGAAGATGATATCTTTCTTCTGTCCATTTCTGGATTAAATGTGCTTGAAGGATAGAAGAGATGATCATGTATTAACTTCAATTTTTCTGAGTTTCTTTTTTGTGTCTGAGAGCAGCTAAAGCATATTTGCTGTGCAGGATTGTGTGTGCGTGCTTTCCGACGTGTAGGTTAGAGTGGCCGATGAATGCTGCTGTCAGAGCAGTTGTTGTACATCTGGGCAGTCGTGGACAAGGAGGAGCCTGGTGGTCTAGTAGAGCCCCAGGGATCTCATTTCTGCTTATTTCAGGTCGAGTCTTCTCTGCTCATTCAGTGACTAAATTTTCCTGGCCCACCATTTGTAAAGAAAGCCACCTTTATACAAATGCTGTTGTACATCCCAAGTTTGTCTCCTTAACCTATACAATAACCTGCCTCTGGGCATCTAGAGAACCATGTCTGATGTGTGTGTGTGTGTGCATGCGTGCATGTGTGCGTGTTCTTCCTTGTAGTGTTTATAGATGTGGGACGACAGTTTGCTTTTGAGCTGGATAGGAAATGTTTGATAGAATCCACAAGCAGCTTGGTGTCATTAAATCCTTTCTGGTGTAGGAAGCCTCTCTTCACTCAGCCCTGTCCCAGCTGTGTGCTAGCATCACCTCCCTCAAGGTAGCTGGTCTAATACAAGAGCAAAAGAGTTATGGGGGCCCAAGGAGACCCTTCCCTTCTTTTCCAGAAGTCAACTTCGCTGGCCCTACTTTGTTATGAATTCAGTGTTCTCTGAAGGATTCTGGTCTCTCTGTCACTGAGGGCGTGGGACCTCTTCTCACCCACAGGCCCCTCTGGAACATTTCTCAAATCTAGATCACATCATTTTAAAAGCAGATAGAAAAGGAATGACTTTAATGAAAGAATGGAAGCTTTCTTCATCTCAAGACCCAACATTTAAAAAGTAGGACCTCTTGCTGAATGGGTCTCATTTATCTTGGACACATTGCCCCGTGTGAAAGTTAAACCCCCACAGAGGAGAGGGGCACTGGAAGGATCCTCCACTCTCATGACAAGTGCCGACTGGAGACAGAAGGCTGTGTGTGAGTGAGTGCGTGGCGTTTACACCTTGCAGTAATAGCACACACGCCAATCTGATCCAAAGAGGTTTTTTATAACTTTCAAATGGGTCTCTGGCCCTCGGCCAGTATTGCTGTCATTTTTTATTAACTTTTTTCTTTCTTCCCTTTAGCGAGTCTGCTTTTTGTAATATTGTTTTAAGGAATATGTATTCCATTCCGAGGGATATGGTAAGACAATATTTTAAAGTTGTGTGTCCCAATCCATTAAAAGGGCCCATAAAACAATCATGGCAGAAAATTCACAGTAACTAATCAGAAACACCGAAGTTAACCACAACCGTCTTTCAACTCTGTTTAAATAATAAATCAGACTCTTCAGAGCCTTATCTGCTGGCTACAAAAGAACTAATTAGTCGCTTTTTAAAAAAGCCTATGTCATTATCAATTCTACTGGTGGATTGGAGCGAAAAGAATCACGGCATCATACTTCAAGTGGCTGGCCAAAAATATTACGTGTTGTGGGGGCTTTAAGTGACTAATAATAGACTCAGTGGTAGAAGGGAATCCAGAGGTCATCTCCCACAACGCCCTCCTATTTAAGTTCAGGTTCTCAGCAGAAGCCTGAGTCAGTCCAGTGCTAACCTGGTGTTTTTATGCTTCCAGCTTCCAGACTCCCCTGCTCCACCCCCCCACCCCAATCTCTCTCTTATAACCCTGCTCCCAACCCATCAGCGTTTTCCCTATTGCCTACTAAGCAAATGACAAATTCCTTAGACTTCACCTTCACATTCCTTTCTTACCCCTTCTTTCCAGTCTCATCCTGGAAGTGCCCCATGTTCTTGCCAAACTGTATATCATTTCTGTCCCACATGCCTCCCCCACACTTCCCCACCTCTCTGCCTTTGATCATATTGTTCCTGATGCCTGGAAATTCCCTTATTCCTCAACCTGTAGAAATCCCGCTTGTCCTTCTCAAGAGCAACTGATGTGCTCCATGATGTGCCCTGTACCTCCCATTTTCTCACATTGACTCCTGGTCCACAGACATGATGCTTTGTGCCTCTTTGATATAGTCATCTTGTATTTTTTCTACCATTTGTATTTAACATTTCTCCCAATTATACTGTAAGGTGTTTTTTTGTTTTGCTTTTTGCTGGGCAGTGAGGCTTAAGTGACTTTCCCAGGGTCACACAGCTAGTAAGTGTCAAGGGTGTGAAGTCGGATTTGAACTCAGGTCCTCCTGAATCCAGGGCCAGTCGTTTATTCACTGTGCCACCTAGCATCTAACCAACATATATGATCTGCTTAATGAATTTTTATTGAATTGTGTAATTTTGGTAAATGAGTTTTGATAGGGATACCGCAGGCAGCTAAGCGGCACAGTGAATAGCGCATAGGACTTGGAGTCAGGGAGAACTGAGTTCAAATCCTGCTTTAAACACTTATTAGTTGTGTGACTCTGTGCAAATCATTTAACCTCTGCTTGAGTCAGTTTCCTTATTTCTAAAATGGAGTTAATAATAGCACCTACCTCATAGGACTGTTGTGAAGTACTTTGCAAAACCTTAAAGCACTATAATTGCTAGTGATAACTTTTTTAATCTTTGTTTTATATATGATGGATGAGCAGCTAGTTGCAGGATTCCTTGTTTAAACTTTTGTTTCCTAGTGGAGCCTATGAATCAGTGTTGTTTCTGATGTATCGCATGATGTGGACCACTCCTGGGAGGCTCCCTACAAATGGCTCCCATGTGTAAGACTTCATATATTTTTCCTCATTGATGAAAAAAATGAATTTTGTCTAACACTCTAGCCAAGATATATCTAGTTAAGATATTTTTATCTAGTAAAAATACCTAGTTAAGACATTTTCAGATTTTTGAAACTGTCGTCCAGGGTTTTCTCTTTCTGTTTCTGAGTCTGATAAACCTGCCTTCTCTATGTCTTCATTCATGGCATTAATAAGAAATGTCAAAGAACATGACCAGCACAGGTGCCTGCAGCCTCCCACTGGCAACTTCCTTCCAAGTTACCATCAGGCCAATAATGACTATTTTTTTTTTTCATTTTGACCAACCATTCAAACAGTTGTAATCTAATTTCTAAATCATCATTTATCCCATGTCTCTATCAATTCCACAAGAATCACACAAGTGATTTTTAAAGTGCTTTTAAAAACATCTAGGGAGACTCTGTCTCTAGCATTCTGCTGATTTGCCAGTCTTCCGGCTCTGCCATGAAGGAGATCTGGTCAGTGTGACATGACCTGTTTCTGCTGAAGCCACGCTGACTTGATGGTCATGGCTTCCTTTTTGAGATTTTCTAAATATCCCTCTAATACCAAGGCTCTTAACCTTTTTGTGTGTCATGGACCTCTTCAGTACTCTGGTGGAGCCCGTGGGCCCCTTCTCCAAATCATCCCTGTTGCCGACATTCATAGTTGAAGCAAAGGCTAAATTTCCATTTGAGCTTAGTGAAAATAACAATGTTGTTTTCCTCCATCTGAGTTCAGGGTTCCCCTGAAATCTCTGTGTATGTTTTTTCTGGGGGGGGTTAAGAACCCCAGCTTCAATAATACTTGCAAGAAGTTCAGCATTCATTGAATGCAAGCTCTCTGACTGGTAGAGCACAGGCTTCTTTATGTCCTACCCACTGCCCTGGACTCCACAATGATCACACTCCCAAGAAACCTCATCACGAGGAAGCTTATCATCCGACTGTCGCTGAAGGAAATGCTTGACATTGTAGGGGTGAAGTGCTCCATGGTATCTGTGCTTGCTCCCCTAGCTTGCCTTGTAATCAGTGGCTTGCATCTGGGGGACTTGGGTCTCTTGTTAAGCAGCCATATATGCCCCTGTTTGAAGTTAAGGGGCTTGTATCTAAAGGGCTCCCAAACTTTGGTGTGGCCAGCACTGTGCTTCAAGACGGGGCTTGTGGATCATGTGCCCCGGTCAGAATAGCTGGCCAGATAATAGAAATCTGGCCTAGCTTCCCCAGAAACCATAATAAAGGTACACATTTCCTCCTGCAGAGATTGGCTCCTCTTTTTGTGGGGCCGTGGGGAGTGTCTCACTTCTCTTTCATGTCATTTCTGAAGCTCTTTTTTTTTTTTTCCTTTTCATACCACATCACTTCCCTTCACCTGGACCTGTGTGTAGAAAGATGAAGTGAGCATGAGAAAGGGATTCCTGAGACTGAGTTTCCATTCTGCTACAGGGGCTTGTGTCCAGCGCTCTCCTCATGAGAAATGGACCTGGGGAGAAGTAGCAGTCTTAACCTGAGCATCAATTGCTTTGGCAGAAATGAAAATCACTTGTAGAGTGTATTTGGGTGCACTGTTGCGCTCCAAGATTTAAGCAGTCGTCTGTTAATGGTGCAATGTAGTTTGGGGGCACACATTGTTTTAATAATGTATATGCATTGTGTTTTTGTATAATATATATTGCGCTTGCTCTCAGGTAAAGCCAACTTTGCGAACCTTAAAGTACTTTATAAATATCATGATTATTATAATTTGTATTTTGTATGTTTATATTTTGATAATATCTTTTCTTTAGAACAGCGTGCTAAACCCTGATTGATGAGGATAAAAGATGGTAGCCTGTCTTGGGAACTGCCAAAACAAAATCAAGTCTCTGATAGGAAGATTAGTATTTTAACTTGACCAAATTCTTTCAGCTAATTAGGAGACTTGGGCTCCAATGCTTAAAGAATTACAATATAATTAAAACTGAGCTTTGAATGCATTTGTAGTCAGAAAATCATGCCCTCTATTTTAGAGGAAGGGACTTCAGAGGTCATACAGGCCACTCGCATTGCTTTACTTGAGGAAATCATGGTAAAGAGATGTTAAAATGATTTGCTGAAGCTCATGTGGTAAGTGGCTACCCAGGAGAGGATGAGTGTTGAGATCCTCCCTGAGTCTGATGGTTCTTTCCACTACATTGCATGTGCTTACTCCATTCTCTTCATTATTTTTGTAACATTCCTGTGGGGAAATCAGGTTGTCTGAAGATTTTTCTACAACCCATACTGACAGGAAACACTGAAGGTAGTTCCATCTGAGTAGGCTAGGCCTGAGGAAGGTTTGATAGTATACTTAACAGGATTCTCCTGGATCTTGTTAGTGGAATTTGCAGCACTTGACCTTCTGAGGGGTCAGAAGCACTACTTGGTGTGTGCTTGCTTGTTCTTTTAGCCAGTTGTTATTCTTTACAAATATAGATTCAGAGTGTTGGTAGGGATTGAATGAAGACTTTTGGCCTGGAGATAAAAGTACATTTAAGCCATTTTGGAGAGATGAGAATCTGTCCTACCTTCCAAGAGCCAGAATGATGTAATTCTGTGGCTTCCTGTAGGGATCACATCAAGGATTCACATGTCTCTTTAGGTAGTATAAAAAAAATAGAGTCTTACTGTTTACAGTCCTCCTCTTGAGCCGAAGTGTTGGAAAATCTACACATACCATGTAAGACACATTTGGTTGTCTTGAAATAGAATGCTAGGTAGGCAGGGATTTACATTTTATAGGGCAAGCCTTTCTTAGCATTTGGGAGCCAGGGTTCAAATCCAGATCTGTTATGGTCCACTTACCACTTTGACTTGGTAAACGCTCTGTGTTCCAGTTTTTTCTTTTCTGCAGCCTTCTGGTTTTTAGGCATTGAGCCTGATTTTGAACACTCATCTAAAGCATTGGGGCAGTATGTATGTAGAGCACTGATCCTAGACTCAAGGCAGAGACTTGGGCTTCCATCTCGTCTCTGACACACATGTACAGAGCCCAACCAAACAAACCAACACCTCCAAATACATGGACTGCGAAGGTTGGGGGGGCGGCGACCTTTTATGCTTCTTTCAAATCACACCCCAAATGCCACCCACACAAGGCCATCCCTGATGCCCCCAGTTGTTTTTATTCCCTTTTGAAATGCCTTTGTATTTATTTACTTGTGCATGTGTTGTGTTATTCTTGTTCCACAGATAATGTAAGCTCTCTGAGGGGGAGAAATCTCCTCCATCCCTCCCTTTCTCATGCTCCATCATCGACCCTTTGAAATCACAATTAGAAACCTCATTGAGCAGGGTTCTGAAGGGTTTCCATGTTGTTGTTCTTTATAACATCATGGATCATTGTTGAGATTTTTCTTCTGGCTCTGCTTTTGTCATAGGATGACACCTAGAACTAGAAAGGTCCTAGAGCTTGCCTAGGCCATCCTGCTCATTTTGCCAGATGAAGAGCCTGAAGCCCAGAGAGGGGAAGTCATTTGTGGCAGAGCCTTGACCTTGGGCCTAATGACTCCACATTCCGAGCTCTTCCATTGTACGGAGAGAAGTCAGTTTAGTGCCAGAAGAGACCTCGGAGGTCACCTAGTCCAATGCCTCTCCCTCCTAACAATATTCCACATAAATAATCTCAAAATAGTTTGGCCTGAGCATCTGTACAGGAAAGAGAAAATGGTGAAGAGTGCCAGGTTATCCTGTAGAGTTGGACGGACAGCCTATTGACGTTGCCCTGGTCTGTATAAAGAGATGATTCGGACCTAGACTTAAGGAGGGCGATGACAATGGCCAGGAAATTACAAATTTCCCTTAATGATCTGAAGTCTGTATGTGGTTTTTGTTTGTTTGTTTGTTTTTTGGTTTTTTTTAGTGAGGCAATTGGGGTTAAGTGACTTGCCCAGGGTCACACAGCTAGTAAGTGTTAAGTGTCTGAGGTCAGATTTGAATTCAGGTACTCCTGAATCCAGGGCCGGTGCTCTATCCACTGCGCCATCTAGCTGCCCCCCTGTATGTGGTTTTAAAAAAATTATTTTTATTTTGTTAAATGGTTCCAAATTACTTATAAAAGGGGCAGCTAGGTGGTGTAGTGGATAAAGCCCTGGCCCTGGATTCAAGAGGACCTGAGTTCAAATCTGGCCTCAGACACTTGACTCTTACTAGCTGTGTGACCCTGGGCAAGTCACTTAACTCTCATTGCCCCACCAAAAACAAAACAAAACAGAACAGAACAAAAAAACCAAATTACTTGTAAAAAAAATTAACAATCGTTTAAAAAAATTTTGAGTTCCAAATGCTCTCCCTCCCTCTTGTTCCTCCCCCTTACTAGAGAAATTTTTACTATAAATGTGAGGTCATGCCAACCATATTTCCATATTAGCTATGTTGCAAAAGAAAACACAAAGAAAATAAAACAACAAAAATAAAGTTAAAAAAAGTATGCTTCAATCTGTATTGAGTTTATCAGTTCTCTCTTTGGAGGTGGATAGGAATTTTCATTATGGGTCCTTTGGAATTGTCACGCATCATTGTCTTAATCAGGGGAGCTAAGTCTTTCACAGTTGATCATCCTTGCAATGTTGCTGTTACTGTGTACAATGTTCACCTGCTTCTGCTCATGTCACTTTGCATGAGTTCATACAAGTCTTGGCAGTTTTCTCTGAAACCATCCTGCTCACCATTCTTCTATAGCATGGTTGTGTTCCCTCACAATCATACACCACAACTTATTTAGCCATTCCTTAATTGATAGGTATTTTCTTGATTTCTAATTCTTTGCTACCACAAAAAGAGCTGCCATAAATATTGTCCAAAAATAAGACCATTTCCCTTTTCTTTGATCTCTTTGTGATACAAACCTAGTAGTACAATTGCTGGGTCAAAGGGTATACAGTTTAATAACCCTGTGGACTTAGTTACAAATTGTACTCAGGAATGGTTGGGCCATTTTACAATTCCATCAGCAGTACATCAGTGTCCCAATTTTTCTGCATTCCTCCTGCATTTATTTTTGTTTTGTCATGTTAGCCAATTTGAGAGGTATGAGGTGGTATCCTAGAGTTATTTTAATTTTAATTTTTCTAATCAGTACATATTTAGAACATTCTTCATGTGACCATTGAAAGCTTCGATTTCTTCTGGCTTAGTCTTTCTTAACTATTTATTATTAACTGAGGGATAGCTCTTTTTTTTATAAATTTGGCTCAGTTCCCTATCTATTTGAGAAGTAAGGCCTTAATCAGAGAAAGTTGTTGAAAAATTTCCCCCATTTCCTGTTTTCCTTCTAATTTTGGTTGCATTAGTTTTGTTTATGCAAAAGTTTTTTAATTTTATGTAAACAAAATGATCTGGTTTTACATCCTGTGAACTTTTCTATCTAGTTTGGTCATAAACTCTTCCCCCCCCCTTTTTTTTTTTTTTGGTGGTTTTTTTTTTTTGTGGGGGAGGCAATTGGAGTTAAGTGACTTGCCCAGGGTCACACAGCTAGTAAATGTCAAGTGTCTGAGGCCGGATTTGAACTCAGGTCCTCCTGAATCCAGGGCCGGTGCTTTATCCAGTGCGCCACCAAGCTGCCCCCTACTCTTTTGGTACATTTTCCCATGCTCCCCTAGTTTACTTATGATATTACCCTTTATGTAAAGACTGTAATTTTGCCAGCCTGCAGAATTGTAAAACATGCTATATTGAAAAGACTTTGGGCTTCATGTCAGAAGACTCATATTTAAGTCCCACCTTTCCCACTTAACCTTGGGCAAATGACTTTCACTTTGGGGGCTTTCCTTTCTTCATAGATGAGCCAGAGATCATCCATCCTCTTCCGGGTTCCATGGATTTGTCAGAAGGCTCCAAGGACCGTATGTGGGAAGAGCGCGGCGAGGCTGATAAGCCTATGCCTTTGGGGATGTTGATGGTGCCTTCTGTCTCCCTTCCAGGTGCTAAGCCCAGGGCCTAGCATAGGCCGAGTGCTTTAATAAATGCTTATTGGCTGATGGCCTGAAAAATGAGTCTGGAGAAGTCCAGAGTAAATGGTTCCTGTGAGGAAAGGGAAATGTGAGAAAGTCAGGGCAGCCTCACAGGAGCAGAGGTATCATGCCAGCATGTGGGTGCCTTATGAGGCCTGTGACTGTGAAAGCATGAGTGACCTCTCCTGGGTACCACATCCTCATGGACGGGCCACAGCAATTGTTCTCAGCTCCTGAGGGCCCAAACCTGCCGCGCTTCTCCAGACCTAACTAGTCCTGGCCCTGCTCCCCACACATCTGTTCAATGGCCTCGACTCAGAGCTTCCCTTGGCCACCTTTGCCTTCAGGAACCTGCCCTCACTTCCAGGAGGCACAGAAGGTGGGCTTTGGGGAAGGCCAATTAGAATGAGCAAAGAAAGTGCAGATTAAGCCACCCCTACAGAAAGCCTTTCCTGATCACTAGAACCTCCCTTCTCTCCTCATTACTGGCTCTCTCGGGGTGTATATATATATATGTATGTATGGGTTTGTGTGCATGTATGCATGTGTGTATGTGCATGTACGTATATGCACACACGTGTATCTGTACACATACTGATGCGTTCTCTCTGGAGACAATATAAGCTCCTTGAAGGCAGGCATGGCTTCATTTTGGTGTTTTCACCCTTAGCCCTTAACACAATACCTGCTGTCACGTAGTAGATGCTTCAGAAAAGTTTGTGGCTAGAATGCCAGCCCCTGAAGAATGTTTTGGTGACAGGTCAGTTTGTTCTAGTTGTCGTAGTCATATTTTTGAGACCAGAGGAAGTTTTGTGTGGGAAGAAGCTTTGAACCAAGAATCTCTTTTGAGATCATCTGACTTGTTTGCGTATTTACCAACTTTCCCCCATCTTCCACCCAGTGCCCCTTTGCCTAGGCACATTTGTGTGAAAACAACTTAGGTTACTTAGGAGCTATTGCTTCTGCTTATTTTTTATGTCAAGTCTCTCTCTTCTTTTCTGATATTTTGGCTGCTTGCTGGGCAAGGTTGAGAGAGGAATGCAGAACTCTTTGTTTGAAACCCCCTCATTCTTGGAGTTACTACAGTGATTTGTAGGACTACCATAATAAGAGTACTCATGAACCAGGCAAATGGAAACCGGCTCTGGAGTCTTTCTTCTTGATCTTGCCATTGACTGGCCTGCTCTTACAGTTTTCTGGACCTCAGAAAACAGCAGTAAATCATGGGCTAGATTGTCATGCGGGCTGACTAATGCCAATGAGTTGAAACATTGGGAACATGGAAAAATTGAATGGTTGTCTGGGGAAATGTGACGGTCTCTTTGTCACCGTGGATCAAAGCTTTGCTGTGCCTCAGTTGCTCTCATTGTGGGCAGGCTGCTGACAGATCTTGTCAGATATGCTGACCCTCATCTTAGCAGTTCAATGTTGGCCTTTCTGTGGGTGAAGTTCTGGTAATTAGGTACAATCCTAAGTCTTCCAGTGAGTTCCCTGAGAGTAGGAACTGTTGGAATTCTGGCTTTGTACACCTCCTGAGAGCATACCACAGTATGTCTGCACGTAGTAAGCACTTACAAAAGGCTTGTTGATAAAATTGATTATCCCCTTTTTTCTTCCTGCTTATGATTCACTGATTATGTGACCAGAGCCACAAGTTTGCCAACCTTCAGCTCTTTTAGCCACTAGAGGGCAGTATTAGGCCAAGCTAAAGGCCTGAGCACCCTTAGGCATGAATTTTCATGCTTTCCACCTGGCCTATGGTACCTGGTATCCTTAAGGCTTGTAGGGCTTCACAAAATCCCTTGCTTTTGGCATTCCCTGATGCCAGGGTAAGTATTCTCTGCAGGTTTTCATGTATCCTTAGCCGGGTGATCAGAGGCAGCACTTGAGTCATCTATATCCCAAGCTGCCAACCACCCTTAGTGATGTCCCTTGTTCCCATGTCTTCTCCCATCCCTGGGGCGCTTTCCATGTTCCCTTCAGCTTCTTGGAGCCTCGAGCTCTTTTAAAGATCCAGACTTTTCCTGATTTTCCTTCTTGTTGGTTCTCCTACTTGTAGTGATCACGTTGCGCAGAGTGTATGTGGGGTGTGTGGGGAGTGTCAGCTCCTTGAGGTCAGGGACTGTGTATCTTCTGTATTTGATTTCTTAGCACTTAGCACATTACTTGGCACAAGGTTCTCTCCCCCCCACCCCCGCCCCCAGGGCAATGAGGGTTAAGTGACTTGCCCAGGGTCACATAGCTAGTTAAGTGTCTGAGGCCGGATTGTGTGTGTGTGTGTGTGTGTGTGTGTGTGTGAGCACAAGGTTCTTAATAAAGTCTGGTTGGTTCATTGAACAGTCCCGGTATCTTCAAGAGCGGTTCCTCCCTGGGAAGGCCCTCCGTTGATGAAATTAGACAAAAAAACAAATAAACAAATGATGTCCTCCCATCAATTCTCTGTTGGTTCATAGGAGAAAATTTGATTACCTTCATTAACAGATAGAACTAGCCCTGAAAAAGTTGCCGTGTAGTATGTGTCATTTCCTTCAGTAAATATTTAAGTCTTTGCCACATTTCTTTTGGAGGAATACGGAGTTGTGTAATACATAGTCCTTCCCTCAAGTTAGGTAAGCAAGACACATGCATGTGAAAAGATAGCTAATTATTCCTTAATCTGAATTTTTGTTTTTGTCTGTTGTCTCTCACAACCTGGCCTGGTGTGGGGTTGTTTTCCATGACTGCTCATGTATAATTTGTATTGAGTTGTTTGAGTTCCTGGGGTGGGGGTGTGGTGGGGGGGGGGAGGAAGAGAAGTTGGAACACAAAGTTTAAAAGAAATTGATGTCAAAATTTGCTTTTACGTGTAATTTGGAAAAGATAGCTAATTATACAAAGCAATATGTATAATTGTCAGAAATTGCACTGTGGGTTCTACAGGAAAAGGAAAATGTTCTCTCGGTGGTCAGAAGAGGGGAGGATCACTATTGGGGAGTGCCAGACAAGGACAAGGAAGATCCAGGGTCCTTAAAGAGGCCTCTCATCCAAAGCTCTTCTTTTTACAGTGAGGAAACAGGCTTAGAGAGTGATTCACTCTAACTTGTCCAGGGTCACATACATATAGTAAGTAGCAGGGCCAGGATTTGAACTCGGGTTCAGTGACTCCAAATTTAGCTGTCTATCTGAGGAATGTGTTTGGGAGGCTAAGAAGGTGGAGCATCCCTTGCAGGAGTGGGGTTCGGAGGCTTGCACCAAGGTGTAGTGGTAGAAATGCGCAGTGTGCTAATGGGACAGTGAAGAACTCTGTCTGCTCAGAGGCGATAGTTTGGGTTAGATTCTAGTTCTAGTTGGACACCAGCAGTAGGATTGGGGCAGAGTTTGGAGGGCCTTGAATGGCAGGCTCCAGTGTGGACTTTACCATGATCAGTAAAGTTATCAGTGAATGGACATCCTGCCAAAGATGTGTTAGAAACCCTTGTCTGATAGGGTTACGTGCAGGATGGAGTAGAACAAGGAAGGGATGGAGTTTGAGACGAGGATGGGATCGCCAAGTGCAGAGTCTTCACGGAGAGTTGAAAATGTGTGTGCAGAAGTCAGGATTGGGGAGTTCTTCACATACAGATGATCAGTGAAACCCTGAGAACAGATGAGACTGTTAAGGGATAGAATGTGAGAGATGACCTACAACTGGTCACAGCTACTGCGATGAAAGGAAAAGGAGCTGAGAGCCCAGGGAATGAAGAAGTGACCAGAACTGGGCTGCCAAGATAAGATGGTGCCACGGAGAATTAAGAAGGAGAAATAGTCAAGAAACAGTTTCCATATTTGGTCACCAGTGCCAAATGTGGGACATCAAAAGAATCTGCTCCCTCCTCCTGGGCTTTGCCCTCTCCCACCCTCTGGAGAGCCTCACTTAGTGAGCGCTGGCTCTGGAGGTGCTCTGTTGCAGTGCTGATTTTTGTGGGCTCTTATTTAAAGTGCCATTGTTTGGGGCTCCAGTTATTCTCTTGTGTTGATTGCTTTTTAATTTTCTGCTTTTTCCATCCGCCCCCTGGAAACATTTTGGTTGCTATTAGGTGGTAATTTGCATTCGTATCCACAGCAGTGACAATGGGGCCAATTCATCATTCTGTGCTTTTGCTGTGGCGCTCACTCATCCAGTGGCCTGTCTGCTTGCCAGACCAGCATTGACTGCTCCCTTTCATAGAATGAAATAAGCTCCGTGGTGCTTTAAGGCGAAATGACTTGCCCATTGACCCTAACAGAGAGCCAGGCTAGAACTTCTAGCACTTTGATTTTTAGTGGGGGGGTGGGGGGGTGGGGGGGGGAGAGTTCTTTGACTAAGTAGCACCTTACCTGACTATCTACTCTCCAGCTTTCTGGTTTGGTCCAATTTACAGAATCACTGAAGAAAGTAGATGCCCTTTCTTTGGAGAGAAAGGATTCAGTTCTGTTACCCTGGGGGTTTAAGTGATCTTGAGAATGGCTGTGAGTGTGGACTTAATTGCAAGGCCAATTTAAAGGTTTCTGGCCTCCTTCTCCACCTTTGTTTAAGTAACAGAGGCCATTGTGCCCTGGGGTAAGTTGAAGCATAATGCCAATGGATCATGGACAGTCAAAAAAGTTTATTTCTTTCCTTCTCTCTCTCTCTCTCTCTCTCTCTCTCTCTCTCTCTCTCTCTCTCTCTCTCTCCCCCCCCCTCCCTCTCTCCCTCTCTCTCCTTTTTTTGCAAGCCTCTGGAATACATGGTCTTTCTTTTTCATGTTCCTGGCAGAAATGAGCTCTCCCAGTTCATTTTTTCCTTTTTTTTCCTTTTCTTGCTCATCCAGTATGTTATTGGGCTAACACCCATTGGCATACACTGCTTTATTCTTGACATTGATGTTGAACTCATTCAGAAGATTTGAAGGTCTCCTGCCATCAGCCACAGGAACCACTCTGCTGAGCTAGTTTCCCCTCTCCCTGTGTCCAGTGGAGAAGTGTCACACACAGATTAGGAATTTACAACCTTATTGTTGATGCTGTGCGATTTTATATTTAGTCTTTTTTTGTGCCTGCCTGAATCCCAGTTCATTTTCAGTTAGTAGTGTTGAGCTAAGCTCTAACACTTCCTTCCCCTTCACAAGTGCAAAAGGGGAAACCTTTTCATTCCTGCTTCCCAGAGATTAAGGTCATAGAAACCCCAGTGGGGTCAGCTAGTTCATTCCTCTGGATCAGACTTCTTCATCCCCTCAGTGGAATCTCACTGGAATATTTTAAGTGAAATGGGTCAAATATCATAGAATTAAAGGAAAACAAATTTCACTCAAACTCTGAACCTGTAAGGTCTCGAGGTGGCATTTATTATCCTGACAACAGTTGTCAGGAGCTGAACTCCTTTACCCCAAGGCATGAGCTGCTGGGATGAGAGATGACTTTAACCTCATAAAGAGGGCAGGCAGAGGAGTGTCATGTGCAGTCATGAGCTCTGGAGCCCGAGAGTGTCTGCTCAAACCAGGGGGTTGGACCCAGTGGCTTTTGAGGCCTCTTTTGGTCCTGCTTCTGTGAACCTCTTTTTATCATGTGCCAGGAAAGCTACCACATATACTTGTGGTGGTGGGACCCACGGCAGGTCACTAACCCTTTCTGTGCCTCAGTTGTAAAATAGGGGCAATAATAATACCTGCCCTCCCGCCCCCCAGGGTTGTTTTGAGAAGCAAATGAGTTAACTTAGGTACACTGCTTTGTGAACCTCACATCACTACAGAGCCACAAGCTGTTCAGCATTGATTTAAAGTTGGGAGTGATCCTGGAGAAACTTAGCCCAACTCCTTGATTCTTCAAAAAATAAGTTGTTATTGATATCTTTTTACATTGCCTAGAGTTCTCCCTATACCCATACTCTCTTCCTGTCAGAAAGCCATCCATCAGGACAAAGACTTCTTCTTCTTCTTTTTTTTTTTTTTTTTAAGAAAAGGAGGAAGCAAATCCAGCCTTGAACATTGGACACTAGGTGTGTGACCCTGGGCAAGTCACTTAACCCCAATTGCCTCACCCCCCCTCCCAATAGAATAAAAAATAGGTAAAGAAAAGGAGGAAGAAGAGAAAGAAATCAGCAAAACAGATCAATAGACAATGTTGCCCCCACCTCTACAAAGGAGTTAGGGGAGGTGTCTCCTAAGCTCTCTTTTTTGGGGTCATGCTTGTTCTTTGTAGTTTTGTGGTACTTATTTTCAGTTTTTCCCCCATTTACAGTGTTGATGTCATCCTGTGTATTGTTTTTTGGCTCTGCTTGTATAATGGAATTTCTCTGTTATAAGAATTGATGAATATGAGAAATACAGAGAAGCACAGGAAGACTTAGATGAACTGATGCAGAATAAAGTCAACCCACCTGTCTTATTTTTATAGATGATGAAACTAGTCCTGAATTGCAAAGTGATTTGCCTGAGATCTCCCAAATAGTCTTTGTGTGATCTGGGATCCAGTGGGAGGCTCTCTGGTTATCTTTTCATTAAGGAAACAGTGAATTTTCCAGGTCACAATAGGACATTAAAAGTGTATGCACTGTCCTGATGGATTCTTAAGGACGTATGTGTTGACATATTTCTTTGATGTGTTTTCTAAAAAGTTCTCATTTTTTAAAAAAGAACTATGAATGTTCTCTTCCCTAACTTAATTTCTTAACTTCTGCTTTTGTCATAGGCACAGCAGCAAAGGAACCTGGATAACATCATCTCACAACAACCCCGAATAGGCAGCAGGAAAAAATCCAAGAAAGATGCATATACCAGCTTGGATACAGAGATAGAAAGCACTAGCCCCAAGTCTGAGCAAGATTCAGGGATTCTGGATGTTGAAGATGAAGAAGAGGACGAAGAGGTAATCGGTGTCTGACCTGGGGGATGGGAGATGCCTGCTGGAAGGTCACGTGCCGATCTGGCATCCGGAAGCTCAGAGTTCACCTTTCAAGAAACCAGTGAACAAAACTCAGAATTTGTGAAGCAGTTAGTCAGGGAGCAATCCTTCAGCTCACTGGTGGATTTTTCGTCCTTGAAAAGGAGCCGTTTTCTTTCCTTTGTCCGTGAGAGCAGCAGCCACATAGATGAGGAGGGGCCTCGAGGGTGGGTGGTTGGCCCTGGTTCAGAACTTGAAGTCAGTATTTTAGGACGAAGCAGAGACAAGCTCCTCCCCATGGGGGCTCAAGGGTAGTGTAGATTACAAACACACTTAGGTTTCAGAAGGGTTTCTAGTGCATTATTGAGAGAAGCTCTAACAACAGAACCAGTTACCATTCATGTAGTCCTTTAAGACTCTTCATACACTTGCGTATGTTATCTCATTTCCTCCTTACCACCGTCATCCTCTCCATTTTACAGTTGAGGAAACTGAGGCCAAGCTCAGTTACGTGTCTTGGCTGGCGTTACCCAGCTGCCAACTGGCCAAATGAGGATTTGCATTCCAATCTGAGGATCCAGAGTCCAATATCACCCCCAAGCCATTGGAATCAGGGCTGGTCCCTCCCTCAGATTCTCCCTGCCTGCCACTCTCAGGCAGGCAGTCACCCATGCTATTACTGCACACGTGTCATCTTCTTTGTTGGCAGAAGTGGACGGGGTTTCAAAGGGCTTCCCCTTAGTCTTTGTGTCCTGGAGCCTGGGGAATGCTTCACCTTCATGCTGACCATCCCTGTTTAGAATGTTCCTTGTCTCATGTGCTTCACAACTGTTCGTCATGTCTTAGGATCGGATGCTTTTCTAGAAGGATTGTGATTCCCTTGGTTCTCTTTGGAAAAGTGACTGTACAAGTCCCCTTTTGAGAGTGATTGCATTTTTGTGCATGAATGAGAGAGAACTGTACTTCTCTGCATGGATAAGAACCCACCTGAACCTCACATTATGGAGAGAGACAGGGTTCTTTACTGGGGTTGCCACTTAACACAGCTTGTCTTGAAAACTGCTTTGTAGGAGTCCACACTGAGGGACACTGGCCATTTTCCTGAAGACTGGGGAATGGTTGGGATTTTCTGCATTTGTTTAAAGAGGGTGGGAGAAATGGCCCCTTGGTTCCTGAGAGACATGTATCCGTCTTAAAGATAATGATCTTCCCCCTCCCCCCTCCCATTTGCCTTGTCTGCTTCAGAAACATTATCCAGCCCACCTTGCAGGTACCTTTGCGAGACCCATTAGTTGTGACAAACGACAGCATTTCTTGATGACATTTCCCTTTTCCAAGAGACCAGACGAACTCTTTTATTTTAGGGTACTTACTAAGCTCCTGGTATCATGCTGTGGGTTGGGGCCACCTCATCCCACCAGACAAGCCACAATTCCTGTAGTCTGTGGTAACAGACCATAAGTGGAAGATAGTTAAGTGAGAAGATTAAGTCATGATATTGTAACGATTGGAATGACGCCACCTGCTGGAGACTTACCGTAGAAGAGTTCCACCCATGAAGCGAAGGTTTTTGAGGGCAAGACCAGGAGTCTTTTCTTTGGCGGCAGGAAGTGACGTGGGCGAGTGGGAGGAGGAAAGAAGAGACTGGCGCTCAGTCTCGCGCTCTTTCCTCTGGACTCTGGCGGAGAGCGGAGCTAGGAATGTGCTCTCCCTTTAATAGATAGGAATCTAGGCCTTTCTCTTTACCAAATTCTTATTCTCCTTAATAAATGCTTAAAAGTCTAACTCTTGCTAAAGCTTATAATTTATTGGTGACCACTCATTAGATATTTTAGACAGTTTAGCTAGAATTTTAGCCCTTAACAATATCTACAAATGGGCTTCATCTCTCAGTGACCACTTACCAGGTGGGAACCAGGCGTGGCAAGGCCTGACTCTTGGTTCTCAGGACAAGTTCCTGTGCATCGTTCTTCCCTAGTCTCCTTGTTGCTTTCTTCCCCTCCAGAGTCCAAAGAGGATGAAGGCGATGAAGCACTTAGGGTTTTCTGGGAAGGAGGTACTATATGAACGGCATAGGGAATTGGTATCCATCAATCGCCTTTAGCCCCAAGTCACGTAGTCTTGGGTTTAAGGCTCAGTTGGTTTTCCTGCTTTCATCTTTTATGGCAGAGTTCAGCATTTCATTTGTCATAGAAATTCTTTCTCTCTCTCTCTCTCTGAATCCCTACCATATATTTATTTATTTCTCTGTTGGGATCTCTTTCGAGCAGGCATTCTTGATGTCAAACCTCATGCGGTGAATTGTTTATTTAGATGTCTCCAGACTGGTTTCTTGGCATATTCCTTGCATGGCATGAAGAAATCCTTTCGATAAGGTCTTCTGCGACCCACTGGGTCATGCTGACCTTCATTCCTCACATTTTTTCAGCAGGTCTCATCAAGAGCAGCATGAATGGGTTCTAGGGAGATTGTATCTTTTTAGCTGGGTCATGGGCCCCCAAGGGACTTACTCAGGGGATAACTTCTATGCAAGGTCATTACCCAAAAAACTCGAGGTGAATGCTGGATAGAGAAGGCCTGTCTCTAACCTGGACTCTACCACCTCAGTGGCTTTGGACAGTAATGAGAAGAACTCACTTTGGTGTTTTTCCCCACTGCTTTTAGCTTTACAAAGCATCCTCCTAACACCCCTCCCTCCTAACATCCCTAATTTCACAGGTGGGTAAACTGAGGCCCAACCTGGTTCCTCTATGAGCCTCAGTTTCCTTATGTGTAAAATGAGTGATTGAACCAGGTGATCTCCTTTCCAGCTCTAACCCAGCGATCCTGAGTGAAGAAAGTATTGATGAAGTGCTTTCTCTGTGCTAAGTGCTGGGGGTAAAAATGAAAGGGAGTCTCTGCTCTCTAGTGGCATGCACACCACCTGTGGGATTCAACTGCAAGGGCAGAAATCACTTCTATTATTAATTAAACCGTATCAGTTTCTATTATTGAACTCTTGGACAGAGCCAAGGACTTCGGTGTCAAGAACTTGATTTTCCAGATTTTTAGTAGCTGTGGTTGCTCCCCCACAAAGCAATACCAGTGACCGGGGCGGGGGGGGGGGGTAGCCACGCCTCAGCCTCATGGGCTCTCCTCTCTGCTATCAGCAGTTGGGGTTCATGGTGGCAGGGAGAGCTCTGTCCACAGTGATTCCCTCCGTGATGGCTGGAAGTCACGCTGACAGGCGTGTGGGCACTGCCCTTCCCAAGGCCCTTGGATTCGGGAACCACGGCTCTCTACAAGGGAGCCTGAGGGGAGGTGGGGATAGGAGTATAGGTGATTGCAGGGGTTTGACTTGCCTGGCACATGCTGGCTCCTGTCTTTCCTTCAAGGCACGTGTGGGGTTCACCGGGCTTCTTGTAGTGGGAAACTTTGGAAGAAGGAGAAGAAGAAGAGGAGGAGGAGGAAGGCGATGACAACTAGCATTTATATGGAATGCATTAAGATTTGCAAAGCTCTACAAATATCCCATTTTATCCTCATAATTCTGGGAGGGAGGGAGGGAGAATTCTTATCACCCCCATTTTACAGTTGAGAAAACTGACTTGCCCAGAGTCATACGGCTGAGGCTGTCTGCGGCTGAATTTGCACTCAGGTCTTCTTGACTCCTGGTGCCACCTAGCTTCCTAAGTAAACAAATGCAGACTATAAACATTACCTAGCACTGCATGGAAAAAGGTTGTTTGATTCATTGTGACTGTAATGCTAGTCCTCTCTTCTGGAAGTCCGCAGTCCTGATTAGTGCACTTGCTCTGATGTCTGCTCATTCAGCTTTGGATAGAACCTTCCTTGAGATCATTTCCCAGGTCACAGGATCACAAATGCATGGCTGTAGGGCAGTTAGGAGGGGCTGTGGTTCAGTCTCCTAGTTTTACTGATAAAATAGAGGGTGATGAAATGATTTTCCCAGGGCCCCATAGGTGCAGAGTACTAGAGCAAGGATTCAGGCCTGGAGCACATTTTATTCCTGAGAGGAAGCTCTGACCTTGAAGGGGAGAGATGAGGTGCCTAGATTGTGGGCTGGGTGTGGGGGGACAGTGGAATGATGATGGGGGGCCATCTCACTGTGGTCTAACGGTAAGACAGAGATGACGTTTGAGGCCGGGGGAGCAGAGTCGCTTCTGGGCGACCCCCTCACCCCGCCCCTTCCCCAGTGGTGCTTGGCTTGTCAGAGCACCTAGACCCTTAGCAGTCAGAGCCCCAAAGGAAGACCCCAGGGAAGGGCAGGGACCACGGAATCCTCCGCGGTCAAAGGAAGCCGCCTTTACTAGTCTCAGCAAAATTCCGTCTCCAGGAAAAAGCCGTTTCATGAGGGGGTGGAGCGTGTGCTTCAAGGGCGCAGAAATGTGAAAGGCGGCGAGGAGGAAATGGAGCCCAGAGGAGGATGGTGGTGCCTGGAAGCAGCGGCAGGTCGGGGCGCTCGGCTCCCTCAGGAGGGCCCCGGTTCTCCCGCCACATGGGAGGAGCCATCACAGAGTCTATGGAGACTCCCTTCCCAGAAGCACGGGTGCTATGGGTGTGGCACCTCATCCCACAGTCTGTGGTGGAGAGTGGCATCATGGTGGAGTGTTGGGTCATGTGTACATAGCAGAGGATGGCTGGGCTGGTGCTGGACCAGATGCAGAGCGGGCACCTAGGTGGGCTTGCGGCAGCTCGCCCTCACTGGCCCGTGTCAGGAGGGCTCGGCCCCAGGGCCTGCCTGGCTTAAGTTGCCTGGGGCCTGGTGCTTGGAGATCTGCAGGAAGGGATGCCAGGCAGACCTGAGACTGGCTAGGTACAGTAGTCGCCACCTAGGAAATAAGAAGACAACCCGCAGCAATAAGAGTGCAGTGTGGTGTGAAGAGTCTGAAGGCCTTCCAGTGTGAGCGGACCAAACCCCACTGAGTCAGCCATGGGGCAGTGCCACCCAGACCTGCCAACCCACCCCCACGAGGTGCAGGCACTCACTGTGTGTTGTGGGGAAGGACACCGATACACCAGAGATGTCCAGAGGAGGCCTGCCAGGACGGTGGCCAAGGGCTTCATTCACGCCTGTGACAACTGGTTGAAAGAACTGGGGACGTTTTACTTTCTGACCGTCTCGTTTTAGGATTCCCTGCAGGTCCAAGATGCTGCTTTATAAATGTGGAAAGTGGAGCCTGGAGGAATTTCAGTGATTGTTGTCTGAGCCAGGCCCATGGCCCCAGCCTTGTGACCTTTGATGTAGTGCCCTCTCTGTTAGTCTGTGCTTCAGGGAAGGGGCAGAGGTTAAAGTCCACAATAAGATGAGAAATCCCCCAGTGAGAATTGGGTTTCAAGAAAGGGGCACAGCTTTACCATAGGATCCACTCCTGTCAAATCCAACCTCTTTTCTAGCTTCTTGGACCTGAATCTTGAGAATTATTTTGTATAAGAAATCACTTGTGTCTGAGGACGTATCCAGCAGTGGTGCCCCTGAGTCAAAGGGCATGCAGGTTGAGTGACCTTTCCAGATTACTTAATGCTGTCCAAAAATGTGGCCCGAGGTGCTGGGGATACAGCAAGCCCCTACCCTTGGGGCACTCACATGCCACTGCCAGTTTGGAGAGAGTATCAACAGCTGTTGAGGAAAGTTCTGTCTCTGTCTTGATTTCTTTCACTCTCTGTGTCTACATCCTTTCTTCTGCTCTATTCCTGTACACTTCTTAAATTCTGGTCAGTCAAGAAACCCTTAGCAAGCACTACCTTGTGCCAGGCACTGTGCTGAATGCTGAGGATAGAAATCAAACAAAAGATGGGCTTGCTGCTTTGAAAGAACTGCCAGTCTGATGGAGGAGATAACATGCAAAGGGCTCTGTACAAACAAGACAGATAATCAGGAGAGGGAAAGCAGCTGCATTCAGAGGGATCAGCCAAGGCTTCCTGGAGAAGGTCGGACCACCACCATTCCTTATCTCCTTATCTTCCAGAAAGTCTTCCATAGCTGGACATACCCACCTGGTGAATGAATGGCATCTGGTCTTTCTCTTAGAATTGCCTGCCTTAGTTTCCCCAGCTTTGAGGTATGAGATTAATGGAGCTAAATTTCTGTTTAGAATGAAAACTGTGTGATGTAAGGAGCATAGCATCTCTGGAATTTATAACTTAGGACTATTTCTCTTGGATGCCAAAGTAAGCAATCCAAGGTGCTCTCCCTTTATTGATCTAAATTCTAGTCTTTACTCAAGTTCCACTTTCTAATAATAACCACTCTAGTCCCCACAGATTTCTTCATTTTCTCAACATAAAGTCAGTTCTGTGCAGTTAGCATTTAATTGTTTCATATAAATTAGGTATATTACCTGTTTAGATTGTAATTTCCTTGGGAGTAGGGATCATGCCTTTTTCTTTCTGACCGTCACATGTTCCCTTCCCTTCCCCTCAAATACCCAGCCTGGTCCTGCAAGTTCTTTAAAAAAATAAAATAAAATATATATATATATATATATATATATATATATATATATATATCTCAGCAGTAAATATCTATAGAGGAAAATATCTATAGAGGGTCCTTTCCTCTGTACACAGGAGTTGTATTATCGACTAAACAATAGGAAACACTTTTCCTCTCCTTAATGTAGGCAGTAGAATTTTTGGACTGTGATAAGTGAATGAATTCCTCTAGCCCTAGGAATTTGTTAGGGGAAATCAGAATCACAGCATTAAATACCATTATCCGTTGGGGCAGGACACTTTGTGTCTTCCCCTTCCAGCCAGTCCTGGGCCACATACCTCATGATTCCAAAAACTATAGTTCGTGTCTAAATGCATCCAGTATTCCCTCCATCTATAGGAAAAGTAAAGTCATGCTAAGTTTGGGAGTAAAGGATTTTCGAGAAGCCCACTGCTATCAGGGGGAAGAGGGGAGATACTCGCTAGGTGTTTTCTGAGCATCATGCAGACAGGTAAGACTGATCTCCTGACCACAAAGAAGATGTCCTTTCAGGTAATTAGATGTTTTTTTTTTCTCTTTGCAGAAGAATGTCTGGTACATTTTAATAGCTTGAAGTTCTGGCTAATGCTCTGAAAGGGGCACCAAGTCTCTGTTTTCATTTCTCTCTACCAAGAAAGTGTTTTGGGTTGAACTGGTAATCCAGTCTTTTCAGTGTGGAAAGTGCCTGAAATCATCAGTGAACAGCATATCTAGATTCCAGAAAAGCCTTTATCAGACTCTTTATACCAATCAAGAGGCTTTGAGAGGTTTCTTAAGAAAGGAATAAATACCCGAAGGGATGTTGAAATAATGCTTGTGATGTGTGTGTTCTGGGATGGGAACAACAGAGCAGAAGCAGGCTAATGGGCCTTGGGCCCCATCTGCTCTCTATAGCATGATGAATTTCTTCTGTCCCTTCTTGCCTCCTGCAGATTCAGAGTATATGTGCTGGGAGTTTGATCATTGGCTCATTCATATTTAGGCTTTCCTTACAAAAGTACCACAATTCTTTTTCTTCATGTACAAGTAAATCTTGTGAGTTATGGGCCTGCCATGGTGGCAAAAACAGCTTTTTAAACAACTTTTGCTTCTTCTCCCGGGTTAAAGGGGAAAAAAAAAAGAAGGAATAGTTGTAGTTGATAAAATCCCACATTAACCATTTAAAACAGACACAAGTCTTTAAATGCTCCAAGTCTACTTAATATCTCTTTATATGCACATCTTTCCTAAATCTTATTCAGATAGGATAAATCACTGATTTTTCACGTTTGCATTAACTTCTGCTCTTTAAATATTGGCATAGTTTGAGAGACCTGGCTAGTGATTAGAGAATGTGAATATATCCTAAATTTTAGGTACTAGAATTTGGTGGGATTTATCTTAATCTGAACCATACCTTGTATTCCTGACGGTTCCGCATCCATCCATTGTTTCTGTTTCTACTAGGAATCCTCTTGGTTTTCCTATAAATCTTATCTGATGAGACCCTAAAGACCAATTGCCTGAATACCAGTGTCTTGATCCATTTTTAATATTGATTCATTTTCTTCCCTGGTTCTCCTCGCATTTCCTCTTTTGCCTCAGAACGGCTGGTGTGTGTAGTTGTGCAGATGGATGTTAGAGAAGAGGAAGTCTCACCCATTGTGAGGCATACTTCTTGAGGAGAAGGATAATATCCATTGTGCTTCAGGTTAGGCATTTCTGTGGCTGTTGGTGTTCATGCTTCTTCCCCTTGGGAAAGACTGTCATACTGTATTAGGACACATTTCATGTTCATACTTTTACCTTGATGGTGACCAAGGAATGTTTTCTAGAAGAGCTCATCACTTGGGTGGTGAGAAATTTTTTGCAGGGTTTAATTCTACTGAAGTAGCCATGGCTGCAACAGCAGTGGGAGCAGTTGCCAGGCTGCATCCCCCCAGGGGCCGCTTCCATGGGTGTTGGCCATGGACGTTGGGCTGCAAGCATGGCAGTTCTCAGGGCTCTTGGATTCAGAGTCTGGGACCGTCTCCACTGAGGTCTGAGGGGGGATGGTTGTTGAGCTGGTGAGGGTGGCTCAACTTGCTTGGCACATGTTGCCTCCTGTCTCTCCCTCAGGGTCTTGCTGCTTCAGCCTTGGCACTTCTCATGCCTGTATATGGGAGGAGGTAGGTGTGGGTGGCTGAGCCTTTGTGCACAGGAGCGTCTTCTCCACATGGTGGGTGTGAGGGCCAGGCAGGAAGCAGCAGGATGGATGGTCTCTGGGTGCTGCCCCTCCCAGTGGTCCTGGGCCTGTTGCCTTGTGGTGACATGGGACTCAGTCCCTGCTGTGCACTGCAGTTTACAACCCTACGAATGGTGACTTTAGAGGTTAGAAATACAGCCCACGTGTCCTTGGGCAGATCCTTGGATTGCATTCTCCATATGCCCAGTATTGGGAGATAGATTATCAAAGGTTCAAGGAAGGGAGACCAGTGAGGAATTGTCGCAGTAGTTCAGGTGGAAGATTGGGAGGGCCTGAACCAGGATGGTCATTTTATGAGTAGAGAGAAAGGAATGTATGTGAGAGTTGTGCAAACAGACGAGCAGAGGTTTGGCACGTGAGGGAATATGTGGGGTAAATGCCAGTGAGCAATTGAGGATGACACTATGGTTGAAATGCGGGTGACTAGGACACTGGATTCTTCTGGAGTTAATAGGGAAGTCCTGAAGAGGACTAGGCTTAAGGGAGAAGTTAATAAGTTCTGCTTTGGAAATGCTGAATTTAAGGTGCCTGTGGTACATCGAGTTTAAAATGTCTATTAGGGAATTTGGGATGGAGATTTCGAGCCCCAGAGAAACATTAGGGCTGCAAAGATTTTGGAATCGTTAGAATTCAATCCATAGGAGGTGTGATGAGATGACCCAATGAAATAGTCTAGAGGGAGAAATGAAAGGGAGATAGGACAGCACCTTGGGACACTGGATGTGACATAAAGATCTAGCAAAGAAGGTCAAGAATGGGTGTGAAGAGGGGGCAGCTAGATGGCGCAGTGGATCGAGCACCGGCCCTGGATTCAGGAGTATCTGAGTTCAAATCTGGCCTCAGACACTTAATACTAGCTGTGTGACCCTGGGCAAGTCACTTAACCCCAATTGCCTCATTAAAAAAAAAAAAAAAAAGAATGGGTTTGAAGAGACCAGAGGAGAACAAAGTGCCAAGTTATGAAAACCCAGAGGGGAGAAAGTCTTCAGTAGGAAATAATGGTCACCAGTGTCCCATGATGCAGAGAGGTCGGGAAGAAGGAGCAAGGGGAAAAGGCTATTATGTATTTATTGGAAACTCTGGAGATGGCAGTTTCAGTTGTATAATGAAGTCAGAAACTAGATCTGAGGGGTTTAGAATCAAGTCAGAGGAGAAGTAGAGATCCCCAGTGTAGACAGCTTTCTCAAGTTTAGCTGAGAAGGGAAAGTGATATAGGATGATAACTACCAGAGATGGCTGTGTCCTCTGAAAGTTTTTTGTTTTTTTTTTAAGGATGGACAAGACTGGGGTATGTTAATAGAATATCAAGAGGAAAATAGAGGGGGATATTTAAATTTATAAACAGAAGAGGGGGTTATAGTGGGGTTAGGGGTACAAGGGATTTGAGAGTTGGGGGTAGTGTAGAATTAAATTGGCTCATGATAGAATTAAGGTTGGGAAGGGAGAAGAGAATTCCCAGAGGTGAGATTTGGAAGAGTTGGAGGTCATGAAGAGGGAGGAGCAATGAAATGATAGGAGATAAAGATGAAATAAAGTGATTTCTGGGTTCTTGGTCAGGGAAGGAGTGGAGGGTGATGGCAAGATGGATGGTGTGACCATCCCTGTATTTAGCTGAAGAAGAGTGGACAAGGAGGTCAGAGGTGTTTAGACTGAAGAAATGGGAGTATAAGATGTTTAAGGGAATATCAACATATATGTTAAAATTCTCTAATATCAATTATTCAATAAATATTAAACACCAGGGATACAGGAAGAGGAAAAAGACCCTGCCCTCAAATAACTTACAATCGAATGGGACAGATAATGTGCAAACAAACATGTATGAAGCAAGCTCTGTGCAGGATAACTAGGAGGTAATGAACAGAGGGAAGGCACTGGAATGGAGAGGGGTTGGGGAAGGCTACTTGGAGGAGGAGGGGGTCTTAGGTGGGAGTTAAAGGAAGCCAGGGAGGTCAGTAGGAGGCATTCTAAACCTAGTGGACAGCCAGAGAAAATGCCTGGAGCCAAGAGATAGAGTGTCTTGTTAATGAGTGTCACTGGGCTGAAGACCATGTGTCTGGGAGTCAGGTGTGAGAAGACTGGAAAGGGAGCAGGGGCAGGTTGTGAAGGGCTGTGAATGTCACAGAGAAGACTTTCTATTGACTACGGGAGGGATAGGGATAGGGAGCCACTGGAGCTTACTGAGTAGAGGAGGACATGATTTGACCTGCCCTGTAGAGACTGAATGGGGGATGGGCTGGAGGGGGGAGAAACTAGAGGCAGACAGACCTCCCCCCAAGGCTTTTGCTCTAATCCAGTGAGAGCAGCAGAAGTTGGAATGGAAAGAAAGACTGTGAGCCAATCACTGCACTCACGGAAAAGGAGAAAGAATAACCCAGGAATGGTCAGGAGTATCTGCCAGGATCTGGATTGGTTGACCTATTTGAACGGAGTCAGCCTCAGAGCTGGAGGAGTTCATGGTGGGTGGCAGAAGAGCCAGCATCTGACTCTGGCAGTGGGAAGCAGGGAGATTTTTCTTGCCTTCTCCTGGGGCCAGTGCACTGGGATTGAGCAAGGATGGCCTAGGAAGTCACATGTGGAGGGGACTTCCAGCGTGAGAAGTCCAAGCGTGGACTGAACTTTCCAAGGGAAGAGTTTTCTGTAGTGTGCTTGATAGAGTGAGTGTGGAGAGACAGGATTGTAGCGTGGAGGAATTTAAGGCCAGCAAGAAAATGTGAAGGAGGTGGGGGCCGCTAGGTGGCGCAGTGGATAAAGCACTGGCCCTGGATTCAGGAGGACCTGAGTTCAAATCCGACCTCAGACACTTGACACTTCCTAGCTGTGTGACCCTGGGCAAGTCACTTAACTCTCCTTGCCCCGCAAAAAACAAAAACAAACAAACAAACAAAACATGGAGGACATTGACAGGCTATGGTTGAGGTGGATGGAGATGAGAGATCAGGCAGCAGGGCCTGGGGAGGTAGTCCAGGATTCCTGGGATGGGGAGAATACCAGGGGCTGGGATTTAACCAACCCTGAGGCAATGAGTCTAAGCACAAAGTCCGGAGGGGGGGGGGGGATGTTTTCCTGCAGGTCCCCCCCCTCCCCCTTATGATTCTATGGCTTTACTCCTTTGGTACATGTCTGTCAAACTTCGATTCATCCATTTCTCTTTCATCTTGTCCCTGTGCCCCTTTGTGTATAATGCTTGGAGGGTTGTGCTATGACCTGGGGCACAGACTCTTTAGAGAATTCAGGCCCTCTGCAGTTCCTCCCTGAAGGCAAATGGATTTAAATTGGCTGCTGTACTCTTGCTATTTTGATGGAGCTGGCAGTTGCTGTCCTTGGTGATGAAATCAGCACTTAAACAGATGGGTATTTCATTTGAATTCTTAAGGAAAAGCAACTAGATAAAAGGACCCAAAGTTTGAGTTTCACTGTCTGAATTAAGTTATTGACAAACATTCTTGGTCTTTTCTGGAATCTCCTTGAACCCCTAAGGAAGAGCAGCTAGCCTCTAGTATCTTAACATCTTGAGTTCCTGACCACTTCGCAGAGGAAATGCTTAACTATTTTAATCATATTTCTCTATCTCAGAAAAAAAAGAAAAAGTCCTTAGAGAGGAAATGGCAATGTCCTACCACAAAGGTTCTCTTATCAGTTATGGTGTTGTGGCTGATAATGAATTGTCAAGATGGATATGTGTCAAATGCAAAGCCTGTGTTATTTAGGTTGGGAAGGAAAAATTAGATGAAGCTGATAAAGGTGGAGTTATGGCTTTTGTTAGGAGACAGAAGCCATTAGAGACTACCATTGTTTGTTTAAGAATGTCTACTTGGGCCCCTCCCTGTGCCCCAGCCAAACCTAAATCTGCTGGAATCATTGTTTGAAAGTTTGGGGAATAAACAGCTAAGACTGAATTGAAGACAGTGTCCTGAAGCAGACAGTAAAATGGAGCCATTAAGACGAGCCCTTTGATTTGTGTCCCAGGAAAGTTCTTAAAGCTTGCAACTTCAGTTAGGTTGAATATGGTTCATTGGGTTGTTCTGGGTCTTGGCAGATCTTCGCCCTCCCCTTCTTTTCACATTTAGCTTTTTGAAAGCCCATTTCCTGCCCTCCTAAACATGTGGCATTCCTTCACGTATTGTGTGTGTTGCTCTCTGCCTTTCGGTCGGAGTAAGCAATTCTTTCTCATTAGTAGAGGCAGAGGGAGCGCACCTCTGGTCCAAAGCATGTCTTACATACCTTGTCCACATAGTGCCCCTCAGAAGAGAGCCACATCCATTATTCCCTCCTCCCCCTTCCTCCGTAAGGGGGTCCAGATGGTAAATGACTTCCAGAAAGACACCTAGACAGTTGGTGACTGGAAGGTAATGAAGGATTGACTCTCAACATGCCTCTGCTCCTCAGGGCTTCTCTCCTTGCCCAGATCTCTGCAGCCCTGTTTGCCGAGCAGGAAGGTGTGTTCTCTCAAGAGCCCTGCTGAGTGCTGGGCATACAGAAAGAAGACAAGAGACAGCTCCTGTCCTCAAGAAGCTCACAGTTAATGGGATCCATTCAATCCAATTTAGTGTACATTTATTAAATACCCATGTGTGAGGCTTTAGTCCAATTCTGGAAATGCAGAGACAACAAAAAACACAAACAACCCCCTTTTAGAGATTGAGAAGGAACAGAACTAGCATCATGCTAACTGAAAAATCATTTTAGTTGTACAGGGCTGGCTGTGGTTAGACATCATGTAGAGAAGTCAGGTTGGTTTTTTAAACTACCTTGAAAATGGGCTGGAGCAAAAGTGGCTTTGCTCTTCTATTAGTCATTCCCTTTAGTCTATTCCAAAGCAGAATATGGAAGACTTAGCCCATTGCTTTATGCTTCTGGAGTTTCTGTCTGCTTCCTGGGTGTGTGTGTGTGTGTGTGTGTGAGAGAGAGAGAGAGAGAGACAGACAGACAGACAGACAGAGAGATAGAGAGGGGGGGGGGAGAAAGAGAGAGAGAGAGACTTGAGTTTGGATCCTCACAAAGTCCAAGGGAAACTTGGTGTCTTATCAGTCAAGTTCAGCTTGGGAATGGGCTAAAGAATCACCCTAGTAGCCTTTTTCCTTTTGAAGGAAGCTTATTTACAAATTATGTGTAACAAGGGAGGGAAACTAGAGATCTCATGCTGGGAGTGTCACTGAGATTTGGGTGGGATGAGACCTCCAACTAGAATATTTCTATGGAGTGGTATACTTTATTCAAACAGGATACTTAATAGGATACTTGTTCACATAGGATACTTAAAGCACCATGGTGGAATTGAAGGGTGGTAGAATTTTATTTTCAGAAAGTATGATCCTATGAGGAAGTCCAGAAACTGAGGGATGCAGCAAATGGAGCATTGTTGTCACCGGGGTACTTTTCAGTCCCTGTAGACAGAAAAATTGATTAAATGTGTTCATGAAATTGTTCATAAACACTACCTAAAAGCATTGTGGAGTTGTGATGGTTAACCTCTGTTATCCAGACACCTTCTGGTGTACTCTCCCTCTGCCAAAAATAGGAAAGCTTATAATATCTGGCTTTGGAGATAATACTGTCCTTCAAAAGGTAGAGGAACCAATGAAGGAAATTCTCTTCAGTATCTGAATCTCAGCATTGACGATGAAATGATTGTTGGGACTCTGGAAGGAGGTGCCTTTCTGCTGTTCAAAGTTTGTGAAAGAGAAGGTTGTTGTTTTTGTCCTTTGTTTTCCAAGAGGACCAATGACTTCAGGAAGATATTATGACTTGGAGATGAATTGGATTTAAGTGAGCTGAGCTGTGCAAAGTTAGCAGCCTCACTCTCTCTTCTAGAGGCCTTGGAGTCTGGGGGCAAGACATAAGTCAAGAGGACTTGCTATTGCCCAGCTATAGAAAAGGAGAGGAATAACAAAGATAGTCTTGACATGCATCCTAGATTTTGGAAGAAGTCGGGTCAGGACAGGTGGAATTCTGGGCACTGAAATTTTATAGGGAAAGTCAACCCAGAATGGCTGAGCACTCAAAAAATGACACTTTCAAGAGACCAAGAGAAATAATCCCAATAAGATGGCAAAGGGATTCTTGATTGGAACTGAATTGTTTAAGGAGACCAATGTGTATATACAGAGAACTCCCCAAGTGTAGATTTTTAGACAGTTGGGTGGCGCAGTGGATAATGTGCCGGGCCTGGAGTCAAGGAGTACCTGAGCTCAAGTCTGGCCTCAGACACTTAGCTGTGTGACCCTGGGCAAGTCATTTTACCCTGTTTGCCTCAGTTTCCTCATCAGTAAAATGGGCTGGAGAAGGAATGGCAAACTACTCCAGTATCTTTGCCAGGAAAACCCCAAATAGGACCACAAAGAGTGGGATTGGCCTAAATGACTGAATGGTAACAGAAAATTGCAACAAGATTGGGTTGTGGAGGGTGGATACAAAAGCATGGCACAACTCTGAAAATTAATTTTGAGAAGTGCTAAATCTCAAAACGAGTAGCAGCTGGCAAGGAAGGCCAAGGATAACAAAGTATAGTGAAATGAGTAAAACAGTATAGTGAAACAAAGTATAGTGAAAAAATAAGGATCAAAAAGGTATGGGGGGGGGGGGCTAGGTGGCGCAGTGGATAAAGTACCGGCCCGGAATCAGGAGTACCTGAGTTCAAATCCGGCCTCAGACACTTAACACTTACTAGCTGCGTGACCCTGGGCAAGTCACTTAACCCCAATTGCCTCACTAAAAAAAAAAAAAAAAAAGGTATGGGGGCAGTTAGGTGGCACAGTGGATAAAGCACCGGCCCTGGATTCAGGAGGACCTGAATTCAAATCTGGCCTCAGACACTTGACACTTAGTAGCTGTGTGACCCTGGACAAGTCACTTAACCCTCATTGCCCTGCCCCCCACCTCCCCAAAAAAGGTATAGAACCTTAGCCCAGAGTAGATGATGTGATAACAGAAAAAGAGAGAAGATAAGAAGATGATAAAGCCATTAAACTCATCCTGCCTCTGTTTTCTCTCTCAGACTAGTGTGCTTTGTTTTGGAAATGGCAAATCTGTAGCTAAGATAAGTAAGGAGCTAAAGTCTTTGAGTTGAGGGCAGTAGCTCCAATGAACTCCATCCTAGGGCTCTCTGTGAACCCGTGGGTGTGACTCCTGGGCCCTGACCGTGCTCTCTGGAGAGGGCAACAGCACTGAGGAAGGGCAGATGCCCTGATTTTCAGAAAAAGGAAATACCACCAGATGAAGGAGGCACGGTGAGATCATCTGTCTCTTGAAAAACATTTAGAGAGGTTTCAGTGGTTCTTGAAAGGCCACACCTTAACAGCCCGGAAAGCTAATGAAGACCCCTGCGGTCCTTTCCAGCTCAGAGAGTCCTTGTGTCTGAAGGGAACCCTCAGAACAGGTAGGGTGAGCTTGCCTCATAAAAGCACCATCACCAACACATTGGCCAAATCTGAGCTTGTGCATGAAACCATCGTTCGTGTCAGCTCAGAGAGAGGTGCAGTGGAGACTTTGTATGGTCTGATGCTCTGCCCACCTTGAGCAGGCCTGATCTCAGGGTTCCTGTTGTGTGTCAGCGACTTTGCTGGGAAAAGGAAGAGCAATGTCCTCTGAGTCTTTCCTTTGCCTTTGAAGAAGGGAAATGTTCATATGTTTTCATCTTTGTGGCTATCTTATGGAAACAGTGTTTAAAATTGTGATCTGGAGGCTTATTTGTCCTTTGGGGACAGGAATGAAAACATTCCTTTCCGTTTTCAGTTTTAAAATTGACGGATGATCATTTCATTCCAGTGTTTTTCCTATGTTCCTTTTTCTTAATTTTGTCTAATTTCACTGGTCATCACCCATCTCCCTATAGGATTTGTTTTTCACTATAATTTTGCAGTGGCCTCTATTTTCTTTTAAAAGTAGTTTTGTTTGTAACAATATATTGGGACCATGGGATTAGGCCTGTGCTATCAAATTCACATTTGGGCAGAAACTTCATTTTGAGTGCTTATAGGCTGCATGTCACTGAGGGGCTTGAACATATAGCATAGAGATTAAATAGGATTTCTGACCTCAGGGAGCTTAAAGTCTATTAGAGAAAGCGGGACAGATAAACAAGTAATTCATGTAAAAATGTAATGATAGATTGTGTCTGTATGTGTACACACATGCATAGGCATGCACATATGTATAGATATATATGTTGATATATTTCTACCTGTGTGTACATATGTATACATTTGAATCTCTATTTGTATTTAAAGGAGTACCCTAAGGGGAGAGATAGGGAAAGGCTTGTGATATTTTGTTGGAAACTGAATGGAATTGATTAGGAAGAAATAAATAAGCTTCTTAGAGAAGGTGGGTGTTGGGAAGGGACAGGTGTGGTTTGGTTTATGTTCCCCTGAATCAGTGCAGGCCAGCCTGGACAAGCCTTGCGCTTCTGTTCTGATGAACCATAGAAATCAGCCAAATACTGATGTGACGTCTTCATAATCACATCATGGCACCTTCTGTGTACAGAGCATTGTTTTAGCTCAGACAAGACGCAGATTCTACCTTCAGAGTCGGGCAGTCTATGTAGTCCCACGTGGGATAAGATACAAAATTGTTAAACTTCGGCACAGTAATAATATGCACAACATTCCGTGAGAAGTGCCAGGCTGTGCTAGGTGAACTCTTAGGAGGAAAACTGCTGCCAACCAGAGGGCATCAAAGAAGTCTTCTTGGACAAGGGAGCATTTGAAGTTCACTTCCAAAGATGATGAGGGTTAGGGTTCTGGACTTAGGGGGTGAGGCATGTGTGGAGAGCAGAGAAGAACTAGGAAACAATCCTGGAACAATAGAACAACCCCACATTGAGAGGGAGGGCACCTAAATGATCAGCAGGGGAGTGTGAACTCAGGAAACATTGGAAACCACAGAGCATTCTCCAACAGACTGCTCACATGGGCAGACCCTACATCAGTCAGTCAGTCAACAAGCATTCTTTGCATATGAGCCACTGGGCCAAAGATGCAACAGAAAGGCAAAAACCCACCTCTTCCCTCCACCAGCTCACCCTCTGGCGGAGGACACAACACACAGATCACTCACTACTGAGCCAATAGAGTGTAAACAAAAGTGGGAGGGGGGTTGGGAGGGGGAAGGTGGAAGGGGAGAGGACCACCAAGAAAGACCTTCTGCAGAAGACAGGGTTTGAGCTAAGTCTTGAGGGGAGAGATGGGAAGTCATTTCAGGCTTGGATTTGGAAGTGTCACGGGTGAGGATCGGTCAGAAAGTGGGTGTCAGGGGATCGTAGAGTGTATGGAGAGGGACAGGAAGTGTAATAAGACTGGTAAGGTAAAAAGGGGCAGAGGCTGGCCCATACTGGCATTTGATCCTGGAGCGAACAGGGGCGCCTGGAATGTGCCGAGCAGTGAGAGACACAGTCAGACTGGGCCTTGGCAGCCAGCCGGCTGGAAGATGGTTTGGAGTGGGAAGAGACACAGGCGAAGACCAAGCAGAGGGTTCTTGAGGTGGTGACCAGGGTCATGGCTGTGTGAGTGTAGAGAAGGGCCTGCACATGAGATGTTAGGAATGCAGAGACTAGAGGTGGCAGTGGAGTGGATAAGTCAGAGAAGCCAGCTCCCTTCATGAGCAACTCCCTCAGCCTCCTCCCAAAACAGAGGAGTTTACAATGATATGAACAACAGAGGGAGGAGAACTGAACCCAGGGTCCCTGGTGAGATCACTAAGCCAGCTAATAGAAGGAGAGAGAAAGGAGGCCAGAGGGTCCAGGCCAGACCCTGGGGGGCAGCCCCAGCGAGTAGATGTGACCTCGATGGAGTTCCTGCCAAGGACAGTGAGCAGGAGCAGTCACAGGTCAGAGGAGAAGCAGGAAAGAGAGAGGAGTGTCACAGAAACTGAAAGAGAAGAGGGTTAGCGCCGGCCTCAGAGGCTGCCGAGAGGCCGAGAAGGATGAACACAGAGAACAAGGCCTTTGCTTTTCTGAGTTTTCTGCCTTTCCAGTTGTCTTTGACCACACTCCCCCCATACGTTCTCTCTGGTCCAGGCTCACTGGCCGTTCTCTCTGGCTGTCCCCTGTGCCCAGAAAAGTGGCCCTCCTCATCTCCGGTTACTGACCCCCTTGGCTTCCTTTAAGTCCCAGTTTAATCCCAAACCCTCTTCATTCTAGTGCCTTCCCTCTGAATGATTTCCTGTTAATCCCGTATGTAGCATGCTTTGTATATATTTGCGTGTTATCTCCTTCATTAATGGTAAGCTTCCTGAGGGCAAAGGTTGACTTTTGCCTTTTTTCAAAAATTAGTATCCCCCTTTACTTGGCACAGTGCTAGGCATATAGTAGGTGCCTAATAAATGTTTATTGATTGATTGAGTTTTGGCTGTTTTTAACTTTGGAGAGAGTAGTTTCTGTTGCATGATGGGGTTGTAAGCTGAGGTTTTAGACACCAGTAAGAGAAGAGGAAGTAGAGGTATCAAGTACAGATATCTTCAGGCAAAGAAGGGGAAGAGAAATAAAGGATGAGAACTAGTGGGGAGAGGTGGATCAAGGGAGAATGTTTTTCAAGGTGGAGGAGACATGGACATGTTTGTAGGGAACCATGGCACTTAGTGGGAGAGTGAGCTCGACAGAGAGGGCAATCCCCTCAAGAAGTCTGCATGGAATGGGAAGGGGGGTGTGTGTCCAGGTGTGCTCAGACAAGGGGAGGGGCCATTTCTTCTTATAAGAGGGGAACAAAGAGGGGATAGTGGGTCAGAACATCTGAAGTTTGTCAGTCAGTCAAGAGTTATTAAGTACCTACTATGTGCCAGGTACGGTGCCACAAAAAAGGTGGACAGCAGCCCCTGCTCTCAAGAAACTTACAATCTAATAGATGTTGTGAAATGATGACAGGGGAAGACAGGGAAGGTCTTGGCAAATGGCCTCAATTTGGGGGGAGACTTATGAGGCAAGGTCATCAACTGAGAAAGTAGCTGGATGGCTGGGCAACGAGATGGCACAGTGGACAAAGCATTGGCCCTGGATTCAGGAGGACTTGAGTTCAAATCCGGCCTCGGACACTTGACACTTTTGACCCTGGGCAAGTCACTTTTTAACCCTCATTGCTCTGCCCCCCCCCCCAAAAGTAGCTGGATGGGGTGTCATGGGAGGCTTGAGAAGAGATGAAAAGATTTAAATGAGAGGTATCATATAGGATGCCCTAAAGGACTTAAGAATTGGTTGCATGTCCTAGAATAGAGAAAAGCAAGAGTTATCAATAGCAAACATTGTGTCAGTTGTGCTTGAGGTACTTGCACTGTGCACTGGGGACCCAGATACAGAAGCAGAAAGACAGGCCCTGCCTTTAAGAAGCTTATGATCAGTACTCAGTGCAAGAGCCTGGTGGAGAAGTCAGAGACATCCTGATTGTACTACAGGCAGGTGAGAAATGAAGAGACGTCCTGAGCTGAGCACCTCTTTACAGGGAGGCTTCAAGGGTCACGTTTCTGCTCTGCAGTCACAGGGGCAGAGGGGGAATCCCAGACTGATGGGATCTTACCACATGGTGACGTTTTCCTGGTGGTGAGCTTCTGGAGGTGTGATGGAGAAGTCAGGTGGGATTTGGAGGGAACAATGACAAAGCTTTTAACAGGAGGGAACAGTTATGATAGAGAAGGAAATAGTGAAAGTGGGAGAAGATTAAAATAAATGAATGAATGAATGAAAATTTTAAAAAGAAAAGAAAGTAGGAGATTTATGGGACATTGTATGGGCCTGTGAGACTGACCGAGATGGAAATGTCCTGTTGTTGGTTGGCGATTTGGGCCTGGATGTCAAAAGAACAGTCAGGCCTTGGAAATACCAATTTGGAAGACATGCTAGTTAGATGAAATGCTAGCTAAGGCCATGGGAGCAGATGAGGCTGGTTAGAGCTGATAGAGCAGCGAAGCCCAAGGCATTGCTTTGAGAAGCACTGGTTCCGTGGAGCTGGAAATGGTGTCAAGAACCATTCAATACCTTCTATTTATATTGTGGTTTTAACTGCAGGAGGCAGCGTGGTCCAAGAGAGAGTGGAATGTGGGGTTCATGGGACCTCAATTCGAATTCTGGTTCTGTAACTTATTATTTGGGTGACCTTGGGCATGTCTCTTTAATGACCTCAGTTTCTTTATATGTAAAATCAGGGGGTGAGATTAAATTTATTTCTAAGGTCTGTTTCAGCTCTAGGTCTATGATCCCATGAATCTTCCTTTTTTTTTTTCTTTCCCCCAGAGCACTTTTACATTGATTATTTCATTTCAGCTTCATTATCCCTTAAGTTTGGCAAGCCAAGTATCCATATAATCCATTTTACAGATGATGGAACTGAGGCTGTGGGGCCAAAGTATTGTGTTTTGTCCATGGTCATGCAAATTCATGACCAACCTGGAAACATCTTCTCCATGCTTCTGGTCTGTAGTTATGCTTTTATATGTCTGAGTTAGATGTTTGGGCTTTGCTGCCAAGTTGTTTCTTTTTAGAAACCTAATTTATAATTGTTTTCTGAGTCTAGACTCTCTTCGTGACAGTCTGCTGAGAAAGAAAGTCATTCTGACCTGTCCCACCTGCAAAGATCAGCACTTCAAAGGCAAAGTCATCATTTGTCTTTCTCAAGTGTGCTATCGCACTCCAGTTGAACAACTGTGACTTTACCTTCAGAGATGATTGTGTTGTACATCACCAGTTTTCTGATCATCACAGCAGTGGTGTTGCCTCAGCCCTCATTTAGTGGGCCTTTACATGGCTGCCCCATGTCACTCTTGTGTCAGGGGCCCCAGCCTGTGGCCTGGAAGGCCGTCATTTCTCCCTCACTCTTGCCACATGAGTGGCCGTCATTTTCTGGTCACACATCTCTTTGATGGCACACTTGACAACTCTTGTGAAATCTTTGTTTGGTAATGGGTTGCTGCCAAATTCTACCCAGTGGACACCTCTCTGGTGTGTTTCAAGCTGACCTTCAGCTTTAATTTCTGGAGACTCTGATATTCTATGTCTTGAAACCACAGAGCATCGCTGAAAAAAAATATTAATATAATGGCTTTAGTTACTCAGAAAAGTTTGGGATCACGAAGAACATTTTATACATTCTTTAAGGCAATCCAGCCTGCTCTCTGTCATCTCTGCCCTTCTGTCGATCATCTATGAGTAGCATGAGTCCAAAATGTGTGTCCTGGTGGACCGTGTCTCTGGGTTATCCATCTGACTGCTTACACATCCAAGATTAGTTTGAACCTTGACATAATCAGCACAATAGTCTGCACACAGGGAGATGTGGAGGCTCTGGTGACTTCACATTAGAAAACAGAGAACAGAATATGCCTCTGTCTTTAGGAAGCTTATCACCTCGCTGGGAAGAAAAAGCACATATGGGAATGGCAAAGTGTGTGATGAATGGCAGAGATAAAGTTTGATTGGGGATAACAGGTAAAAGAAATCTCTTGTTCCTCAGTCGATGTATGTAGGGAAACCTTCCATTTGGATGAATTGGGTTCTGGACACAGTCCATGATGGTCAGACAGTCATAATCAGCAAACATTTACTGAATATTTATTTTGTGTAGAACGCTATGCTATATGCTGGAGATGCATAGTTTCAATGGAAATGATGGCTAGTAAAATGGTAGCTGTTGATGTGATGAGTCTTGCCAGCCATGGTTTTGTCAGCGGGCTTGCTAATCTTCCTCTCGCTTTTATTTACAGGTGCCCGGGGCCCAGGAATTGGTGGACTTCTCTCCTGTTTATCGATGTTTGCATATCTATTCTGTACTGGTGAGTCCTCCTCAGGCTCCTTCCTTCCCTGCCTCCCCCCACCCCTGTTCTGTGCACATGGAAAGAAGGAAGCCTCCTCACATCCAGTAGTTTTTCTAAAGTTTGAAGATGTCGTAACAGAGAGAGGAATGAGAGACGGCACCAGCCGTCATGGCGGCTGTGGCATGAATCCTACCCACACACAGGGCACTGGAAGCCAGCGAGTCTTGGGATCTCTGTGTATCAGACCCCATGGCCTCTCTCCTCTGCCCCCTTCTGTGTCGTCATCTTCTTTGTTCTGATCCCCTCTCTCCTCTTGCCTTCTTTCTCTTTGTCATGGCACATATTGTAGTCGAAATCATCAACCGACTCATGTCCATCATGTGCAGTTTGGTAGCTGATCCCAGGGTTAGCTCCTCTTTTCTCAGAAAGGCAGGTCCAGAAAACACGACATTCATTTTCTCTCCTGTGTGCAGAGCACTGGGCCAGGCCCTGGCAATTTAGCTATGAGACGTGGTCCCAGTTTTCAAGGTTCTTTCTAGCTAGTGGCAGGGAGAAAGAACCTTGTCATTAGAATGGAATAAGTGCCCTTGAAAAGCAGTGCATCACAGCTGGGCTTGACCATTGGCCCGTTGTTGGGATTTTTGAGAGATTAATTGATTTTTCCCAAATGAGACTGATTATAGATAAACAAAAGATGGTAAAAAAGCAACCCCCTCGAAAAAACAAACCTCAAACTTAAGGGGCAATCATATTTTAAACAGTGATTGCAAATGATTGTTCATGCATGGTACCCTTCTGTTATTTACTGATCGATAAAAGAAATAAAGACCTGTATCCATTAACTTGAACAAGAGAGCAGTGACATTGGCCATTGTATTTAACATGAAATGTGCTGCTGTTGCTACTGTCTCTTTCCGGTAACATTATTTAATGCATTGTCTGCACTCTGGGTCTACTTTTTTGACTTTAGTATCCCTCCCCAGAGATCTCCTTGGAATTCTGCTATTCTTGATATTTGTTCTTTCTTAGGATATAGTAATATTCTCTTACATTCTTATATCATAGTTTATTATAGATATGCCTTCCCCCCACATACCCACCCACCCTTTTAGATATTTCAATAGCACTGCTTAGTGTAAAACTCTTTCCAGTTACTCAGGAGGCATCTGTGTTGGTTGTTGTTGTGGAAGTGGTGGTGATACTGGTGATATGGCGGTGATGACAGTACGGTGCTGGTGCTGGTGGTGGTATGGGCCAAGCCTTCAAAAACAAAGAATAGCATTTCACTGGTATACCAAAGAAGCTTAGAGTGTAGTGAGGGTCGGGAAAGCCACCGGCATGAATGGTGTGTGAAGAATGGTAGAGATACAGTGCTCTCAGGGTTCAAATGGGAAAGAGCTCTCAGATGATCAAGGGTGGATTTCTTGGGATTGAGAGGGTGCAGGGGGTGGGAGAGGACAGTGTGTGGCCTGGATTTGATCTAGCTGGGCCTTGAAGAATGGGTAGAATTTCAGTTACTCAACAGGCCAGAGATCCTTGGCCCCTACTCTCTTTGCATTCTTTAGTTAAAACAGAGATATGCTACCTAAAATCATCTCCCTTGTTCACAGTTATTTTCCTTTCAGTCATTAAAGATAATAGTTATCTCACATATTACTTGACCCTTCTTATTATTCTTCATATGTTAGCCTTTTTATGAGTTTAGAAATGAGGTGACTAAACTAATTTAGAGACCTTAAGTACATTCTCAACAGAAATAATTTATCTTCCCTTTCTGAAAAGATTTTAAAAAACTGCACTCTAAGAGCTTTAATTTGATATTCATATACCATCTTTATTGTGATAATCAGATTGTCTAGATCTGAGCCAAGTTAAGTCAGAAACTATTTATTAAGTGTCCCCTATGTGCCAGGCCTCTGCTAATTACTAGGGATACAGAGAAATGCCAAAGCCCATCTTTATTCTCAAGAAGCTCACAGTCCAGTGGGGGAGACAGTGCCCCAGCTACCTACCATGCTCAAACGAGGTAGAGACGACATAAACGAAATCATCTCAGAGGGAAGGCACTAAAATTAAGGAGGAGGAGAAAGGGCTTCCTTCAGAAGGCGAAGCTTTTGCTGAGACAGGAAGGAATCTGGGAATTCCTCAAAATATTCCAGTGCCATGAAATTTCAGGCCGTATGTTGAGGAAACAGAATTGTGTGTAACTCTACCCTACATGCTCTGTGTGCTTGACAATGGTGACAGTTTTTCATAAGGGTTACTGTTTGATTGTTTGTTTTTTCTTGATGAAGATTAGTACCACATCTGACTCGTCCTCTTGTCTGATGGCATACTTCCACTTTTGTACCTTCATCAGTGCAGCGGAGTAAAAAGCATTGGACTGGGGGGGGGCAGCTAGGTGGCGCAGTGGATAGAGCACTGGTCCTGGAGTCAGGAGGACCTGAGTTCAAATCCGGCCTCAGACACTTAACACTTACTAGCTGTGTGACCCTGGGCAAGTCACTTAACCCCAATTGCCTCACTTTAAAAAAAAAAAAAAAAGCATTGGACTGGGAGTTAGATGGGAGACCTTGATGCTGCTGTGCTGTTACTCAGCAGCTTGGGGATCCTTTGTCATGTGCTCTTGGCCTCTTGGGAGCAGGGTCCTGTATGATTCCCTGCCCTGTGACAAGAAAGCCTGTTCTAGTTTCGTCCTAGTCTTCTCTAAGCCTCACCAGCTAGTGACCTAGCAGTTGCCTTCCAATGCTTTTCTTCAAGTCAGAGAACTCATTAAAGAATAGAACCGTTGAGCACAGCTTGGCTAAAAGAAGATAAAAGTATGCCAGATCCCAAGTGTGCCCATTGGGAAAGTTAGGACTGGCATCAGTACTTTCAGTATCAGCAGTTTTAGGTAGAAAGGTGCACACACAGGCACGAGCGTGTCCATTCATTCCCCTGGTAGGCCTTAGTTGCTTCTGGAAAAACATGATGTTAGGGTGACATGACTTCATGGTGGTCATTAGTTCCAGGGGAACCAGTTTATAAAAGGGCCGTTGTCAAATGACATTGAGGCATATCATGACTTGGTGGTGCCATTAGGTTATAATGGGTTGACTAAGGATATTATTGTGAGGTGACATGTTTTTGGGTTTTCCTTCTGCAAAATATATGCTCATTTGACCTTCTCCTAGGGGCACCAGTGGATCATTTTAATCTTTGTATGTGCTTCCTTACCAATTCAAGAAAGAAGTGCTCATGTCTTAATGGTTTACTCAAAGCTTACCACTGTTGGGAGCCTGTGGCCTTGGATGGAGTGTCCGTTCTGGGCCTTCCTTGTGATTATATGCATACTGTGGGAATCTGGAATGGAAGCAAGGCTGACTGCCATTTTGTGAACAGGACGCCTGCCCCAGTTACTGTCTGAAGCGTGAGACTTTTAGAACTGAAGTGGCCTCCAGGATCCCCTAGTCCTGGCCTCATTTGAGATGAGGAAACCAAGGAGGAGAAAGGGGGGATGATTTACGTAAGGCCAGAAAGCTGGTTAGGCTGAGAGTCTCAGTGTCTGATTCTAGTAATCCTCATTGTGGGACGCACCCATCTATGAACATTCAGTCATCCAGCACTTATTAAGTGCCTACTGTTTACCCGTTGCCGCACCATGCTCTGGTGATAGGGTGACTAAACAAAAACAGTCCCTGCCCTCAAGCAGCATGTATTCTCGTGAGGGGACACGGCCTAAGTGTATAAGGTTCAGTCCCTAGTGCAGATCATTCATAGCTTGAGGAGGTGGTGGGGCTTCTCCCAGAGCAGGCCTCTACCTAGGCCAGCCTCCTAACCAGGCCTTCTGGAAAGTCACCATTCTGGACCCTTTTAAGAGGGGCCTGCATGACAGCAGCTTCCACTTTATTGTGAAAGGCGACCTGAGGAAGGGCCTATCAGTATCACATCAATTTGCCCCAGGTAGATTGTTGCCTCTTTCCCACTGACATGATTGACAATGATAATTCTGACAATTGAAGTGAGCTAGTCATAGCCTTGATGGGAATCTGCTCACCTGGTGCTCCATCTGGCTGGAGGCTCCCCTTCAATATTCAACTATTTCTCCGTGACCATTGCTGTCACAACACTTGGTATTATGATTTTAAACATTTCTTGGAATTTTCAGTTGTAAGTGAAGACGTTCTTCCCAAAGATTTGTCTTTTTCCACATTTGCTGCTGAGTTCATGAATAGGAAGACTGGATTCGTTGATCTTTCTCTTTCTCAGGCTGTTTTATATATGTATTGACTGTTTAGTCACCTTTATAATTTCATAACATAAATCATTTTTTTAAAATAAATTTTTAGGCAGATGTTAACTGCCTAAAGAAAGAGAAAGGTCAGCATAGGCAGACCATTCTTGAGAAAGTTACGAATGAGTGCAAATGGCGTTATGACAGAACTTGAGTTCAGAATGCGACGAACTTAGGATAGGCATTGCTGTGAATCCTTGAATAATATAATTTCATTTGTTCTGCATCTGTTAATAATTATATGGCTCCGACGCTAATGCCATGGTATATTATTGGCATTATGAAAAATAACTTAGACAGACTGTGTTACATTCGGAGCAGGCTTTATTTTGCTTTAAATAGCAGTATTACTGTGTTGGAAGCAGAAATCACAACTCTAATGCTTTTGCAATGGAGGGTGAGTGGTGGGGGCCCTGGCATCAGGGAGGTCTTGCTTTCTGCCACATTTCTACCTTTGCCTTGTAGAGCAAGTCCCTTAATCACTCCCCTATCTTGATTACACATTGGAGAAGAGAGTTGTTGTTCATGTGGAGATTGGGATGTGACCAGGAAGGGCCAAAACTCTCCATGAAGCAGGAAGGAGTCCTTGATGGGTCATTAATAAAATAGCCTTGTGGAGTGAGAGAGACTTCTGCCCTGGGCATCACAGCACTGGCCTGGCAGGGTGGCTTCAGACCCCGTCTCTGCCTCCACAGGCCCTCAGGGTGAATATCCAGTGTCTGGATCGGTCTTATTTTTGTTTTTTGTTGCTGTGTTGACCTCGGGCCACAGCCTCCGTTTTTGTCCTGCCTCATCCCTGCCGCAGCCATGGGGAGAGCCAAAAAGCAAGGGTCCCGCATTCTCGTCCTCCCCTCTGTGAACATAACTCCGTTCTTCCTCTGGTTGTACCGTGTCTGTGTAGCCGTCTGTTTCTCCCTGTATGCAGTGGAACTGAAGTCACTTTGTGCACCATCTCATGGAACTGTCGTCCCGTGGTGGGACATTTAGAAGGGACTTGGGGAAGTGTGGAGTAGGAAGCTTGGCCCTGGAAGGTACCAGAAGCATGGTAGCCTTCTTTTGACCCATAAAAGAAACCGGTCTTTGGGTCTCAGGGAATTCTGCACAATGTCAGGGTCGTGGCATAGAGGAGGGGAAACAGCTCTGTTGGTGTCAGACGGAAGGATCATAACATAAGTAACAAAATGTCCTAATATTTTGTCATTTACAATAGTGTTTATCTGAACTTTTGGCCCGGAGGATAACAAGGCGACTTTGAATAAACATGGCAATATTTATTATTTTTAGTGAAACCGACCTTCCAGTCACCTCCCTTTTATGGCTGCTGCTTATAAATTCCCAAAGGATTATTTGAAAAATCCTACTCATATCAGCCAACCTTATCAGTGGGGCAAGAGTTCACGTATTGTAACAGGAGGTCGGGCTGCGGTCATGGTCTTGTCGATGGGGCCAAGCACCTGTCAATTCTTCCTTTGGCAGCTCAAGTGAAGAACAATATCAAGCGAGCAGTGAGACTTTTCCAGGAAGTGCTGAACTTTGGCAGGAAGGGCCTAGGAGGGGAAAGAAAGTGGACAAGGGTCACCTTGCGGTTAATTGAGACTCGGTCCTTGGAGTGGCGATGCTGTCGTGAGAGAGCGAGCAGTCCGGGATGGATGTGCCTCATGCGGTTCTTTTACACACACTCTCAGTTCTGTCATCTTCACATGCACCTTCGAGGGAAAGGGGAAGATCAGAGAGTGGGAAAGAACATGTTTCCAGCCAAAAGAACATTCAAAATAGTCATTTAGAAGAAAATTGGGGAAATATTTTTAATGGTTCTGTCTCTCATAAGCTAACAAGATAAGAAGAATGATTGTCAGGGGCCTGGTATAGTGCAGCCTACTGCATTTGAGATGTCTTGTCAACGTGCCTCTTCCTCCCTTGGCTTTTGGTGGTAGAGGGGTCCAGCAGGCAGGCTGGTCTCCACTGAGTCATCTCAAGCAGACAAGGGGCTCTTTACAAATACATTGTAAATTGTCATGCCCCTGGGTTGCTCAGGTGGTGCAGTGCCACTTAACTGCAGGGACTGAAAAGACAGGAGGACTTTCCCGCTTTTGCTCTGATTTTCATGTTAATATCATAAAACTGTATAGGTTTGGGCAGTTATCTGGGTAGGGGCGTTGAAATAGATGATTGGGACTTGATCTGTGAGGGGCCTATTATAATATTCTCCTGTATTTGAGGTCCTGGGTGCAGCCAGAAATTGGAGGGGGGGGGAGAGGGAAAGGGAGGGAGGGAGGGAGGGAGAGAGATCAGCTCTGTGTCCTCTACCATTAATACTATCTAGGAGGGAGGAATGGGAGAGCTGCACAATATTGGCCCTAGGGCTAATGGGAATGGGGGAGAGTTCATAGCCAGTGTTATAACCATGAACTGATAGGGGAAATTTCCTTGGCATTTCTCTCCCCTTCCCTATTTTAGGTCTTTCAGTGTGACTTGACTTGGCCAGTTGGGAAAATACGATGGCCGTGGTTATGATAGCTATTGAAGAAGAGCAAGGCAAAGGCTTTGGGCTGAGAAGGAAAGGGAGTGTGTTCAGAGGCCCAGTTCTGGGTGACATTTCCCTGTAATGGGAAGTGATCAGGGACTTCCTGGGAGCTCATGGGGTGGTTGGGCGGTGAGGGGCTGTTGTCATTTGAAGAAGAGTCCTTTTGGTTGCTATCTGTTCTGTTGGTCAGCCTTCATGTGTATGTCATTTGGAGGGAGGACTGAAGGTAAAATTCCTAAAATATCATCTCGAATTGGATAGAGCTTTTTGACTCTGGCAGCCCCATGTGCTTCCCCAGCATTCTTCCCCTATGGCCAGGTTGTGAGAAGACAGAATTCTTTAATGTATTGAGGGAGACTCCAGGACCAGAAGGGGCCCAGCTTCCTGTGGGGTGTGCCACGAGTCAGGCCTGCTCCAGCCCCAGAGCTCCCAGGCCCGGTTTCTGACCAGGAGGTCTGGTTACAGCTCAGTAACAGAGAGTTCTGTATACAAGGAATGCATTCTTGTTTCTGGGCAAGCTTGATAAAGAGCATGGTCTCAGGATGGGAAAGTCTTCATGCTAGAACATGAATAAGGAAGGATCAACCACAAATCTTCATCTCTAACACTCTTTGGACAGCAGGGCTGGTAGAGGAGGGGAATTCTCTGCCTCCTCCATAGATTTTAGAAAAGGAAATTCTTATATTGTTGTCGTTCAGTCGTGTCCAGCTCTTTATGATCCCATTTGGGTTGTTTTGTTTTGTTTTGTTTTTCTTTGGGCAAAAACACTGCAGTGGTTTGACATTTCCTTCTGAGGCTGGATTTGAACTCAGGTCTTCTGACTCCAGGGTCGACATTCTATCCACCTGCCTCCCCAAACTGGGCTGGTTTGTAAGTGCTCTTGAAAAAAACTTAACAGTGAGAAAGCCCTAATGTGGGAATCTTTTTTTTTTTTTTTTTTGGTGGGGTAATGAAGGTTAAAAGTGACTTGCCCAGGGTCACACAGCTAGTAAGTGTCAAGTGTCTGAGGCCGGATCTGAACTCAGGTCCTCCTGAATCCAGGGCCAGTGCTTTATCCACTCTGCCATCTAGCTTCCCCTAATGTGTGAATCTTAAGAAAGATTAGTAGAGGCAGGAAAAGCCATGCATCAGCCTGCCACTGTTCTTCTGTCCTGTGACATTCTTATCATCTCATTCCAGTCCCCAGGGGCCTGGCAGGTAGCATCCGTAACCTCATCAAGTCTAGTCTCGGGGCTGGGAGCTTTCCCGGGAAGGGCCTTGAGCAGTTGGTTTCATGCATATATCCCAATACCCATCACCTCCTCTTTAAAATGAGGAGGGCAGGGTGTTGGGTTTTCTTTCAAGGCTCATCTGATATTTAGGGGGAAGAGGTTAAGGAAAACTGTTGGCTTGTATTCTTTTACATAACTACAAAAAAGCTTCTTTAAAGAGTCTCTGCATTGGCTTAGAGGTGGTAGGCGTCTGTGTAGCACATGTGTGTGCATAGATGTGTGTGTGTGTGTGTGTGTGTGTGTGTGTGTGTGTGTGTGTGTGTTCATGAGCCGGAGGTGAGAAGTGCTTGTTGAATAAGAAACTCTGAACATTCCAACATCCTGGGTATCTTCCTTCTTCTGGAACATTTCCAGGTGACATGTGGTTGGAAGGAAGAATCCACATCTTAATTTTCCATCCAAGGTGACTTGACAGTCCTCTGTCTGAAGTCCAGGGAAGCCAGAAGCATTGCTGTATGATATAGATCTTCCTGCACTCGGTTCTGGTGGGAAGCTTCTTTCCAGGGGTGGGGGACCCGCTGGGAGAGGTGAAGATTTGAGAAGATATTTAGAACTGAAAAGGACTTCATTTATTTTAACCGCTTCACTTTACAGACAAGAAAACTAAGGCTGGTTTTCTTGTAGAAGGCCACAAAGGTATCAGATAGTGGAGCAGGATTTGAATTCGGGCCCTCTGATTCAATTCAAGTGCATTTTCAGTCCCTTGCAAATCATTTAGGACTGGAAATCATAGAGTGGTTTTGACTCGTTACTACCCTCTCTTCCACAATCTAGGTTTTTAGAAAAACCCTGCCATTTTTGCCATTGTGACTGCTCTTGAATGCACCTTTTTATTTCCATGCTTAGGCCTAATTATTCCTTACCCTGTTAACCTCTTCCCTGAATTTTGCATCTCTCCTCTCCATCTCATTTACCTGATCCCCTTCCAGGCAGTTCTCCTTATTGCATTATAGCAAATGTTTGTGATGATGGTGGTAATAGTGATCAAGATGGTGCCGCAGATAGCGATGATGGCAATGAAGGTGTTGGTGGTGCTGATGACCTGTTTCTTGAACTTTCTTGGTAAGCTAGCCATGATTCTTTATTAAGCTATGTGCTTCCTGACAGAATGAATTTGGTGGGAAGAGCACTAGTTTGGGATCAGAACACCTGAGTAAATCTTGGCTCTTCTACTTGTGTGTTGCTTATGATATTTGACAAGTCATTTTACTTCTCTGGGCATATTTCTTTAATGACCTGGTTTGATGAATTGATCTCTAAGACTCCTTCAAACTCTTAAGAAAAATCCTGTGGTGCTAATTTAGTCAGGTGGGATTCCTATTTGTGAATATATGGGATAGTACTATATTAATTCATAGACACCCTCAGCTTTCCCTTGGGCTAGGCACTTTTTTTTTATCATTAAAGTATTTTATTATTTTCTAGTTACATGTAAAGATAGTTTTCAAATTTGTTTTTGTAAGATTTCTAGTTCCAAATTTTTCTCCTTCCCTTTCCTCTCCCCTTCCCAAGACAGCAAGCAATCTGATATAGGTTATATATGTAAAATCACATTAAACATATTTCTGCATTAGTCATGTTGCGAAAGAACAATCAGAACAAAAGGGAAAAAAGCAAAAACAAAAGTAGAAATTGTCTGGTTCAATCTGCATCTAAATGTCACAGTTCTTTTTTTCTGGATTTGAAGAACATTTTCCTCCATGAGTCCTTTGGAATTCTCTTGGATCATTGTATTGCCGAGAAGAGTTAAGTGTATCACAGTTGATTGTCACACAATGTTGTTGATACTGTGTCCAATATTCTCCTGGTTCTGCACGTCTCACTCAGCATCAGTTCATATAAGTCCTTCCAGATTTCTCCGAAATCCACGTGCTCATGGTTTTTTACAGCACAGTAGTATTCCATTACACTCATATAGCCATTCCCCAATGCATGGGCAGCCCCTTGATTTCCAATTCTTGGGTGGCACTTTTCTTGTGCCTTGGAGATAGCCTTGGGCAGTAGGTACTAGTCTTGGTGCAGGGTCAGGGGGTGGGGGTGGGGGTGGGGATTGGCCGACTGACTAGGGCTGGGGGGTGGGAATCAGCCGATGACTATTTTTTAGCACCTCATTCAGGGATATTTGCTCATCAATGTTTCTTTTGTAGTCAGGGAAGGGAGTCGTGGTTTTTGCCTGGTGGCTTACTATATAATAATCGTAATTCAGCATCTCTGAAGAGATGCTGTTGATTAAGTCTGTCAGTACTGTTAGTACTCTGGCAGTTGGTTATCACTTAATAAAAAGTGGCACAGAATAACCCCCGAGTCCTGCTCTAGGCCGTTGGAATCGAAATACCCCCTTTGGCTGACTTCCCAATTTGGGTGGTTACATGCTACATTAGAGGCCAAACGTCTGGTAAAGGACAGAAACCCTGAAGAAGCTAATTCCTCATCAATTGTGTTTATTTGAACCAGCACGGGAAATGTCTTTGGGACATAGGAAAAGAACAGCTAGCTAGTGATGGGAAGGCCTTCCCTGGAGCCGTAAAGTGGGAGAAGCAGGACCATTTTCTGGCTCTCAAGTTCTTTGGGCAGCAGCGCTTCTGGAGAAAGAGGCATTCGATGCTCTGACTGAGCTTATTTGTTTAAGAGCTGAAATTGACTCTTTTGTTCATATTTCAGGAGAGTGGGTTTAAGCAGTATTCCCATCAGACTCTTTTTGTTTTGTTTTTATTTTTCTTTCAAATGGAATTTATTTTTCCCCTCAAAATACCTGTTTATCTGCTTCCTTCAGTAACATAAGCGTAAGCTGCAGTGTCGAGAGCCAACTTGTGTTTGTTAGGACAGAGTTGGAAGCATTGTGGTTTGTTTCCACAGTGACCTTGGGAACTTTTGAGCTACAAAAAAAAAAAATGTTTTAAATCTCTTCCCTAGAGATTTTTTCTAATGTGGAAAATTTTGCACTCAAATCTTCGGTAAGTCCTTGTTCATCTTTGACACTCTGCAGATTGTTCCCTCTCTCCAGCCAGCCCTATCTCACCGTCTCCTGGCCTACTAGACCCACCGGTGCCTGCTGGGTTGAGAGAGGCACAAGCACCATGCAGATCCTAGGGAGAGGCTGAAGTTACAAAACTGTGCAACATATTGATAAGGCCACAGGGAAAGCCATCAGAGTAAGCTGATGTCAGTGCCCTGGGATCCCTCCCCTGCAGGAGGTGTTGATGGGGCCTGGCTTACGGCCCTGTCTGTAGGAGTTAGAGATCTAAGACTGCAGAATTCTGATATTGCTCCTTTAAGCTGGTGGCCTTAGTGCCCATGGGATAGCCTTGATCCAAGAAGAGTCACAAGTCCCCAGGGTGCTCTTCTTGCCTGACTCCCACACCCTCACTTGGGAAGTAGACATCATGTTTCTCAATGAACTGTGATTACTCACCTCTCACAGCATTCCAGTTAAGCAACTCTGCCACCGTACTATAGATAATTGATCTCATTTGGTCAAAGTAAAAATGAACAAGGGGGCTTTGTTAGTTTGTTTTGGCAAAGAGGGTCTTCAGGACTTAAATGTCTTTAAGGGGCTTTGTCATCTAGCAAAGAGAGAAATCTTGGCTCTGGTCACATCTCTGTTTCCAACTTCTTGTGGGACCTTATGTTTACTGAGGAAACACTTAAACTCCCAGTGCTTTTTACTTTTATCTTTACATTCCATACTTGGTCATAACTGTAAAGCGTTCTTTATGGTGTGGCTGGAAAAGGTTATCAGTCAGGAGAAAAATGTGCCATGTGGAGACAGTGTAGCTTAGTGGTTAGAGGCAGGAAGATCCAGGTTCAAATCCTGCCTCTAACACATGATTGCTCTGTTATCATGGCCAGATCATTTACACTCAGAGCCTCAGTTTTCTCATCTGTTAGAACAGGTACAATACAGAGAGGAGGTAACATATGGGAAGCTCTTGGCAAGCCTGGATGCGTAACCCAAGGGAAGGCACTGAAGGCCTTTAGCCAGGGCAGCTGGGGGCAGGGGGAGCAGAGCATCCATGCATGTCAGACGGCCCAGGGAAATACTTAGATTTGGAAGGTGGAGGGTCTTGTCTGAGGAGTGCAAGCAGCCCGGCTTCCCTGGGTCCCAGAGTAGAGAGAGGGGGTAAGGTGTGAGAAGACCAGAAGAGGGTGAGGAAGGGCGTCAGAACTCCAGCAGGATGTGATGTTTGGCCCTGGGGGTTATGGGGAGCTCACTAGGAGGTGCGGGGGGGGGGGAGGGTACAGGCAGGCCTGACTCTTAGAGAATAAAAGATGGGCTGCAGTGGGGGGAGACCCCCCAGGAGGGGATCGCAGTGGTCTAGGTGGGAGGTCTGAAGGCTGCCCCACAGCACTTAGGTGGGACAGGAGAGATCTTGGGAAGGTGGAGATGATTAAGGCTGGAGGGCGAGAGAGAATGAGGAGTAGGGGCACCCCGAGTGTGTGTGGGGGTGCTATCCACACTGACAGTTAGGAAGAGGGGGTGCAGTTTGTGTGATAGGAAAGGACGTGCTGAAGATGGTTTCCAGTTTGACACAGACACATTGGGGCTCGCGGCCCCTTGGAGCAGCCAGGAGGCCTTGATCCAAGCCCTGCCGCAGACCTCTCCCCATGGGTGACCTGGCTTCAGCCACTCCATTTTCCAGGACCTCAGGACAGCAGGACATGGCAGAAGTCATCCATCTCTGTTGGCAGAGGGAATTCCCAATGCCAATGAATTCACAGGATTGGAACCCCCCCCCCCCCCTGGATGCACAACCCCCCACCCCACGATGTTTTTGAGCCCATTTCTTCCTGCCTCCTCATGTGTCTGCACTGACCTCTCCTGCCTCCTCTTTCCCTGCAGTCACACAGGTACAGGTGCCTCTCCTGTCCAGGGCCAGACGTGCTGCCCCGTCTGCACATATTCACATCTTAGTTTTTTCCCTTTCCTTTTCCTTCCCCGTTTCTCAAGGTGTCTGTGCCCGTTACTTCTACCTCCTCCCCATCCCCCAGGTTCAGAGCTGAGACCCCCCATGATGGAAATTTGGTTTTAGTGCTTTGTCCCAACAGGCTTGGGAGCCGCGTGGTGGAGCCGTAGGTAACCGATCTAAAATACCAGTTTTCTCACTTTTATAAGGTGAACTTGTTGATTCACACAACTCTACAATCTGTATGTGCCAAGCTGATCTGCTAACCTCCAATAATTGCTACAAATGGGACTGGTTTTGAGCTGTGGTTGGTTATAGCAGCTGTAATGGAAGTACATTTTTTTAACCCCGGGGAGAGGGCTGATTTATTTTAAATCGTGGGAAATTGAAAAATCCAGGACTGGGAACTGTGGTGGCGTCTGTCTCCTTTTTCCGGTTCTTAGAACTCCAACCGCAGCCTAAAGACTGTTGAGGTGAAGTAGCTCAGGAGACTTAGCACCAGCCTGGAAACTTGAAGCTTCGAGCCCTGAGCCTGGCCCTTGCCCCTCCCCCATGGCCCCGGGACTGTCTTCTTGGGCAGCCTCAGCTTCTTCACTTGGCACCCAGAGCGACCCAGTGAGTGTGTCCCAGGGGAGACAACGGGAAAAGACGATACTTCTGGAGGGTGAGGAGTCATCTAACTCGCCTTGATGGTCCCCAGGTTGGGGTCGTTGTAACCAATTTGCCTATCATGCGAAAAGTTATGGATTTGATGTATTCGATCCCATTCTCCCCTTTTCCTCACGAGTGACTAATTTAGGGCGAATCGCTGAGGAGATTCCATGTTCGATTTGCTCTGTCTCTCCTAGTTCCGAATGCATGGGATTCTGTGAACTCTCCTTAGCATGTACATGAGCAGCTCTGAGAGAGAGGCTAGTGGGGCTCTTGCTGGGCTTGGCTGCGCCTGCCTCCCTGTCTTTGCTTCTCCTCCAAAACACTAATGCATTTTAAACAATCAAGCCTCAGACTGGCTTGCCTTTAAGTAATGGGCGGCTTTTCGTTGCTCTTTTGCTTGTTTAAGATGTTGGGGGTGGAGGGGGCAGCTAGGTGGTGCAGTGGATAGAGCACTGGCCCTGGAGTCTGGAGGACCTGAGTTCAAATTCAGCCTCAGACACTTGACACTTACTAGCTGTGTGACCCTGGGCAAGTCACTTAACCCTCATTGCCCTGCAAAATAAATAAATAAATAAATAAAAATGTCAGGGGCAGTGGTTCCTTAGTTATTGGGACTCCCTTCACCAATGCCAATCAAAACTTCTCCAGACTTGGTCACTGCTGTCTTTGCCCAGCAGCCCATCCACTCAGGGCCAACCTGGTGAGGATCCTCCCTGTTCTTAGCCTGACCCTTCATTGTTGGATGTGTACCTTTTCAATAAGGACAACATTTATGATGATGTTCAGAGAGTTCTAAGGTCCTGTCATAGATCTGACTGAATTCTCTCTGAGAGTAGATGTCTCCACCCCTGCACTCCCCCCTCACAAGCCCCAGAAAACACAGAAAAAAGGAAAACCTTAAAAAGACAAAAACAAACTTTTGCTTTATTGGATAAAACATCACAGCAGCTGAGATTCATTAGAAGAGTTAGTTTCTCTGGAGACTCAGCCTGGGCAATTAGTTCTTGTTTCCAGGACTGTCTGTCAGCATCTTTTTTAAGAGGGTCCCACAATGGCTGGCCTTGAGCAAGCACGTCCTCAGCTTCGTGGGACTGTGGCAAGGCCTAGAGAAATGAGATGGCTTGGGGGAGACTGGACAGCTCGGGAAAGGCAAGAATAAGACTCCAGGCCCCTCCTTCAGAACAGTGAGGGAGGGCAAGAGTTTTCTGCCTCTGGGAACGGTTCTGTCTTCCTGCTTTTTGTCTGAATGGTTCCTTTCTCCTAGGGCAGGAAGGTCCTGTTGAAACCAGTGTTTGTGAAATAGAGTAGGCTACGTAAGGTCACACCCATCCACACCTGGTCACAGCTGGTTTGGGGCTTGAACAGTTGTCAATAACTAGGCATGATTTTGAAAAATTGGTCCTTCAGGTTGGCAGGAGGTCCCCTGGGTCCCCTTTTGGGGTTGAAGGGTTTTGGCTGTGTTTGGACTACTGTCATTCTGAATTTCTCCACAGAATTCAGTCATGCTTTCTTCTATTAAACAACACTCAATAAAGTAGAGGGCTTTAAAACTTTGGGGAGGTTTTTATAATAAAGAAAAAGGTTAAAAGATAGGAGGGGGTTGTTCAAGAGAGAGAAAGAGAGACACAGAACGAATGAACGAACGAACAAATGAATGAAATGGGAAAGAATGAAAATAAATAAATCTGAAAATAAAATTGAGGCTCCATGGCCTCCCTCTGATGGACACCTAAAAACAACAGAAATTTGCCTGAAATATGACTTGGGGGAAAAAAAAATCTGTTATTGATGTAACAAGGGAAACCAGCCTACATCATCCTTGGCCTAATCTGAATGCACTTAGTTACCCAGTGGCTGTGGTCCAGAAGACCAGAGGTTTTAGTGTGGTCTGAAAACGGCGGTGGGAGCCACATTTTCCAGACTGTGAAACACAGGGTACCTTGTTCAGTCAGCACAGTTTAGGTCAAACGTGGTTATGAAAAACAGATGAATTCTGGTGATCAAGTTGTACTTTGACAAATATTCCATTGTTTGAGCATGCGGTAATTTCTGAAAAATGTGAAGCAGCCTGGACTGCAGAGATTGAGTTTTCTCTTCTCAGCCCCCTTGCCTACTCACAAAGGTCTCGTCATTCACAAGGAGCAGGAGGATCGGCAAAAGTCCATTCTATGTCTGGTTTCTGGGACTAGCTGGTAAAGCGGCCATTTGTAGGGAGCCCAAGTATTCCCTGGGCCTCATACCACTCCTCATGCCACATAGGAGAGTGACACGTTCCTAGTTTGCTGTGACCAGAAGAGCAGTGCCTGGTATTTGGAAGGGCATTCCCTGAGCTTCACCTTCTTCGAGCCCACGACCCCTCAAAGAGAAGCCCCCGTTGTAGCTCGGATCCTTGCTTTCTGCCCACGCTTCCCGGAAAACACAATCTGAAGCTCTACAGTCTCAGGTCCCAGCCTGGGTGTCATGGCTTAGAGGAGGCCCAAAGGGGAGCACTCAAGGTGGGGTTCAGGGGTCAAGGAGTTACTTTGTCTGGACCCCAGTTTGTGTAGCCAGGGACTTCTCTAGATGCTCTCCCAGTGCAGGCCTTTGATGCTGACTTTAAATGCTGCCAACTCCTATTTGTGTGAGGGCTGATGATTTAGTTTGTGGGATAACCGGGCTTATTGCTGTGTTGGTTTTCAGCTTTTCACCAGTCACTTAGCGCTTCTGTTGTTGGTTGGGAAGGGGAAAAGAAGAGATGAACCGTCCATTTTCCATTTCGACTATTTACTCCTCATTCAGGCCCCAGTTCCAATGAGAGAAGATACAGAAACTGTGGGATAAAAGGAAGCATTTTGTGTCATTTATGAAAGTCTTTTTCTTAATTCCATTTCCTGATTTTTAACCCATGTAAGGGAATAATCCTGGATTCAGAAGAGATGAGCAGTAACGCCAAGCTCTGCCTCTTTGTGGCCCTGTTGTCCTTCCTCCTCGAGACTCCTGTTGGCTTCCTACCCTTCTGTCCTTATACTCTCTTCCTGTCTTTTGAATGCCATCTGCTGCCTCTGCACAACAGCCACACTTTGCCCCTCTTGTTGGGTCTTCCTAGTGTCGCTTGTTCCTTTGCTTTGCTTATTTGTTTTCCCCCAGGCTGCTCTTTCAGTGCTAGAGTGGACCAAGCCTTGACTTGGAGTGAAAGTACCTGGCCGGACTGGATGCTCTCCAAAGCCAGCCAGAGTTCCCACCTCCGGCTGTTTACAATCTAGGTGGGGAAGCGGGGCCCCTCACCCAATAAGTAGCAAGGCCAGGACACTGTGTGCAGATGCACCAGATGAATGATCTAGAGGGAGGCGGGGAAGGAGATCTGGAGAATTAGGGTGGTCAGGGAAGAGGATAAACTGCATTCATGGAGATGGAGAGAGGGTGTGGTAGCCGCAGCAGCAGCTCCCATTTACATCATACATTCAGCTTTACCAAGGACTTCTTTATTGGCTCGTTGATTCCTACCTTAAGCCTGTGCATGGTTGCCATTCTTATCTTCATTTCATCTTCATTTTACAGAGGAGAAAGCCAAAGTTCAGAAAATCTGGTTACACAGCTAGTCGGGAGGGGGGCGGATTTTAACCCCCTTTCACATAGATTGTTCTTCTTTCCTTGTATTCCTAGTCACTCTTTCTGTCTCTTCTGTTTCTTTGATAAGACTTGCTGCTGTCGATTCAAGGTTTTCCATTCTGCCAGTGATTTCTGCTGTGCAGTCCATTGATTCTGCTCTTACGATTCTTATTTAATTCCTATTTCATATTTTTATTTGTCTCTTGAGTCACTTAGCAACACTTTAGGGATCAGTAATGAACCTTCTCTAGTATTAATTCATCAGCTTTTTTACCTCATTAGATCTCATGTCTGTGGAAACTCCCTGCAACTTCTTTACCTTATTGCATAATTCTTATTTTGAGGAATTTAGGGATTTTAGGGAAATGAAAGAAAATTGTGAATCTTTCATCTTGTCATGTGACCCAAAAGTTTCCTCTCCTCCCGATCTCCATTAATATGTAAACTTATTATGAGTAGAGATTGTTTCCTTTTCTTTTGTACTTGTATTCCTAGTGCCTGTCAAGTACCTGATGCATAGTATGTGAAGAATCCTTACTAAATGATCATTGATTAAGTTAGCGGGATTTTCTTTAAACACAGTAGACCGTGATAAACTGCATCTTTTTTTAAACGAGAAAATTTACTGTGAAACAAATATGATATTCCCAAAGATACCAAGAAGTCCCATCTTGGCCATCATAGTATTTTTCTTGTTCTCTGGGCTGCAGTAAGCATCTGTTCATATGTCTTCCTGTTCTCTGAATCATTGCTTATGCAGCAGTAATATTTCAGTATATTTATGTATCACCATTTATTGATTTAGCCATTTCTCAAGGGAAGGACACCTACTTTGGCTCCAGGACTGTGCTGCCACCAAAATCGCATCTAGAAATGTTTTGGTTTCTGTGAGGCCTTGCATTTTATCTTAGACCTCCTTAGGGTTTATGCCTAGCATTGAGATTTCTGGATCAAAGTATATGGCTCTTTTATTCATTTTTTGAGTATAATTCCCAATTGCTTTCTAGAATATTTAGCTCACTTCACAACTCCTTTACTTACACATTGGTGTCATTATCTTTCTACAGTAACATCAACATTGCCTATCATTTTTGTTAATTTGCCAGGTGTGATGTGAAAACCCGAAAGTTACTTTCATATATAGTTGTCTGATTATTGAACCGATTTTTCACATGGTTGCTAGAGGTCAGCTCTTTTTCTCTTGAAAATGGCTAATTCATATGCTTTAATTTTGTGTTGAGAAATGTCCCTTGGTTTTACATATTGGTGCTGATTCTCTGTTTTGGATGTTAGACCCTTATCAAAACTATTTTTTTTAATTTTACTTTTAAAATTGTTTTATTTTTGGTTCTGAATTTTCTCCCACACCCCTCTACTTATTCATTAAAAAGGCAAACCCCCTTACAAATAGAGAGAAAGAGAGAGAGAAAAGGATAGAAAGATAGAAGTATAAGGATAGATAGAAAAATAGAGATACATATATATGTATATGCGTATTTATACACATATATTTATAATTAAGCAAAACAAATTTTCTGCATTAGCCATGTAAAAAAAAAGATAAACTTCTCTCTGCACTCTGAGTCTTTCACTTCTCTATCTGAAGCAGACAGCATGTTTCATTATGTGTATTTTGAAATGGCGATTGGTTCCATTGGGTTGATGAGAGTTCTTAAGGCTTTCAAAGGGGTTTATCTTTACAGTATTGTTGTTGTATAAATTGTTCTTTTGGTTCTGCTCACATTCATTTGTGGCCTCAGTTCGTAAAGTCTTAGGTTTGTAAAAAATCTTTCCCATCATCATTTCTTATGTCACAATAGCATTCCATCACATACACATTCCACAACTTGTCCATTCATTTCCCAACCACAAAAAGAGCTGCTATAAATATATCTGTACATATAAGTCCTTTTCTGCTGTCTCTGTTCTCGCTTTGAAGTTTAAACTCGGTAGTGCTATTTCTGGGTCAGAGGGTATGTCCAGTTTAATAGTTTTGGGAACATATTCCAAATTGCTTTCCGGAATGGCTAGACCCATTCACAGTGCCATCAGTAGTACATTTATATATCTGTTTTTCCCACAGCCTCTCCAGAATTTATCATTTTCTATTTTTTGTATAGAATTAATTGTTATTTGAGGTTTTTATGACCCCATCTTTTGGCTAGAATGAAAAAAACCCCAGCGCACACACTGGCCTGGGCCTCAGGCCAGCGCCTCTGCAAACGGCACGGTGCTCCACCCACTGGTTGTAGCTGTCGCCATGGTGCTGGCACCTCACTTCATCACCACTTGCTGACACCTACAAGGGCCTGGCAAAATTATAGTGACTGGAAGCCCAGTGAGGGCAGTCATGTGACTGTCAGTCAGAACTGCCAGCCAATTGGTTTGGGGCTGTGTGTGGTCAGCCTGGGGTCTGCTAGGTAGGAAGGGAGATTTTTCGCCATTGTAGTTTGAAGCTGGAAAGCGACAGGACGCTGCTGTGTGTTCTCAGCTGATTCCTGGGCGGTGGTGTTATTCAGGTTGTATTATTTCCCTTTCCCCATTTTATTTCCTTTCCCTTAATCCTACTGATCCTATTTGTGTTTTTTTAAGTTCATTCTTGTTAAATAAATCCTGCTCTGTTTTGAGGGGAGGCTGTCGGTCTCCTTCCTTGCCCCAGTGTTGTGTCAATCCGCTTAGCTAACACTCCCCAATTAAAAATTGGTCCCTATATTTCCTTGGTATAAATCCAACCTTAAAATAGTCTGTACTTTTTTTTAGATACTACTGAAATCTTCTTGCTAACATTTTATTAAATGTTTTTAACAAACATTAGCTATTTTACTGAGGACCACCCCCCCCAAAAAAAAAAACCCCAACAGAATCAGCTCCTAGTTTTTATTAAATCAATGGCTTTTTTTCCTTTTTTCTTTTAATTTGTTAATCTCCCTTTTAATTTCAAGATTTCTATTTGAGTATTTAATTCAGTTTTGTAACTTGTTGGGTTTCTGGTGTGTTTTTTAAAAAATTTCATTGTATGGCCAATTCATTGATCAGCACTTTTTTTTTTTTAGATTGGTGAAAATATGTCGAGATATAAAATTTCCCCTACATACTGCTTTGGCCATATTACCAAAATTTTGTTATGTTTCATAGTTTTCATTATCTTAAATGAAATTGTTTACAAATCTATGATTTACAATTTATTTAGTGACCAATTAATTATTAATCTTTCCTTCTAAAACCCTTCCAAAAGTATAGAATATACTTCTTAATTGGATTTTGGTCAGTAAACAATGCATTGAACAGTTCTACTTTTCTGCATTTGGTTGTGATGTTTTTATGCCCTAATACATGCTCAGTTTTTGTAATGATACCATGGACAGCTGAGAAATAGGTTTATTCCTTTGTATTCCCATTCGGTATTTTATAGAGTTCTGTCAGATCTATCTCACTTTTCTAAAATTCTAGTCAGGTCCTTCATTTCTTTTCTGTTTTTTGGTCAGATTTATCGAGGGTTGAAAGAGATAAATTGAAGTTCTCTACTATTTTACTGTCTGTTGCTGTGCCTTTGGTACATGTGTTCAGTATTTATGTTAACTATTTGTCCGTGGTACCTCTTAGCAAAATGTAGTTTCCCTATTTATCTTTTAAAATTAGGTCTATTTTTACTATTGCTTCTTATGAAATCGTTACTGCTCCCTTTACTTTTTAAAAATTTCAGCTGGAACATAATGGATTTTGTGCTAGCATTTTAACCCTTTGTGTATCATTCTATTTCTGGTGATTTTCTTATAAACAACATATTGTTGGATTATGGTTTCTAATCCATTCTGATTTCTTCTTTGTTTTTTATGAGTGAATTCATGCCATTCACATTCAAAGTTATGTTTTCTAATTGTGTATTTCCTTCCATCCTATTCTCTAGATAATTTTCCTTTTTTCCCCCATCTTCTCTTTAAGATATTATTTTACTGCTGACTAATCCCTCCTTTAATCTATTTTTCCTTTTATACTATCATTTCCCCTTTTTTTCTATTTCCATTAGGTGAAATATATTTATATACTCAGCTCTGTGCTGCACTCTTTTGACCAGTTCAGATGAGAGTGAGGTTCAGGTGTTATTTGCTTCTCTCATAAACTTCTACCTGTACATGCTATTTGTGTTAATTAATTTACCTCATTTTTCCATTCCCTTCTCCTCTCCCAATGTATGCTTCTTTTCTGTACTTTCCATTCTTTTGTGAAAAATCATCAGTACAGAACCAAATCACTCCTTGGCTCTCTGTCTAATTAGAATCTTTCTGTGACCTCTGAGGATGAGAGACTTTTGAGAAGCTTTGTGTATCATTTCCCCATATAAAAATGTAAAAAGCTTATCCTTGTTTAGTCCTTTGTCATTGTTTGTCCGTGTTTACCTTTTAATGTTTCTCTTAATTCATACTTTTGAATGTCATGGTTTCTTTTCTTTTTTTTTTTTTTTTTTTTTGGTGAGGCAATTGGGGTTAAGTGACTTGCCCAGGGTCACACAGCTAGTAAGTGTTAAGTGTCTGAGGCCGGATTTTGAACTCAGGTCCTCCTGACTCCAGGGCCGGTGCTCTATCCATTGCGCCACCTAGCTGCCCCATCATGGTTTCTTCACAGCTCTTGTCTTTTCATCAGGAATGCTTGGAAGTCTTCTTTCATTAAAGATTTTTTTTCCCCTGTAGGATAAAACTCAGTTTTGCTGGGTAAGTAATTCTTAGCTAAAAGTCTAACTATATTGCCTTATAGAATACCATCTTACAAAGTTCTCCACTTCTGGTGGCTGCTAAATCTCGTGTGATTCTGACTGTAGCTGTTTAGTGCTTGAATTCTTTATTTCTGGCTGCTTACAGTGTTTTTTTTTCTTTGACTGGGAGCTTTGGATTTGAGGTGTATATTCCTGGGAGTCTTTATTTTGGAGGAAAGGATTTTTCATTTTACTAGATGGAAATACCATCTATTTTATTTTATTTTATTTGTGATCACCTGCCATCCTTGTTTGGTCATAGGTGTGAAATATTTTGTTTTTTAAATTTAAAAAATTTTTAATGCTGTCATCTTTGCCATTCAGTTCATATATTCATTTTGAGCTTATTGTGACATATGTTATAAGGTTGGTCTAAACCTAATTTCTGCCAGACTGTTTTCCAGATTTCTCAGAAATTTTTGTCAAAGAAGAAGAGAGATAGTGTGGTATGCTGTGATGAATGCTGCATAAACAGTTAGAGGTCCTGAATTCAAATCCTGGCTCTACTTCTAACTTGTGTGACTTGGGGTCTCAGTTTCCTCAACATTAAAATAATGGCATAAGACTTTCAGGTCCCTTTCAGTTCTAAATCTCTGACTCTATGAAGTAGAGAGTTCTTTCTCAAGTAAATGAATTTTTTGTGTTTGTTAAATGCTGGATTGTTGAGTTTGGTTGTTTCCAATCTTAACTTTTCTGGTTTTTTTTACTACTAAACTACCATTGACTTAAAAAAAATCAGTATCAAATTTTTTTAAAAAATGTTTTAAAACTCTTGGGGGCCACTAGGTGGCGCAGTGGATAAAGCAACAGCCCTGGATTCAGGAGTACCTGAGTTCAAATCCAGCCTCAGACACTTGACTAGCTGTGTGACCCTGGGCAAGTCACTTAACCCCCATTGCCCTGCCAAAAAACCAAAAACCAAAAACCAAACTTCTTTACTTGTATATCAAAAAATTGTGCATTCCAGTAATTAGAACTGTTTGAACAAAACAAGTGGCACTCTGATTAACTGTATTTGACAACTTGCCAGGACTTTGGTACAGCTTTGCATTTTTATTGTGTGATGTTTAAAATCTAAATGTGTGGTCGCCTTAAATTAGAAGCTTTAGCAACCAGTCTTTGGGCATTAAGCATTTGTTAAAGCATACACGTGGAGTTAAGAAAAGGCTTATGTAGCCTAGAGTTCCAGCCTGGTCTGGTTCTTCCTCAAGTCGTCCTCTATGACCCTGCTTCAACCACGAACTACTCTCAAACTGAGTGTGGAAGCTTTTTATAGGTCCTTACACACTGCTTTAAGGTTGAGTTCAAAGTCCTTAGTTTCTGAGAACAATACCTCCTTAAAGGCCAGCCAGGTGTGGTTACAGTGTAATTAACTTGAAGTAGGCTAATCAGCAGTCAATCACTCTCACTTAATTCAATCAGTTTAGATTAATGTCCAGGTGAGCCTTTAACGATCTGCCAAATCCCATTATTTCCTCACAACTGTTAACTAGATTTACTGTAGTCCCACCCAGGTTCTTCTTTTCACCAACATGCAAGCTCTTAAAAAAAATTTTTTTTTTTAAATGTCACCAGGACCTAATCTAGCCAGGACAGGTAGATGGAAAGAGGCAGCCAGCTGGGCCTCCAATTCAACATCAGTAGTTCTTTTATTCTTTTGATATTGAAAGGGGCAGCACAGTCATTTAAACTTTATCCAACCTCTTTGCATCTTACAAAGTTAAACAGCTAAAAGAAGTAACATTAAGAAGGCATGTACCTTGCATATTGGCGGGGCAGATTTCATTACAATTCAGCCACTTGCTTTTCCTATTCAGTTGTTTCTTTTGAAGGCAGTGGGTTTTTCTCTTGTGTTTCTATTGTCTTCAGTTTAGACTTACCGACTTTCAGAATCTCAGCCATATCTGGTTTGTCAGACATTTTTGCAGATTAAGCCGTGATGGGCATGGCGCACCAGTAAGTCAGATCTCTGAAGCGGCAGCTCTGAACTGTATCACATTGTTTTGATAATTATTGCTTTATAGATTAATTTGAGTTCTCAAAAAAAATACCCTTTGAAATCCAGATTTAAAAAAATTGTTCCATTGCCTTGTATCACCTTACCTGAAAACATGCCTTCTTTTTGGGGGGGGGGTGCAGTTTACAGGGGAGTTTTCTTGAAATAATGTTTGAATACAGAGCTGGCTCATTTTTGGTTTGGGTAGCAATTTCTGTACTTCCTCAGAGATCTGTTAGTCACTCTGGAGTAGGAAAAACCATTTGGTCAATAAGAAATATGAATTTTCTTCCTGTGTTCTTTGAGAAGACTCACTTGCTTTCTTTCATAACATAATTCATTTTCTGATACCATACTTTTTGGAGTTTACATGTTTTGTCCTTGGGAAATATGCATTTTCACCATAATTGTTAATAGTTCAGACTTGAGCTGTAGCAGCATTTTGTTTTTCAAACCACTTTCATTTACATTATCTCTGGTTGGGTGGATACTGCAGGCATTATTATTATTATGAAGTTGACACAAGTCATCAAACATGAACATTTCATCATTCAGAGAACAGCTTTATTATGACCAGATTTAGCTTGGTAGTTCCAACACTGCCCTGCTTGTCTGTGTACCCTTTTGTTTTCTTTGTTATCTTCTGGGAATTTAAAAAATGTTTTATTAGTCCTCTTTTCTTTCTTTCTTTCTTTTTTTTTTTTGGTATCTATCCTATAACCCTCCTGCCCCTCCCCCATCATAAAAATTTAAGACCCTCCCTTGTAGCAAATGAAACTACACAAGTATATCATGTCCACATTTTGACTGGATGAGAAAGAATATTTTTTATTTTTATCCCTGTCATCCATCCTAGAAAGAAAGGATTGTCTTCTGGAATCCTAATCACAGAGAAAGTGCCCCCTTTTAATTTTTATTTTTTTGTAGTAGAGAAATTCCTTACTGTAAGCTTCCTACTGCCACGAAATGAAAGGTTTATTGAGCCATCCCTAGCTGATGGGCATCCAGGTTGTGCCAGTTCTTTGCTGCATTGAAAAAGAACTGATGCTATGAATAGTTTGATATGTATATGTTCTTTCTTGAAGTTCTCTGAGATATGTGCTTAGCAGTGGCATCAGTAGGTCCAAAGTTTAATGACTTTTGGGGTATAGTTACAAATTACTTTCCACTATGAAAACGTCCAATCCAGTCTACCCTTCTTGATTTAGAATTTAAAGCTCTTCCTAACATCTCTCTGTCTGTAATCAAGCACTAGTCCACCTTTCCAGTCTTTTTTGTCCATTGCTCTCCTTACATGCATTCTGCAGGCAAGTCAAAGTAACCATCTTGGAATAAAAATGACAATTCTACCTCAACTAATCTGCTTATTCAGCACCATACCAATCAGACTACCAAAAATTATTTTATAGAGCTAGAAAACATAATTAAATTCATCTGGAAGAACAAAAGGTCAAGAATATCAAGGGAATCAATGAGGAAAAAATAGGAAGGAAGGAGGCTTAGCTGTACCAGATCTCAAAGTGTATTATAAGGTGGCAATCATCAAAATAATCTGGTACTGCCTAAGGAATAAAGTGGTCAAGCAGTAGAATAGATTAGGTACACAATACATTGTAGAAAACGAGCGTAATAATTTAGCGTTTGATGAACAAAAATATTTTGAGACAAAAACTCATTATCTGATAAAAACTGCTGGGAAAACCAGAAAAGAGAATGGCAGACACTAAGTATAGAGCAACATCTCACACTGTATACCAAGATAAGGTCAAAATGGGTACATGCTTTAGACATAAAGGGAGGTACTATAAGCAAATTTGGAAAGCATGGGATAGTTTACCTGTCAGATCGATGTATAAGGGAAGAATTTAGGAACAAACAAGATGTAGAGAGCAATAAAAAATGTACAATGGATAATTTTTGCTAGATAAAATTTAAAAGTTTTTGCACAAAGGCAGTGCAACCAAAATTAGAAGGAAAGAAGAAAACTGGGGGGAAAATTCATAGGAGTATCTCTGATAAAAGCCCCATTTCTCAAATATATAGAATTGAGTCTAATATATAAGATTACAAGTCACCTCCCCAATTAATAAATAGTCCAAGGATGTGAACAGGTAGTTTTCAGGCAAAGAAATAAAAGCTATCTATAGTCATATGATTAGAGAAATGCAAATTAAAACAATTCTGAGGTGCTATCTCACAGCCATCAGATTGGCTAATATGACAGAAAAAGAAAATTATAAATGTTGGATGGGATGTGGGAAAACTAGGACACTGATGTACTGTTGGTGGAGTTGTGAATTGATCCACCCATTCTGGAGAGCAATTTGTAACGATGCCCAAAGAGCTATCAAAGTGTGCATACCCTTTGATCCAACAATACCACTACTAGGTCTGTATCCCAAAGAGATTTTAAGAAAGGGAAAAGAACCTATTTGCACAAAAATATTTATAGCAGCTCTCTTTGTGGTGGCTAAGAATTGGAAATAGAGGGGATGCCCATCAACTGGGGAATGGATGAATAAATTGCAGTGTGTAATAGTAATGGAATATTATTGTGCTATAAGAAACGACAAACTGAATTATTTCAGAAAAACCTGGAAAGACTTATATGAACTGAAGTAGAGTGAAGTGAACAGAACTAGGAGAACATTTTGTACAATGACAGTAATATTGTCCAATGAACAACTGAGAAATGACTTAGCTATTCTCAGCAATATAATGATCAAAGACAATCCCAAAGGACTTATGATGAAACATGTTATCTCCCTCCAGAGAAAGAACTGATAGTCTCTGAGTACAGGCTGAAGCATACTATTTCTTCCTCCTTCCCTCCCTTCCTTCCTTCCTTGCTTCCTTCCTTCCTTCTTTTCCTTCCCTCCCTCCCTCCATCCTTATCTTCCTTCTGTCTCTCTACCCTTGCCAAAGTGATCTCCCAGAGCCAGACTGTCCTCCTTCAGCACCTACTACTTCCTGTGGATTGGTCCATTATCCTGAACTTTAGGATAATGAAGGACATGAAGAATGTTAAGTAGCATGATTTATAATAACCTTGCTCAGCATTCTTTTTAACTGTTTGTAGCTTTTTGATCTTTCAGTTCTTATGGTCTTGAAATATCTTTTCTAGCCAGAGTGCTAATTACCTCATAAATATTAAGAAATGTGTTCTTGGGGGCAGCTAGGAGGTGCAGTGGATAAAGCACTGGCCCTGGAATCAGGAATACCCGAGTTCAAATCTGTCCTCAGACACTTGACACTTACTAGCTGTGTGACCCTGGACAGGTCGCTTAACCCTCACTGCCCTGGCCAAAAAAAAAAAAGTGTTCTTTCCACAGAATATGTTGTTTAATAGAAGGTTGGGGTTTTACACTTAATTCATTTTTCATCATGTGTACTCTAGAGATCATAGTTTTTTGTTTTATTGTTCTTTTTTCATTTCTGGGCTATGTTGGGCTTCCTTTGTCAAATTAACCCCCTGTAATCCCTCATCATTATGGGAAGTGATGATAAGCCAGGAAGAGGGATGGACCCATTGGGCAGTGACAGTCCGGACAGTTTCTACTTTCTGACAGCCCCATGGAATTCTGGTATCCATAGGATTGGAAGAGTCTGGGATAGAAATTACCTGCTCACTAAACTTAAGGTGAGGACAAAGTCTACAGAAAAGTCGCTCATTCAGGCCAAGTCAGCCATGTATTGACTGACTTCAGGGTCAGTCAGGAAGGACTGGAGCCAGGACTGGAACCTTGTTCTTTTGGTTCTTGCTACAGCTACACCTTCTTAGAACTACCTAGTTCCTTTGTCTTTTTCCAGGACTTTATGATAGAGAATGCTTTTTAGCAGTTTTGTTTGGAGGGTAGGAAGTTACCTTGGTTGGATAAACACATCACCATTTTGACCAGAGGTGCAACAAAGAGCACAGATATTAGGTCACCCATGCTTATCATGACCGAATGCCGTATTGAGATTCAGTGTCTGGGTGATAGTCAGTCACTTAAAACTCTACACATAAAGTTTTTTGCTCATAGGGAATGAATGTATATTTGCTGAATTGAACTTTTTAAGGACCTACTTAAGTGTGCAGTTCTGGTCATTGTGGAAAGAGGAATTACATGCCCTTCCTGCTCTCTGTGAGGTAGAAAGAACACTCCGAACACTGATATTCAGGGCAGGCAACAGAATAGAAATGTGAAGGCGGGACTTGAGTCAAGGTCACTCAATCAAGTTTGTCTCCAACCTGACAGAAGCAGTCCTTCCTGACCAGGAAGGTGGCATTTGTGATAGATGGCGTGGCGGACATTGTGAGGAGGACAGTCTTGAGCCGCTCCAATGCTGCCTGCTAGTGTCACAGTGGATGGGCCATCCCGCACAGCCTCTCTCCTGTAAACATGGGGCTGGACATTGAGCTATGGAGTACCAATCAAGCAGGCTGGGTGTGAGGCTGGAGGCAGCTAATATGGGGCCCTCCGCATCCCTGAAAGTTGTCTGTAAATGTCGGCCAGGATCATCGTCGTGATGCATGGTTGTATCTCCAGAAGGAGTGGGATGTCCCAGTACTGTGGATCTGGGCTCTTGGCCGTGTGCATGATCCCTCCTTCAGTTCAGATACAACTTCTCCTGTGCAGTTCTGGTCCGTGTCCTCTGCTAAGTTTGCCAGAGGACGGCTGTCCACTGTGGTGAGGGTGCGAAGTTCACACTGAAGTGGGACACCCAATGTTCTTGTTTGCTGATGACTTAATACTAGACACTTCCAGCCTTGGAACGTGACAGACTTTGGCCTAACCGTCCCACAGAGTGGTTGACGATTTCTATTCAACAGATTATGTTGATCAGTTAGTGTGAAAACCTTTAGAAGTATATAAGCCCGTCTTGTTTGTTTTATTAATACCTTTTGTTTATTACACCATTATTTCCTAATCCTCCCCTCACCAGAATCCCCCCTTGTAACAATGACAAAATGTTCTGAGAAACCAGCCCACACCGTGACCCTGTCTGTCAGCGTAGGCTTCGTTTGTCATTACTGGTTCCCCCAGAGCCGAGGGCAGGACATTGCATCTTCTCTTCTCTGGAACCAGCGTTAGTCATTGCACTCTGTCTCGTTTCAACAGCCTTGCAGTATTGCTCTTATTTACATGATTGCTTTGGTGTGTATTTTTCTCCTGCTTGTGTTTTCTTCATTCTCTAGAAGCCCATGTTTCTATGAATTCTTCATGTTCGTCATTTCTTCTGGTGCAGTCATTCATACCCCATTCATTTAGATACCAGAAATGTTTTAGTGATCACCAACTTGATGGCTACCCACTTCTTTTCTCTCTTTTTTGCTGCCATAAAAAGTGATGATGTTGGTATTTTGATAGATGGTACCTTTCTTTTTTTCTTTGAAGGCCTTTGGGCAAAAACATCTTTTTAATACCATTTTTTTTTTCATGGGGATGATAAATGGTTTTGAATCATTGAAAACTATGCTTTTGGCCAAATCAATCAGTCAATCCAAAGGACGTTCAGAATATGTATGGTGGGTTTCTAAAATCAGTGGTGACCAGTGATGAGCCTGGGATGAGTGGTCATCATTGGCATGATGTTGGCTGCTTGGTGTAGGGGAACCTGTGTGGAGCTCAGAGTTAAGAGAGATGTGGATTCGAATTCTGGCTCTGAAACTTCTTAGCTTCTACAGCTAAGTTACTTAAACTTCAGAATCTTTATATCCTCATTTGTCCACATAATGTTATTTTTTCCTCACAGAGTTATTGTGAAGTAGTGTACAGAAAGTACTTTTAAAAATTTATAGTGTGGGGGCAGCTAGGTGGTACAGTGGATAAAGCACCAGCCCTGGATTCAGGAGGACCTGAGTTCAAATTCAGCCTCAGACACTTGACACTTACTAGCTGTGTGACCCTGGGCAAATCACTTAACCCTCATTGCCCCATCCCCTCCCCCCAAATTATAGTGTGATGAAAATGTCATATGTTATAAAGAGACATAGACATACTAACATCAGTAAGCATTTCTTTAGAACTGACTGTATAGCAGGTGCTGTGCTTTTAAGCACTTTACAAACATTATCTAACTTGATCCTCAAAACAATCCTGGGAGGGAGATGCTATTATTACTCTCATTTTATAGATGAAGAAACTGAGGCAAACAGAGGTTAAATGACTTGCCCAAGATCATGTAGCTAGTGAGTGTCTGAGGCTGAATTCGAATTCAGGTTTTCCTGACTCCAAGTCCAGTGCTCTCTATCCACTGGACCACCCAGCTGCCTCCACTGAGGAAAATCAAAGTGTACTTGTCACACAGCTAGGGAGAGGTACTGCTGGGAGCCCTGGCATGGTTTTCAGTCTGCTCTGGTGTCCACACGAACAATGAAGGGAAGGGTTCCATTGCAGTGGCTGGATCTTCTGTGGAAGATTCTCAGAAGACCATGGACATGAGTCAGCCAACACGAGGAATGCCCAGACTGAGGAGATCCTGCCATGGAAGCACCAGTACATGTACAGAACACACATGCACGCCCATCGGTGCACGAAGCATGGCCATCAGAAAGCGCTGAGCCTCCACATTGGATAGCGCTCTCATTCCTTTAGCATAGTGTCTTGGCGACAGAAAGACAAAGGGTGATTTCAGAAGCTTTCCCTCATTGGCTGGAACCAAGGACTAAAAGAAGGCAGAAGAGATCCATCCAGACCTGGAGATGTGGCCTCGCAGGTGTACTCCGGCCTGAATTCATGCAGTTTTTCATTGTGTGGGTATATTTTCACCATTCGTGGACATTTCCCACTTCAAGTCCAAGGATACAGGAGGCACTCAAGAAGTTCCTGCCTTCAAGCCCTCCTCTGCACAGCTTTGAAGGCTGTTTTTCATCTTGTCTCTCCAGTGCCCAGGACATTGCTGTGCACATAATAAGTACCTAAGAGAGATCTATTGAGTCTCTATTGTTGTTCTATCTTGGGATATGCTAAGAACCAACCCTTTGGTCAAGTCTCTTTCTTAGTTATGAGTGGGATGGGAAGTATACCCACAGACCCCTGTAATCGAGACTCGAGAAGAAAGGAGGCCAAAGCATTGATTTTATTTCTTTTGAAAGAAAGGTGTACCACACTCACTGAGGCAACCAGGAGGTGTGACACACTGAGATTAGGAAACCAAGCAGTTTTTATACTCTTTACAGACATCTAATTTGAGCAAAATGTGGTAATTGGGTTAATACTATATGTTCAGCAATAAATCTTTCTCCTGGGATGTTCAGCGATAAGTCTCTCTCCTAGGTCAGAATGCCCCAACCTCAGGGGTTCAGCCATAGGTTATTTTGCAAAATTTCCTGTTTCAGCAACAATTTATCATATCTACATAATGTCTCGGTGCAGACCCTATGAAGCAATTTTTAAGTTGATATGCCTATATTTAGAAAAGGGGATAGAGAAATAGGGGACTTTAAGGGGCTTTAAGACTTTGAGATCAGATCACTAGGCCAAAGAGGGGGTACTTTCTATCTCAGTGGAGGGTCATATCCCTATGTCCCTCTCAGTTACGTGGGTGAGGGGGTGGGGGGGGCAATGTCCCATGTAGATGCCTCTGTATATTCCTACTGCTAGTATTTACTAGACTTGACATTCCGCCCTGGGCCCCTGCCTCCAGAGCCAGTTGCTGTCTTGCAGTTTTCTCCTGTGCTGACTTTCTTGTGAAAGCTGACATCTATCCACTAGTGACTCCATTTGCTCCCATACTTATTTGTGTTCAGATGCTCATTTGACTCTGTGTGTAATGAGCTAGACTGCTGGAGATAGTTCTTCTGAGCAAACAACCCTTGCCAGAGAGTGTGAAGTCAACATGATTATACATTGGATTCCAGTTAACATATATATGCTTCACTTCCAAGGCTTGAATATTTTGCAACTTGCATTCGGATTATCAAGAAGCTCAGTTGTTGTTAAAAGCAAAGCTTGCATTTTTGCAAATCTCTGCATGAATTTATACCACTGAAGATTTTAATGACCACAGTGGTATATTTCTAATTGTTAATATAGTCATTTGTAGTATTGGGGTAAGAGCTTGCTCTCATTAAAATTCACTAATAAAGCAAGTTCTGATATATGTTTTGGCTTCTTCCTTTCCTTGTCATCACTCATATTATCATCTCTCTTCCAATGCTCAGCTCAGTACCTGGCACACCTGCAGCCACTTCAGTGTTATTTGACTGGCCTCTCCGCCCAGTGTAGAGCCATTCACTATCCCCTACAGCTCATCCTCTGTTTGTTTTTCTGCCCATATTTATGGGTGTATGAGATAGGAAGTGATAGGGGGTCAGTCTCATAGGTACCAAAGTATCCCTTAGCACAGCAAATAGAGAGCTAGATTTTTGGAATCTAGAATCTCATTTTGAGTGAGACAGTGAATTTAAATCACTCTTAAAACTTTCAGGGTCAGCTAGATGGCGCAGTGGATAGAGCACTGGCCCTGGAGTCAGGAGTACCTGAGTTCAAATCTGGCCTCAGACACTTAACACTTACTAGCTGTGTGACCCTGGGCAAGTCACTTAACCCCAATTGCCTCACTAAAAAAAACCAACAAAAAACAAAAAAAACCCCACAAAACTTTCAAATACCATGTAAATAAATGTAAGCTGTTCTGCAGGTACTTAGAGCCCCCTTCTTGCTTCAGGGCAACATTTGTTAATGGAGAAGACTGCTGGGCTAGGATTTAAGTTCAGTATTCTTTTTTTTTAAATAATAAACATTTTTATTTATAGTTTTGGGTTCCAATTTTTATTTCTCCTTCCCTCCCCATCCCCCTCCCTGAGGTGACAATCATATATGGGTCATACATGTATGATTATGTAAAACATGATATTTGTCATTTTGTATAAGAAAACTTGATTAAAAGAAAGTGAAAAATAGCATTCTTCAGTCTGTTCCATCAAAATCAGTTCTTTCTTTGGAGGTGGATGGTATGTTTCATCAATAGTCCTTTGGGATTGTCTTGGATCATTGTATAGTTGAGAATTGTCAAGTCATTCACAGTTCTTCATCAAACAATTCAGTATTCTTTTCAAAGTTAGAATGACTAAACCTTAAGTTAACTATGTAAAAAGCTACCCCTCTTCCCCCTCTCCTCCCCAAGACTGAACCCAGGGTTCTTGGTATTCCTGGCCTGGCACTGATCTATGCCTCTTAGAAAGTCACTGTTCTCTATGGCCACAGGGCTATAAAACCATGCATACTCTTTGACCTAGTGATACCACGAATAGTTACTAGGTCAGTATCCAAAAAGAGATTAAAAACCAAAAAGTTAAAGGACCTCTATGTACAAAAAATATTTACGGCAGCCCTTTTCTGGTGCAAAGAATTTGAAACTGAGGGGATGCCCTTCAATTGGGGAATGGCTGAACAAATTGTGGAATGAGGTTAGGATGGAACATAAGAAATGATAAGCAGGAGGCTCTCAGAAACCCCGTAAAGACTTACATGAGCTGATGCAAAGTGAAATGTGCAGTGTACAAAGTAACAGCAATATTGTAAGAAGACCAGCTTTGAATGACTTAGTGATTCTCAGCAATGCAATGATCCAAGACAACTCTGAAGGACTTATGATGAAAAAATGTGGTGCATCTCCAGAGAAAGAGCTGGTGGTGTCTGAATATGGAATGAAGTATATTTTTTAAAGTTTCTTTTTCTTAAGTTTTTTGGTCTGTTTTCTTTCACAACCTGACTAATGTGGAAATATTTTGCATGACTACACATGTATAACTTATATTGAATTGCTTGGGTTCTTAAGTGGGGGGTGGGGAGGAAGATAATTTGGAATACAAGGTTTTAATAATGGATGCTAGAATTGTTTTTACATGTAATTGGGGGGAAAATAAAATTCTAAAACAGAAAAAGAAAGGAAAAAAAGTCACTGTTCTCTCCTTGCCTCCATTTCCCAGGTGCAAAGTGACTTGATTGTGTTCTATCTTAAATACTGTGGCCTCTTCTGTGAGGCCTAGTGAATGACCTGAATTCCTTAGAGTTAAGTGTTTGAATCAGTAGTAAGGTGGTATCATTATTATTATTAATTTTAAATGCTATTTTAAAATAATTTCACTTTTCCTGTTAACTTTTCAATCATTAGTCAGATCCCTTCCCCATTTTGATAATATAAATGTAATTTGGCTGGAAAGTTGTCGTCTTTCATCTTGAGAAGTAGCACTTGGAGTTTATGGGATTGGCTACTGTGAGCTGGTGAGGTTTGGCCTTATCGCTGGGTAAGCTGGGGGATGGAGCAGTTGCACGGGCGCTTTGCTCCCTGGAAAGTCCAGTTCAAAAAAAAGACAGAAAGAAAGTCCAGTCCAAGGTAGCAGAGAAGAGTTGCATTTGGGGCCCAGGGTTTTCAGCTGATGGGCCACCTCGGTTCATTTCCTGAATCACACATCCTTTGTAGCCTCTGGCAGTGGAGGGGTGAGGGCCAGTGGAAGGGAAGGCTCTGTCTTTTGGCATTTCTACTGCAGTGGCACTGGCCTCCCCAGGCCAGGCAGGGCTAGATGGAGCCATAGACATGGAGCCACAGACGCAAGGCTTGGCCTCATTCACCCAGGAAGAGTCACAGCCTTTGGGCTGCTCGGCAGGTTTTGGGAGCCCCACAAAAAGGAACTCTGCTCTTGAAAGTGAAATTCAAGTCTTTCCTTGATCAATTGCTTTAATCACAGGGGAAGTCCGGGCTTTTGTTCTGGGCAGATAGGCAAGTTGTAATTTTAAGGAGTTTAGGTTGCTAAGCTTGATTAAGATACCAATCCCTTTGAGGTTTACCCTTTCGCTACTACCAAACCACTGTTTATCCTCTCGGGTCAGAGGTTATGAAAAGCAGTCGTCAATTAAAGCTTTATTAGTTGTAATTGGTAATGCAATGAAAGGAACCAGCCAAAGCAAGTCTGATAATAAAAGACCCTTTGTTAAGATATTTAATAAATTAACACTCTGTCTTGGAAGGGGGGAAGCTGATTACAAAGGCCAGGGTTGTTAATCACAATGTTTACTTTCTTCAAAAGCAAGGGCTAGTGTGCTATAATCTTTAGACATCAGTCGGTTTTTCCTTTCTCTCCTCTCCTCTCCTCTCCTCTCCTCTCCTCTCCTCCTCCTCCTCCTTCTCCTTCTCCTCCTCCTCCTCCTCCTCCTCCTTCTCCTTCTCCTCCTCCTCCTCCTCCTTCTCCTTCTCCTTCTCCTTCTCCTTCTCCTTCTCCTCCTCCTCCTCCTCCTCCTCCTTCTCCTTCTCCTTCTCCTTCTCCTTCTCCTTCTCCTCCTCCTCCTCCTTCTCCTTCTCCTTCTCCTTCTCCTTCTCCTCCTCCTTCTCCTTCTCCTTCTCCTTCTCCTTCTCCTTCTCCTTCTCCTTCTCCTTCTCCTTCTCCTTCTCCTTCTCCTTCTCCTTCTCCTTCTCCTTCTCCTTCTCCTTCTCCTTCTCCTTCTCCTTCTCCTTCTCCTTCTCCCTCTCCTCCTCCTCTCCTTCTCCTCTCCTCCTCTCCTCTTCTTATCCTTTCCTCGCCTTTTCTTCTCCTTTCCTTCCCTTGCTTTTCTCTTCTTTTCCTTGCTTTTCTCCTCTCCTCCCCTCCCCTTCCCTCCCCTCTCCCTCGCTCTCTCCCCCCTCCTTCCCAAGGCAGTGAATGGGATACTCTTCCAGGCCTGGCTTATGGCAGAGAAGGGGGAGGTCTAGGACAAAGCCTGGTTAGAAGGGCCATTTCCTCTAGCACACGAAGCTTTTGCCAAGCCGGTCTACACCTGCTGGAAGGAGGGCTGCAGTTTTTGCAGGATCACTGGGGGCTTTGGGCAAGGGGAGATGTTTTCTGTGACATGACTTCTGGGCTTTCCAGTTGGCTTTTTCTTCCCAGCGTCCGTATTGATTTGTAGAGACTTGGGCTCTGTTGCTGCCAGCGCATCTCAGATATTTTTTAGATCCTCAGAGAAAGAAAGACTAGAGCCTGCTCGCCAGGCTTGGACTGTGTCCTTGGTTAGCTTTACCCCCTGGAACCCCCTCAGGTCTTCTTTGGGCTCTCCATTGCAGCTGTGCTGACCCCGCAGTTCCCAGCTTTGAGCAGTAGGGGGCGTCTTGGACTCATGCTTTCCACATGTGCGTGAAGTCTGGTCTTCAGGGCAGTTCTAATGAAAGAAAATCCTGCCCTTGGCCTGCTGTGCAAATTAGCCATATGGCAAAGTGTAATATCCCGCTGAACGTCATTACGGGGCCCTATGAAAAGTGCTCCCCTTTTCACATGCAGGCAAATTAAAATGGCTCTTTCTGTATTTTTCCTCTGAATAAACCTGTCTTCACTTCGATGCCCAGGCAGTTAAAAGGGAGCTCCAGCTGCAGCCAGGGTGGCGAAATTACAGGCCTTGCCCATGGGCGGAATGGAAAATACTGCTTCCTGTAGGCGACGGGGAAGAACAATGGTCCATCCCCCCTTCTCCCTTCTCCCTTCTCCCTCCTCCCCCCCATGCTGCACCCCTTCCCCCTTTGTTACCTCCCCAACACCAGTTGACAGGAGAAAGGGTTCTAGTGTTTGGATGGGGGGGGGGGGAGAAGAAAAGAGCATTCCTTAATACAACAACAAAAAAGATCCCTAAAGGCACCCCACACCCCACTTAATCTCTCAGGGAAGAAAGCACTGGACCAGAGGGATGTTTAACCTAATGCTAAGAAGGTACCTCTAAGGTGAGCAGAAAAGAGATTCCTTTTGCCTGTTTGGACACACCATTGTCTGATTGCTTGGGGTAGAGAGTGTCCTGTGTCTGTGTGAGGGGATGATTTCCTGGGTTAGTCTGCCTCATCTGGGGAAGTCAGCTGGTGATTGCAAGACGGACCGGTGGCCATCTTGATTTAGAAAAAGTGGATCCCTGTGAAAACCCAGCACCTCTGGGAGTATAACCTTTCTCAGCCATTCTTTGTGTGAACAAAGTTTGGGGGAAAGGCCTTCTTAAGTCCATTTGGACCTTTTATCAGGCTTAATTCAGAATGGATTCAACAGACAAGGCCCATGAGGCCTCAGTAGACCATACTTATCTTGGGGTCTCCTTGACAGGGGCATTTGCCACTTTTGCATAGAGAAGACATATCTTTATCTGAGTGAATGGACTTTGACTATTTTCCTCCCTGTTGGTTGGGCAGTATTTGAGAAGCAGGATGGTGTGAACTTTGAATGGGTAGACTCAGCCTGATTCCTCCCTCAGCCCTGTGTCACTGGTGATGCTGGGCTCTCCTTCCATTCTGAGCACTCTCATCTATAAAAAAAGGGGGGAGAAGGGAGGGGAGTCCACATGGTCTCTGTGTACGATCCTGTTTATTTATTATCTCCCTTCCTGCTTTCAGCCTCTAGGACATTATCATAACCCCCAGTGCCTTCACTCACTCTTTACTTAAATCTAATTCCAGAAGGGGAGTTGGAAAATGGAGAATGAAAGGGTTAGAGCAGAGGTGTGGCAGGTAAAGTGAGGGGTGGAATATGCTGATTTAAAAGCCAGCAGTGGGAGCTGGGTAGAATGGCCTAGGCCTGGGGAGCAAATTCCCAGTGACTCAAAAGAATAATCCTAAACAAATTGAATAGCTGTAGAGCCTTGGTGACTGCTGGTACTGCAGTGGGTTCTTTGGGTTTGTAGTGCTGAGAAGAGGGAGAAAAGACCTGGGGCATACTCCTCACCCTTGCCACTGGGGCAGGTCAGGCTGGGCCTCAAACCTAAGCCTGATGCTCTCTTTTGCCAGACAAAAGGGCATGTCCTTCCCCACAGACCTTATTCCTTCCCTGGAGTTATTCCAAATGGGAATGAGATCAAATCCAGTATAGGGAATCCCTCTTATTGCTGTGAATGAACTCAGTGGTTGTACAACTGTTCAACTGAGACAGATGCATTTCAGATGGAGAATGTCAGTCATAAATCCTTGCATCTGGAGGAGTAGACCAAAGCTAGAAAACATTTAAAGGAAGCTCCTTGCTTTGGGGGCAGTAGGACCCTCCAGCTGCTATGGGGAGCCATTTTGCTTTTTTGGATCCTTTTTTTTTTTTTGAATGTTTAGAATTTTATTTTTTCCCCAAATTACATATAAAACCAATTTTTAACATCCATTTAAAAAACTTTGTGTTCCAAATTCTCTTCCTCTCCCCTCCCCAAGAACACAAGCAATTTATTATAAGTTATATACGTATAGTCATGCAAAACATTTCTATGTTAGGTTGTGAAAGAAAACAGAAAAAATGCTCTAAATCACTATTGATTAGAGAAATGCAAATTAAAACAACTCTGAGATACCACCTGACACCTATCAGATTGGATAATATGACAAAAAAGGAAAATAATAAATGTTGGAGAAGCTGTGGAAAAATTGGAACACTAATGCATTGTTGGTGGAACAGTGAACTGACCCAACCATTCTGGGGAGCAATTTGGAATTATGCCCAAAGGGCTATAAAGCTGTGCATACCCTTTGACCCAGCAATATCGCTATTGGGTCTTTTCCCCAAAGAGATCATAAAAAAGGGAAAAGTACCTACATGTACAAAAATATTTATAGCTGCTCTTTTTTTTTTTTAGAGATTTTTATGTATTAAAGACAATCAAATAAGACCAATTAATTAAAATAAAACAATTAACCAGCATCCAAAATTAGGTAATCTGATTTCTAATTGGAGATTAAAGACTTTCCAAGTTGGGTGGGGAAGAATATGCAGTTGCAATGCCCTAAAATCAGAAATAGAAGTGTCCCATTCCCCCCAATGTCTACAAATAATTAAAGGAACAAGAAAATGATAACTGATTGACCAGTATGGGGTCAGCTTTCAGATAAGACATATGGGTTGCTTGCAATGTATAATTTTATAATTCTAAGAAAACTCCTTGCATCAGTCTTCAGATCTGACTGGATTTCTGGTCATTATAACCTAGGTCCTTAGTTAAGTGTCTGCCCAGTTTCCCAGCCACTTAGGGCTAGGTTCTGTGACAGATAAAACTAAATATGTGTGATCACCTTACTTGTACCTACTTTGGGGGAAGCTAGCTAGGATTTACTTTTAAATTGGAAGTTTCAACAATAGTTTAGGCATTAAGCATTTATTAAAGTATATTAGAAGATAGCAAAGAGAGAATACATGTCTCTGAAAGAATAGCAAAGCCTAGCTAAGATCTCTGTGGGAGAGAGAAAAAGCTGACTCAGGTAATCAAGAGAAAGTTCAGGAGTGAACTAAAGCTCCCTGCCACAGGAAGAGGGGTGATCCCCACACACAGCTCCAAGCTAATTGGCTGGTAGCATTCAAGTCCATTGATTGACATGACTTGAAGGTGGTCCATGAATTGTGAGGTAACTTCCAGACCCTGAATTGACCTTAGAAAGGTCAATCTGGGGCATATAGCTGCTCTTTTTGTGGTGTCAAGGAATTGGAAATTGAAAGGCTGCCCATCAATTGGGGAAAGGCTGAAAAAGTTGTGGTATATGAATGTAATGGAATTCTATTGTGCTATAAGAAACGATGAGCAGGCGGATTTCATAGAAACCTGGAAGGACTTGCATGAACTGATGATAAGTGACATGAGCAGAACCAGGAGAACATTGTACACAGTATCATCAACAATATGTGTTGATCAACTGTGATAAACTTGATTCTTCTCAGCAATACAATAGTCCAAGATAGTTCCAAAGGACTCATTATGGAAAAGGCTCTCCAAATCCAGAAAAAAAAAAAAAAGAACTGTGGAATATGAATGCATATTGAACCATACTGTTTATTTTGTTTTTGATGCTGTTTTTTGAGGTTTTTCCTTTTTGCTCTTATTCTTCTTTTATAACATGACTAATGCAGAAATATGTTTAATGTTATTATACATATGTAACCTATATCAGATTACTTACTGTATTGGGGAGGGGGGCAAGGGAGGGGAGGGAGGAAGAAAAATTTGAAACTAGAAATCTTATAAAAACAAATGTTGAAAACTATCTCTACATGTAACTGGAAAAAATAAAATAGTTTTATAATTTAAAAAAGAAAGTTAAAAAAATTATGCTTCAATCTGTACTTAGATACCAGTTCTTTCTCTAGAGATGCATCACATTTTTCATAAGTCCTTCAGAGTTGTCTTGTATCATTGTATTGCTGAAAATAGCTAAGTCATTCACAGGCAATCATCTTACAATATTTCTGTTAGTTTATATACAGCACATTTCACTTTGCATCAGCTCCTTTGTCTTTCCAAATTTTTCTGAGAACATTCACATCATTTCTTATAGCACAGTAGTGTTCCATTTCGGATCTTTTTTGTTTGAAATTGATCTTCCAACCTGAGACTGAATATCTGAAGTCTCAGGAAATAGAACTTGCCTTCAGAGTCACTAAGTTCAGCTAAATTGTTGGGAAAGTTTGCCTATGGTGTTTCTGTTGGATCTTCTTTTAGCCTCAAATTGCACCTGGTATTTTCTAAGTACCAAGGATTCCTACCCCTACAGCTCGTCTGGGCTTCCCCTTTTCAGAGCACCTCATACTTCAGGTCTTTCTCTCCTCATCTATATTATATCAAACTTTTGAATTTTTGTGTGTCTGAGTTGGAAGAGATTATCTATCAGCTCTATAGGAGATGGAAAGGCTCTTAGAAGACATCCATTCCAAGCTTGCATTTTACAGATCAGGAGCAAAGGGACATTTCTGCTGCAACATCACATGGGGAATACACAGCATGGCAAAACTGAGATTTAAATCCAGATCGAAGCTCTACATCCGGCTTCCCTCTCTTATACTGGGTTATCACCCTGCATTTTAGAAATAAGGTAACTGAGGTCGTCCCCAAAGTCTCATAGCTTACTTGTTTGTTTTCTGCTCCCAGCAGATTTGGTGAACTAAGTAATGATAATCATTATTAATGGGGATAATCTTACCTCTTCCAGGTAACATCTAGTAGCATACTTTACTAATCCAGAATTCAGCTCACCAATAACTTCTTAAGAACACGGTCCCGAATCAGAAAGTAAGGAAAAACCACAAAGTCTCTGAGCAGCCGCAGTTCATAAACTAAAGCTCATATAATTTGGTCCCCTCAGGACTGCTCTCAAAGCTCATTTATTTACTCTTTAGCACACAATCCCAATAGCCTTGGGGATCTGGTTTCTAAACCCATAGCATATCAAAAGTATCATATTCAAAGTGGAGACAGGCTGCTTCAGGCAGGCACACTGACAGCAAAGGAGGAGACCCTAAAACTATAAAAAGCAGACACAAGTATTTAATAAGCATAGCAGTCTTAGGCCAGTTGGACCCTAACGATATCAGAGAGTACAATAATTGATTTTTAGGATGGTCTATCAAAAAGCATTTATTGAGTGCCTACTCTGTTCCAGGGACTGTCCTAGGCACTAGGAATAGAAACACCAAAAAATGAAACCACCCTTATGTTCAAAGGATTTATATTCTTTCAGAGCAGACAACAGAAATGTGTGTGTGTGTGTGTGTGTGTATTCTATACCTCCCAAGTCCTGCCCAAATGCTAGGAAGTTAAAGAAAGGAGACTGCTAGCAGTTTGGGGTAGAGGGAGTAGGATGAGCACAAAGAAAGGTTTGGGGATAGAAGATTGGCATGAGCCACATATTTTTAAAATTATGATTTTTATTTCATTAAAGATTTACCAATTACACATAGTCATTTTTTTAACAATCATTTAAAAACAGTTTTTGAGTTCCAAATTTCCCCCCTCACTTTTGCCCTTCCCCCTTCCTTGAGAAAGCAAACCTTTTGGTATCAGTTGCACGTGTGAAATTACATAAAATATTTCCATATTTGCCATGTTGCAAAATAAAACAGACAAGAAAATAAAACAAGAAAAATAAAGTAAAAAAATGGAATGCTCTAATCTGCATTCATAGTTCACCAATTCTGTCTCTGGAGGTGCAGAGCATTTTTCATCATGAGTCCCCTGGAATCGTCTAGGATCATTGTCTTGCTCAGAGTACTGAGTCTTTCACAGTTAATCATCCTTACGATATTGCTGTTACTGTGTACAGTGTTCTCCTGGTTCTGCTCCTCTCAGTCAGCATCAGTTCTTGTAAGTCTTCCCAGGTTTTTCTAAAGTCATCCTGCTCATCGTTTCTTACAGCACAGTAGCGTTCTCTCACAGTCATCTTCTACAACTTATTCCACTGTTCCCCAGTAGATGGGCATCCCCTTAGTTTCCAATTCTTTGCCGCCATAAAAAGAGCTGCTGTGAATAGGTTTGTACACATAGGTCCTTTCTACTTTCCTTTGATCTCTTTGGGATACAGACTCAGCACTCGTATCGCTTGGTTAAAAGGTATGTGCAGCTCTAGAGTCCTTTGGGCAAAGTTCCAAACTGCTCTCCAGAATGATTGGATCAGTTAACAGGTCCACCAACAATGCATTAGTGCACCTATTTTCCACATCTCCACCAGCACTTGCTCTTTTCCTTTTCTGCATGAATCATTTCTTGAAAGAAGAGAGGTATACTGAAAGGCAGAGGGGAGGATGGGGGGCGTTCCAGCCATGACCAGAGCAAAGGCACAAAGATGGCGGATGGAAAGAACACGGAGAAGACCAGTTTGGATGGACATTAGAGACCATGAATAGAAAGGGCGGATGATGAAATTGGAAAAATGGGCTGGGCTCAGATTAGGAAGGATTTGGAGGTCCAACAGAAGAGTTTCGATCTTTTCTTAGAACCGACAGGGAGCTCTTAAAGCCTCTAGAGAAGAGAATGACATGATCAGATCTGAACTTCAGGAAAATTCCTTTGGCAACTGCGTGGAAGGTGGACTGGAGCGGGGACAAGCTTGAGGCAGGCAGGGGAAACAGGCCTGGGTGAGGTGAGGAGGTTGGGAAGATGAGTGGGCACAGAGCCAGGAAGAGAGCCCAAGGAGGAGGGAGGCCCCGCGTCTTGATGGAAACATGCTTTAGGGGCCAAATTTAATATGTGGAGAGTTAATTGGGTAATCAGAAACCACAGCGGCCCCAGGGAAACAGGTCCTGTGAATAAATTGAGAAGACAATTGTGACATTAAGAAAAATGTTTTTTAAAATCTTCATGTCATCATTTTTTGTATCATCCGTCTAATTATCCTCATGCCTTTGGGATGGAAGAAACTATCGTGGCAGGGTTAGGGACTATGGCGTGTCTTGGTTTAACTCGCCACCAGGGGTCCATCGTTTCTATGGGTCAGCAGCCAGTGTCCAGTCAGCTCTGAAGCCAGAGGGAAAGAAAGTGTGCGATCACACCCAATTCAGACACTCCTAAGTCAATCAAGTCGGACCCCTGGGCGTCTACCAAATTCCATTATCTTACCATATTCCCCCCATTTTAGCAGGGAACTTATGGTGACAATGCTTTCACCTGAGAGAATAGTTTTAACAGTAAGGATTTCATGCACTATCCATGTTTGGGGGCAATTTTCAGAAATGGGGAGGGAAGGGGATGGAGACCTTATGTATTAGCACTAGTTCCTGCAAGAGAGTGGCCCAGACAGCTGGCAAGCAAGCATGGAAGGATTTGTGGGGTGTCTGGAGTAGACAGCCAGCTAATGGGAAGTGTGATTTGAAGGACCCTAAATAAATAGTGTCACACCAGCTCACATTTTCTTTAGCTATAGGCAGTGATAATACATATCAGCAAGTCCTTTAAGAGGCTCAAAATTTCACACAAAATAAAAAGGATACATTTTCTTTTTGGTTATAAACAAGTGTCATTTATTAACTATGTGACCTTGGGCAATTCCTTTTACCTCTATGGGTCTTGGTTTCCTCATATGTAAAATGTGGTGTTGGCCTAAGATCATCTAGATCTTAAAAGTCCCTTCTCCCCGCCCCCCCACCCCGCCTCTTATGATTCGTTGAATAGAAAACAATGCTACATGGATTATGACTTGAAAGCCTAGCCAGTGGCATCAATGCTGCATCTGAGAATGAGCAGACAATAAGGCACTGCCCTCACTGGGTATTGGCTTCCTTTTCAGGTGATCTGGGCTGTCACAGCAGTTCTTGGTGGGAGTGTGGGTGACTAAAATGGAATCCTGAAATGGACTTTTTGTTCTAGACATACTATCCTCAAGATTTCCTGCCTGACAAATGCCCAGGTTTGGGGAGAAGGCAAAACTGGGCTGTAGATTGTTAAGTTGATGATACAGTTGTAAGGAATTAGTAACAGTAGGGGTGCTGTGCTACACATTGGTCCCATTTTCTTAGGACTGAGCTTCTCTGGCCCTTCGGCCCCAGAGGACCCTGAATGGTGAATCTGCCTGGACTGTCAATTTAATGAAGCCCGGGACTGTGTCTTACTTATTTAACATTTGTGTCCTCCACCCCAACACCGAGCAGAATGTCTGCATGCGGGAGATGCTAAAAACCTGTGGAAGTTGAATGGTGGGTGAATAATGAGAGAAGGATACTCTTCACCTTGCTTAGGGGATGTTACTTTTTAAGTCTCTAAAAGCCCAGATGTGAAGGAAATATCTTGTCTCAACAGGTGTGAACCTTGCTCCAATAGCAGAGAACAAGAAATGACTGTTCCCCCTTGTGATCCTAACACTGGGAGTGACTTTGTGAGGTCATCCCTTCTATTCCCTTCTCTTCCTTTAAACCTAAACCACTGCAGTGCAAGGAACACCTTTGGTTTTAACTCCCGTTTGATGAGGAATGTCCCTCTTCTTTGTGCAGCAGGGAAGTGATGTTTCAGTTCAGTGGTTTCCAAACTATGAGCCTCAGACTCAAAATTTTCAATGTATTCAGATCCTGTTGTTCTGAATAAGATATGAATTAATTTTAGAGCATTGTTTAAATAATTACGTCCTTTTGGTATAATGCATTTTCTCAGTTAACAGCTATTACTAGGAAAAATTAAGAGACAGTGTGAGGCATAGTGCATAAAGAGCCAGAATTGGAGTTAGGCAGCTGGTGGATAGAGTGCTGGGCCTGGAGTGAGGAAGACCTGAGTTCAAATCTGGCCTCATACAGCTGTGTGACTCTGAGCAACTCACTTGACCTCTCTCTGCCTCATTTCCTAAATTGATAAATGAGGACATTTTTTTCTTTTCTTTTCTTTTTTGGTGAGGCAATTGGGGTTAAGTGACTTACCCAGGGTCACACAGCTAGTAACTGTTAAGTGTCTGAGACTGGATTTGAACTCAGGTCCTTCTGAATCCAGGGCCGGTGCTCTATCCACTGCACCACCTAGCTGCCCCTAAATGAGGACATTAACAGCACCAATCTCACAGGGTTGTTGTGAGGATAAATGAAATAATAATATTTGGATAAAGCACCCAGTAAAGTGCCTGTCACACAGTAGACACCAATTAAATACTTATTCTCTTCTTCCTCCCTGCTCTTTGATTCAAGCACACTCTGTCTAGCCAAGCCACTTAACTTCTCAGCACCCTGAGAAGCTCTCTGAGTTACAGAATATTGGATTATTTGCTTTGGTACAGGGAATTCTCTATGCCATTTAAATCAGAAGTCCAGGTTAAAAACAAAATAATAAACCCAATATGACATGAGCCTCTGCAAAACTTTTCAGTATTAGAAAGGAGTCCTTAGATTTTATAAGGTGGGGAGCCACTTATTTAGTCCATCAAACTACCCTAAGAAACCTGTCCTTGGTGGTGGCAGACACTTCTCTTGCTTTTGCCGTGTTCGTGAAGCAGATGTGTGGAATGTTGGTCCCCTTTGTGGTATGAGCAGCCAGGCAGAGCGTTCTGACCTTTCAGGGACATGGTGGGGATGAATGCAAGAATTAGTGCATGGCACTTGGAGCAGCCTCAATGCCAAGTGTTATGAAGTGAAGGCATAAGTTTGGTGTCCTTCTCTGTTCTGTTCCAATTATACTTCATCCTTCCAGAAAATGCCTGCTAGAATAGCTCTGGAGTTCAAGGGGCAGACCTTTGTGGTTAATCTAATGACTGACCTGGGAATGGATAGTGTTGTCATTCAGCCCACTCAAGGACTAGCCAGGGCTCTCCTTCCCCAATCCAGCTTCTCAACATCTAACTCACAAACTTGGCAATAGGAGTGGAACAATCAAAGGTGAACTGATCCAGCAGCCGTAAGGGAAACTGAACTGATTTATTGGAATGTGGAAGGCAGACCTCAAGAATGAGATGAGCTCTGCTTTTATTCTTTTCCTGTCCTGGTGAAGAAGTAACTGAAATGTTTAAAAAAAAAAGAATGCACTTCAGAATTAAGTAAGGATTTGATTTTAACTTAAATATAGAATTTCATTTAATTTACTTTCTTGTCATTTTCAGCAGATAATTTAATTAGTGCATTATGGCCTAATTAGAAAGATGGCTTTCTCTTAAATTCTTAGGAAAGTGTACTTTGGATCCGAGACCTGCTGAATATGTAACATCATGCTAGAATAATAAAGATCCTTTAGGGCTGTTAACCTTGAAATGAAGAACCTTTTAGTGGACATAATGAACTTGACATTTAGTAACATGACTCTTGGGTGAAATGGGACAGGAAGGGAATAATATTCTAGGTATGGCTTTGGTCGGGGATGAGTTGAAGAAGGCTGAGGAGTGTAGGGAATTATGAAGAAGGTCCAGGATTGAATTTGGGGGAGACTCTGGGAGACAAAAGAGAGATTTGAAGAGGAAAAGCTAGAGAAAGAAAAAGAAGAGGTGGAGGCTATTGGGTGTGTCTGGGAAAGTGTGAGCAAGATGAGGTTGGACACTGTAAGCAGTGGCCATGACAGGGCCAGGGGACACAACAAAGGACCGCAGTGGCCTCATGGGTGCATTATGTTTGTTTAGCCAAAGCCAAATTATTGCTATCTCTACTTAAAGGACAAGCTGATCTTCTTCCCAGAAGAGCAGAAAAGGGGGCTTTCTGTTGTTCAGGTTGGTAGAGAGCATGGATTGCTTTCTTTTTTCTTTTTTGAAGGGCAATGGGGGTTAAGTGACTTGCCCAGGGTCACACAGCTAGTAAGTGTCAAGTGTCTGAGGCTGTGTTTGAACTCAGGTCCTCCTGAATCCAAGGCTGGTGCTTTATCCACTGTGCCACCTAGCTGCCCTGCATGGATTGTTTTCTTTGAAAAAATCAACTTAAAGAAGAAGAAAAGAGATCCGAGGAAGTGGAAGGGAATCTTGACCTCGGTTAGGGTTGGAAGAATGTCACACAGGAGACAGGAAAGAAACAGGACCTTGGCACCCTTGGAACTGGGATGGAGCCTTAGTGCATGTTCCAAGGAGGAGAGCAGAGGCTTGTTGTTCAAGGTGGAGTTGTTGACTGTGAGCATTTAGTAAGCCCTTACTGTCTTCTAGGTGTCAAGAGCTGGGGACACAAATACTAGCCCAAAAGATGGCTCCTGCACCCAAGGAACTTCTTTTCTAATGAGGAAGACAACTCATAAAAAGGAGCTGGAGAACTGAGGTGTGGGCAGGAGAGGATCTCAAGCAGGAGAGAGAAGGCTTCTGGGGAGGAGACTGAAAGGTCTGGAGCCCCGTGCCTGGGGACATACCAGTCAGGAAGGTATAGGCATCTCCAGGGCGAGAAGACAAAGAAATGCAGAAGCTGGGCCGGGAGGGATATGGGAGTGAAGGAAAAACCGGAGGTGATCTGCTGTGACCAGTGAGAGCAGGAATAATGGGAACCTTCAGGGGGAGCTCGGTCTTCTTCCTGCTCACAGAGGCTAAGAAAGCGGAGCACAGTCAGGCGTGCACTCTACAGTGTGAAAGATCAGACTCTAACTAGGTTCTGAGGAAGGGGAGAGTGTATTTCCTGGGAGGAGAAATCAGTCCTGGAGGGGGGAGCTCTCAAGGAAGATCATCTGAAGATGCTCAAGAGAAACAATTAGAGGAAAGAGGAAAAGAGGTGGAGTTTTCTACATGGGGAGCTTGAACAGTATAGATTCGTGAGGGCCATATACAGGGCAGCTAACGTAGGAGGCACACAAGAGTGCATTGCTGCCTTCCAGGAATTGTCTGAACCCGAGGAAGAATTGATGTTCTGTCATTTCAGTTGTGGCTAACTCTTCGTGACCCCATCGTCCTGAGGGGTTGGCCATTTCCTTCACCAGCTCATTTTATGTATGAAAAACAGGACTAAGTGACTTACCCAGGGTCACACTGCTAGTGAGTGTCTGTGGCCGATTTCGAGCCCATGAAGATAAGTCTTCTGCTTCCAGACCCAGTGCTGGATGCACTATGGCTTCACCTGGCTGTCCTGAGGAGGGAAGCGAAGTCCAATGAAACTGTCTCAGAAAAGAGACGGGATGCTATGAATGGATGACAAGAGGAAGCAAAATCCCTCAGCTCTTATTTTGTATGAAATAAAGTTGGCTCAGCAGATCAGGAGAAAGGGAGCCCCTCCTATTAGATGAGTTCAAATCCCTAGAGCCAGAGCCAGGCAGCCTCCATGGGAATCCCAGCTCTGTGTGACATACCTTGTCATGCCTGATCCCCTCATCTGTAAAACGAGGTGTGGGCTTGGACGAAGGAAGCTGCTTTACAGACCCTTTGGCGCTAAGCCCATGATCCTCCAGTCGGCACACAGAGAGTGCTGTTGGTGCTCTCGGAGACTCCACCCCATCCTATCCCTTTTCACTCTGTCCTCCTTCCATTTCTTTGGCTATTCTTAATGCTTGACCATGGCCCTGCCAAAATAGAAACTCTTTCTGGCACCTGGAGTGATTACAAATAGAACCTAAACGTAGAAACCATTCTGCTCTGGGATTGCCCCTTTGAAAGCCATGGTTAAAATCATTCATTGAAATATCAAACCGAAGTTTACAGGTGATTGCTCACCTACTGTACTGTGTCCTCCTTTTTTCAGGAAAGATAAAATATCTACCATTACTGTCTGCTGCTGGTTTGTTGATGGTAGTCTTTGGTCATTTGGATCCTATTTCAACAAGAATGGCTTCACCCACGTGGTCTTGAGTCAAGTGTACAAGATGGAAATGGGGCAGTTACATTTTTTAGGCTGAGATGTGCCTGTTCTATAAGTCTGTTCCCTATGGTGAGGTATACCTCCTGAAAAATCTTCACTTTCCCCAGGGGCCAAAAAGACTTTCTTCTCTGCAGCCAGACCCTGAGTACCTACTTCTGGGAAGGGTGGAGAACCAGGCAATACCACAACTCAGATGGTCATGTATGGTCTTCCTTCCTCTCTGAGTTGGCTGTAAGGCTTGGAGTAAAATGTCCATCACTGCCATTCCCCTAAATTTCAGGCTAGACCTCTCTCCTCAGCAGAGAGCATCAACTGGCATTCATTTCTCTCCCCCACTTGTGGAAAACTTGCATCTCTAGAAGCCATTCCACCTATTGACCAAATACTGTTGAATTAAGAACAAACAGTTGGGCCATTATGCTCATCTGTGAAGAAGAGTTCAAGATATGTCTCAATCTCCTCTCCTATTGAGTGTTCTCAATATTAGTTCTCTACTGTGTGTAGCATGCCCCTTACCCACCACTGTAAAGAGAATCATGGTAGGGGCTGGCAAAAAAGAATTCCTGCAGAGCTCACCTAATTTCCGTTTTAGCAGTGATTATCTTGTCTGACTAGAGAGAATCTGTAGGTATAATTTACCTTGATTACAAACCACTGGACAATCTTTTTATGCTGACATCGTGGGTTAGATGAAGAGCTGCTTTCTTGACTCTCATACTAATTCAGAGGATTCAGAACTAGTTGGCTGCCTGGCGTTAGAACAGTCATAAAATAGCTTAACCTCAAAAAGGAGCTTGTAGTAGAACATTCCCATGATATGTGCTTGGTCCTATATTGTTTGATGAGTGACTTTCATAGAGACATGAAAGTCTTACTTATCAGATTTGCAGATGGCACCGAACTTGGTGGTATAGTGAGTTAAAAAAATAATTTAATAATTTAGGATTTTGGATGAACTAATGAGGTGACATTTAAATGAATATGATGTATTCTACTTGGGCCCAAATTTAACTTCCAAAGTATAAAATCAGGATGTTGCAGTATGCCAATACTTTGTTTGACACCGGTGGTTTTAGTGAACTACAGTCTCAATATTTCTGAAAAGTATAATATGGGGGGCAGCTAGGTGGCACAGTGGTTAAAGCACCAGCCCTGGATTCAGGAGGCCTCAGACACTTGACACTTAGTAGCTGTGTGACCCTGGGCAAGTCATTTAACCCTCGTTGTCCTGCAAAAACAAGCAAACAAACAAAAAGAATGTAAGATCCTTGTGTGCAGGGGCATTTGCAGGGGGGAGGGGTTAATACCAGCATTTAGCACATGGTGTTTAATAAATACTTGTTGGCTGATTAAAGTGCCAGGAGTTGATGTTATATGAAAAGTGGTTGGCCGGAGGGATGTTTGGCCTGGAGAAGATTTAGGGGGAATGGGATAGTTGTCTTCAGTTATTCACTTGGCAACAGGGATGGCCTAAAGGCTTTTGGGATTTGTCCCAACAGAGAATCTTTGAGATGTTGGAGTTGGTATGTAGAAGAGATTCTAAGTGGGGATGACACTGTCCATAAGCAGCATCACTAAGAGATATAGGCTGTGATGTTTCTGTTATATCAAATGGAACAGAGGAATCTGCATAAGCTTTATGTTTCCTGGGCGGGGGGGAAGTGGAGAGAAGGGGGTGTCTTTATTTCCCTTGTAAATGCATCTCCTTCACTAGTGACTCCGCCATTGCACCTTCATCTTCACCAAGGCCATTTTCCATCTTGTTGCTATTGCTTCACCCTCCCAACCAAACCAGAGGCCTTTACTGTTGCAAGCAAGCTAAGCGCCTTAGGGTATGTCTTCTTTACTCCTGACCCCTCTGCCTTTCTTTCCTGTAGAATCTTAGCAATAGTCGCAGTGCCTCTAAAAAGGGTGTATCAGGGGACTGCCTTATTATTCCACTCACCATCTATGACTTCCCAGACCATCGCTTCTTTCTTTGGTCACCAGGTCCTTATGTGTATTATCTCTTCCACTAGAATGTAAACTTCTTTGGAGGAGGGTCTTCGTCCCATTTTTATATTTGGCCCCTGAGTGTGCAGATTCCATGTGCTGGTAATTGAACTCTGTTTTCAAACCCAGATGTTAGACTCCTTGAGGGCAGGCGATGTGCCTGCTGCCTTATTGTCTATTCAGCACCCAGCATATGAAGCACACAAGTAGTGCTTTAATAAATGCTTTTCCCTGATGCGTTCTGTGATTCCTTTAACAAACTTAATAGAACTTTTAGTTGTTCATTTCATAAGCCAAAGAATTTACTGCTTCATTAAATTGTGGCTTAATGAAACTTTGGATTTCACTTTCTGCTTCATCAGTCTCATTTTCTACACTTCTTTTTTTGAAATAGTCTAGCATTTGGGTAGGCTGTGGCATCAGAAATAATGGTGGCGCTCTAGTGTCCTAGAAGCCTTAGGCCCTCAAGTTATCCCTTATTTTTGAAAGCACTTTTTGGTTTGAGACCAGCAGCTGTAGCTGAAAAGTGGAAACTCGGCAATAACAGTTTCCAGGATTTCGTTTCCTGCTTTTTGGTGATAATCCTGAGCTAGGTTACACTGTCTGGGTAGACTGACTTATTAGCACTTTGCTGCCGTCTGCTCCTGCCCTTTTCTCCAGTCTGTCTTTGGCCGTGGGCAGGCTCTGTTCATTTAGATGCCTGGTTCAGAAACTGACGTCTTGTTTCTGGAATGCTCTGCTGCACTGTGCTCAAGAACACTTTCTGAGTTGGGGGGTAACTCAGAGCTGTCTCAGCTTGAGTTTTGTGATAGTTTGACACGTGAGCCAACTTTGGTGTGCTGGTAACTGAGCTCAGGACTGCCTCTCCCCAACCCCGACCCTCACCCCTGCCCCACTGCTGATTTTTAGAGTTCAGATTCTCCTCTACTCAGCATTGGGCTTGTTTCAAACCAAGATGCTCAACATCTTGTGGGCAAGCGTCACACCTATCCTCCTGTCTCTCTTTAGCACTGAGCACGTGAGGCAACTTAGGGTGTTTATTGAATGCTTACTGATGATGGAACCCTGGATATGAATGCTGACTGAATGAATAGAGAATAAGGACATCTGGTTAATAGGACATTCATTAACTAACCATGAGACTTCATTTTATGATATCTTCTGTTTCTTACATTGCTTCAATTTCCTCCTGCATCTGTTTACCCCTCTCTTTCCCAGAGAACCATCCTATATAACAAGGATTTTATTTTAACAAGAAGAGAAAAAAATCAACAGAACTAATTACTATGATGAAAAAATATCTGACAATATACACAGTGTGTACCACACCAGTGGACTCCTCCCCTCTGCAAAGGTGTGGGCAGGAAAGTTTCTTCTGATAGCTCTTCTTTGCGATAATATTTATTCTTTGTAATTTTATAACATTCATTTTCTTTTTAAAAATTAGTTTTTATTGATATCTTTTTATATCACCTTAATTTCTCCCAGTATACCCCATCAACTCCACCTGCAGAGAGCCATCCCATAGAACAAATAATATATATATATATATATATATATATATATATATATATATATATATATTTTTTTTTTTTTTGCGGGGCAATGGGGATTAAGTGACTTGCCCAGGGTCACACAGCTAGTAAGTGTCAAGTGTCTGAGGCCGGATTTGAACTCAGGTACTCCTGAATCCAGGGTGGTGCTTTATCCACTGCGCCACCTAGCTGCCCCAAATAATATTTTTTAAAAAAGTAAATGTGGAAGAAAAAGGAAAAGAAAACCCAGAAAAATCAATTAATACATTGAGGAAAAAACCTGAGTATATATACAGTGTACCACAGCCATGGACTACCCACCTCTGTAAGGGAGAGTAGAAGTTTCTTCTCATATCTTTTGTTTGGGGCCAGGGTTGTTCTTTGTAATTTCACAGTATTGATTTTTGATTGTTTGTGGTATTCTTTTCATTACATCATATAATCATTATATATGAATCACATTGTATAAATCTTTCCTTGCTTCTCTGTATTCATCATACTTCCTATCTTGTATAGCACAGTAATAGCGTTTCCATGTATCAGAGTTTGTTTAAAAATTCCCAATCAATAGGAATTGACTTTGTTTCTAGTTCTTTGCTATCATAAAAAGTGCTGCTATAAATATTTGTGTTTTTATGAGGACTTCCTTCTTATCAATTACTTCTTAGTAATATGGAATCTCAGGGTCAAAAGGCATGGGCCTTTTAGTCACTTTGCATGATTCCAAATTCCTTTCCAAATAATAATACTGATTCACAGCCCTGCCAGTGATGCATTAGGGTTCTTGTCTTCCCACAACCTCCCCATCATTGACAGTTCCCATCTTTTGTTGTGTTTGCCGGTTGTGAGATAGACACCCCCCTGTATCCTTGGGCACTGTCAATCACCTTCTTATTCTGAATATGCCCTCTTCTCTAGGTCTTTGTGACATTATGCTCCCTTAGTTCTGCCTGTTTGACGGCTCCTTCTCAAGCCTCCTTCACTGGTTCTTCAACCATGTCATACTCATTAACTGTGGCTATCTCTCAAGGCTTTGCTTTGGCTAACTTTTCTTCTCCCTCTACACTGTGCCATTTTATTGTATTATCAGTCCCATCAGTTCCCCAAATGTGTGTGTATGTGTATATATGTAGGTGTGTGTATATATGTATATATGTGTGTATGTGTATATATGTGTGTATACACACATATACATAAATACACACATACACACACATATACATGTCACCCTAAAATCTCTTCTGACTACTAGTCTCACATTACAGCCTGATTGTCATCCTCAGATCTTCACTCATACTCACCCAGCATATCCAGTCATCTGGTCATTTCTGCCTTCTCATAACATTATCTCTCATACATTCTCAGACACCATCTTGGTGCAGACCATCATCACCTCACACCTGGAGTACTGTACTAGTCTTCTGGTTAGTACCTGCCTTGAGTCTCAACCTCTTCTCATCTGTCCTTCACTCAGCTGCCAAAGTGATTTCAAAGCAAAGATCTAAAAATGTTCTTCCTCCCCATTCCTCTAATTCAGTAAATTCCCAATAGCTCCTTACCACCTCTGAGATCAAATATACCTATGTGTGTGCGTGTTTATATGTATATATACATTTATTTATATGTTTATATATGTATATATATCTAGATGGATAGGTAGGTGGGTGGGTGGGTGGATGTATGGATGGGTGGATAGATAAAGGGTAGATGGATGGATAAATAGATGGATGGATGGATAGATGGATGGATAGATAGATGGAAAGATAGATAAATAGCTTTTAGAGCCCTTCACAACCATGTCCCCCTTTCCTACCTCTTGTTTTCTTCCTTCTTCTCCATGTCCTGTATGTGTCAGCTTCATTGACACGCTTGCTCTCCTGCACACACAACACTGCATCTTCTCTCTCCAGGCTTCTGTACTGGCTGTCCCTCATGCCTAGAATGTTCTCCACCTCCCTTTTGTGTCCTGCCTTTCTTTAGGACTCTGCTCAGATCCCATCTTCTGCATGAGGCCTTTTTCATTCCCCAAATACTCGAGGCTCCCTCCTGAGAGGGCCTTCCATCGGCACTGTTCTGCCTTGTTTGCACACAGTTGTTTACCTGATGTCTCCCCTATTAGACCGTGAGCTCCTTGAGGGTAGTGCCTGGTAATTGCCTTTCTTTGTGTGCCCAGGGCTTGGTTTGATGCTTGGCACACGGTGAGTGCTTAATCAGTGCTTGTAGACTGATTTCTGAGGGCTTTGGTCATTAAGTATCCAGGTCATGTGTCCATTCCCTTCACCAGGCTGGCTCAGTGATGAGCATTGTGGCCGAGTCGCACATGTCCACCTATTGTTAGTTCCCTTTCTTGCCTTCAAACATCATCATCATGGTGCCTTTGCTTGGTTGAACATAAGTTGTCCTTTGAGCCCATTAGAAAACTGGCTGGGAGGGGCAGCTAGGTGGCGCAGTGGATTGAGCACCGGCCCTGGAGTCAGGAGGACCTGAGTTCAAATCCGGCCTCAGACACTTGACACTTACTAGCTGTGTGATCCTGGGCAAGTCACTTAACCCCCATTGCCCCACCAAAAAAGAAAACTGGCTGGTCAAAAGAAGAGGCTGCTCCTGCAGTTTCCATTCTTTCCTCTTGCAAGATTGCTTCTTATTTGTCTTAGGCAGACTTTATGGGTCTTAGAATTGTGAGAGGGCAGAGATGGGGGCTGGTGGCCTAGGTGTTTAGAGAGGGCTAAGTGGAGGAGGCAGGTCTAGATCTGGGCTCGAAAGGAATTGAGCTGCAGGAGGAATGGACCAAGAAGAGCTTGAAAAAGGCAAAATTAGAAGATATATGTTACATGTGGAGGGCTCTAAATCCTGGCCATGAAAGAACTTCATTTTGGGGAGTAGTGCAGGAAAAGATTATAAAAGCGAGGCAAATCTGCATTAGGCTTAGGAAAACCTTTCATTCCTTTTTTTTCTTAACCTATATAATAACAACCCAGATCTTCCCTCTCTCAGTGAGGAAAGTGAGGGAAAGAGACCGAAAGAGTGCGTCTGCTCTCTCCCCACCCGGAGGTCACAGGGCTGGACTAATACTCAGATTCTCTTGTCTTTTTTTTAGGGTGCTCGGGAAACCTTTGAAAACTACTACAGGAAACAGAGGCGGAAACAGGCCCGGCTGGTGCTCCAACCCCCATCCAACATGGTAGGCCTCCTGCGCCCACTTTCTTCAAGCCTGCTGCCTTCTCGGAGATTTCAGCCTGATCTCAAGAGGGCTGCGTGGGGGCGGCTACTGGTGTACTGAGCCTTTTGTGTTTTCATCTCAAAACTTATTTGTTTTTTGCTTTGTTGCAGCATGAAACTTTAGATGGCTACAGGAAGTATTTTAATCAAATCGTAGGGTAGGTGTTCTTTTTATATTTATATTCTTTTCATATAAGCAGATGTTTGGGATGTGTGTAAAACGGATGATGTATTTCCTCCAAAAAGAACTGATGTGTATACACATGTACACATAGTATATAGGTATGACATACATGATATATACATGGAGATTTACATATATATACATATACATATGTATATGTAAACACAAAACCCTTGAGTTGACAAGACACAATTTTAGTTTCCCTAGGGGTTCTGGAGAGAGGCCAGTTGGCTGTGCCTCTCTCAGAATTCTTACTGTGATGTGTATTTTGGGGGAGATGCTGAACTTTGACCTAACCTCCTTTGTTAATTGCTCTCTTCAAGGAAGTAGAACAGAATGTTATGTGTATCCATGTGTGCTCTGAATTACAGTTGTAGACTTTTTTCAGAATCAAAGAAAGTGACATAGATAGGTGAGAGAGATTTTTGTTTGGTGTGATGGTCTTCTCTTGAGATTCCTTTCAGCATGGAAGACAAAGGAGGGTGCTAGCCACTGTTGTAACAGGAATGTGAGAAGACAGCAGATATGGTAAAAAGAAACATGACGAAAAGTAAAGGCTGATGTCAAGAAAAAAGTTACTGGACAGTGAAATAATTTTGCAGAGAGATAGGGGAAATAATTGGTAGAGTCATCTTGACTGTTGAGAGGAGCCAACTTAAAATGAAGGAACTTAGGAAACTTTTAACCATAATGAATTGTTTGGTGACCCTTTGTTCCTGTTCTTGTTTAGTCATGTCGGACTCTCTGTGACCCCGTTTGGAGTTTTCTTGGCAGATATACTTCAGTGTTCTGCCATTTTCTTCTCCAGTTCATTTTACAAATGAGGAAACTGAGGCAAACAGTGTTAAGTGACTAGCCCAGTGTCACATAGCTAATAAGTATCTGAGGCTGGATTTGAACTCAGGAAGATGAATCTCCCTGACCTCAGACCCAGTGCTGGGTGTACTGTGGTACTACCTTTGTGACCGCTAACAACCACTCAGTGTTTCTGAGTTCCAGCCCAGGGGATAATGGGCATGTGTTCCCACGGCCATGAAACATGCATGTTTCCTTCCATAAGAAGGTGACGTACCCGTCTGCTTTGTCCTTGTTAGAGCCCATCGGGGACAGTGTGTTCATCTCAGGTCTCACATTGTAGGGAGGACATGGGTCCTTCCCATGGAGCACATTCAGAGGAGGACGGCTAGGCTGCTTGAGAACCGGATGCCCCCAAGTTCGAACCTTCTGAGGATGCACTGATAGATCTTGGGGCATTTGACCTCGAACAGATTTTCTGTAATGGAGTCATTGTGTCCAGTAGCTTCAGGCCCTCCAAGGAACATTCCATGGAAGAGGGGTTAGTTAGGCTTATTCTTCTTAGTTCCAAGAACAAGGGCTGGAGATTTCTAATGAGTCCATTGGAGCTCGCTGTCAGCACCACTTTCCTCTGCACACTCACCTACGACCTTTGCTCATTTCCCAGTCCTTCTGTAGGGAATTCCCATAAGGAAGGTCTCTTCTCAATTCATGCTGGATTCCCAGGATTAAGCAGTGATAAAATACATTGAAATGTGGTTACCTCTTGTCAAACAGATCCTCCCATATTTTTACCTTTGGGTCAAATGAGTTAAAACAAGAAGCAAGATGCATTAGGGGGACTGTTAATTCATTTAAGAATTATTATGGCTGTGTGTACATTGCAGTTTAAACTCCAGTTCATTGGTAGATAAAATAAATTAGTTATTTTGTGGGATCTTTTTTGGTTAAATATTTTGTCATCATTTTAATTAAAAAGTTAATTTCTAGAGGGCAGCTAGGTGGTACAGTGGATAAAGCACCAGCCCTGGATTCAGAAGGACCTAAGTTCAAATCTGGCCTCAGACACTTGACATTTATTGGTTGTGTGACCCTGGGCAAGTCACTTAACCCTCATTCCCCCCCCCCCAGTTAATTTTTGAGGGAAGTGATTTTATTTCCTATCTTCATTCTTTAATTTTAATTTTAATTTTTTTTAGTGTGGGGCAATGAAGGTTAAGTGACTTGCCCAGGGTCACACAGCCAGTAAGTGTCAAGTGTCTGAGGCTGGATTTGAACTCAGGTCCTCCTGAATCTAGGGCTGGTGCTTTATCCACTGTGCCACTAGCTGCCCCCCATTCTTTAATTTTTAAAATCTGTTATGCTGTTTCAAAGTGTCCCCATCCCAAATCCCACAAGAATGGTTTTATTACTTTGAGGATCTGATGCATACTTGTGCATCACAATTGGACATTTACACATCCATAGTCTCTCCCTTCAATTGCTGCATATAACATTTAATGGCAATATAACTTTAGTCTCTTCAACAACTGTGGAAACATTTCCACTAGTGAGAGGCCTAGGATCTATGGCATGAGGCCAAGCCGTTTTCTTCAAGAAGAAATTGGCCTTTAACTTTGCTAGAAGATGCTAATTTTGTCTTTGGCACATGATGTTTGTCCAACCCTGTGGATAATGTCCAGGCTCTGTCACTTCTGACAGCTGTGCTCGCCTTTCCTCTCTCCCAGGTTTTTTGTGGTTGAAGATCACATTTTACATACGACTCAGGGCTTAGTGAATAGAGCCTACATCGATGAACTATGGGAAATGGCCTTGTCCAAAACCATCGCCGCACTTCGAACACACTCGGTAAGTGAGTAGTAGCCTCTGAGGGGTCTGCTCTTACTTTCACTGTCCCCCTGAGAAGGCCTTTCTTGTGATTTTGCTTGAAGTCCAGTGCATGAGGACATGTTGGGTACTATGCGCACTGGGTGCTATCTGCCTTGAAGTGTTATTCTCTTCTGCTGCCTTGATGGCCACATTCTCCAATATTGAGCTCTCCTTTGGCTTAAAAGTCCAAGCTGATGATTCCATGTTTTGTTCCCACTTTCATTTCAAGCTGGGTTGACTCTTCAAGACATGCCAGTAGAGGGAGCTTGACCATTCTCAATCAATTTGGCAAGTCCTGAATATGTTTGCTATCGAATTATAGAATTAAGGCATTTCAGATTTGGAAGGGACAATATGTATCATTAAGTGAAGGATACTCATTTGAGAAGGAGCTGGGAAAATGTCAAGAGGGAAAACAAGCAAACAAATTCGAGTTCTTTGTTCTAGTCTTTTTATACAGCATGCAATTGGTGAGGGGAGGACCAGATGTCTTTTGGACAGACTCTGTTGCACCTTGAGTTCTGACGTCATGAGCTACAGGCGTGCTTAGGGAGCTCAGAAGGAACACAGCAGCTTTTCTTTTTTAAACAGTTGCTCTGATTTCATCAATTGAGTGGAATGGATGTCTGAAATATGTGGTGATGTCCCTGAAAGTTCTTTGTTCAGTTCATGTGAGCAGTTAGCTCTGTGTGCCCACTGAGTTGTCTTAGGTGTTACTCTCACAGCCAATCTGAATAACAGTGAATGTGCCTTGAGGCTGAATTCCAGCCCTATCTGCGGAGATGATCCCTGTTTTTAAAAAAAAAAGGAGGAGTGAGCTATGGTCAGGTCACTAGAGCACCTTCTCTCTAGCCTCCAGTCTGTATTTGAGGGCTATGACTAAGCCAAGACTCTGTATGTCAGAGGGGCAGCAAACCTGTCCCAGCAGCTTTGGCCACCACCCCATGCACAGTTTCTGAAGATGAGCGGTAGAGGAGCCCCAGCCAGATGGGCTGCTGATACAGCTTGGGGCTTTAGCGGACTGCCATGCCCCCTTGATTGGAGCCTGTGCATTGCCTCCTGGGTGCTGAATTAGCAAAAGGAGGAGAGGAAGCTTAGGGAATGATAAACCTGCAGAGTTGCAAGAGTCTTCAGCAGAATCCAGTCCCCCCTGTTCATTTTGCACATGAACCAGCTCAGTTTCCCAGAGCAACCGACTGACCTCAGATTTCACAGCCAGCCTGTGCCAGAGCCTGCCTCAGAGCCCGTTCCCTGGCCTCCTGGCCAGTCGTCTTTCCGCTCATCCTAGAAGCTGATTGTCTTCACATCTTCCTGGGGTCAGCACTTGTCCTAGGAGAGACGTAGGCATCCTCAGTCCCAGTGTGTCTGGTGGAGCCTTGGGCCATTCTCTCTGTAAGCAGCCAGACCGTGCCTCCACAGCTGGCACGTGTTCCTGCACTGCCCACGTGGGCTGGGAATGGGAGAAACTCCTGGGTTGATTCTGAGGGTAGGTCCAGATCAGGAAGGAAGCTCTCCAGAACTGTTGGGAAATGGCGGGAGCTTGTCTTTTTCTCTCAAAGTAATGCTCTGGAGGAGCTGCCTAACTTCCCTGGGCCTCCAACTCCTCCATGATAAATGGATCCATATGGGGCACTGCCCAGCGGGGTTGGCTATTATCAACCCTTCCCTCCCCCATCGTGCCCAGAGGGAGGAGCCCTGGGAATACGTCCTTTTCGATCCTCTGTTTCTAGGAAGGACTTAGAATTGGGCATGATCAGGGTTCCAGGGAAGGAGCGTCTCCAATCCCTCCTAAGGATAAAACTGAGAGAAATGCTGTATGATGAGAGCACTCACTGTGTCTGAAAGACTCAGACACTCCCAAGTCTACAGTCTCACAAATAAAGATTGTTCCAGATACGCACAGGGCCCTTGTGAGGCTTCTTCAAACGTGACTGCCGTTGGTCAGCAGCTGCCAGAGCTTACAGTGCAAGGAGAGGGGCCTTGTCCTTTTCGACCCTTTTCAGGTGGCTTAAGGAAGTAATGTTGGAAATCAGGGCTTTTCTACCACTAAACATCCCCTCTGGCTCTTCTGAGTCTCAGTCCTGTGACTGGAAAGGGACTTGCAAAAACGAGATTGTTCTTGTGGCCTCCAGGGCCCTGCAGGGAATGTCCCATCTCCCCAGGCTCCCAGCTCTTCCATTTCAAGGGGAACTGAGATCACAACAAATAAAGCGCTGTTCTCTAGAGAGGAGCAGGTCCGGGTGAGTGGGTGAATGACTCTGCATTTCTGGGGAGAGCTGTGTTCCCCTAAGAGACTTGCTTTTCCCATTGAGTAACTTTCCTTCCTCTAAAGGGAGGTGTCCTCAGGTGTTCTCTTCTCTGAGAGATCTCAAAGCTCAATTGCTCTCTGTAGGAAGGGAAGAAGTTTCCAAAGCCCCAGGGCAGCTCCCGACTCCCTTAGAGTTCTGTGTTGGACATGGAACAGACTTTTCTCATCAAGAACAAGGAGGTGGAATTTGAGCTGGGAGGTTAAGCAGCCTCTCCTTCAGTCCAACATGCCCTTAGCCAGGCTGTCCATTCTTGATAACTGCCCCTTGTCAGGAAATGCAGAGTCATTCCCTCGCTTCCTCAGCAGCTCCGTGAGTCCCTGTGGTTGGCTCTGGGCTGCAAGGAGCTCCTCTGCAGCTTTCTGGCACATCTTGGGGCCTTCCGGGCATGTTCTTGGGTTTCTCTTGCCTCTCTCTCCAGGCGCACACCTGGAGAATTGCCCTCAAAGGATGGGCCCTGACCGAAGTCTTCCTTCGCACAAGGGTTGGGTGCTCTGCGGCAAATCTGACTCTTGCCTGAGGGATTCTGAACTGCCTGGCTCCGCACATGGGGGGCCAAGGGTGACGATGCCACCGGTGATGATTGTATTGGGCAGCTGCAGTGCCTCCCTGTGTCCAGATAGTCCATGGGCACCACTGGCATCTTAGTGCAGAAGTTTATCCAAATTCATTCAGAATTTAGATAATTTTATAGTTCTCCATGTGTCTCTTTAAAGTGAAACTTAGAATCAAGACCCTTGTGTTTGAAGCACAGCTCTTAAGACTTACTCGATGTGTAGTCACGAAGAAGTCCCTGGACATTTCTGAGTCTCTGTTTCCTTCTCTGTTCAAATGGCCCATCATACTTCATACTGCCTACTTCAGAAGGATTTTGTTAAGAAGGGGATAAGGGGGCAGCTAGGTGGCGCAGTGGATAAAGCACCGGCCCTGAATTCAGGAGGACCTGAGTTCAAATCTGGCCTCAGACACTTAACACTTACTAGCTGTGTGACCCTGGGCAAGTCACTTAACCCCCATTGCCCCACCAAAAAAAAAAGGGGGGGGGGATAAGAAGGGATGGAACCTGTACTTTCAGTGGTACAGGGAACTCCAGGGCAAGGAAGGTGGGAATGTGCCTTCTCCGCATCATAAGGCACTGACTGGTTCCTAGAAGGTGTCAAAGGAAACACTCCACTGCTTTCTCTTTGTGAATGAGAACATTTGCAAAACTCCAAGTGCTATAGAATTTGAGTTGTTCGTATTATTATTTCTTCTGATTGAGCAGTGAGTGGTGGTTTCATTTAGAAACACTGCATGCGGTTTCTTTTTCTGGATCTTGGTGGGTTGTGCTCTCTGTTGGCAGAACCCCCTCCCTCTGTGGAAGGAGAAGCTGTAGGAGTCTGCCTGGGGCAGAGCAGGCATGAGTGACCCCCGAGGAAAGACTAAGGATCAATGCCATCTCGTTGATTGTTGACATTTTTGTTCTTCCCTTATTTTCTTGGTTGTGTCCTGTAGTCTTACTGCTCTGACCCAGACCTGGTATTAGATTTGAAGAACCTCATCGTCCTTTTTGCTGACACCCTTCAGGTATGTGACTTCCATTCAGTTCCCTTCACCTCAGCTCCTGAGCTGTTCTCCATCTACATAAATTTGGGGAAACGCCTCGTTTTTGTTTTTGTTAGTTTTTTCCCATGTGGCTCCCCTCCCCCACTGGGTTGTTCTTACCTTCATAGTGTTCCATGCCCCCTCGGCCCTTTCCCAGCCTACTTTTAGTTTAGAGGGCTGAGTACATTCCCCCTTCCAAAGTGCAGGAAGTGAGAATCCAGGCACCAGCCAAGGGTGCCTTTCGAGTTCCTTGGCCTCTCCCTTCTGGAGAAGTCCTGACTTCTAGGAATCATGCTTTAAGAGAGCCAGAGTGGTATGTGGTGGGGAGGGGGCATGGGTTCCCCGCTTCCTTTTGGCTTTCATTAAGGAGTGGGGAGAGGGGCTGCTCTTGTGTAGAGGGAAGTGGGAGTGGGCAAGGCTCAAGTGTCAGTCCACGGGATATTGAAGGTGATCTTAATATTAAGGATGGTTTTAACTTTCCATAGTTAAAGGTTTCAAACCATATGAGCCCTAGACTGGCTGCCTCTGGGGTAGGAATGGCAGGCCCACCCAATTAAACCACATTTGAATTGGTAAATCATGTAGCCCAGTGCCTGGGGACCCTGACAGCACCTCCCACCTTGGCGCTGGGGAGGGCCTTGTGAGGTGATGCTCTTATGGATAGCTCCTTTCCTCCCTGCCCCTTCTCTGTTCTCCTCCTTGGTCAAGTGACAAATAGTTAGACAAAATGAAGCTGAATTGTTCCTCTCTTCCAGGTGTACGGTTTCCCGGTAAACCAGCTTTTTGACATGCTGCTCGACATTAGAGACCAGTACAGTGACACCCTGCTGAAGAAATGGGCAGGTGTTTTCAGGTGAGAAGTTATGCTTCAACTTGGTCTTCAAGAACCTGGCAGGTCCCGCATGTGGTTGCTCCTTCCCCCAGGGCTGCTCGTGAGGTCATTTCGTGCATTGCTACAGATGAAAGACTTGTCAGCCCGCAGCCGCCCTTGTGGTGATGAGCCTGCGATGGTGGATGGGCCCTGCTGGAACTGGACCCAAACCTTAGCCACGAGCAGCAGAGGCTTCATGGCTTGTCGTTGTGCCCGTCACAGATTCTTGAGTTCGCCGGCAGCTTTCTTGTGTGAGACCTCAGAGAAGTGGGGCCTGTGTTAGAATCTGGGATCCACCTTGCTCCTGTCACCAAGTCCCCAGGATAGCCCTGAGAGCATCGCCTTCCGACTGTGTTCTGGTGCCCCCAAACATATTCAGTTGTTGACAACTGTCTGAGCAAAATAGATCCTTGTACCTACTCTGGTTAAGTTGTGGCCTTGGGCAGTTCCTGGCACGGAGGAGGAGCTTACTGAGTATTGACTGGTTGGTCATGTCCATGGGGTCCCTTAGAGAGTGACCCCAAGGTGAGACCAGGGCCTTCTGCCAGGAAGTGTCTCGCCTCGGCCCTGAGAGTGGGCACAGGATCTGAGGGATTCAGATGCTACATTCCACCCTCCTTCTCCAGGAGAAGGAATGGGCTCAGCCTGATCTCAATTAGTCCACGATCAAACAGGGCAGGGGAGGGGTGCCATAGTGGGCAGAGCTCTGAGCCTGGAGTCAGGAAGGCTCCTCTGCCACGGACACTCACTAGCCGGGTGACCCTGGGCAAGTCACTTCACCCTGTTTGCCTCAGTTTCCTCATCTGTAAAATGAGCTGGAGAAGGGAAGGGAAAACCGCTCCGTTGTCTCTGCCAAGAAAAGCCCAAATAAGGTCACAAAGAGCTGGGCGCGACCGAAACAATCCAACAACAACAACAATGAAGGTCACACAGGTAGCGAGGGAAAGAGAGGTAGGCTCGGAATTCAGTCTCTCCAGTTCCAAAGCCTTGTCCATAGTATTGCTCCTGAGGCCTGGGCTGCATGTACTTAGTGTATGAGAAAACCAGCTTTAGTTCCTTTCTCTGTTTTTCCTCACGATCTCTCCCTTCTCTCCCAAAAGAAGCAGGGCTCTTGGGGGAAGATGGGGGGTTAGCATCATAGCCGCCGTGCCCTCATGGTCCACTGATGGCCTACGAGTAGACAGGCTTTCCTTTAAACCCTTTGTGGAAACAGGCCTGCTCCTCTTGGGGTCCTCATTGGGTCTACAGAGTTTTCTTCTGGGCTCTGGAGGGGCAGTGAGATGAGGGGAGACAGTCTCTTTCCTCCCAGTGTGGAAAGATGTGACCTCAGAGCCTCTGGCCCCACAGCAGAAAGCTCTCTTAGGGTCCACCAGGGGTAACTTCTGCGGGCCATCACTGACCGGCTCTGCGATTTCAGATCCTGTTTCTCCAGCCCCCTTCTGCTGTGATGGGTCATTCATTTAATGTAAGGCTGGCCAGTCAGGATCCATAGTATTCTCTGAGTATAATCTACATAGTGAAGATCATGATGACATATCATAATTGTTTCTACTTTAATCAGAGGGCCTGTGTTTTGGGAAAGGCCTTTGCCACAGAAAACTCAGAACCACATGAGGGGAGACATGACCCTTGCCCTCAGGTCACTTCTGGACGGATGGCTTCGAGCTCCTTCCCTCTGGGGAGCTCCTGGCCTAGCTGGTTAGGCAGAAGCTGTAGGAAGCAGCCTTCAGATGACCTCGAGGGCACCAGACAAAGAGATCTCATCAATGCTGGCCAATCTCTACCCTGCAGGATCTGCTTTGCCCTCTTCAGAGCCCATGTTTGTCTAGTTTTCACATTCTTGAGATTCTCCTCCTGATAGAGACAGCGACTGAACCACCCCAGGAGATCTCAGTCACCTTTTGGAGTCAAAAAAGTGTGGAAGCCGTGCTGAGAGCTGGGGGACACACACAGGGATGGCATCCTGCCTGCCACCTGTGGCCTGGCTTAGCCCGCTTGGCATTTTGAAAGGGCTGAGATGAGGAGGGTAAACCCCTATATGCAGGCTTAGAGGAAGGCACGGGTCTGAGGGGCAAGTCAGCAAGCTGTTTGGCCATGGTCTCTTCTAGCTGAGAGACAGATCTGCCGAGATCCCATTGATTTGGTGGCGGTGGATTTTTTAAAACTCCTCTCCTCCGGCTCTTTACATGGAAATTCCTTTTGGGTCTTTGTTGGAGAACCCAGGGGCTCTCTGTCGCCCCTCTGACTATTGGCCCACGACCCCAACAGGTCTTGAGATAATTGACTCTTTTTTCTCTCTCTAGAAACATACTTGATTCAGACAACTATAGCCCCATCCCAGTGTCCAGCGAGGAACTCTATAAGAAGGTGGTTGGACAGTTCCCATTCCAAGACACGGAGCTGGAAAAGGTAAGGCGGGCTTCCCAGTCACAGGATCCTTGAGAATCTTTTCTTTCTGCTCTTCAGTTTCCTCAAAGTGACTCCTTCTACTTCCCCAGGTAGGGACTGGGCCTAGCCGCTGAGGCCTGTGCTTGAGGCTGGAGGAGGGGAGGGGTCCGCTGGAACCACTATCCTCTGGGACGTCTGGGTCCAGTGGTTTGGACTCTGGATATTGCTCGTGGCTTTCTTAGGCCCCCATTTCTAAAGGGCCACTTCATTCCAGCCCCAAGGAGGGAGATCTTGGGGAGAGATTATCTCCACAGTAGAAATGAGCTGCTCGCTCGCCCTAAATTGCGGCGCCCATTTCCTTTGGTTTGTAGCTTGTTTGTGAAGGTCTTTAATGTCTGCTGGCTTGTGACTCGGTGTCTTTATTTCCTCCATTTACAGCAGCCGTTTCCAAAGAAGTTTCCTTTCTCTGAATTTGTGCCTAAGGTTTACAATCAAATTAAAGAATTTATCTACGCCTGTCTTAAGTTCTCAGAAGATCTCCATCTGAGGTATAGTATGAGACAACGCAAACACAGCCAGTGCCAGGGCCTTGCACTCTCCAGACAAAGACCTTCTGAACAATCTGCGATGTTCTCTCTGGCCCCCGCCCAGCGGGCCTTTGCCTTATTCACCATGTCCAGGGGAACGAAAAGTAGAGGAGTCTTTGGAGCCTCCCCCCCCCCCCCCCCCCAGTTTTATTCCTTTGACCAGACGGGCTCTGGGCCTCGTCTTCCCCTAGTGCAGGCGGATAGTCAGGACGTGCCACAAGCTGCACAGCTTTGCCTCCAGGGTCCAGCTTCTCCTTCCTGTGCGTGGTTACTTTGGAAGGCCGGCTGATCCAAGGCCAGGAGCTGGTGGATTGTCTCACAGGGATCAGGGAAAATGCTTAGGTTGATGTTTCTTCTTTCCCACAAAGTGCCTTGTAGGAAGATTGGAGGTGGCTGCTCAAAGAGAATATTCATGTGTTTCATTTCTCTTCAGAGAGAATATTAGCCTTTCACTACTATTAAAAGCAGAAAATGAGTCTTGAGGAGTTTATGGTTCCTTATTCTGACTTTGCAGACTTTTGTTTGAGTCCCCAAAAGTAGTGTTTTTCAATTTTATTCACCTCAAAAATATTTGTGCATTGTACACATGAGTAGTCTTCTCAGATGGTCTAGCAGACCAGTGTGTGTGTGTGTGTGTGTGTGTGTGTGTGTGTGTGTGTGTGTGTGTGTGTGTGTGTGTGTAGGGCAATGAGGGTTAAGTGACTTGCCCAGGGTCACATAGCTAGTAAGTGTCAAGTGTCTGAGGCCGGATTTGAACTCAGGTCCTCCTGAGCACCTGCAGGGCCACTGCTTTATCCACTGCACCACCTAGCTCCCCCTGGACCATCTTTTAATGATATCAAGATAAGAGTGGATGGAGGAGATAGATGATCCCTGTAGCATAAGAAAGGACCGTGCCTAGAGCAGCCAAGCCTAAAGCAGAGAAAGTTGGCTACTATATAATCCTAGCTCCATTTTCTTCCCACCTTCATCCTTGACTGGCAACACATGGGTTGGGTTTTTCACAAGACGTATACACGACACTCAGTGGTAATTTGGTAGAATTTGTTGTTTGAAAAGAGATTGAACTTAATTTTTCCTTTCTTCTCCTGATTCCACCATTTGGAAACAAAAAACGTCTTAGCATTTAAATAAAACAAATCCCATAAGTCGTCTATTGAGTCAAGTCTTTCTCAGTTTTGCCTTCCGAGTTAGGATGAAAGGTGGCTTTGGGAAGCCAACTTGCTCTCTGACCTTCCTGTGAAATGTTGCCAGGCTCATAGAGATGTCAAATATCCCTGACTCCTGGAGTGGAGATGCTCCCTGGGGATTACATATCAGAACTTCAGTTCTTTTTACCGTGACCAGGATGATGGCTTTTGTCATTGAATGGTCTCTTATGTCCATGGATGAATGTTATTAAAATTCTATGAATGTGGCCCTGCTTTGGGGCAGGGAAGTAAAAGGGTGAGCGTGGGCAAAGCCAGCTAGAAGCATATGAAGCATTTGCCTGAAAACCCTAGCTGACACCCTCTGCATTTCACACTGACAGTTTGAATGAGGTTTTTATTAAGAAGTTTGCTTGCTAAGCTGACAGCAAGATTCCAACCGCCCTCCCCAACTTCTTTCTTTCTTTTCTTCTTTTTTGGGGGGAGGAGAGTTGTCATTTACCTTACACCCTGGAGTGACTGGGGTCATTCTGTCAATCACAGCTGACTTTGAGGTCACAGCTACTGTTATGAGGTATGAGACATTAGCTGTCATGAACACAGACAGTTGTATTTTTTTTTAAGCACTTGGCTAGCTTTTTCCTCTCAGGAAAAGTAGGCCCTATAGGCAGAAAATCAGAGTAGGTAGAGTTTTAAATGTGTGTTTCGTTTTGTTTTTCGGGGGGGGGAGCAGAAGGTATTGTTTTGAATCAAATTTTCATTTTTGTCAAACAAAAAAAGGTGGGGAGAAATCATCTCCTTTACATTGGCCAGAATTCATTGAAAGGTATTAATAACATTTAGAGGAGACTGTACTAATAACATGTTTTCTGAGGACATAGGTCTCCTTTTGAATGAAAGTTCATGTAAAAAACAACAGGGAAGTGATGTCTTTAGGGGAAAAGAGTTTTCTGGCAGCCATGGTTGACTTGGTGGGGTTTTTTAAAATTTTAGTTTGGGAAAATAAGGAGTACATATTGTCTAAAGAATGAAGTGAGTGAAGGAGGAGAGGAGAAAAGTTAATCAGCCCTGTCCCACTGCCCAGGCTTTAGCTGGCATGGACAGTGAAAATAAACCCTTTTCTGAGAGGGGAAACTATGCTTCCCATTAGTGAAGGTTCTGCAAGGGAGATCGGTAAAAATCATATCGTTCAGTGAATTATGTAATTGCTTTGTCCCTGTGCTCTAACCCCTTCTTCTGTCTTGGGGTAAGGCATTCTGGTAAATCAATCTCCAAAATGGAAAAGCCCATGGAATGCATGTAGCCAGCTTCAAGTGATTCCTAGGCAGCACTGCTCATTTAGCAGCCCTTTGTCTGGTTATAGAAGTCATATTTTTCTCTATGGTATTGTAAGTGATTGATACTTGTTGTGCCATGCCCATCAGGCAGTATTGTGAGGACCTGATCTCATTCTGTAATGGGATTTTTCATTTCCCTCTTGGCCAAAAAACTTCTTATGACTTGTTTGTAATATTTTGGTAAAAAGTGATACTTTAAATGCTGTTACCACAAGACAGTCAGTATTGACAAAGAGCTTATTGTGCGTTAAGTAGAGTGAAAACACATTGGAATCTCAGAGCCCAAATCCAGAACTTCCAGATTAAAAAAAAAAAAAAAGTACCACAAATCCTAGAGAGAAATAGTTCAAGTACCAAGGAACCTGCATCAGCATCACATAACTTCTGTAAAGAGAACATCTGATAAAATCTGAAACTTACAACCAAGTATAATTTACCTGGTAAGGATGAGTGTAATCCTACTGGGGGGATAAATGGGTTTTGAATAGAATAGAGTACTTTTGGAAATTCTTAATGAAAAGACTTGAGCTGGAACTTTGAAAGGCAAACTCAAACAATAAGAGAAACCTAGAAAGGTAAATATATTTGAACATGTGGAAGGAGCTAAATAATGGTGAACTACTTACATTCTAAGAGAGGGGGAAAAAAGAGAATTGCCGCTTCATGACTTCACAGAGGGAGATGAGAAAGACAGACATAGGACCTGGGTGTAGTTTTATTCTATTTTGTTGGTTTAAAAAAAAAAAGAGGGCAATTTAGACCTATAAGAGGCGAAGCATGAGAAAGAAGGGGATGGAGCTTACCTTTTCTCATTTTGGGGTTGCATAGAAGATTATTTAAATCAGAAAGTGGAGTGTCAGGGATGGGCATTTCATTAAGCACACTTTTATTTGAAATTTATGAATGAGAGACAAACATATACATACATATAGATTTTGGTGTGGAATTACCTTAAACTCAACAGAGGAACAGAAAACAAGGTTGTAGGTGTTTAAGAAGTAAGGTAGAACAGTATCAACAACATTGTATGTTGATCAACTGTGATAGACTTGACTCTTCTCAGCAATACAATGGTCCAAGATAGTTCCAAAGGACTCATGATGGAAAATGCTCTCCAAATCCAGAAAAAAAGAACTGTGGCATCTAGATGCAGATTGAACCATACTATTTCTACTTTTTTGGGTTTTTTTTTTGAGATTTTTCTCCTTTGTTCTGATTCTTTTTTTCACAGCACGACTAATGCAGAAATATGTTTAATGTGAATGTATATATATAACCTATATCAGATTGCTTGCTGTCTTGGGGAGGAGGGAGGGAGGGAGGGAGAAAAATTTGAAACTATAAATCTTATAAAAAATCAAACATTGAAAACTATCTCTACATGTAACTAGAAAATAATAAAATATTTTTATGATAAAAAAATAAATTTTTTTTAAAAAAAGAAGTAACGTAAAGTCAGGAGACATAAGCAAAACCGACTTCAACTTTAGGAAGGGTGGGCCATAAAATGGGGATTAAAAGGAAAGGAGTAAAATCCAGGGATTAGAGGAGCAGCAAAGGGGGACCAGACTGCTTTGATTATAGATTAACATCTTTGATCATCTCCCTTTTCTTTCTATGCCTTCCTCAGTATAAAACACTATCCAAAGTTTTTATACTCACTTTTCATTTTTAGTTAGCTACCAGTAAACAAATCATTCTGTGTATTTAAATGGCAAAGTTGAGAAACAGATAAAAATTATTATCTATCTATTAAATATTTAGAATTCATAAAAAGTTATCCCTTTCTTTATTTTGTTTATATAAAGGAAAGCAAAGATAAAGAGAGGAAAAAGTGTAAAAGGATATACTATGATACTTATATACTTATAAATGTGAACATGAATGGTATGAATGCTCTCATAAAATGAAAGAGGGCAGCAAACAGGGCTAAAAGACAAAATCCAACAATAAGTTGTTTATAAGAAATACTTAAAGATTCACACAAACAAAGACTTAACATGAGAGGGCATAGCAGAATTTATTATGCCTAGGACAAACTGAAAAAAAAAATCTCAACACCAGGTGTAGCAATCATCATAGAGCAAAAATAAACATAGAAATGGTTAAAAGAAATAGAGAAAACTCCATTATAGTTAGAAACATCTTGGTAAAATAATATCAACGCTATATATATATTTGCACCAAATGACATAGTATTTAAATTCTTGAAGGAAAGGTTATTCTAATTATAGGAAAATAGCAAAACTAAAATTATTGTTCTTTTTCATATCTAGAAAAATCGAATAAATAGATTGACAAGAAAGAAGTAAAGACTTGAATATAATTTTAGAATATACAGATGTGATAGATGTCTAGGAATTAATATGAAGGGAAAAAAACAGGACTAGATGGATTTACAATTGAATTCTATGAAACATTCAAAAACCAATTAATTCCATTGTTATACAAAATTGCATAAATTATGTGCAAAAAGAGTAAAAGAAAAAAACTTTAAAATTTTCTTGTATACAATAAATATGGTATTAATACCCAAGGCAGAGAAGTATAAATGAGAGATAGAAAACTATAGAATGCTTGCCTTAATCAACACCAAAACAAAAATATTGAATTAAATATTAGCTGAAACCTATAACATTTTAACAAGCTTATATATACTAACCAGGTTGATTTAAATTAGGAATGCAGGAGTGGTTTAATATTAGGAAAATATAAATATACTAAACCATATTGGTAGCAAAAACAAAAATCACATGATTATAAATAAAGAAAAAAAACTGCATCAAGTACAGCATTCATCTGTCTTTTTAAAAAAAGATTCAAAATCACAGGAATAAATGGACCTTTCCTTAGTATGGTAAATATCTCTTTAAACCAGAGCTTCTCTACCTGAGGTCTGTGAATTTAAAAAAAAATTAAATAACTGTATTTCAATATAATTGGCTTCTTTTTTTAATAAAAAGAACATTGTTCTGAGGAATACATAGAATTAACCAAAAAGGTCTAAATGGTGGATTTAGAGAAGTCTGGAAGGACTTTTACAAACTGATTTAGAGTAAGATGACCAGAGCCAGCAGAACTATATATATATATATATATATATGTGTGTGTATATATATGTGTGTGTGTGTGTGTGTGTGTGTGTGTGTGTGTGTGTGTGTGTGTGTGTATATATGCTTTAGAACTCTAATCAGGGCATTGATGATGAATCATGCTTCCCAACTCTTGACAGAGAAGTGAGGGACAGAATGAGACAAAAACCCAGTGTTTGGCTTTGTTTTGTTTGGCTATACATATTTGTTATGAGGAGCAGATTGTTTTTTAAAGTGAGAGAGCTGGGGAAGGGAAGTAGCAATAGTGATGCCAAAGACAGAAAGAAAAGAATGCCAGGGAATCATTTTAAAGCACACATAAGAGAGCCAAAGAAAGATCAGAAAGAAAGACTAGAGTGAAAGTACTGGAACTACTGTCTTAAATCCGTTATATGCTTAAAACAATATTTAACCTTTAATGAGCATTTTTCTTTCATTGTTTTTATGTATGAAAGTATTTGTCAAGTTAACAATGAGAAAAGAACTAAAATGGAATTTTTAACATTTGTATATTTGACAAGATAGAGGTAAGAAATTAAGGGAAATGTTTCATTTAGACTGGGAGGGCTACTTGACATTGGTATTGAAGAAGCCCTGGAGTCAGAGGGCAGCTAGATGGCGCAGTGGATAGAGCACCAGCCCTGGAGTCAGGAGGACCTGAGTTCAAATCCAGCCTCAGACACTTAACACTTACTAGCTGTGTGACCCTGGGCAAGTCACTTAACCCCAATTGCCTCACTAAAAAAGAAAAAAGAAAGAAAAAAAAAAGATTGAGAACAGAATTCTAACAGCCTGGCATTCCTATCTTTCCTCAAATTTCCTGTGAAGTCCTCTGCCGCCACCACCATCAAATCAGGAAGCCAAAAGGCCAGCGCTCTCTGCTCAGGCTCCCTTTCCTCCTTCCTGTCTCCTCCCAGACCATAGGAGACTCCTCAAGTTGATTGGCTGGTAGCCTTGATAGACAGCACCCATGAGCAAACGTCATTTCCTGACGCCAAGGAAAAGCCACAATGCCTCTGAGGCATTTTCCTTATGGTGGAGCTTTCCACAGCAAGTCTCCAGTAGGTGGCGTCATTCCAATCATTACAACAGTAAAGGTAGCAGAAGAGTCAGGTGATGATTATATTGTGCAGAAGAGCTGTCTATCACAGTTGATCATCACACAATGTTGCTGATATTGTGTACAATGTTCTCTTGGTTCTGCTTATTTCATTCAGCATCAATTCATGTAATCTATCTACTTATCTTTTTTTACAGCACAGTAGTATTCCAGTACATTCATCTATTTGTTTAGCTATCCCCCAATTGATGGGCATCCCCTCAATTTCCAACTTTTTGCTACCACAGAATGAGCAGTTATAAATATTTTTCTACATGTGGGTCCTTTCCTGTGTCTTATGATCTCTTTGGGATATAGACCTAGTAGTGGTATTGCTGGGTCAAAGGGTCACAGTTTTATAGTCTTTTGGGCATAGCTCCAAATTGCTCTCCAGAATGGTTGGATCAGTTCACAGCTCCACCAGCAGTGCATTAGTGATCCAGTTTTCCCACATCATCTCCAACATTTATCATTTCCCTCTTTTTTTGGTCATATTAGCCAATTGGATAGGTGTGAGGTGGTACCTTAGAGTAGTTTTAATTTGCATTTCTCTAAGCTTTAATTTCTTCATCTGAAAACTGCCTGTTCATATCCTTTGACTATTTATCAATTGGGGAATGACTTGTATCATATATTTGATTCAGTTCTCATTATATATTTTAGATATGAGGCCTTTATCAGAAACACTTTCTATAAAAAAATGTTTCCCATCATTCTTCTTTCCTTCTAATCTTGTTTGCATTGGTTTTGTTTGTGCAAAAACTTTTTTAATAAGGGGCAGCTAGGTAGCGCAGTGGATAAAGCACTGGCTCTGGATTCAGGAGGACCTGAGTTCAAATCCAGCCTCAGACACTTGACATTTATTAGCTGTGTGACCCTGGGAAAGTCACTTAACCCTCATTGCCCCACAAAACAAAAACTAAAACCAAAAAAAAAAAAAACCTTTATAATTTCATATAGTCAAAATGATCCACATGGCATTTTGTAGTGTTCTCTTTCTCATCTTTGGTCATAAATTCTTTCCCTCTCCATACATCTGACAAGTAAATTATTCCTTCCTTTTCTGATTTGCCTATGGTATCACCTTTTATGTCAAAATCATGTGCCCATTTTGACTTTATTTTGGTGTATTGGTGTAAGATTTTGGTCTAGTTTCTGTCATACTGTTTTCCAGTTCTCCCAGCAGTTTTTGTCAAATAGTGAATTCTTATCGCAGAAGCTGGAGTTTTTGGGTTTATCAAACAGGAGAGATTGCGGTGGGAATACCTCTAATTTATCCCCATTACATATAATGCTGGCTGATAGTTTTAGATACATACTGCTTATCATTTTAAGGAAAGCTCCATTTATTCATATGCTATGGACGCTGTGTTTTTCCAAAGCTTTCTCTTCATCTCTTGGGGTAATCATACGATTTCTCTTGATTTTGTTACTGATGTGGTCACTTATGGCTCTGCTTCCTGGTATAAAGATCACCTGATCATGTTATCGTAGTGATAAATTGATATAATCTCTTTGCTAACAGTTTATTGAAAATTCAAATGTTTTACGTCAATATTCACGAGAGAAATTGGCATACACTTTTCTTTCTCTGTTTTGGCTCTTCCTGGGATAGGTACCAGCATCATATTTGTCTCATGGACTCTGCTTATTTTTCTAAATAGCTGATATAGTATAAGAATTAATTGCTCTTTAAATATTTGGTAGAATTCACTTGTAAATCCATCTGGCCCTGGAGACTTTTTCTTAGGAGTTCTTTGATGGCTTGTTCAATTTATTTGGGGGGGGGCAGTGAGGGTTAAGTGACTTGCCCAGGGTCACACAGCTACTAAGCGTCATGTGTCTGAGTCCATATTTGAACTCAGGTTCTCCTGAATCCAGGGCCGTTGCTCTATCCACTGCACCATCTAGCTGACCCCATTGTTCAATTTCTTTCTCTAACATGGGCTTATTTAATTATTTTCTTTTCTCTTTTGTTAATCTGGGCAATCTATATTTTTGTAAATTTTCATCCATTTTATTTAGATTGTAAATTTATTGACATACAGTTGGGCAGAATAGGTCCTAATTATTGCTTTATTGCTTTCCTCTTTCTCTGTTTTATTTATGTAAGCATTTAGAGATATAAAATTTCCCATAAGAACTGCTTTGGCCACATCCCATAAGTTTTGGTATGTTGTCTCATCATTGTCATTCTCTTTGATGAAATTATTGATATTTCTATGATTTGATGTTTGACCCACTCATTTTTAAGGAAGAGGTTATTTAGTTTCCAGTTAATTTTTGGTCTATCTTTCCATGGCCCAAATATTACTTGTAATTTTTGTTGCATCATGATCTGAAAAGGATACATTTACTATCTTTGCCTTCATGCATTTGACTGTGAGGTGTTTATGCCCTAATACATGATCAGTTTTTCTGTAAGTCCCATGTACTGCTGAGAAAAAGGTATATTCCTTTCTGTCCCCATTAATTTTTCTCCAGAGGTCTATCATATCTAACTTTTCTAAAATTCTATTCCCTTCTTAACTTCTTTCTTATTTATTTTGTGGTTAGATTTATCTAGTTCTGCGAGGGGAAGGTTGAGGTCTCCCACTAGTATAGTTTTGCTCTCAATTTCTTTCTGCAACTCACTTAACTTCTCTAAGAATTTAGATGCTATGTCACTTGGTGCATATATACTTAGTATTGATTTTACATTATCTGTGGTACCTTTTAGCAAGATGTAGTCTCCTTCCTTATCTCTTTTAATTAGATCTATTTTTGCTTTTGCTTTGCCTGAGATAAGGCTTGCTACCTCTGGTTGGTTGGTTGGTTGTTTTTTACTTCAGCTAAAGCATAATATATTCTGCTCCAGCCTTTTACCTTTACTCTGTGTGTATCTCTCTGCTTCTGTGTGTTTCTTGTAAATACCATATTGTAGGATTCTGTTTTTTAATCCATTTTTCTCTCTGCTTCTGTTTTATGGGAGAGCTCATCCCATTCATATTCACAGTTATAAATACTGTATTTTCCCTCTATCCTGTTTTTCCCTTATTTATACTTTTCTCTCTTTTCACGCATTCCCCCCTCACTAGCATTTTGCTTCTGACCACCCCTTCCTTCATCAGCACTCCTCCCTTTTACTTCCTACTCCTGCCCTCCCTTCTATCAGCTCCCCCCTTTTTCTTTTCCCTTTCTCCTCCTACTTTCCTCTAGGCTAAAATAATTTTCTTTACCCAAATGAGTATTTATGAGCCAAATCCCATGAGAGTAATGTTCACAGGTTCAGAAGCCCTTATTCTGATGATGAGTCCAGTCTGGCTACTTGGGCTCTTTGGGACACCTGTAGATCCCTCAATTTTTCATTGTTGCCCAGTTTGCCTATCTGGATGACAGATCTGTGTTGTTGAAACAACATGGGTACTGTAACATCTTCCAGGGAAAGAAATTAGGTGAGAAAATCAGTAGACTTGGCATTTCTGTGGCAATAAATTTAGCTTTTTCTTCCTTCTAGGAGGTGATAGATTAGCAGCAAAATGCATCACCTTTTCCTTGGCTCAGCCAACTCATCACTAAACAGGGTGATCTAATTTCTCTGGGAAAGGGAGCTGGAGTTAAGGGCCCATTAGCCAGAGCTACCCAAACAGGGTCCCATTGAGGTGACTTGATGGATTGAAGAGCTGACAGGCTGCCCGTTTTGCTCCCCAGCAGACAGAGATAACTGGAGGCTTGCTTGTGTTTCCCCTGCATCTTCTGCTTTGTCCCCTCACCATTTGTCAGGTGGAACAGGATCAAGAGCCTGAGGCGGGGGAAGGGGGAAGAGTGGGTGGGAGAGGGGGGATGTCCAGGAGCTCTGTACTTATTAGCGCTTTTGAACCTGCCAGTTTAACATTTTCTTTGCCTGTCATTCCATTCAGGAAGATAAAGGACACTGTCATTCCAAGCCTAATGTAAGGTTGCTGAGAGATCAAAGGGATGGGTGGTATTTCAGCCTCTTCCCAAAATCTGCTTCAAAAAGAAAAGATTACACCTCTTAGAAGGGACTGAGATGGGATCATTTTAGGGCCCACTTCCTGGTAGCAATTAGGCTCCCCTGGGCAGATGTAGCAATTCCCAGGGAACTGCCCCCAAAGTTAAAATTATTTCTGGGTAAATTGAAGGTAGACAGAAGCTCCTTTTTTTCTATCTGACCAGGTGACATCTCCTTAGGGCCTTGGTTTTATAGAGGGTGTGAACATCCGTGAGGTGAATAAAGAATGGGTGCCACGTGCCAAGGGACTTCTCTGGGAAGATTTGGCCTGGCTTTGACACTTGCTTGTGCAGCAGAGAAGGGAAGGGGAGAGGAGAGGAAGGGAACAGACGCTTAATAAGCACTTACTGTATGCCAGGCTCTATGCTGAGTGCTCTCCAAATAGTATCTCGTTTCATTCTGGAAGGCAGGCTTATTATCTTCAGTTGACTATTTACTGTCATTATCTCCATTTAACAGTTGAGGAAACTGAAGCAGTCAGAGGTTAAGTGCAGTGTCTGCACTTTGACAGGATTTGAACTCAGGTCTTACTCCAGCCACTGCCCTCCTGTTGCTTTGACTAGTAGCCTAAGAGAGCTGTCTGGCTGCAGTCATCAGATGGCTGTCCCTGAAGCCTTTTGTTGGCTGACACATGGGTCATTTTACTAGGAGTTCTCACCCTTTCTGATGTCTGCATTTGCCCATGAAGCAACATGAACAGTTCTGAGAAGTCCAAGAGCTCAGGTCCTGTCTCTCCCTACATCTTCAGGGATATGTGCCTCTTTCATCATATGAGATCATTGCCAGTCAGGGGACTGGAGACAGGCACCTTGTAAAAGGGGGTTACTGTCAGACCTCGGTGTCCCCGGTACCTTTGATGTATCTTCTGTATCTGAAATACAGTGGGCCAGTGGCATCCTCACCCCTACGCCTGCCCTGCGCTCAGGCAGATTGCCAAAGCCAGTCTTGACGCATCCGCTTATATTTTTGACTACAGTGCTTTGTGCAGCCTCTGGGGCTCATTAGAAACGGTCCCAATTTGGGGTCTGTTTTATCTGCTTTTGCACAGACCATTTTGAGGGGCTAAATGAGAAACTCCAGTGACAGAAAAGGAACTCAAAAGAATAAAGTTGGAATGAGGGCGGCCTGGGCTTGAAACTCCAAAGGCGATCCTCGGAGGAGGTCTTGAACGCCCCTGCCTGCCATCTTTGAAGTCATTCTGCTTCAGTGTCCTGTGTTCCGCCATCCGATTTATTGCTGTCATATTTTACTTGTAACAACGGTGCTGACATGTCACTAGTAGAGAGCTATACAGAGCATGGACTGTCTTACAAGGTTCTGAATGAGCTTCTGCTATCCCTAGGCTGAGGGAGCAGTTGTCCTCAGAAGGGGGAAACAGCCAGGCCCGACTTTTAAACAACTCATTCTGGGGGGATTTCTTGGTCCCAAGCAAAGGGCTGTGTAGAGGGTGCTTCAAAAATCTTAACAGTTTTAAGGCATGAAAGCTTAACTAATCCCAATCCTAATTGTAACTCCAACTCAAATTCCATTTCTTTTTCCCCCCCAGGAAAATGAGGGTTAAGTGACTTGCCCAGGGTCACACAGCTAGTAAGTGTCAAGTGTCTGAGGCCGGATTTGAACTCAGGCACTCCTGACTCCAGGGCTGGTGCTCTATCCACTGTGCTGTGCCACCTAGCTGCCCCCTCCATTTCTTTTAAAGCTAAATACTGCACTGGGATTTTTAGGACACTGAGTAAAGCTGCTTTTCTGGCATAAATAGCATTCTCTCAGCTTTATCAAAAAGTGTTATAGCTGTGATAACCCTGTCATTCCTCAGATTCTTCTCCCTAGCATTCAACTCAATTAAATATATATTGAGTCCTTGTTATCTACAATACACTATGCTTATCCCTTAGGGATGATGGGGTAGGTGATAGTGTGAACACTATGACACTTAGAGCTTTACAATATAGTAGAGAAGATAGAACAAATAACTCTAACCCAAGGCAGAGCATATTGAGTGCCCCAAATGAGGCTTAAGAAAAGTCCTGAGAAGATCTGGAGAAAGGAGCTGTTATATGCAGCTAATGGTGTCTGGCCTTGTGAGGGTGATACTCAAACTGGGCCTTGGAGGAGAAAATGTCAGTAGGTGAAGATTGGTGAAAAGCAGTGGAGTGGAGTAGAGAGACCACCTAACGTAGTGCACAGCATGGGACTGAGACACACAACTCCTAGACTCAGGCCCTGGCTTTGTGACTTCCCTGACTCTGTTTCTACAAAATGAGAATAATACTTGGTTCTGCTTACCTTGCAATGTTATGAGGAAGGTGCTTTTTAAACCTTGAAGGCCTATAGAAATGCGAGTTATTATCATCATGATTGGTTTAGAACAGCATAAATACAGTCTGGATGTCCCATAATCATGAAAAATGTCTGTGGAACAGCAGGTAGTCCACAGTGGCTACAGCAGAATATCGGGTGCGTGTCTAGGAGTACTGGAACGGAAGGCCAGAAAGATGAGTTAGGGTCGGATCTAGAGAGAATTCAGCTCTAGGCTGAGGGCTTTGGACTGTCCTGTTCATTCTCTAGATACTTAGAGACGCATATGTTATCTCCCCTGATAGATGCAAAGCCTTAAGAGCAGAGATGGCTCCATTTGGGGGTTTGTGTCCCCAAGTACCTCGCACAATGAGTGACACATAGTAGGTGCTTAATAAATACTTGTGAACTAACTGATTGATAGGCAGAAGGGAAACACTAGCAGGGCTAGTAGGGAATGAAGTAGGGAATGAGATGATTCCTGCTTCAGGAGGATTAATTTCATAGTAGTACATAGTATGGACAAACGTGGGAAGAACCATTCAGACGCCTATTTAATAGCCAAAGTGAAAAGTCACGAGGACCTAAACTTGGGTTGTAGAAGTTGGAATGGGAAAGAGAAGATGCAGTCAGGAATGAGTATAGTGAGGAGGTTGAATTACTGGGATTTGGCACCTAATTAGATATAAGGAAGGAGATAGTGAAATTAGATTCAAATGTGTATATTTCATTCCGGAGGTAGAAGTATGTATGAAGGGGAAGGAGAGGAGAGGATCCCTGGAGAAATTTGTTAATTTGGGGGGAAATGATGAATTTGGTTTTAATCAGTGAACATTTATTAAGCGTCTTCTACATGCCCAGAACTGTCCTGCGCATTGGGATACCAGGAAAAGCAGAAGATAGTCCCTGCTCTGAAGGAGCCCACAGTTTCACAGGGGAGACAACATGCAAATAACGATGGATGGATAAGCTACATGCAAAGTACATTAGAAATAATCCCCAGAAGAAAGGCATTAAGGGGGGACCAGGAAAGGCTTCTTGTAGATGGGAGATTTTATTTGAAGGGGACCAGGGAAGACAGGAGTCAGAGATGAGGAGGAGGATGCTTGTGTAAGGAATTGGGGTCAGATCTCACAACACACAGTGGAGAGTAAGGTCTCAGAAGACCCAGAAGGTGGGCAGATGATGAAGGACTTTGAATCCAAGACAGACTTTCCCTTCTTTATGGAGTGCTAGGAATGCCTGGGATGCTGGGAGCATTCTGTTTTGGTTACATGGGTGTTGAGAGGTGGGAAGGATCCACTGAAGTGTATTGATGGAGGGGGTGACATGGTCCCACCTGTGCCAGCTGAGCGGAGAATGTTGGGGGCTGGGAAAGATGAGACAGAAGACCCACCAGGGGCTGTCGCAGTAGCTATATCAGAGGAGAGAAGAGGGCACCTGCAGGAAATGTGACAAAGGTAGAACCAACAGATTGGACATGGGAGAAGCGAGAACATAAGGAGCAGAAAAGGGAGAGCTCGCCTCGCTCGTGAGCCTGCGTGACTGGGAGTGTGCAAGCTAGGAGGGCTTGGGGAGCCAGATGACGAGTTCCGCTTGGGGCAGCTTGGGTTGAAGATGCCGCTGCATTCCACTTTGAGACGTCTGCAAGCCAGGCGGAGGGTAGCAGAGCGGATAAGCAGATTGGAGAATCACCAGCACAGGGAAGCCGATGAGACCCCTAAGCGAAGCAGGAGAGAGGGAGGAGTGAAGGGGGCCCGGGACCGGCCCCTGAGAGACCCCCGTGGGTAGGAAGCAGCGTCTCTTCTAAAGACGGCTGTGCCGCCACTCGGCACCTCCTCGAGAAGGGAGGATTCTGGGCTTTCAGCTCTGGCCCTTTGGAAGGCAGTTCCTTACTGTTCCCACAGGGTCCTCGCTTGTTTTCACTTGGTTCGGACCAGGTCGCTTCCCAGGTTAGCCCAGAGGTCCTGTTTTCCTTTCTGAATTACTTAGTTCTGCGTGTGGTGCCAGGAAGGCCAAGGCAGCTGGGGTCATTGTCTGACCGGATGTGTCCAGTGGTGGACGCAAGCTTGGTACTAGGGGCTTGGCCTAGAAGTGGAAACTAGACTGCTGCCTGTCTTTCTTTTCTGCTCCCCAGTGTGTGCAGGGAAGCACGGCGGTAGACCCCAGGGCGTTGGTGGTCCCTCGTGTTTGGAAATGCGATTCAGGACGGGCGGCAGAGGTCGGAATCCCGCTGCCTGGCCTGGCTGATGCTTAATCTTTGTTTTTCAGCTCTACGGAGGTGGACGACATGATCCGGAAATCGACCAACCTGCTGCTGACCCGGACGCTGAGCAGCTCTCTGCAGAATGTCATCAAGAGAAAGAACGTCGGGCTGACGGAGGTGAGGCCGCACATCGGGGGCTGCTGGGGCATTCCAGGCCCGTCCCGGGAGGCCCCTCCTGCGAAGCTCACTGTGGGTGCACCAGGATTCCTCCCTCCTTTTGCCACCTTCGCCTTCCTGCCCCCAGGCCCCAGTCGTTTGTGCTCTGTCTCTCCTTCTGCGGAGCTGAGCTCCTTCTCTCTCTGTGTCTTTCCTGGACTTAGCCAGCTTTCCGGTCAGAAGTTGATACGGTTGGAAGGGATGGTGTGGATCATTTGCCATTAGTTATATGAGAGGGACTTTGCTTAGAGGATGCTCCCAACATCAGGTTCCCATTAACGTGAATGACAGTCCAAATAGAACATTTGATACGGATTCAGCTCTTGCCTGCGTGAAATCAGGAATGCCGAGGATCTTGGCAGTCACGGCACTTGGCTGGCGTGTGCAGGCCCGGCCGTGGCTTCTGGAGAAGTCTCCCAAACCCTCTGATCCTCTCCTGACAGGTGACACGCTTGATCAGCACATAATATAGGGGTCTTTGCAGGTAGGGAGACTTCCTGTCAGGTTTCTCAGTGAGAGCATGTTCTGTCTGCAGAGCCGTGCTGGGTACTCAGAGTTTCCTCCCACCCCCTGGAGAGCGGGCCAGATCACTTGGGGCCTTTTGGAGTTTGAGGAAACTGTTCCAAAGAGAAGAATTTCCATTTACTTGGAACCTTGGGAGTGCAGCAGTCGAGAGCTTTGTGAGCCCACCAGGCACGTGCGGGGCTGAGTTAAGAGCTGGTCACGCAGGTAGAAGGAAAAGTTCCCTGCGTGTGGCCTTCGTGTACTGCGGCATCATTTGTGCAGTGGCGTGCTCCGCTGCAACACGGACCATCCATGCGTGTGCATTAGCGGGATGAGAGGCTCAGTGTCATGGTCATCCTGGATGACGGGCAGTGCCCTCCGAGAATTAGTGCCAGGGCTCTTGGGGATTCAGAGAAGGCCGGAGATGAGTGCTTGGGTGCACCTGCGTGGTTCTTCTTTCTTCTTCCAGGAGATCAAAGAGGAATCAGTCATTGTGGGGTAGGATGTGGGCTGCCCTGTCAAAGCTGATTGTATGTTTAAGAGGTGGGAAGAGATCCTCAGGACCATCATCCAGTCTGACAGGCAAAGAGCCTGAGGCCCAGGGAGGGGATGATTCACTTCGGGCTGCTCCCCAGCCTCTGCAGCAAATTACCCTGGGGGCGGGCAAATTGTTTGCCATCCCCCCCATGAGTGAGGCTGGGATGAGAAAGGAGAGTTGGGGTGAATTAGCGTCTCTCTGGGAAAGAAGCATCGTTTTATCATGGAAAGTCGTTCGTTGTGTATCTGTGACTCTTCTCATCTGAGTGATGAAAGAAGATGGCTTAGCTTCCGGCCCTTGTAAGGTTGGTGTAAAGAAAGTGTTGACGAAATGTCAGTTGTGAGATTTGTGTTGCTGTTGTTGTCCATGTGCTGAGTGCCCCCAAAGGCCTACGCACCAGCTCAGAAGAACCCCCTGTTTCCTGCTTGAATTGTCTCGTCTCCTTCAGATGGGCGACCGTCTCATCATTTTGTTCAAGCCACGCCACGGAGACTCAAGCCCCGAGTGTTAATCCAGAGCCCCTGCCCTTGGAAATGCACTTGGAGCTTAGAGCTCTGAGGGGATTTCTGTGGCTGCTTTTCCTCACCAGCAGGATGTGGTCATGGGGAAGCCCACCCAACTGCCCAGCAAAGTTGTTCTCAAAGCACTTGGCCCTGAGAGTGGTTATTTAGCATCTGTACAGAGGATGCCAGGTTCTGCAAAGAAAGGTCGTACCCATAAACTCTGGGAGAGCCGGCTATGTGTGGGCAGTGTGGAGAGGGCTGGGGAGCATTCTGCAGTTCTTTCCCATGGCCACCCAGGCCATGAGGAGCATCACTTTTGAACACATCCGTCCTGCCCCATACCTACCTACCTATAAAAACGTCTGTGGCTGTGTCACCCTTACCCCCATCCCTACATCCCGCTTCCTGTCTCACTTACTCATGCATCCCTTCCCAGTTTATGGCCCAGTTTACTTTTGTGTGCATGATTTCTCCCTCATTTACAAGTTCAGCCTTAGCAGATGTGAATGTGCTATGAATGACTGCCTCAATGCACCATTTCTCCTACTGAGCCTCCCTATATCAGGTCATCAGTGATTATACTGATTGGATAGAGAAAAAACTGGAAAACATCAAACCAGCATGGGCTCATGTTAGGAAGACCCTGGGTATTCACTTACTTTTCCTTGAGAAAGCCGACGACCTTCCCCAGGTGCTGAGTCCTCTCGGGCCCTGGGGCACCCAGCCCTCCCCCCACCCTCCCACCACAGCTTGGCTTTCCTCTTCAGGATATTGCCTTCCTCCCTTCGAGGGCAGGGCCTGGCTTTCTTTTGGTCTGCATTGATATCTCTGGTGCTTTGCAGATGGCAGGTATGTGATAGGTGCTATCTATATGCTAGTTATTCATTATTATTAGTCAGGACTCAAAATGGCTCTTATGGTAAGGAGAAGAAGAACAACAATAGTATGAATGACATTCGCCTCATGCCGTAGGGTTGCACAGGCTGTCTCAGTAGATGCACACAACAACCCTGAGGAAGGTGCGTCCAAGACAAGTGAATCTGAGAGAGGGTAGGAGGTTAAGCCTTGTCAGGGCACCCCCACTGGTGAACGGCTGAGGCAGGCTCTGAACTCTGCCCCCAGGGCTCCGTGGCTGCCATGGTCTCACTGATGCTTAGTGCCAGGGATGGCTTCAGCCTTTTCCCAGCCCACCTTGCTGCTGTCTCCCTGAGGGCCTGATCTCCAGATTACACAACAGTTCTCAGAAGCAGTACCTGGTAACCCTCTGAACTTCTTCATCCACTTGTTCCTGGTAGCCACTGAGGTGCTGCTGACATTCACCGTTTGCAGGGTGCCTCTGGGTCCCTAAAATGTGTGACCTCCCTTGGGAGTCTGGAATCCCCTTCCCTGCAAGCTCAGTGAAGCTGGGGGTGGGGGAGGGGGCAGAGAAGGCTTAGTCTGGAGAAGCCTCAGCCTAGGCCGGGGGGCGGGGGCGAGGGGGTGCGTAGTAAGTCTGGCACAGGATTAAGGAAAGATCCTCGATGTCCTAGGGAAAGGGAGCTGCTGATTTGTCCCCTTGTAGCCTCGACTCAGAGCCCAGGCTCTGGGGATACCAAAGAGAGCCCCCGAAGGCCTTCTCCCTTACCCAAAGAGTCTGGCACAGGCAGACCTCTCCTTCTGTTGTCTTGGCCGGACAGACATGTCTCCAGACAACATAGAGGAGGAAGGGGCCACCCTTTTGTTCCTCTGAAGGAAGGAGAAAGGCATTGTGGGGTGGGAGGGCTGGAGTCAACACCTGGGTCTCACGTCCTGAGCTCATGTCTGCTTGTGTCCTTATCTGTGAAATTCAGGAGTCGGACTGGGTGGCCTCCCTGAGCCCCCCCTCCCAGTTCTAAATCCCATAGCTTGTCAATCTCTCCTGGAAGGCCTGGAATCCAGGGGCTCTGGTGGCTGAAGCTGGACACTGGGCAAGGGGACTTGTGGAGATTTCTCTGGTTCTCGGAGCCACCAGGGCTGTGTGGTGACCTATGGCCAGTCCGGCCACAAAACTGACCCGGGTGGGGCTGACCTCTGGTGCAGGAAGATGCCCTGCCTTTCAGGGTTCTGAACTCCAGGGCGATGCCTGCCCTGCAGCTGAGGCCTATGCCTGTGCCACTGTCTCTGCTCCAGGTGCATCACTCTTGCCCGCAGAGAGCCAGGTTTGGTCCAAGAGACAGCTAAGAGCAGCCTTCTTGTTTCCTCTTCTGCCACCAGCATGACCTGCAGGACAGTCTTTTTAAAGGTGGGGGGAGGGACAAAACCCATCACAGGTGAGGCTAAAATGATGATGAAATGGTATCTCCAAAGTTGCTGCTACACAGATAACTTGGTGCTTAGCCCCTCCCCCAGAGCATCAGCCTTTTCCTTTGCAAATGCCCTTGTGAGGTTTGTGGGAGCTGTCGCTCAGGAGCAGAGATTGCTTAGAGCTTAGTAACAGACAATGTTCCCCTGAAAATGACACCAGAGCTGCTGGCACCCTAGGCCGTTTCAATAGTCCATTCTGTGCTCTGCCATGACACGTTTCCAAAGTGACTGACAGTCAATTGGTGTAATTCATGGGGATCTTTTGTGTTGACAGTTTTTGAAAAAGTCGTGGGAAATTATAATGTACCCAGTGAAGCCGTCTTTTCTTTGAAGCTGCCAATATCGTGAAAAACAGGACAATCTTCTCTTTGACTGTCACTGGTTTGCAATTGCGAGAACATGACACGATCCCTCCTCCTTATTAGGATTTCAATTTATAGACACGGTGCCTTTCCTCCAGGTAGCTGTGCTCGTTCTAAAATAGAAACTCCTCAGCGTTCCACATTGATTCTCTTACCCTTCCTCCCTCGAGAATCACGGTGGTCTTGTCAGTAGCCACCTATGCACCCTCACCAGTCAAGGAAGGAGTCGAGCGAGACTTGGGTTTATTTCGTGACTTGTTTCTTCTCTTAGATGGGGAAGAATGCGGTAGGGGTGGGGGCGGCCTGATTCACTTTTGTGTATTTCTTTCCCAGGATGCTCTGACAGGTTGGCCATTTTCAGATAGAACAATGGGGGCAGGGCAGGGAGGGAATCTTCCTCCCAAACCTTGAGATCCCATAGTCACTTCTAAATCCAAACCCCTCTGTGGAGCTCAGAGGATTGGCCGTGTCAGTTTCATAGTTTGCCTGGCATTAACGAGCACTACCACATATGCCAGGGATGAAGCCGTTAGCCAAGCTTCATGGAAGGAGACTCTTGGCTTTCCCAAAGCCCATCCCCAAGTTCTCCACAGTTCTTCATCTTTTGGAATCACATAGGGGCTGGGCATCTTCTTACCCTTCAGTCTCTACAGATGATGAGAGGCTGATCAACAGCTCCCATCCACACTCCCTTTTTTGTGGCAGTCTACATATAGAAGACTCACAGGCAGGGGAAAGGGAAATATAATTTTCTGTGGACATTTGCCCAACTCCAGGGTTGAGAAAATAGATTTCCCGTATACGCCGGGCACTTGGGGGGTAGATACTGACAGTTTCTTCATCTGTAAAATGGAAACAGTAACAGCACTTACCTCCCAGGGATGTTGACAGATGAGAAAACTAAGGCAAACAAGGTTAAGTGACTCTCCCAGGGTCACACAGGCAGTAAGTGTCTGAGGCCAGATTTGAACTCAGGAAGAGGAATCTTCTTTGCTCCAGGCCAGCGCTCTGTCTTTTGTGCCACTCAGCTACCCGTCCTCATCATCGTTATTGTTGTTGTTATCGTTACTGCCCCAAAACATCATAGCATCTCTCCTTTGCAAGGCTCTTCAGTGGCCATCTTGTCTAGCCGATGCCCGAATAGAAAGTTCCTTTCCTTGAAGGTCTCTGGCCTTGGCAGGTCTGTTGCCTGCAGGACTTCAGATTTATTCTTGGTCATTTGTGTGAGCCCAGCTCTTTGGGGGAGGCCTCTCTGGAGCCTGTGGACTAGCTTATAATGCAATAAGACGGATGCAGAACGCATGGAAGGATTGTCAGCATGGTCCTTCTCTGGTGGAGGGCTCCAGCCATCTGTCCTTGGTCCTGGGTGTTGAATAAATCTTTATCAGGGTGTGGACAGAGGCGTAGATGACGGGCTCATCAGCTGTGCAGAAGCCCAGAGATGAGCAGAGCTGTCACACAGATTACCCCGACACTCCCAAGGACCCACCACTGAACCCCATTAAAATGGAATTGGTCAATAGTCAATGAAATAAAAATACAATAGAACATAGCTACTATCGTATTTTAAAACAAAGTCAAACTGTGGCCCCAGGGATCCTTATTTACAGATTAATGGCTTCCATTTCTGTTGGAGTTTGACTCCATTGGGCTAGAACACTGGACTCAGTTAGATGGAATTCAGTAGAGAGGAATGTGAAGTCTTATAGTAGTGTAAAATAAAAATAATTTTGACAAACATAAAGTGAGGGAGGCGTGGTTAGAAAGCAATGGTTCTAAAAACAGATCTGGGTAAGGTACTGGGCTGCAGGCTCAGTGTGAGTCATTTAGGTGATGGAAGTGGCCAGAAGAGTTCATACAAGGCCAGGGCACTCTAAAAGGAGCTAGGCTTCTGCTCCACTCTCTCTTCCCTTGTCAGACCTCATCTGGAGTGGGGTGTTCAAGTCTGGTCCCAAAGTTCATGAAGGACATTGAGCAGCTAGGATGGTGAAGAGTCTTAGGTCCTTGTCATGAGGATAAGTTGATGGAACCAGTGCTTGTTCCACTGGAGCAGAAAAGACTCCCATGGTGGTCTTCAAGCACCTGAGGTACTGACCCATGGAGGAGGGCACCGCAGAGGGCAGACCCAGAAGCAAGGGGCAAAGAGTCACTTCTGCCAGCGTAAGCTGTCTGGAGGTTGGGTGGGCTGCTATCTGAGAGGTGGTGAGCTCCCCTTTCATGGAAGTCTTCCATCAGAGATTGAATGACTCAGCCTTTACTTATTCAGGATGTTCTCCTTGAGATTGCTCTCACTGTGTAAGTAGGACCCCATGGCCACTGCAGTGGCTTCCATCTCTTGCTTCCATGTTCTGTCCATTGTGGAGGGAGTCCCTGGTCTTCAGCTGCTTCTGCCTATGCGGAGTTCATAGGGCATGTGACGGGCATCGCTCTTCCAATGGGCCTGGAGAGCTTTGCTCTATGAGCTGGGAAGCTATTGGGGTTGCCCAAGTGGGGCTTTCAGAGCTTTACAAAGGAGCTTGAGACAGGCTTGGAGGGGAATGCCCCAGCCGTGCTTCCCACCGCTGCGGCTGCCATATTCCCCACCTTCTTTCATAGACGCCATTTGTGAATGTAAAGCAAACTGGCCCTTTGCTCAGATAGGAGTTCTCATATGAAAGAAAATGAAACCCCACCACCAGAAACTCAAAACACAACCCTTAGCCCTTAGGAGAGAAGAGGCAAGCCAGGTCAGAATCCCACTCCTGGATACGGCTTATGGGAGAGAGAGCTTGTTTGGGCAGAGTTCTCGCCACCCTCATCTTAGAGACCATGAATCCAAGGCAGGTTTAGAGACCATGGATAGTCCATCCTTTTGCCTCTAGAGATGTTTGGACTGTCACTCCATATGGAAGCAGCAGCCTGTTTTCATCTTCGCTCTTACTGGTGGAGTGCCCGTGGGGGCTGCCTCTCCACTTTATCCTTGTACTTTCTGCTTGGATGCTCTCACAGGTGGGTGGATCCATCTCCCTAAAATTAGAGTTCAGAAGCCTCTGTTGGTGAGCTAACAAAGGTAATCGTGCCTCTTATTTCTATACGTTTGGGGAATTTTGGACGCGATTTTTTTTATAGGAACCCATGTGGGGTGCTAGAGGCGGTTAGCATATTTGCTCTCTATGCATAGTGTCTTCTTTTAGTCAGCCACTAGGCACACTTCTCTCAAAGCAAAGGCAGGTACTAAGGCAGCATAGTAAGGACAATAGCTACAACACATTTGTTCCTTTGAAACCTGGCTACTTTCTGCAAGAGTGGGAACAGACATTTCTAGCTATTGGTAGTGAGACAGATACAGAAGAAGCCATATGCCCAAGGCAGCTCATGCCTCGGTACCACAGGGTCCCGTCATCCTTCGGACTACAGTAGCTATTCCCTGTGGACACAGCATCTCCTCCGGGTGGATGATGGCTGGGCACCCTGTGTCTGCCTCTCTCTGCAGACTGACTTTGTGTCTCTGTGGTGTTTCTGCCTGGGCGAGAAGCTCTCCTTACAAGACATCCTAGCATTGGGGGAGTCAGAAGGAGAAAAGGCCATCTTCTCCCCAGCACATGCTTTCTAGAGCTCATGGGCTTAGCTTCTTAACAGGCTGCCTGGGGCGCAGCCAGCTGCTCTTCACACTTGATAAAGGTGTCATAGGGCGTTAACTAGCATATTGACATTTCATCTCATCTCATCTGCCCCTTCCTGTCAATGATCATATCAGAAGGACAATGAGCCTCGGGCAGTGGGGTGCGGCTGGGGGTGGTGGAGTCATTGACCCTAGGAAAGAGTATGCCTGTGTGTGAGGGCACTTACTGTCTTTTAGCAGCCACTGATCCATTCTCCTTTCATGGCATTCCGTCTGACTTACTCTGTACCACCCAGAGTGTGCAGCTTATCAGCTCCCTTGTGTGTCCTCTGTGTTCACCCCCCCACTCCCCTCTGGGGGTTGGGAGTCACCCATTTAACATACATCATTGAACCCAGATACCTTTCTTTGTTCTGTAGCTTGTGCAGATCATCATCAACACGACCCACTTGGAGAAATCCTGCAAGTACCTGGAGGAGTTCATTACCAACATCACCAATGTGCTACCTGAGACAGTCCACACCACCAAGCTGTATGGCACCACCACATTCAAGGTGAGAAGACCCCACAAACGCACTGGCTCCTGTTGGGCGTGGCCTTAGGACCACTCTGGTTGCCCTAGAGTGGATTGCACCTTGGGATGCTACCTTGTTCTTTGGGGACTTTTATTCTTCCTCTTCCTAGAAGAAGTGTTCAGTCTGAGGCAGGAACGAAGACCCTGATTCTGTTGCTCACATCACATTGTAGCAGTTCATCGAGGTGTTCCTCGGTTTGTCTGAAAGCATCCCTTGTAGCACTTCTTTTTTGTTTGTTTGATTTGGTTTTGTTTTTGGTGGGGCAGTGAGGGTTAAGTGACTTGCCCGGGGTCACACAGCTAGTAAGTGTCAAGTGTCTGAGGCCAGATTTGAACTCAGGTCCTTCTGAATCCAGGGCTTGTGCTTTATCCACTGTGCCACCTAGCTTCCCTTCCTGTAGCACTTCTTACAGCATAGTATATTCCATCACGTTCATTTACCATAACTTGTTCAGCCATTCCCCAGTGGATGGGCATCCCTTCAATTGCCAGTTCTTTACCACCACAAAAAGAGCTGCTACAAATATTTTTGTACATGAAGATTTTTTTCCCTTTTTTTTTTTTTTTTTTTGATCTCTTTGGGATACAGACCTAGTCGTGGTGTTGCTGGGTCAAGAGGTATACATAGTTTCATAGCCCTTTGGCCATAGTTTTCCAGAATGCTTGGATCGGTTCACAACTCCATGTTTTTTGGACTTTTTCAATGTATTCATCAGTTGTGTTGACTTTTTGTCCTCTTCTCTTTCTTGCTTATCTTTAAAAAATACTATTTGTTATATGGGATAGTGCTCTAGAAGAGGGAAAAGGAGGGATGCTGGGGAAAAATATGTGTAAAGAACAGATGACGTCAATAAAAACTTATTTTAAAACAAGATTAAAGGATGGTTTGTGATGGGAAGACTAAATTGAGGTTAAAAGAGAAGAAAAACAGCTAATAAACTTGTGAGATATTCCTAAGATTCCCGGTCTGCAATAAAGGACTTCCTTTGATGAAAAGATCTTTCAGGAGCAATGTGGTAGGGTTTCAGAAGAACTATACTTGGAATTAGAGAGTCTGGCTCCTTTCCTCGAAAGAAGCTTTTTAGTTCTGAGCCTTGGTTTCTGACTGTTGAAGGAAGGCCTTCTCGGACATCGCAAAGGGCCCTTTTGCCTCAGTAAAGTTATTTCGGAATGATCTAGATGGTTTACCTTGAATTCTTTTTTATGGGTAAGATGAGATTTCTGCAAAGCTTAGTCTTGTCCTGAGTGTTAGTAGAGGCGTGATTTGGTGCCTCTCAAGTCAGGGAGCATTTATTAAGTGCCTACTGTGTGCCAACCCCTGGATGAAGTGCTAAGAATACAAAGAAAGGCAGAAAACAGACAGCCGCTTCCATCACTTGGTGCACAGTCTGAGGGAGACCAGGTGTGAACAGCTTTGCACAGGCAGGCTAGAAACAGGATAAACTGGAGACAATCTTGGAGGGGAACCTTCAGGGTCATCAGGAAAGGCTGCCTGTGGATGCTGGGATGAAGCCTGGAAGGCCAGGAGACAGCAGTAAGGAGGAAAAGAATTCTAGGCCTGGGGACAACCAAGGAGAATACGCTGAGCCTAGAGATGGAGCGAGGTCGGGTCGGTGGACATCCAAGCATGTGCTGACCAGTGGAGTGGGCAGGGACAGGCCATGAAGGGCTTGGATGCAAAGCAGAGTATCTTCTCCTGATTGTCCGCTGGGATGTGCTGGGTGAGAAGTGACATGGTCACACGTGTCAGTTCAATAGCAGAGTCCAGGATGAACGGGAGTGGGAGCAGGGTGGAGGCAGGGAGAGTTCAGCAGCAGGTTACTGTCAATCTAGTGGTGAAGGGTGGGGAAGGATGGCAGAGGAGAGCAAGGGGTGTCTTTGAGTGATGTTTCAGAGGGAAACTCAGTAAGAATCGGGCCCAGTTTGGACATGGGGGATAAAAAATTGAATTGAGAGCTGAGGATGACACCTGGATGGTGAGTCGGGGTGTCTGAGGAGATGATGCTGCCTCTGATCATAATAGGGAATTTATAAGGGTGGGGGGCGGGGCAAAGATCAGTTCAGAGTTCACTTTTGGACATGTTGAGTCCAAGATGTCTGTGAGACCTGCAGTTCAAGTTGTCCAAGAGGTGGTTGAAGATATGATACCAAAGGTCAGCAAAGAGGTTAGGGCTGGACAAATCAGTCAGAGAATCATTAACTTAATGATTAGAATTGAATCTCTGGGAGCACATAAGCCCACCAAGCAAAATAGCACAGAAGGGGAAAAGGTCCAGAGACACAACTTTCGGGGACACCTGTGCTTAAGGGTTGTGAGCTGGATGAAGATTCAGCAAAGAAGAGGGAGAAGAAAGTTTCAGACACATAGGAAGAGAATCAGGAGAAACCCAACGCTGAGAACCCGGAGTGGGCTCTGTAGCCTTGTTCCCCATTCCTCCCATTCCCAGATCCTCTGTGCCGCTCTTCTCTTTGTTTCTCACATGTGACACTCCTTGCCCTGTCCTGGCCCACACCTGGCAGGCACTCCCTTCTCAATGCCAGACGCCAGACTCCAGATGCCCAGCTACTATTGCCCTCCCTCCAATTGCCTCCTACCTACCTCACTTGAATTTATCTGGTATTTACATAACACAAGTGTGTGTGTGTGTGTGTGTGTGTGTGTGTGTGTGTGTATGTATGTGTATATATGTATGTATGTATGCATACACACTTACACTATGTACATTTGTATGCAATGTCTCCCCTGGTAAAATATAAGGGTCTTGAGGGCAGGGGTTGCTTGGATTTTTCTGGGCATCCCTAGTACCTCCAAATCCAGGCACCCCACTGGTGTTTAACAAAAGCTTTTTGATTTATGGCATCGGCTCTGCCTCCTCTTCTACCCCCAACCTGAGTTTCCCCTTCTTTGGAGCCCTGCGGCATACCTGACTAGACAGCCCCCATAAATGAGGGTGGCGTATGGCTTGTGTCGTTGGTCTGGTATTAAAAGCACAAAAGAAGGACTATTAAGAATGGGCAGGGAGCCACGGGAGGGGCACTGGCGGTTAACTACTTAGCAGAGGGGAAGTTCTGGAGACCACTACAGGTGGTGCTGACAGCGCTTATTGGAGAGGCCGAGCGCTCTCCAACACATACGAAGTGTCTTTTTACCAGCGTTCTTTCAGGGTAGCTCATTCGGCGCTCAGTATCAACACAGCAATTACAATGGCTGCATGTTGTGTGTTTTGCTAAGCTACTGTTTCCCGAACATATTCCTTTGCAGATGGAAACCTTTTGTTGGATGATGAGGGGGCGGGGGGATCCAAGGGGCTTCCTGGTGGTGGTCTTGTCAGAATGCTTTTTATTTCTCCCGTGTGGACGCGAACCCAGCTAGAGTCCTTAGCTCTTCTTGCTCTTCTTGCCGCTTTAAAAATGAGAAATGGGGTGGTTTATGGTACGGAATCATGTAAAAGTATTAGTGTGAGACTGGTAAGGAAGAAGGAACAGATTCCCCCCAGCTATGCTGGGACAAAAATGAAAAGTGAATGGCGCCGCTGGCCTGCCCATTAGACCTCATTGTCATATCTGTGGGACCAAAGGGCGAGGGCCACCAGCACTGATTCCTGCCTTACCTGGCTGGGCCTGGCACAACTTCTCAGACTCTCTCTTTTCACAGGATGCCCGGCATGCCGCAGAAGAAGAGATCTACACCAACCTGAACCAGAAGATTGACCAGTTCTTGCAGCTGGCTGACTATGACTGGATGGCTGGGGATTCAGGGAGCAGAGCCAGTGACTATCTGATGGATCTCATCGCCTTTCTCCGAAGCACCTTCGCAGTCTTCACCCACCTCCCTGTGAGTCACTGTTTCCCCAGTTCCATGCACCCTTTGATGAAAGTGAATCGTTGATACGTGTCACTTTCATGTCACCTCTTCCTCCTCTCCTTCCTTACCCTCTAAAAAAGTGGGTGAGGGAAACCATCCTTATTCTCTTTGAAAGAGTATCTTGGGGTGGTGGTGCCGCTAGGTGGCCCAGTGGATAAAGCACCAGCCCTGGATTCAGGAGGACCTGAGTTCAAATCTGACCTCAGACACTTGACACTTACTAGCTGTGTGACCCTACCCCCCAAAAAAGTATTTTGAAATTTGTCTTGAAATGCTGCCCAGGGGTGGCCAGTTGAGTAGGCCTGGACATGAGCTCTGACCCTCCATGTAGTCACCACTACCCCATCACTACCCCTTCCCATGCAGAGGAGGAGGAACATGACTCTTATCAACCATCAGCCTTTCCCCATGAGCTCTCCCTGACGTAGCAGCGATCGGCATAAATCACTGGCAGATCTTTTTTTTGAGATTCTCCGGGGTAGCAGAAGGCCCTTGACTGGCAGCCAGAAGCCTCCAGTCTTCTCGCCTCCAAGTGTCCATCTAGCTGGAGAATTAGAGGCTCAGCTCACGAGAGAGGAGGCTACAGTGGTGCTCTTGAGGAGCTAGATGGGGCTGACCATTCAGTCAGTGATCCTAAGGTAGCCCCAGGGCTGCGGAAAGGCCTCACTCCCCAGATCCTGGGAGCAAAACTGGGGGTGCCCAAGGTGTGGTATCCCCTTCACCTTCTGTTTGCTCTGATGTCACAGTCTTGCATGGGGTGTGCGTTGCCTTCCTGCCAAGCCTTAACTAGCGGACTCTGCCCTACCCCCATTGCCAGGCAGGTAGGTGGGACAGTGGATAGAGCGATGGGCCTGGAGTCAAGAAGACCCTAGTTCAGATCTGGCTGTAGACACTTACTAGCTGTGTAACTCAGGGCAAGTCACTTGACCCTGTTTCCCTCAGTTTTCTCCTCTGTAAAATGAGAAGGAAACGGCCAACCACTCCAGTATCTCTGCCAAGAAAGCCTCAGATGGAGTCAGGAAGAGTTGGACACAACTGAAGATGACTCAGAAACAAGGATAACCCCATCACATCTTCATCTATTTCTTTGTTGCTGACTCCTTTGCTTTCTACTTTCCAGTTTAGGGATGTTTCACTAGTGCAAAGGGGTCAGACTCAAATGGAAATAGGGGCCACTAGTTCCTAAATAAGGGTCCCTGCAGGCCAGATATTAATTTGAGTGTGTAATGTTATCTATGTTGAATCGAATCATATCTTTCTTTATTTTGTTAAATGTTTCCCAATTACATTTTAATCAGGTTTGAACCTCACTTAGGCTATTCGGTGGGGTGCCTCTGGCTCACAAACCTGTACTAGAGTGTCTGAGGGCAGAACCAAGTCCTTATTCTTTCTTTAAACTCATAAAAAAGATTAGTTCCTAGCTTTGAATCCAGAATCTTCCACTGCGTGGCTGTGGGTAAGTCACTTTCCTTCTTTGGCTGTGAAAAAGGTGGGGCTGCGCTTGCAGACCTCTAAGGTCCCTCTGTCTTCTAAGGTGCACTTTGCTCATTCCTTTAGTCTGAAAGCTCCTATGGGCTTTGAGATGGCCCGTATTAGTGTTCTGGACCTTAAAACAGTAGGCACTGTGCCAAAAGTCCTCCAGCATCCAGTGTAGATGCTCCCCATGGGGCAGGCAGCCTTGCTGCTTCACTGTCACTGCTGCTTAGCTTCTGTGAGTGGTGAGGTCTCACGGCTTACTCTACTTTGCAAGGGGTTTGAGTAGGGACTTTGAGTGGGTCTTTTTTCTTTTTTTTTTCTTTTTTTTTGCGGGGCAGTGGGGGTTAAGCGACTTGCCCAGGGTCACACAGCTAGTAAGTGTCAAGTGTCTGAAGCTGGATCTGAACTCAGGTACTCCTGAATCCTGGGCCGGTGCTTTATCCACTGAGCCACCTAGCTGCCCCTGAGGAGGGGGTCTTTTTGATGATGAAAGAAAAGATCCCATCTTTTTACCCCCATCTTGCTTCATTTGCTAAACTGGTTTATCCAGGACCAGTGATAAGACTGGCTCATTATTCAAACCCTATTCCTCACCCCCTCAGTGCCCTTTCCCTTACTCTCACCCCATCACCTCTACTCTGCTCTTTGGAATGCCTGCTCCATAGGTAATAATAAACTTGCTTTCATCTTAAATCTTGTCCTTTCCCACTCCTTCCATCTTCTGGCTCTCTCCTGATGACATAAGCTCCCTGGCCTCCTTTGTTCATTCCCCCTCACTCACTCGTCAAGGTGAGGGAGCTGGAATACTCCTTGCTCCCTATTGCCTCTTCCAGTTGCTTCCTCTGCCATCATTATTCTATAATCTTTCCGGTTTTGAGGTTCTCTCAGTCCGTATTATCTACCGCACAATAAAGGGTCAAAGGATTTCTTCAAACAATTCTATTGATGACCATATGAAGGCTGGACCTAATTACTAATAATAATATAAATTCAAATGAAAACAACTAAACTTTCATTTCATACTCCACCAATTGTCTGTAGGGATTGCAGAAAAACAGGGACCCACAGAGAGGGTTCCCATTCTTGAAGGTCTTCCTTTGAAGACTGGTTGGAATGTAACAAAGTGGTCCTATGGGATCTCTTCCAACTTGGAGACTGTGATTCCAGGAAAGAAAATGAAAAGGAATCTTTAAACATGGTGCACCTGTCCTTCAACATGAGCAATTGTCAAAATTGTCAGAATTCTTTTGGAAAAGGAGATTTGAGTGGTAGAAAATGGGTGTCTGGAGGCAGCTGGGGTGTATCCAAAAAAGAGTCAGATTTTATTTTCATCCAAGGAGATATCTGGGTTCTCAGTCTCCTCAGAAAAACCCTGCCCATGCCGTGATCAGAGAGCCCAGAGAATGTGCTCGTCACGTTCTCCGTTACATTTTGTGAGGCTACCACCAGTTATAGATTTATCAGGGTGAAATGTGCAGATCTAAGGAGAGAGCTGATTGGCTTCCAAAGCCATTTTTCCCTTGAATTTTTGTTGATCAGGTCACTCCTTGTCCTTAGTTACCCAGAAAATGGTGGGTAGTTGATGAGAGGTAGTAAGAATATTCACAGCAAGGTTTAAAAAAAGTTTAAAAATGTTTATCCTATACCCCTTGAGTTGCTAGCACAGAGAGTATAATTGTCTGTGAATTTTTTTCAGGCTCCCATTGTGTAATTTACAATTGCATGCACAATTACCCATTTTGCATGCTCAACTTCAGGGCCTGTTTTTGAAAATGTATCCCTGTATGTCCTGATAATTATCTTTAAAAAAATATTTAAAAGAGAGGAAATGCTATCTCAAGTATGAAACCAGAAGTCAGGAGGCCTGAGTCTGTTTTCCAGCTCTCTTGTTCACTTGGGTGACCTGGGGCAAGTCTCCTACCTAACCTTGCCTCTGCTTCAATTCTTAGCATGGGTGACTGGGGCAGGTCACTTAACCCTACCTCTTCGCCTGAGTTTCTTCACCTGAAAAACCACATGGTAGCTGACCATGACCACCCATGTGTGGCCATTGTTTTAAATCTATCTTCAAATGATAGCAGTTATTTACACACAAATTATCTGAGCTTAATACTAACAACTCAAAGTTCTTAGTTTACACTGGAATCTATTGTACTTCATCTCAAGCATGATAGATTTTGCTCCAGTCCCTTATTTTAACTCTTTAACTGAGGTGTCTTTCTACCTCAAGTGCATTTTTTTTTTTTTTTTGGTGAGGCAATTGGGGTTAAGTGACTTGTTCAGGGTCAGACAGCTAGTAAGTGTCAAGTATCTGAGGTCGGATTTGAACTCAGGTCCTCCTGAATCCAGGACTGGTGCTCTATCTACTGTACCACCTAGCTGCCCCTCAAGTGCATTTCTTATAAGCAACGTAGTGTGGAATACTGGTTTTTAATCTACTCTGCTTTCATTTCATGGGTGAGTTAATCCCATTCATATCCACAGTTATGATTACTAACTTTGTATTTCCCTTCATCCTGTTTTCTTTGGTTTATTTTTCTTTTTCTCATTTTTTACCCTATTCCTTCTCAAAAATCTGTTTTCCTTCTGACCACCATCTTCCTCCCTTTTATCATACTCGTCTTTTTTTTAGTCCCTTTTCCTCCTACTTCTCTGTTGGGTGAGAGAGATTTCTATATCCAACCATGTATGTGTTTGTATGCATATTTACATGTGTACATGTATATGTATATGTGTAGGTGTGTATGTGTATATATGTATATGTATATTCTTTCCTTTTAAAACCAGCTCAGACTAGAATGAGGTTCAAGTGTCCTCTCTACCCCATTTTCCCCTCTATCGAAAAACTTCCCCACTGCATACCTCTTTAATGTGAGATAATTTTCCCCATTCTTCTTTTCCCTCCTTCCTTATCCAAGTGTACTCCTCTTTCTTACTGCTTCATTTTTTGTAAGATCACCCCAACATAATTGACTCAAACCTGTGCCCTCTGACTGTGTAGACTGCCTCTAACTTCCCTAGAAATGATAAAGTTCTTGGGAGTTACATGTATCCTCTTCCCGTGTAGGAATGTAATCATTTACCTTATTAAGTCTCTTATGATTTCTCTTTCACATTTGCCTTGTGCTTTCCTTGAGACTTGTGTATGAATGTGAAATTTTCTATTCATCTCTGGTCTTTTCATTGACAGTGCTTGAAAATCTTCTATTTCAGTCAATGTCCATTTTTTTCTTCTGAAGGATTATCCTCTTTTTTGCTAAATAGATTATTCTTGGTTGTAATCCTAGATCCTTTGCCTTCCAGACTATCATATTCCAAATCCCCTACTCCCTTAACATGGTAGCTGCTAAGTCTTATGTGATTCTCACTGTGGCTCTCTGGTATTTGAATGGTTTCTTTCTGGCTGCTTGAAGTCTTTTTTCCTTGACTTGGGAGTTTTGGAATTTGTCTATAATATTTGTGGGAATTTGCATCTGGGGATCTCTTTCAGGAGGTGATTAGTAAATTCTTTCATTTCCTGTTGCCCTCTGGTTCTAGGATATTGGGGTAGTTTCCCTTTATGATTTCTTGAAATATGATGTCTGATGTCTTTGCTCATGGCTCTCTGATAGTCCAGTTATTCTTAAATTCCTTGTCATTGATTGATTTTATAGGGCATTCTTTTGATTTTGTTTTATTGTTTCTTGATGTCTCATCAAATCATTAGCTTCTACTCACCCAATTCTAATTTTAAAGGAATTATTTTTTTCAATGAATTTTTGTGCTTCTCTTTCCATTTGGCCAATTCAGCTTTTTAAGGTGTTATTTTCTTGTTTGCCTTTTACCAAGCCAGCATGAGCATTTGTGAGCTTAGAACCAGGAAGGACAGTTTGCCTGGCCTTTCTGCTGACCTCATTCCCTCTGTTTCCCCACATGAAAATATGGCATTTTAGGCAGGTTAAAAAGCAGTGAATATCAGCTAGTTAAGTGTTAAGTGTCTGAGGCCGGATTTGAACTCAGGTCCTCCTGACTCCAGGGCAGGTGCTCTATCAATGCCCCACAATGGCTCATTTTGGAAGCAGCCACATTAGACCTTTGGGACCTTAACTCTTGTATATAAGATGTTATTTGATTGTTATCACTACCACTAGAATGTGAGCCCCTTGAGGGTAGGGACAATGTTTTGCTCCATTTTTTTTGTTTTGTTTTGTTTTGTTTTTTGTATCCCTGGCACACAATAAATATTTACTGACTGAAAAAAACACACAAAACAACAACAAAAAAAGCAGTGAATATGAGGCAGTGAGGTGGTGCAATGGATAAAGCACCAGCTCTTCAGGAGGACCTGAGTTCAAATCCAGCTTCAGACACTTGATACTTACTAGCTGCATGAACCTGGGCAAGTCACTTAACCCCCATTGCCCTGCAAAAAAAGAAAGAAAGCAAGCAAGCAAGCAAGCAAGCAAGCAAGCAAGCAGCAGTGAATATTACCAACAGAAAGCATCAGTATGGTATATGGAGGTGCTCTGGACTGGGAGTCAGGAGCCTGATTTAGAGGCCTGTCTCTATCCGCAGCTAACCATGGGAACACAGGCATGTAACGTGGCAACTGTGTCACATTTTTACTGAGTTCCTACTATGTGCCACACAGTGTGTTTTGCCCTGAGGAATCCAAAGATGAAAAAATATCACAGCCTCTCTTCTCAGTGAGGTTTCTTTCTCCTGAGGGCACGCAGCATAGGCACAGTGAAATGTGACTAGAAGACAGAGGAAAGGTGACAAAGGAAAGGCGTGTATTCAGTTCCAGTGTCTGCAGGAGTCTATGGGAATGGGACCGTCTGGGCCCTCTCCCCGATGGTGTCTTGACTTGGAAGACTTTCTCAAGTGGGAGCCGCTGGCGGCACGAGTCTTGACAGATGTTTTGATGGATGTGCCAAAGTGAGGAAATCATTTTAAATCCCTTTGGCCTTTTTCATGTCCAGGTGTATGCAGTGTGTGCACTAGATAACTCTCAACAGATAGAAGTGCCCAGGGCTGAGGGAAATGGGAATTGTTGGTACAGTGTGAAAAGAGAAGCGCCCTCCTGATGCAGGAAGGAGCCAGTGAGCAGATGCACTTGTCCCCAGCCTAGCCTCCAGTCTCTCACCTGAACCTCCAGAGGCTGGTGGAGTTCTCTTAGCAGGTTTCCATGTTCACGATGATCCTGTCAGGTCGGCCATTCCCTCCAGCTCGCCTTTGTCAAGGAGGAACCTTTAGGAGCCATCAGAGCACCTGCTGGGTGAAGCTCAGACACTCCAGCTCACATCCCAGTCTCCATCTCCTTGTCTAGATTACTCCTCGTGATCATGGGATGTTCTGGCAGGCCAGCCCAGACCTGTCTCCCCACTTCCCCTGCCCCTTCTAATTCCTTTCTACTTCCTAGGTCACTGACTTCAGCTCTGCCAACTGTCTACCTGAAAAGTGAATATCTGGGGGTATTAGGGTGTTACATATGTTTACTGCTCCTGTGCTGTTCACAAGATGGATGTTTCTTGAGTTTGCTACATTGAAACCAACAAATTATCTCCTTATTAGTGTGGGGCTTGGGCTTTGGGCTTAGGTAATAATCGTGAATCCCTTTGGGGAATTTGTGCTTCTTTTTGGTTTGTCTGTGTTTGGGATGATTATTTAGTATTTCTACTTTTTTTTGACCTGATATAATAGCTATGAAGAATCTGTAAGCAGCTGTTCAGTCTGCTGTGACCCAGTTAGTGACTTCTTTGTCTACTTAAATGATATGGCCCAGGTAGCTCAGCTGTTCCCTTAGTTATTCATTAAGACCTTGAGCTTATTAAAGTTGGAACAGTGAAGGTATTGTCTTCCCAGCCTAATATTTGTAGTGAGGCCTGGAGTGGAAGGGGGATTGAAACCTGAAGGTGAGAGCACTTAGTGGTTTCTCATCAGCCTGGAAACTCCCTCATTCTGAGCACCATCAGACTCTTCCCTTATGACCCAGCTCCAGTCCAGCCTCCTCTGTGACCTTGCCCTGGTAACTGCAGCTCTTTGTGATCACGCCCCTTCCTTGAATTCCTCCAGCTTTTGCTTTCTCTGTGGTTGATGTGGGGGTTTGGGCATATCACTGCCTCAGCACCTCCATGGGCCCCAATTTAGCAATCAAACAGTCCATCGACAAGTGTTTATATGGTGCCTCCTGTGGACCAGGCAAAGGGCCATGCTTGTGGTTATACATAGTCCCTCCTTGGAAGGATCCCAACTTCTAATGGGGAGAAGAAGCCTTTCCCAGCAGCCTTAGTGACTTCCCTCTGAGATTGTCTCTCATTTGCCAGATCTATAGCTTGTATGTAAAGAGTTGTTTGCATGTGACTGTGGGGTTCTGGAGGGCAGGCCCATGTTTCTACCTTTCTTTGTCTCAATCCTGTGCCTGGCACATAGTAGGCCCTCAATAAATGCTTGTTCCCTGCTTTTCCTTGGCTCTTCTTGTTCATTTCTGATCTAGCTCATTGTCCAGCCCCTTTTTCGGTTAAAAATAGATGTCACTGTCACCCCGCTCTATGGATCATCCATCCTTTGTTTGGACAATAGATGTCTTTCATCTGCTTGCTCTTTTCTTTTCTCCCTGGAGAAACCAGCGGTTTGATTTACGAGCCTCCGCAGTGTCCCGTGGTCTGGGGCTTGTACCATGAAGAAGACATCGTGACACACAAGTAGGAGCCCCTGGAGGAATCTCTCTCTTGGGGTTGTTGACTGGGTGTCCTCTAGGCTAGTGCCCGACTCCATTGAGGAGCACGCGGGCTTCGTTTGGTATTTTTAAACACTCGATATGTGCCAAGCCCCGCGGTGAGTGCTGGGAGCACAAGGAAAGGCACGAGACAGGTTCTGTCCTCAAGGAGCTCTCCCACTAATGGGAGCACCCACAAGACATAGGCGGGTTATTGGGGAAGTAACCAACAGAGAAAGTGCTAGAATTAGAAGAAATAGGGAAAGACTTTCTGTAGAAGGTGGGATTTTAATTGAGACTTGAAGGAAACCAGGCCAGTCAAGGGGGCAGGCATGGAGGGGGAGCCTGTGGAAAGGCCTGGAATTGTAAAGTGGTTTAGTTGGGAGGCCTGTGTCACTAGGTAGAAGAATGCATGTCAGGGAGTAAGGACTAAGGTGGCAGTGTAGACAGGGGCCACATCATGAAGGGCTTTGAAAGCTGGACAAAGAACTTTATTTTTGTTCCTGGAACTGGTGGGAGCCACGGAGTTTATTGATGGGAGATGATGCGATCATCAGACCTTTGCCTTAGAAAGCTCTCATTGGCTGAATGGAGGATGCATTAGAGTGGAGAGAGAGCTGAGGCAGGCAGACCTCCCCCCAAGCAGGCTGTGGCAGTAATAGAGGGAGGAGGTGATGAGGGTCTGTACCACCGTGTTGGCAGCGTTAGAGGAGAGAAGCGTACATAGTCCAGAGAGGCAGCAAAGCTGAAATCAATGGGTGTCGGCAACAGCTTGGATGTGAGGGGTGAGAGTGAGGAATCCAGGATGACTCCCAGGTTGTGAGCCTGAGGGACTGGGAGGATGGTGTCACGCACCCCAGTAATATAGGACAATAGCAATAGAGGAAGAGGTGGGGAGTGATGAGGGGGAACAATAATGAGTTCCATTTTGGACGTGTTGAGTTTAGGGTGTCTACAATCCAGGATGTCTAATACAGAGTTGGAGAGTCAAGACTGCAAAGTCAGCAGAGAGGCTCAGGCTGGATTAGTAGTTTTGAGAACCATCAGTCTCGGGATGATCATTGAATTTGTGAAAGCTGAGGAGATCACTAAATGAAGAGGGGAAAAAGAAGCAGGCCTAGGGTAGGGCACTGTGGAACATCTGCAGTTAGTGGGCAAGACTTGGATGAAGATCATCCAGCAAAGTAGATGAAGAAGGGCCAGTCCCTTAGGTAGGAGAGCCAGGAGAGAGTGGAGCCCTGAAAATCTGAAGAGCAGAAATTAGTACAGAGAAGAGGGTCATCAACAGGGTCAGAAAATGCAGAGGAGTCCACAAGGATGCCAATTGGGAAAAGTCGATCAGGTTTCCAGTTACAAGATCATTTGATCCCTTTGGAGAGAGTTGTTTCTGCTGAATGATGAGGTCAGAATCAAGAATTTAAGGATTTCAGAAGACAGTAAGAAGAAAGGAAGTAGAGGCACTTCTTGAAGCCTTCTCAAGGAGTTTAGCCTCCAAAGACAGAAGAGATGAGACAGTAGTTAGCAGGGATGGAGGGATCAAGGGAGGGTTTTGTGAGGATGGAGTCATGGGCATGTTTGTCGGCAGGAGAAAACCATCCAGAGGGAGAGATTGAAGTGAGTAGGAAGGGGACCAGTTGCACCTTGGCAGCAGGTAGAGCCACCTCTTCATGTGAGATGAGATAGAGAGTGGCAGACAGTGAGACAGTGAGAGGAGAGGAGAAAGAGGAAGGAAGGGGGAGTTCACAGTGATTGGCTAGAATTATTTTAGTAAAATATGAGACAAAGATCTCAGCTAAGAGTGTGTGGGGAGGAAGAGCCAAGGGAGATTTCTGGACAGATGAAAAGGTTTGGAAGAGCCATTGTAGAGTGGGATAGCTTGTTAGAGAGGTAGTAGGACTGCCTAGTAGCGGTGAGAACCTAACTGAGAGTGTGTGACATAAATTTCAGGTGGACCCTGTCCCAACTGGCAGGAAGGGGTAAGGGTGGAATGAGGTAGGTAGGGTGTGTGTGTGTGTGTGTGTGTGTGTGTGTGTGTGTGTGTGTGTGTGTGTGTGTGTGTGTGTGAATGAGGTAAAGGTGTGGGTGTGTGATTTTCTCCACCATCCTTAAGCAACAAGTGTGTGGACACAGAGGTGGCTAATGGAGAGAGAATGATCACTATCTGCCTGGGAGTGCCATTAATGTCTTTTAAGGAATCTCCTAGTACTTTGGGCATAGGCATGGTAGATACCCTGTTGGAAAACAGTGGGTGTTTCTCTTTCTAAATCACAGGCAGTCAGTAAGCACAGTAGGCCCTTTCAGTCAATTGTAGGACTGTGTATCCTGCTGTAGACTATCATTTACGAAGGGCTCCCCTCTCGAGCTTTCATTGAAGATGCCCCTAATATCTGCATAGATTATTCTTTTAAAATGTTTCCAGGCACAAGAAAGTGGGAAATGTCATAGTCATTGTTGATATTCTCATGGTTACCTCTTTTGGGGAAATGCCCACATAAGAAGTTGTTTCCCTGCCCCAAGCCTTTTCTCCCCACCCTTTCGTAGCCTCCAGGAGAGGCCTTCTCTGTGTATTGGTCTAGTCCATTTATTCACATAATAGGCAGAACAAGTAATTATAGAGTGGTTGATTGTTTTTTCCCATATTGATTTTCTTTTTTTGCCATTTTTCCTTGCTGTATCAGAGACTATGAGGTTGGAGTAAAAATGTGGTGGCTCCACTGTCATTGATGGGGAAAGAGAGTTTGTTATAAAAACCTAAAGACATTGCTTTTTTTGTTCATAGACCTGTTTTCATCTTTAAAATGTCCTTTGGATGACTTCTTGTTTTTTAAGTTTGATCTCTCTAAGCTTCCTTTTTTCATTGGAGAGGTGGGAAGGCAGCCTTTTTTCTTAAGCTTGGTTTTTCTCCTCCTCTGTTTCTCATGTTTATGAGGCAGTGCTATTTATAATTATCCAAAATCTTCTTCCAGAAGAGTTTACAAGTGAATTTATGATTTAGCTGTTGTTGCCTTTGGCAACCATTTCTCTACACTTGACAAGGAAACAGGTGTTTGGTGCCTGATCTAGCTTTAGGCTTTCAAAATTTCCTTGTTGGATGGTGATGTACTGTTTTGGGTACGGTATGTGTCAATATCTGTTCTTTTATCCATTTCCCATTTTTGTCACTGACAGCTTATTGGATCAAGAAATTGGAGTTCTTTCATTTGCATGTCGTATCTTATTTTTCTTCTAGTTTGGTAATAATTTTGAATTTTATCTAATAAGTTGTTGGTCTTACTATACACAGAAGACTGATTAGAAAAGGACTCCCATTTGCTTCTCGTCTATCAAAATCTAATTAGTTTCCTTTTTTGTGATGTCATTTGGCCCTCTGTTTCCATTGCTTTCTGATTCTTCTTTTAAAAAGTATTCATAACATAGGTGTGAAGTGTCTGAGTAGTATGCAAATCTTTAAATTCCTTCTTTTCATATTCCTTACTTCCAACATATTTTTGCCATCCTCAGTTATCACTCTTATTTGCACTGAAGACGTTGAGTATTACAACATATTGATTTTATTTGGAGGGATTTGTTGAATTTTATAGGCTTTCTCTACCTTATGTGTAAATAATGTTACTGCATAATCTGCAGTAGTTTTCATTGCATTCTATTTGTAAATTCTTATCACAAGTACAGCAATTCAAGACAACCACATGTTGTTTCCATTAAATATTGTTTCTTTTTTTCTTTGGAGGAATGGTGACACCAACTCTGCTCACTTTTTTATTTGCCTCTCCATGAAGGATTCAGGTGCCCCCTTTACACTGGGTTCTTCCTTTTATCTTCTGATTTTATTTGTAGCCAAAATGTAAGCATCAGATTCTCTTCCTACCATAGACTCTCTTCTTGGCCACTGGATCAGGAATCTCACACTTAGAGTTCCAAGAGGCAGAGTAAGGACTGGGGATGTCTTTAACCACCTGGTGATTCTTAGCCCTCACTGCTCCTTTTTCTGCCCCTGTAACTATTCATGCTGCATGTTCCAAGGGCTATTTTGTACTTTTCTTTGTCCTCAGGTCACCCAGCCCTGCTAATGATGAACCTTTCTGTTCATTCTTGTTATTCCTTGGACGGGGAGAATCGTGGGTGGCAGAGGCTTCCATGCATAGCTAACACTTGCAAACCTTAACGAACTATGGTTCTGTCCATGCCCCAAAGGGGGGTAGGATCCTGGAAATAAGATTTATTCCTTTACTCCTCATGCCGTGCTTGATGTGCACAGGTTTGGTCCTGTGACATTCAGCATTGTGCATGCTTTTGTGTGTGTGTGTGTGTGTGTGTGTGTGTGTGTGTGCGCGCGCGCGCGCGCGTGTTGGGAGGGGACGGGGCTCTGGGAGGGAGGTCACTTTGTCTTTTTTTCCTTCTCTGGTGGCTCTTCTGCAAACTCACTTGGCTTCAGCTCTTCCATTTCATTTGAGGGGAGGGAAGGCCTGGGGGTGGGGAAGGAAAGCTATTTTCTCATGTTCCCGAGGAAGGAAACGTTTGCTGCTTGGGAAATTACAGCTGGGTCTTTATAAAGTACATTTTTACGTCTCTGACAAGATGGCAAATTTGGGCCTGTAAATTGGAGCCAGGATCCCCCAGTGTATCTCTCACACATGTTGCAGGGTGAGGAGTTCACGGTTAAGTGCACGGAGCTCTGGCGCGCGCCCCTGCTCTACAGGACTTTCATGGTGGTTTATAGCCACAATTTTAAAACGGTCTAGTAAGTGCCCCGAATGTCTCCAAACAAATAACACATTATTGGAAATCAGACAGAGCGCACTCTTGCCCCAGGAGGCCCCTTCTCTGCGAGCTTGCTGTTGACGAGATGTTTGGGTGTGTGGGGTGTGGGTCCTATTCCAGGGACCCCCGAAGCCTCCTCCGAGTCAGGGATTCTTTGATGTGCATTCGGGCCTCTTTCCCGAAGATTTCCATGTCATTTTTCAGGAGGCAGGATCCCAAGGAGAGAGCTCTGTTGCCCACATCTCTGGGTAAAGCAGGGATCACCAACCCTACCTGCTGAAGAGATGACGTGGCATGTTTTGATGAAGTCCTTTGTTAAGGGGAATTGCTTGTTATCTTTGGTTCATGCCGGGTTCCCACAGACATATTGATTTGTTGACTTTATGCCCCTCCAAGATGGAGACTTTTGTCAACACCTAAAGTGACTGTCAGACTAACAAAGCAAGGAAGTTTTGTGTGTGTGTGTGTGTGTGTGTGTGTGTTTTCCCCCTCTTTTGCTGGACTGTTGTTTTTTGTTTTTAGGTTTCCTTTCATCCCTGGGTAGGCTTGTGTCCTGATAACCTTTTCTGGAAGGTAATCTCAGGGTCAGGAGGTGACAGGGACCTGCAGAAGGGAAGCCGTCTTTCCGCGGGCACAGACCCCAAGCACACAGTCTCAAGTAGTTCTGCTTGAACTCTTTGAAAAAGGAGTTTTCTTTGTGCTGATTTTTGCCAGATGGTGCATACAGATTGCAGCTGGAGCTGGGTGAAGTCTCAGGACTCTTTGCTGGAACTCTTTGCTTGGTGCCCTGTTGACCATATCCACATATTCTGCTGTTGCCAAACAGATGCAGTGACCCCTGCAGCTCCTGCAGTCGCAGAGAGGTCCTTTTAAGAAGGCTTGGTTTTCTTGATTGTCTGCCACATGGGGGAGGAAATAACTTTTTGCGTCGCTTCTTTAAATGCAGCGTCCCTTTTGTTAAAAAAAAAAAAAATGCCAAACCACAGTGGAGAGCTAATTAAACACAGCATCCATCAGTCGACTGGCTTGTTTTTCTTCCACCCTGTTTCTGGCTACCCTTGTTGAGAACCTTTACCCAAGAAGGGGTGCAGTTCTAGCAGGGAAGTCTCAGTGTTCCAACCCTGTTCTCTTGGGACATGGAACCTTCCATGACTGTGCATCCTCTCCCTGTCATTGTCTGCCTCCTTCTTTCCATGCCCACAGGAGACTCTCCTGTCTGTTAGTTTCCCAGGAGGACCATTGGTGATGTTCCAGCATGACCCAACATCATGTCATCATTTGATACTCTCTATGAACTTGGAGAAATTGCATGTTAAGGTTTCCTAGGACAAATGGTTAAAAATGAAAAACCCTGAGATATTTTCAAGGAAACTGCAGGCCTGTGTGTGTTGTACCCTTGTCCCCAACTCGTATACAAATTTTCCCCCCAGAAGAATCCATCCCATTGGCCATTGTGGAGTCTATTGCCCTTTGTCCCTTACTGCCCCCCCCCCTTTGATTCACAATCACTCTGTTGTCCTCCCTAGGGGAATGTTAGTGCCCACTCAACAATGTCGGTGAGTATGGCCTCTGTGTTGTCTCCGTCTGCTATGCCCTGCTTTATAGCTCCAATAGTAGAGGGTGCTTTGAACCAGCCATGGTCTTTACTGGGAGGTGGGATGGAACAAGGGAAAATGACAAAACTAAAAGCAGAAATAGTGGCGGGGGGGGAGAAAGTCTATTCTCTATGGTCAAATAAAGCCTTCTTTTTGCAAAGAAAGTCCACTTAGGAGGATATTAACGTCCAGTGGCCCAAAGGAACATGATTTTGTAGCAATATAAATTTCTAGCCAGAATGATTATTTCTTGGGAGCTTTTCTTAGATGTATGGGACACATCAGTTATTCCCACTGTGGCATAGCAAGAAGAACCCTAGATTAGGTTTCAGTAGACCAGGGTTCTATTCTCAGTTATGCTGTGAGTCTGAGCCTCAGTTTCTTCATCGGAAAACGTAAGACTGGATTTTCTCTGACAGTTTCTGATGTAGCCTCCAGATTCTGTGATATAAATATTACAAGATAGATGGATGACATCAGTTATATTGGGTTGCTTGGAGATAGGAAAGGCAGCGTCAGGATCTGTGTTGAGTATTCTCTTTGTTCATCAGTACTTTATAGGGTCTGTGGTATTGTCTTCCATTTATTTTGCTCATCTGCCCAGGCAGGAGGAGGGGAAGCCCCTTTCCCTTGGGGCCATTAGCCTGCTTCCCAAGTGGAAGATACCAAGCCCTCGATAGCCTTTACTAAGCATGTACTGCACGGCGGGCATTAGGTTAGGTGGGATGCCAAAACAAACCAATTCACCCTCCTATCCTAGAGCTTGCATTCTATGCAAACATGGATGTGAATAAATGTATCTTTGATGAGTGGCTCTAAGAAGCACTCTTGTAACCCCGGCTTCTGTCCCACCCACCTACAAACGTGGCAGGTTTGCTTTCCCTGAAGAGAAGGAGGGCCAGGCACGGTTGTATTGGTGCAGCTAGCTTGCTGACAGCCAGGGACACTGCTTGGGACCTGATGTCTGGTTCAATGAATGCCTCTAACTGTGCCTCCTTGTGCTTATGACATCTTCTTCCTTAATCCCTATCTCTCAAACTAAGACGTGGTCATGGATAGTTCATGCGTAGCATCCATCCCAGCCGCCTCGTGATCCAGTGTCACTCACCCCCCGTCGGAGTTAACAAGTGAGTTCTGTGTCTGTGTCATTCCTGTACCAGCATCCCTTGTGGGAGATAGACTGGAAGAGGTGCCGATTGGGTGGTGAGGAGCTCAAACATGTGTCAGCTCCCACGCTGTTGAGCCTTACCACGGGCTCACCATCAGGAGACTTGCCGTGCTTCCTGTCGGAGAGAACACGTACTCCTGACGTTCTCCTGGACCCTGGGAGTAGCGGTTAATGTGATTGCTTTCAGCCCGAGGACAGAGAAAGATTCTGAGAGAGGGACTTGTCTTCATCTCCAGAGGCCCAGCTCTTACTCTCCCAGGGCCTTACTCACTTATTCCTCAGGAATACAGGCCCTCCTCCTCTGGAGCGATGGGACAGGGGACCGCTCTGCACTGTCGAAGGCTTTCCTCAAAGCAATAAGCCAGGTGACGGGGGAAGCGAGGAGTTTGTGATTGAGTGATCAGAGTCGAAGTTCTGATCAATACTAACTTGCTTTGTGTAATCAGGGGTAATCCTGGTCCTTTCTGGGCCTCAGCTTCCCTAGATGGAAAATGGAAATAGTGGCTAAAGTGCTTTGTAATTATAAGAGCAAAGAGCTAAGGCTGCCCCCATGTGTAACATGGGATTCCTGAGTCAGCTTGTAAAGAGAGAAGAAGCCACAGTTTTCCTTTGTCCAAAACAGGAAAGGGCCCCAGAGAGTAGGAGGAGGTAATGCTTTAGATGGGACCTCACCAACCATGGTAGGAAATTGGTACGATTTTAACCTCCTAAGGTTTTTTCTGTTTCTTAAACAATGACTGACCCAACTGACCCTGTAGCTCACTAATGTTGTTAGATGTAAATTTTAGCTGGTATTTTTAAAAATTGAATGATATTTTCTCACTCTCCCACCTCTCCTCCCCTCCAATGAGAATTCAGCTAGTCTCTTAACCCTGCTCCCACCCCCACCCCCCAAAGTCACAACCTTCAAAGAAGAGTCATGGGTGGTAAAACCCACAAGAAGAAAGCGTCTTCCAGATGTAATTGGTGACCATTCCCCAATGCAGGTGAAGCTCGTAAGCAGGGTATACTCAGCATATGCCTCCTCTGGTATTGTCCCAGTTGACTGGGGGGGAGTGGGTGGAGGTTTTATATGTTTCACTGTGGGATTAGGGAGCTTAATGAGAAACCATTAGTAATGCACTTTATAGCTAGTGCATGAGAAATAATGTTTCTGTTCATGATGAGCACTGAGCCTTGTTTGCGACTTGTTGAGCAGTGCTCAGAGTGCCCAGCGGTGGGGAGCAACCTGTCTAGCCAGGCCTCCCCACAGACTTTAGACAGAGATCTTGTTTATTTTTATTTACATCTGTGGAGGATTTGATAGTGACCCTAAATGGTTGCATTTTTTCCAGTGTCAAGCACTCATCACAATCTTTAGTGATAATAATAATAGAAATAATAGAAACTAGTGTCTAAATAGCCCCTGTGATGTGCAAGACACTGTGCGAGGCACTTTGTGAATACTCCCTGATCATTCTTCTCAGTTGTTCCCTCCCTTCTCGTTGCTTTATTCCGCCGGGAGAGAGAGTAGCCTATGACTCTGCCCTCTCCCAGAAGCCAAAAGATGCCGTAGATGGTGGGGATTGGTGTGGCTTTCGCCAGGAATCAACCTAAAACCCGAATTGAGCCACCCCCCAAAGGAACAGCTGTAAAAATCTGGGCAGGCAGCGCTCCGGGAGCCGGCAGCGCTCCGGGAGCCGGCCCCGCTGGAAGTCACATGGTTTTCTTTGTTACACAGCGCCCCTGACACAGGCTTGTGTGGCCCTCTGTGGCCCTGGGTGATGTGCCTCAAAGACCCCAGCATTGCCCCTGGTTCAGAATCGCAGAGAAGGACCTCACCAGGGAGCATCGCTTTCTGGCTTTCATTTCATGGCTCGCCAGCCACGAGAGCCCCACTCCCAAAGGGAAATCAAGGTTTTCTTGGGAATGCGTGGTCTACAAAAGTCGGTCTTGTTTAGGACTGGTCCAACGAGGGAAGCATTCCTCATGCGACAGAGAACCTGGTGAAATCCCAGATTGCTTTCCAGATTTCTGTTCCTCCCCCAGCATCATGCCATGCCTTTAACAGTTGCGCATATGATGTTTTCTTGCTCCCTCACAAGGCAATCATTCCTTCCAGTGTTGGAAACCTAAAGCTGAAGCTAAATTGGTTACCAGAGAGAGCTTATAGAGGCAGCGTGTCCCAAGGAATAGGCTGTATTTAGTCAGGAAGACTCGGCGTTTGCTGGCTGCGGGAGCCTGGACAAGTTGTTGAGCCTGTCTCTTCATTTCTTCATTGGTGCCATCTCAGCCCTTAGCACATAGTAGTTGCTTAATCAATCCTCGTTACCTTGTTAACTTGCCTGTCAGATGGAGAAACGACAGCACCTGCTTCACAGGACTATGTTGGGCTGGAAGATAGTCCCGTCTGTCCAGCATTGGCTAGCCTCGATGCCCTGTATGTCTTGGAGCTGCTTTCATCCATCTCTTTCTTAGTCTCTGTCCCATTTCCCTGGAGTGTCGGGAAGATATTTAGTGACTGGAGCAGACCCTTCAGGGGCCTGAAGTCTCTTTGGGCTATAAGGTAGAGAAGATGTGTGCGGCCCTCTGACTTCCCTTTAGGAAGGGCCAGCTGCTACATTGTCTCCCAAAAAAGGGGAAGCATTGTCAGCTGGGTCAGGGCCATATTTCGGGAACAACGTATTTGCTAAAATGGGGCCCCTGCCTCGTGACAGCGAGAGTGCTGAATTGGGAATCAAAGGATGTGTGTTCAAATCTTGCTTATGTGACCTCAGGTAAACCATTCCCCTTGCCTGGGCCTCAGCGTCCTCCTCTTTAAAATAAGAGCATTGGATGTAGAAGAACGTTAAGGCCCCTTTCCATTCCAAATCTCTGTTCTTAGAGGTAGCACAGTGATAGAGCTGGGCCTGGAGTTCAAATCTGGCCTCAGCCCCTTACTAGCTTTGTAACTCTGGGCAAACCATTCCCTGTTTGCCTTAGTTTCCTCAACAGTAAAATTCTGAGAATCAACTAAAACAATATTTGTAAAGCACTTAACACAGTACCTGGCACATAGTAAGTGCTTCCTCCCTCCCTCCCTTCCTTCCTCCCTCCCTCCCTTCCTTCCTTCCTTCCTTCCTCCCTCCCTCCCTCCCTCCCTCCCTCCCTCCCTCCCTCCCTTCCTCCCTCCCTCCCTTCCTTCCTCCCTTCCTTCCTTCCTTCCTTCCTTCCTTCCTTCCTTCCTTCCTTCCTTCCTTCCTTCCTTCCTTCCTTCCTTCCTTCCTCCCTCCCTCCCTCCCTCCCTCCCTCCCTCCCTCCCTCCCTCCCTCCCTCCCCCCTCCTTCCCTCCTTCCTTCCTTCCTTCCTTCCTTCCTTCCTTCCTTCCTTCCCTCCTTCCTTCCTTCCTTCCTTCCTTCCTTCCTTCCTTCCTTCCTTCCTTCCTTCCTTCCTTCCTTCCTTCCTTCCTTCCTTCCTTCCTTCCTTCCTTCCTTCCTTCCCTGAGAACAATTCGAATTTTATCTTCTAAAGACTATGACTTGAAAAGTCAGGGGTTTGTCATCTCCTATTTTTTGTAATGTTGTGATTTGTCCATTTATTACTAAGCTCATGGTTGGTTTAATACAATTGAAATTTGATTTAAGGAGGAAAAAAAATAACAACCTCTCCTGAAAACTTCATCACAACCCAATCTTACCAAAGTTCTAATAGAAAAAAGATAAATGAAATAGTAAAAAACAAACCAAACCCAACCCCCAAATCTTGGAAAATGAGATGAGAAATACAAACTCCAAGGGGATGGGATTCAAAACAAATGGACAGTCTCCTGCTCCTGTACAAAACTTCCCAGAGCTCTAAGAGGAGGTAAAACGAGATTGTTTTCCCCTTAGGCTTAAATATAAGTGAAACCATAGTCACGTCATCCTGTGCTTATCTCTTAGTTCATCTGCTGGCACTGTGAAATCTCCTAGGCGTCTCCTTATCATGTGAATGTGCCAGAGGATTCTGCTACCACCCCATCTCCTCCAAGCGCCCTGAGCCATCTCTCCAGCAGTCACTATGACAGCAGCAGATTTCCTTTGCAAACGCAGGCCAGACCTTCCAGGACGAGAACTTTGTCTGCATCCCAGCACCAGCCTCTCTTTTCCCAAGTTTCTAAGCCTGTGCCACAGCCAGGATCTGGCCACACCTTCGACTTGTTCAATGACAAGGACAGAGACACACACACACCAAACATCATGTTGCTTGGGCCAGAGGTCCCAGGTGAAGGACTGGGTAGGCTTGCAGTAGTTGTGGGGAAATAGATGAGCTAGGGCAATAAGGAAATTGTGAAATTCTCCCAGGACAAAAGAAAAGGATTCTCTTTTAGGTACTTTCTGAATTACTACATCTATACACATAAACTATATACTTATAGGTTTCTGTTTCTTGGAGGCATCAACTACTCTATGTGATCTTTACTACAAGTGTTGCCCCTTTTCACATGTGAGGAAACTGGCGTTCAGTGTGCTGATGTGACTTCTCGATATGACTAGGAAATAACAGAGCAGGACAGTAAACTCAGATCGACAAACTTCCCGTCCAGTGCTTTTTCCACTTTCAGGTCTAAAGCTCACTAGCCCGGGGACACAGATAACTTTCCCTTATCCTAATAAACCTCGTTCTCTGAAATATGGACCCCGTTTGCCAAGGTCTGCTAACCACTCGTGAAGTAGCTACTGGAAGATTTTGAGCATAGTTCTCTAGTTCCCTGTTAACCTTTGGGGGGATGGGTTGTTGTGGCTTTTTGTTTTTTAATTTTTCAAGGAACGTTAAAGTGGCTCCGTTTTTTGTACTTGGTGTGGCTATTTGCACATGACATTGTGCCGTTTGCATCAAGTCCCAGAACTCCTAGAGGAGAACTATAATTACAGGGGCAGCTAGGTGGCACAGTGGATAGAGCACCGGCCCTAGAGTCAGGAGTATCTGAGTTCAAATCCAGCCTCAGACACTTAACACTTACTAGCTGTGTGACCCTGGGCAAGTCACTTAACCCCAATTGCCTCACTTAAAAAAAAAAAAAAAGAACTATAATTACAGAGAGGAGTTGCCCTCCACCCTCATCTGAAAGACAAGTAGATGGAGAATTTCTACTGCCAAGATTCCAGTTTGCATTTGGATAGACGACCTCCGAAGCTGCCTGTCTGAATGCATACTCTGTTTGGGATAGCAGTTGTGGTGCCACAGTTGAACGAACAGAAGAGCTGCAGATTCACCTTTGGGAAGTTGTAAAGTTCCTTTGCTGATTCCAAACTTTCCTTGAAAACGAAGAGCCATCTTTTTAATACTAATATTCTGCTAGGTTATTATGACAGTGAGACATGGAATAAGGTTGACACTAAGGAACTGAAAATGGCCACAGAGGTCAGTGGCTAGGTGTGTGATGAGCAGGCTACCAGTATATAATCCACGAGGAGCTTTGAAGAGCAGAGTAAAAGATGTCAGCGAGATGTTATGAGGAGGAGACAAGTCGGGCTGTTTGGGGGGTAAAAATCAGGAAGGACAGGCGGGTAGCCAGAGTGCTCCATGGGTAACGTAGCAATGTCAGGAGGGAGTAAGGAAGCTCTTGAGAATGTTGGTGGCTGACTCCCTCTGCCATCCTTTGGTGAGGACGCAGAAAAATTTGAGTTCTTTATGAACACCTTTAAACCCCTTTTCATCAGTCTCATTTTCATAGAAGCAGCAAGTAGATATAGAAAGTTCTCAAAAGACAGTTAATTGCCTTGGTCAGACTAAGACTCCTACCATCATACATATTCATCGGTATAGCTGCTTCTTAGAGAAGCTTGTCATTGAATTTATCAAAGGTCGGACTGCCTATTTGCCAGTCGTTGGAAGCTAAGACATTTAGAAAAGGCAGCAGCCTCTGCATAATAACTTGAGTTCTACGGAGACCTCCATTTCCCTGGATTTCTCCAGGACTTAATTCTCATGAAATATTCTTCTATTAAAACCATGTGATGAAATAGACTTCAATAAGGTAATCAATGCAATCCGTTTGGACTTTAGGGTTGGAGAAGTCTCCACTAGTCCTGCTCTTAGGAGTACTGTCATCTCTTTATTAAACCATGGTGCTAGCTATTTGAGAATAATAGAGGGCCCAAACCCTGCCATTAGGCAGTTTTTTTGTTTCCAGTATGGCAGCTGCTTTGTATTTCATGGAAAATCTCTTCTTTCCAATGGAAAGAATGTTATTCCCAAAGGGAGCTCAGGGGAGAAACATAAGCCACAAAAGAACAGCAGGAAATGTCATTTTTTTTTCTCTGCGTTCCAGTCCTGGTGCTTATTGATAATTGGTGAGGAAATAGGTTGGATTGGCTCCCACCCATCTGAACCCCCTCTCACCCTTACTTAGCATCTTTCTACCTGAGAACAAGAGGAGCCCAATTCTAAAGGACTAGCCATTCCAGAGTTTGAGGTACACTGAAATGTGGCGTCACAGCCTTGTTTCAGTGGCTCGATTGCACATGTTCTGTCTCTTTACAGTATGGCGAGGGAGTGTTCGTTGTGTCATTGATTCTGAGCTCTTACGCTTCGCCTCAGTGTGACAGTGGGGCATCTCTTCTTTGCCCCTTGCATGGTACAAAGTGTTAACTTCTTCAGAAATTGTGATATTCAGGAATATTTTTAAAATATTCCTTAAAAAAATCCTTATTTTAAAAAATTGGTTTTTGTTCAGAAGCAGTTTTGGCTTGTTGGAAACAGCTGCATGATTTGCACAATATAGTTCATCCCATTCTCTTCTACCTTTTTGATTTGGGGCTCAGCTCATTGTCTGTTTAAGACAGGTATAGTCTGATGAACCAACTCAATGGACTGCACATTCAACTGTGTGCAATGACCTAGGCAGACATACTTAATTTGCCAATTTTTTGTAATATCACCAAGATGGATTACTAGTCTGATGTCATTTGAGTGGTCCTCACTGAGACGGCCCTGTATTGATACAATTGGTATAATTGATTGATCAGCACAGTGTCATCTACAGTCAGGAGCACTGGGACACCTTCCCCATCCATAGGGAATCTCTCTCCAAGCTGGATTCTGCAGAGTGGTGAATATCACGAATACCAAATCAACATTTGACAAATGAGTAAATAAATGAAGGCAGGCAGGGGACTGTAAAACATATGACGGTTTGAGGGTCCTTCGCAGCCTGGCTAATGATTAATCATTTGTCAACAGTGGAAATGCATAACAACAGACACCAGTGAAATTTGGCCCCATGATAGGTCACAGACACTAAGCAGGTTCAGTGTACAGACCCACAGAAGCCTCTGCGGAGCTGACTGGCAAATGTGTTAGGACCAAGAAAGTGTCAGGACCTGACAGAAGCAGCTGGGATGTGCTAGCCTCTGCTTCCTTTGAGAAGTGAACCTGGCCTATCAAGCTTCACGCTAACTGACTGTGATCTGAATCCAGTCAGCATTCTAAGAGTTTGTATAAACGCTGTGACTCTTTGGGGTTCTGAAGTGTGAACTTGGGTTTCTAACTGGGGAATTTGTGGTGGTTTAGCATCAGGGCCCCTATCAACCTTGTGTGTTACGCAACCAGCTTCACCCTTCTTGAATTTGTCATCTATGCATGACCTGCCTGGGAAAGCAATGGGATTCTATGGGAATAGTCCTTTTATCATGTACGTATGTATGTATATATGTATTTTGTATCTCTTTTTAATTTTTTTGATCATTTATTTATTCATTTATATTATTTTTCTAGTTAGTTAGTTAGTTGTTTGGTGGGGCAATGAGGGTTAAGTGACTTGCCCAGGGTCACACAGCTAGTGAGTGTCAAGTGTCTGAGGTGAATTTGAACTCAGTTCCTCCTGAATCAGGGCTGGTGCTTTATCCCTACACCACTAGTTGCCCCTCTTTTATTATTTATGAGTAACTAGAAACTTCTAGTTAAGAAGTATTCTGTCATCTTCATTGTCGACATTGCTATGTAAGGGTCCAAGGGTACAGTGTGTCTGACTATGGTTGATCAGGACAATCTGAGCTCAGAAGGCTCTACCACAGGTAGAACACAAATGTTTCATATGAACGTTTGGAATGGAGATGTCTTTAAATTTGTCCATCTCACATGTTTTGAGCTCCTGCAGTTCTGTTTCACTTATAAAGCACAGGACTTTCTTTGATGCAGGGATGCATTCTGGTTGGATATTGTGCCAGCTTCTCCCTTGTATCACTTCTTCTGACCTCCATGTGAGTGCTTGCCTTGTGTGAGTTCTCCATAAATAGTCTTTTAGGGAAACATGTCAGGCGTACTGGATAAGGGTCCAGTCCGTTAGTGTTGCACTCTACAGTAGGGTTTGAATGCTTGGCAGTTCAGCTAGAGAAAGGATTCAGTGGCTAATACCTTATCTTGCCAGGTGATCTTCAGAATCTTACTTAAGACAATTCTGGTGAAAATTTGTCATAGAATAGACCAAGTCATTTTTGTCTAAGTCTGTGTTTCTGGGGCACTCTCCATTAACATCAGGAAAGATTGCAGTACCTTTATAGTATAGGATGCTTTTGACATACGGGTAGCTTATGTTTTGGGGATGCTCAGTGAGTTAAGTTTGTTTTCCCACAATGAAATCTTTATCCTAAAATCTAGGCATTTTATGACATGGTATTTGTTCATCAATAAGAGAAAGAGTTCAGACCGGTCATTTACTAGACCATATTGATATAGGTATAACTTCATCACCAGGAAATTCAGAGTCCTGACCTTTCTGGTGCATGCTCACATCTTCCTTTGCTATTCATTACTGAGCTTGAGATGCAGCTTGCCTTAGTTGTCCATATGGATTCCATAGTTCGCCTTCTCCACTAATGGAGATTTTGTTCATGGCCAGAGTTTAAAGCAGCAGCCATCAGATGGTTCTCTTTTTTCAGCTACCTGTAAAGAAATTAATTGTTATTTGAGGTTTTTATGCCTCAGTGAGCACATGGCCTGGGGCTCCGCAACCGACGGTGCTCCACCGACTGGTTGTAGCCGTTGCCAGGGCTCTGGCACCTCATGTCATCACCACCTGCAGACGCTACATGGGTCTGCAAAAATTATAATGATTGGAAGCCTAGTGAAGGCCAGTCATGTGACTGTCGAGCAGCCATCCCCATTGTCTTGGTCTGTGTGGGGAGTTTCTAGGTTTGGGGAGGAGAATTGGGCATTCTAGGTGGAAGCTGGAAAGCCACAGGCGTTTTGCTGCATATTTTCAGCTGATTCCTGGGCGGTGGTATTTTTTCAGGTATTATAATTTCCCTTTCCCCATTTTATTTCCTTTCCCTTATCCTACTGATCCTGTTTGTGTTTGTTTGTTTTTTAAGTTCATTCTTGTTAAAACAAATTCGTTCTGTTATTGAGGGAGGCTGCCGGTCTCCTTCCTTGCCCCAATATATGCAGCGAGCTGCTTAGCTAGCACTCCCCAAGAGGCAGCACAAGTGTGTTCAGTGTTATATGGAAAATAGTATCCAGTGATCTGGATCTGATGTTGACTGAAAATCTCAAGAATTGAAAATGACTGTCACATAGAGAATGATGAAGGAGACATAGGAATGTGAACAGGCTGCAACATAGGACAGAGAAGAACTTTGAAAGGGAAGAAGAAAAAGAGTCCTTGGGAAATGTGGGAATGGAAAAAAGAGATGGGCTGGTCATGCGGCCCAGCAAGGCCTTGGTGACAGATCCATAGACCATGTGCTCCTTGGGATTCATGTGATGTCAAGAGAAGGAAGGAGGTCGCTGTGAAACCAATGCCTGAAGGAGGACACGGACAAGGGTCACCAAAGATGTTCAGATCAATGTGTTTGGATCTTGCATTATTGGAGGGCATAGGCAAATCAGTGAGATCACTGATCAATTTAAATATTCACCCTTGTCTAGAAAAACCATTTTGCTATAGCTTCTCACAGCCTGCAGCCCAGGTTTTGGCCAAAGTTTTGAATCTTCTCTGTGGAGTCATTAGCTGTCTACGGTATTCTTTGTGGTCTTTAATCTTTCAGTGAGTGGTATTCACTTGGTACTTGTGGGGACCAATTTTTAATTGGGGAGTGTTAGCTAAGCGGCTCGCTGCAATATTGGGGAAAGTAAGGAGACCGGCAGCCTCCCTGAAAACAGAACAGGATTTATTTTAACAAGAACGAACTGAAAAAATAAAAACAAACCTTACTAGCTGTGTAACCCTGGGCAAGTCACTTGACCCCAATTGCCTCACTAAAAAACAAAACAAAACAAAACAAAAAACCAAACACAAACAGGATCAGTAGGATCAAGGGAAAGGAAATAAAATGGGAAAAGGGAAATTATACAACCTGAAAAATACCACCGCCCAGGAATCAGCTGAGAATACACAGCAGAGTTCCTGTCGCCTTCCAGCTAGAATGGCAACTTCTCCCCGTTCCCAGAAACCCCACACAGCCCCCAACCAATTGTCTGGCCGCTCTGACAGTCACATGACTGCCCTCACTAGGCTTCCAATCATTATAATTTTGCCAGGCCCATGTAGGCATCGGTGAGTGGTGCTGACATGAGGTTGCCAGCGCCCATGGCAACGGCCTAGAACAGTGGTGTGGAGCACCGTGCAGTTTGCAGAGCCCCAGGCCAGTGTGCGCCGAGGCATAAAAACCTCAAATAACAATTCTTTACACGCTCTAGACTTGAGTATGAGTGCTGGCACTTTCCAGTACTTGCCATATACTCTTCACCAGAGTCTGGAGATCATGGCTGGTTGTAGAAGGTTGGTTGTATCCACACAAACACCTCATCGACTCTAAAGCCAAACTGTTATGTAAGAGATTTCTGATCTATTTTGGATAGTCTGTGTGCTGTAGTGGACAAGAGTGACGGTAGTCCATCTCATGAAAGAGCATTGGATTTGAAATAAAAAGTTTGGATTCAAATTTCAGCTCTGTTTATGGCCTCATATTGGAACAAAGAGGGCAACACAGATCTTTGAGATGGGGCTCCTTCTGGCTCAGCTCAATACAATAGGGAATATTGGATCAAGGCACTTGATCTCTGAATGTCAGCTTCCCCATCCAAAAATGGGAATGGGATTGGCTTTGTCAAAGGGTTCCTTGAAGTTTATATGGTGATCATTGTAATGCCTTGGAGAAAGGTAGCATAAAGCAAGTGAGTAAAGTTTCCTATTCTTCAGCATGGAGGATTTCATCAAGCCCAACTAAGATGATGTTATTATGTCGAAACTCAGGGAAAACCATCAATTCAACATTAAACTGAAAGCCATGATAATAGCAAGCATTTACAGAGAGAGATTAAAGTTTTGGAAAGTTCTTCACATGCAAGTTCCCATTTATTCAAGTCACTGAACAAGGTGGAAGAATTCTCATAAGCATTCTAGGATGACCAGTTGATTCAAGGCCATTGATGCTCTCTGACAATGCATGCATTATGTTTAGACATTGGTAATATGGGCAGAGCCAGTGACCATATTGTAGACTGTTAGTTGTGAGTGTGTGTGTGTGTGAGTGTGAGTGTTTTTATGGGTGATGTTTTTTGTTTTTTGGAACCTATCTTTTTAAAACATTTCAAATGGATTGAGATGGCGCTTCGGTGCCCCAAAATTGGCACACAAAAATCGCTAAAGCTCATGGATTTCCTTAATTTCAAAGTTTAACTGATTGACGTTGAGCGCATCTGTTTCTCAAATTGGTTGTTCCCCTAGCATCTTAATATCCTGACTCAAGAGGGACTCTGTTTGGTCTATGTGGCATTTGTACACATGCTTTGTCTTCTTTTCATTAGCTAACTGGGAGTCAAACACTCAAACTTGAGAAAGTGACTTTTTTCAGTTGTGGATAAGTACAAAACTGGCTTTTTGGAACCATTCGTACTGCCACAGTCTGAAAGAAAAGCCGTTCAATATAGCTGAGAAGGGCCAAGGATCTCCAGGAAGCATTCTGTTAGTTCATTATTTCTGTTACCTTCAATGATTCTGTAGTTATTACAGGGGTTTAGAAAAAATTAATTTGTAGCACATGCAGTGTGGAATTCGGAGCCTGTCAGAGTCAAAGAAAAGATATTTGGAGTTCTCACCAAGTGGCCCATTTGTAAATTAGACAGGACGGTCCTGGAACCAAGCTTAAGGCTGATACACTAAGTCTGTCATATAGCTGCTGCTGCAACGGGGATCACGGTCTGCACACTGTCTTCTCACTGGGCCCCCCTTGCTGCAAACAGTCTACATAAATTAGTGGAGGGCCGGGCCAGGCTAGGCTGGGCTCAAGGGAGAGCAGAGTGTGGCTTTGAAGCAGGGTCTTTCTGTTAGCAGATGTGTTGTTGTGCATGCAGCCTTCCCACAGCTGCGTGATTTTGAAGCTCTCACTGTATGCACACAACCACGTTTTAATCACTAAGAAGGCTACACAAGTTGGTAAGACCAAATGAGGATGTAGCATGAATAGAAACCAATAGGATGCAGTAAATGCACAGGAAGGCGACGATGAAAGTTCTGTGACAGCTCCTGGAAAGCAGGTTGTCTCTGTGTGGGCGGTGTGGGGCTGGCTCTGGGAGAAGAGGGCAGAATTGGAGTGAAAGCTCTCAGGATGGGCAGTATTTTAACCGGTAAAGACAGAGGACATGGAGGAGGTCCTGTGGAGGGGAAAATAACATGAGATGAGCCTTGGAAAGGTAGATTGGAGCACTTAGTAAAGGGCCTTACAACTGGGGCTAAGAGTCTACATGGTGAATGGTGAGAATTTATCACAAGATCTTGGGGCTAGTGAATAGTGTTAGCAGAGACATGCTTTAGGAACAGGAATCTGCCTTGCATGACAAGAGGAAGAGAATGGATTTGGGAGCCTGTTAAGGAGTCTGCCCAAACAATCATTAGGGGAGAGGTGACAGGGCCTGAAGGAATACAGTGGCTACAGATTTTGGCAATCCTCATCAGGCTTTAAGCTTACACTCCCGTAACTGTTTCATATAGGACTTTGCCATACTTTGATAGTCTTCATTTGTGAACTGCCCCAGATTCTCGTCTTTTTACAGTCTCAAAGTGATCAATGAGTTCCCTGTGTAGCCGCACTGGTCTATTTAGACATCTTATCCTTTTTTTCTCAGAATCTTTGCTTTTTGTGTCTTTAACATTTCTTTCTTTCTCTCTCTCTTTCTCTTCCTTCCTTTCTTCCTGTCTTCCTTCTTCCAAGGCAAACAGGGTTAAGTGACTTGCCCAGGGTCAAACAGTTATTAAGTGGCTGACTTTGGATTTGAACTCAGGTCCTCTGACTCCAGAGCCAGTGCTCTGTCACTGTGCTACCTACTGCCGCCTAGAATTTTATTTTTCAGAGCTTTCTGGCTGTTTTTCCTTTAGAATGTTAACCATGAGATTCTAATCCTATCTTTCACTGAAACCCTTTGAAATATGCTCTCCAAAAATCTAGATTCACCTGAGATTTAGCCTGGATTTCTTTTCTTTGTCTATACAAGTTCTAAATAGAGCCATCCCTTCCTCATGAAGTTCCATTATTTCCACTCCATTAACCACTTCCCCTCATGCTTGCTGAAAATCAGGATCAAAAGTGTAGGTCCAGAATCCTAGGGAGACAATAAAATGAAAACTATCCTGGGGAATTGAGGTCCCTCCTTACTTGAGCAGAAACAAATCTGAAACCTCCAAATGCAGTAAAATCAGCAATGTAGAAAGAGGAAAATTGAAAGCACTGCCACAAAGCTCATTCTGAAAGAAAAAATTAACTGAGAAAAACACCCCTGACCTGTCATTCTGACATTCATTCCCCTGACTTTCTCTTCTCGCTATGGCAAGGTTATTTCATTTGCCAATGTTAGTACCATAGTCTCCTTAGGTAAAGGGAAAACGACATTTGAAGTTAGGTACTTGACATGTTTAGGGTGAGGAAGGTGAAGACTAGTCCCCTTGAGCAGGTTGATACCCAGAAAACATACCAGCCTTGAGAGGAAGAAAAGGGATTGCCTGCAGAGTCCAGTGGAGATTGAGCTACACGATTATGGAGCTCAGAAATACTTCTACTGGTTACAATTCCAAAATATAGCACACACAGAGTGAAAATGAGGAAACGGACCAAAATCTTTTAAGGATTGTCATCGTGTCCCTTGTTTCGCCTACATCTCCTTAACTGAGCCTGCATATCTGTGAGCTTCCTACAGACAATGGGTATCCACCCCAACTCCCTATACTAGTCCTTCTCTTTTCTCTCTATAACATCTCCCTTGGTGATCTCATAGCTCTCTTGGGTTCAGTTCTCATTTCTGTGCAGATGATTCACATATCTCTGTATCCAGCCCCATTCTCCCTTCTAAACTCTGTTCCCACGACACCAGCTAGTTCAGGGACTTCTCAGATCGCATGTCCTAGTTCTCACGTTCATCATGTCCCAAAGAGCTCCTTACCCACCCAAATTCTCCCTTCTTTTCAATTTCCCTATTACTCTTGAGGATACCACTATCCTCCCAGGCACAGAGGCTTACAACTTCAACTTAGTTCTCAATTCCTCAAGCAAAATCACCCAATTTATACGATTTATTGGCAATTCTTATCATTTTTCCTTCACAAAATATTTTGTATATGGGAAGGGAACAAATGTTTATTAAATGTGTATTATGTACCAGGCCCTGTGCTAAATGCTTTATAAATATTATTTGTAAAAGTGTTTTTTCCAATTACATGTAAAAAGTTTTTAACATTTGTTTTTTAAAAATCTTGAGTTTCGGGGCAGCTAGGTGGCGCAGTGGATAAAAGCGCCGGCCCTCGATTCAGGAGTACCTGAGTTCAAATCTGGCCTCAGACACTTGACACTTACTAGCTGTGTGACCCTGGGCAAGTCACTTAACCCCCATTGCCCTGCAAAAAACAAACAAAAACAAACAAAATAACAAAAACAAAAAAAAAAACAAAAATCTTGAGTTCCAAATTCTCTTCCTTCTTCCCCTCCCCACTCCTTGATAAGGAGTTTCATAGATGATATATGTGTACTCATGCAAAATGTATTTCCCTATTAGCTATAAATATTCTTTCATTTGATCTGCATAACAACCCTGAGAGGTAGCTCCTAGTAGTATCCTCATTTTTCTTCTTCTTTTTTTTTTTTTTTTTGTGGGGCAATGGGGGTTAAGTGACTTTCCCAGGGTCACACAGCTAGTAAGTGTCAAGTGTCTGGGGCCGAATTTGAACTCAGGTACTCTTGAATCCAGGGCCAGTACTTTATCCACTGCGCCACCTAGCTGCCCTTGTATCCTCATTTTTCATTTGAGGAAACTGAAGGGGACAGAAATTATGACTTGCCCATGGTCATAACTAAGTAAGTGCCTGATGTTAGATTTGAACTCAGGTCTTCCTTACTCCATCCCCACTGCTCTCCCCAGTGCACCATCTCTCTTCCTAGGCGTCCACGTTCCTTTCTCTCTACTCACACAGTGATCACTCTTGTACAGACCTTCGTAGGCTCAAGCCTGCACTGCTGCAGTAGCTGGCTGGTGAATGTCTGCTTCAGTATTTCCCCACTCCAGTTGATCCTCTCCTTATTTTCTTTTTTTTTCCCATAAAAGTATTTTATTATTTTCCAGTTACATGTAGAGATAGTTTGAAACATTTGTTTTTATAAGATTTCTAGTTTCAATTTTTTCTGCCTCCCTTCCCCCTCCCCAAGACAGCAACCAATCCGATATAGGTTATATATGTACAATCACATTCTTCTGCTCTATCCACTGCGCCACCTAGCTGCCCCCGCCACCTAGCTGCCCCCTGCTTATTTTCTAAAGTGAGTTTCCTAAAGCCCAGTTCTGACCATATGGCCCACCTCCAGGAGCTCACTTTTACCTCCATGATCAGATACAAGCTCCAACCTTTCACAACCTGGCCTCGCCTCACTTTCCTGTCTTGCTACACTTTTGTCCCCTTCCGACAATCTGTGATCGGCCCCCACTGGCCCTTGGTTATCCCATCTGACATTCCATCTCCTCTGCCCCTGGCATCCTTCAGGGCTCTCCTGAAATCCCCTCTGCTTCTCTCCCTCCATTCCTCTCCTCCATGCCTTCCCTCTACTCCACAGGGATATTTGCCATGCATTGTTGTTTGAATCTCCCCTTGTGCAGGATGGGCTCCTTGGGAACAAGAGCTTTGTTTTCTTCTCCTGTGTGATTGCTTTTCTTGGTATCCCCAGCATCTAGCAGAGCTCCTGCCTCCATAGCAAATGATTCATAAATATGGTTTGACATGGCGTCAAGAGGTCCTGACTTTAAATCCCACCAGTGATCCTTATGATCAAGTCTGAGACCAGCTGCTGCCTCAGAGAAGAGGCCTTTCTTGATTCTACCCATCATTAATAGGATATTTATTTTTCTATAGGTTTTGTTGTATACCTGCTATTTCTCCTGAGGAGAATATCAGCTCTTTTAGGACAGAGAATGTTTTGTTTTTGTTCTGGTCTGTGGTACTTAATTAGTACTTGTGGTTTGCTTGTGGAATTACAAATGAGAATACAATAAAAACTAAGAAAGAAAGAAAGCAAAAAAGAGCAAAAAATAAATAAATAAATAGAGATTGTTATTATATCCTGAATAGTGAATGGGCTGAGGAAGAAATCAGAGAAATACATTAAAGGTAATGATAATGAGATAATATGCCAGAAATTATGGGACACAGAGCACTCCCCTGAGGAACTTGTATTTTCCTTAAAAGTTGTCTTAACTAAATAGAAGAACCAATGAATTAAACATGTTAATTGTTAGCTAAAACTCATTAATAAAACGAAGAAAATAACATAAAAATAGAGTGTGGTAAATTCACAGCTGAGAAGAATTTAAAAGGAATTATCAAAGACCGTACATAATTATATACCAACAAAGATAATGGAAAAGGAACCTATAAAAGTATAAAAATACTCAAGCAAAAACTAGATAACATACACAATAAAATCTCATAAAAATAAATTGAGTATTCCGTAAGTACATGGACAAAGAAAAAGCTTCTGGGTCAGATGAATTTACAAATGGATTTTTTCAAAATTTAAAGAGCAATTAATGCCTGTTCTACAATTTGTATTATGGAAATGAAATAACTAAAATGCCCATGCCCTTTGACCTAGATATTCCACTGATAGGAACAGATACCACAAAGAAAGGATCTATAAATGCCAAAATATTTATAGTAGTACTTTTCATAGTAATATCGACCAGGAAGCAAAGTAGATGTCCATTTATTGGGGAATGACTAAACAAACTGTGGTATATGAATGTCATGAAATATTACTGTGATATAGAAAAGAGAAACTTGAGAACAATAATGCAAATGAAAAAATTTAACCACAAAACCATTGAAATTGCTACAAAATTATAAAGAACATACTTGGCCTTGGGAATATCGATGTAAGAATATACCTCTCTCCACTCCTTTGTAGAAGAGGCAGTCCACAAGTTTAGAGTATTGCATATAATGTCAAATTCTTTCCATATGTTAATTGGGTTTTTTTTCTATTTTTCCCTTCATCTTTGAAAAAAATTCTTCATTATAAAAGGTATCTCAGGGAGAACAGTGGAGAGAATGTAAGCAGTATTGAAACAAAATACATGGCCCCCTTATTACATCCCGTATGAACTACATTGCTCCCTTTTTTTGTTTTGTTTTTTGGTGAGGCAATGAGGGTCAAGTGACTTGCCCAGGGTCACACAGCTAGTAAGTCTCAAGTGTCTGAGGCTGGATTTGAACTCAGGTCCTCCTGAATGCAGGGCCAGTGCTTTATCCACTGCAGCGCCATCTAGCGGCCCCCTCCATTTTCCAGTCGTCTTCTTCCTCCCCTCCCCTCCCCTCCCCTCTCCTCCCCTCCCCATCTGATTGCAATCCAAGGATCCTGGCCTCCTTCCTGTTCCTCAAACAATACCCTCCATCTCTTGACTTCAGGTACTTTCCCTGACCGAGGGTCTCTCTTCCTCTGCTCTGCCTCGGGGCTTCCCTGGCTTCCTTCAGGTCCCAGCTAACACTTCACCTTCTATGGGAATCTCTTCCCAATTCTTCACATGCTTCCCTCTTGTTGACTGTTGCCTATTTATCCTGTAAATAACCTTTTCATTCATACATAGTCGTTTGCATGTTGTCTCTCCCATTAATTGTGAGCTCCTTGAGAGTAGATGCTGGTTTTTACCTTTCTTTGTATCTCTAGCCCATAGAAAAGTTCAGCTACATAGTTGGCACTTAAAAATGTTTATTGACTGACTGTATTAAGAAAATATTATTTAAAATATCTGTGCTACTAAAATTATACAAGGCACTATACTAGATTTCTCCTAATAGATTGATGTTTTCATACCCAAATCAAGTGTCAAATACCTGTTGAATAACCTCACAAATAGGTATTAATTCAAGTTTTTTCCATAAAATCCTCCCAAGGAGACAATAGAAATTCACAAGGTAATTGACTTTGATCACCTTGGATTCATCCCAGAGATGCAAGGATAATTCAACCTTAGGAAAGCGCTTAGCATGATTTTAAAACAATAAAAAGCACCCAATAGACATAAAGTCATTTGAAAAATACAGTTTCTGCTTAAAACACCGGAAATCATAAGAAGTTCTCTTTCATATGATCAAAAGTGTCTGGTGTCTGAAATTGTCTACCTGTATAACCTTGGGCAGATGCTTTGATAAATGCCATTTGTTGTTGTTATTCTTCTTTCTCCTCCTCTTCCTCTGCCTTCAGTGGACTGAGAATTGGCTATGGTGTCAAAGAACTTAGCTTCAATTCTGCTTTTGATACTTATTAGCTGTGTGACTCTAGACAGTTAACTTGAAACTCATTCCCCTTGTCCTCTCTACCACCTTTAATGCCATTGTCTCCTGAGATTCCAGCTGCTTTAGAGCAGTGTCCCATCTGTGCTGGAGCAGTGTGCTGCCCGAGAAAGTACATTGCTTGTGGCATCAAAGCCTCCATGTTCTCATCCCAGATCTGGCCCAGGCCTGCTCAGTGCCTTTCTAAAACTGGATCCCTTCTGGGCTTCTCTTTCCTCATTTCTAAAATGATGGGATGGGAGGGGCAGCTAGGTGGTTCAGTGGATAGAACACCGGCCCTGGATTCAGGAGGACCTGAGTTCAAATCTGACCTCAGACACTTGATACTTACTAGCTGTGTAACCCTGGGCAAGTCACATAACCCACATTGCCCCGGAAAAAAACAAACAAACAAACAAACAACAACAGCAACAAAAAATGATGGGATAGACTAGATGGGCTCTAGCTCTGTCTTCTTTTGTTTTTGTTTTATTTTTCACATTTTTTTTTAGATTCAGAGGGTTTTTAATTAAGTGATTTGTTAAAAACAATATTAAACAATACAACTAATTAAATGTCCTTAGTAACTATTTACAGTTAAATTAATTTCAATGTAGAAAATAGAGCTTTTTGTTATTCCCAGGAAGGCCCCAGAAATCAGAATTTCTCACCTATTCATTTTTACTTTGGCCTTTTTCATCTTGCATGACTTTGTAATGGTCTTTCAAGGTTCCCTTTTTAAAAAGATTTTCATTTTCTTAACTATTTCCCAATTACATGTAAACATTTTTCATTTTAAAAATTCTAAGTAAAAGTAATCTCTCACACCCTTACACCACCCCTTGAGAAGGCAAGCAATATAATATCAATTATCCATGTGAAATCATGCCAAATGTTTTTCCATATTAGCATGTTACAAAAGAAAACAACACACACACACACACACACAAGAAAAATAAAGTAAAAATGTGTGCATCAATCTGCACTCAGTTTATCTGTTCTCTCTCTGGAGGTAGATAGCATTTTTCATCATGGGTCCTTGGGAACTGTTTTGGATCATTGTCTTGATCAGAATATGTACCTCTGGTTTTAATGGGGGAGCACTAGAAGTTTTTGTCTCACAAACAAGAGTAAAACAAGAATTCTTTCTCTCCTCACTATTATTTAACAGTTCTAGGAATGTTAACTGGCAATAAAGCCAAATTAAAGATAAAGATGTCAGAAAAGGTGAAACCTTTATCCCAGTTTTCAGATTTCATGATATTCTGTTTATACAACTTCAGATTATCTATGAAAAAATTCAGAGACCATTTACCGCCTTGCCAAGATACAGAAAACAATATAAATCCACAAACATCATTAATAAAAACAAGGAAGAAACAATATATTTATGATTAAAAGTACAAAACAATCTTCACAAAAATAAAAGATGACAAATCATTAGAAGAATCTATTCTAGGCCCATTGTTGGACTGGGCTCGTGTAACCAGTTATATTATGTAGATTGAGAGCTACCAAATACCAGTCTAGTTACCAAGGAGATGCTTTTTGGACTAGATGATTTTTTTTTTAAATTCAGAGATTCGCAAATAACCTAGAATCTCAAGGAAATCATGAGAAAACTTAAGAAGTGGGGATTAGTATTGCCTGACCTCAAACTGTATTATAGAGGAGGAGTTATCAAAATTATTTGGTTCTGATTAAAAAAACAGAAAAGAGTTTCTGTGTGATAGATGCCATCAGCAAGAAACAAACCATCAACAGAGTAAACTAGTGTTTGGTAAATAATTTAGGAGAGCGTAAAGTACTATGAGAAGGACTCTCTTCTTCAGAAAAATTGAAAAAAAAACTGGAAAGCAATTTGGCAGAAATTGGATTTAAATTAAATTGTAGGGGGCAGCTAGGTGGCGCAGCAGATAAAACACTGGCCTTGGATTCAGGAGGACCTGAGTTCAAATCCAGCCTCAGACACTTGACACTTAACTAGCTGTGTGACCCTGGGCAAGTCACTTAACCCTCATTGCCCTGCAAAAATGAAAAAAACAAAAAATAAATAAATTAAATTGTAGATTTTATCCAAAATGGATGCTTAATTTGCATATAAAAGATCATATCATTAAAAGAAGAGAAAGAATGAGATTAGGTACATTTCAAAACCTTGGCTATGGGGAGAAATCCTGTAATCTAAAAGGTTATAGAGAATTTTAAAAGGCAAAAGTGACCATTTTTATTATCTAAAAGTAAGTGCTTTTGTTTGAATAAAATCAGTGATAAGAAAATAAGATTAAGTATTTAAAGGGGAAATTTATTTACATTAATTATCACTAATAAATGTCTGGTGTCCAATATGCATAGGAAATGGACAAAAATATGTGATACCATGAGCCATTTCCCAATAGGCAAATGTTTAAAGGATATGAGAAGAAAAAGAGTTCTCAGAGGAAGAATTCCAAGCTCTAAATGACCGCTCAAGTCAGAAACAAATATATACCCAAATATTAATGTTCTCTCTCTTTGAAAACAAAGGAAAGGCAACAATGGGAGTGTCTATCACTTGGCACTGTGACATGAATATAGAGCGGTATTATTATACAGTAAAAAGGGATGAATGTTAGGCTTTGGAATGGAAAGATTGGTATGTACTGAGGCAGAGTGAAATATACAGAACCAGGAGCAGCTAGGTGGCGCAATGGATAAAGCACCAGCTCTGGATTCAGGAGGTCCTGAGTTCAAATGCAGCATCAGACACTTGACTCTTACTAGCTATGGGACCTTGTGCAAGTCACTTAACCCTCATTGTCCCGCAATAGATAGATAGATAAATTAATAATTGAATGAATAAATAAATGAAAGCAGAACCAAAAGAATAATATACAACATGAATATAATTATGTAAATTAAATATCACTAAAAGGACCCTGACCTTTTAGTAAATGAGAAACCCAGGTAATCTTGGTATCACCTTGAGGAAGTGTAAGAGAGAGGTGATTGAGGGGGACAGGACCCCAAGGTACAACCCGGTGTACAAGGCAGAATGTAAATGGTGGCACTCTTGCAAAGGAAGCTCAGAAAGGTCAGTTTGTCAGCTAGAAAGAGAAGTGGGACCCAGCAGTGGCCTGAGAGCCCTGTGAGGAGAGCATTTGGAAGTACAGGGTGGCCATCCTTCCCTTTTTGAATGCCTCCTTTGTGCACAGAACCGCTACATGGTCTGCAGATTCAAAGAAAAAAATGTTCCCCACTCAAAAGGAACATGCAGCCGGCAAGGGAAGATATTGCAGGTAAACAGATGAGGATTGTATGGAACTCTGTTTAACGTTAGAGCATGAACACAGAAGTCAGAAGATAAGCTCCTTGGGTGTGCAGGCAGCTCCTTGGTAACTAACTGCTGGTTTAATTGACTTTCATCAGGTTGTGTTTCTTTTCTTACTTTATTCAAGGGGCTGATTTGCCCTTCAGGTGGAGAGGGTGTCTCTTACAGTAGTAGTCATGGGGCCTCCTTTCCATATCTGGGTTGTATCTGCTTGTTCTCCTTGAAGGCGGTTTCCCTTTTGTCTGTGTATGCCCTGAGTCTGATATACAGTAGCTAATTTTTATACAGTGCCTACTGTGTGCCAGGCACAGTGACTAGCCCTTTACAAGTATCATCTCGTTGGATCTCACAACGACCCTGGAAGGGAGGTGCCAGGAGTAATCTCCCTAAACAAGACTTGCCCAGGGTCATGAAGCTTCTAAATGTCTGAGGCTGAATTTGAACTCAAACCTTCTTGAGCCCAGGCCTGGCACTCTATCCACAGATGATTGCTGAATGATAAATTAACTGACTTCTGTTTGCCCCACAGAGGACAGAACTTACTAGGTAGCATTTACAGGCAGATTTATTTTAACTCAACACAAGGAGAAGCTCCCTCACAATTAGATATTTTTTGACAAGCTCTTTTCATACATCCATGATGAGCATTTATATCAGTCAAGGTGACTGACTTTCAGGGATCAGAGTTGGATCAAGGCACATGTTGTCACACGCCCTTGTTAACGGAGCAGATCAGTACCAGAACCCCCAGACTCTGGACTGCCCAGTGGTCCCATTGTCATTAGAGCTTTCACCCATGGGGCTCCCCAGACCCCCCATTGATGTGGGTGGGGTCTTTTTTACACACTAAGGAGCCTTACTCAACCCAGAGGCCTCAATCAGTGAGGAATGTCTCTATTGGGATAAACTTTGGCGTGGAGGTAAACATTCAGGCTTGGCCAATCATGTCTGGGGGAAATCAAACCCTCCTGCCCCTGGGCAGTGTAAGAAAAGCCCAGACCAGGCAGGGCCTGGCACATAAACAGCTGGAAATTTGTGTTTCTGGCTTCCAAACAACTGACACAGACCAAAGCCATTTCAGCCGGGTACCTGGATGAGTGTATGGCTTTAGTTGCTCCTCTGTTCTGGGCTGGGGAAGCGCAGTGTAGAGTTGAATCAGGCTTGACATCAGAATACCTGGGTCTGAGCTCTTCCTTGAAATGGCCTTGAGGTCAATTGGGCAAATCACGTTTTCTCATCTTTAAAATAGGCCTTAAAAAATAGGCATAAGAACATTTGGGCTTCCTAAGAGTGTTGTGAGGGTGAAATTACATTATGGATTCATGTTGTGTATGTTACATATCTTGCTTAGAAGAAGATAGGATTTCTACAATGACAAATGATGGCCAGAACGAGGACACTTGTTTGCCATTTCAGACCCAGTGTGACTAACAACATGTGTTGGTGACACAGCTGGTCAGTGTAAAGTGACCCCGGTCCATGGAGAAGCTCATTTGGCTCGTTGTGGGATTGACCCTATGCCCTTGGTCTCCTTAGCACTATCCTTTAATAAATGGGGTTGGTCTTAACCAGTCTTGCAAATATTGCTCTAAGTCCGCCAGCTCCCACTTTTTCTCTTCTTTTTTCCCCGCAGTCTGTTCTTGTCTCACTTGATGTTTTTGGTAAGAAGCTGAATGTAGTCAGTTACTTCACGGCTCACCTGTCTTACATTTTCGCGTCAGACTTTTAGTGACCACTCCAAGGCTTCATTATTTTCTGTCTGTTAATTACCTTGTAGCTACCCTAAGCTCTTCATGCTTCTAGTGCTCTGTGCTATTTCCGGTGGTTAGGTGACCTGGGAGCCGGCCCATCATTTTTGTCAGGGAGCCACGTAGTCTCAATATTAGAAATCATCTAATCTGATCAGTGCCACCTCAGGAATTCCCCTCATGGTGTCCCCAGCAAGTAGTCCTTACCTAATGAGGGTCTTTCTCATTTCTTGAACCTCTTCAGACTTCCCATTGACCCCGTGGTATGGCTGTAGGGTTATCTGATGAGATGTTTTCTCTCCTGCCCTACCACTCTTAGAGGTATATGCTGTCATATGATTAGAGAACTGAAAGTTCAATTTGTTTTACCTTGTCTTAAAAAAACAACATATAAGTCATTCTTTACCTTGGAGACTGTGAGATTTCACTTGATCTCTAGGAGCTGGGAAGGCCTGCTTCACCCTGAGTCTTGCAGGGAGGTAGGTCATTGCCTTTAATCCTGATTGCAGAGCATTTGTGTGTTAAGATTAATGGGTGTTTATTTTAATAGCCATTCGGTTTCAGTAGCTTTTAATGAGCCCTTTGATAGCCAGTTCCTTAATTAACAAGACAACCTTTCAGGTTTCCTTTTCTCTAATTGTTAACATATTTTGCTGTTTTCAGACAGATATACTCTGATGGACAATACTGGGATTTTGTAGCTCCCGTTAGGGCCCTCCCAGATGGGGTTAGGGACACGGGGGGGGGGGGGGGGGGGAGGGCTTATTTCCTTGGGAGTGAAGGGTTTAATCTATGCCACTAAAAAAAATACAAATGAAATTAGATGATTTCATGCTCAATTTCCTGAAATACGATTGATTCAGAGTATTTTCTGGGGTGCGTGATGGGTGGAATTATGAAATCTCCTCTCCCGGGTTATGTCTGGCTTACTTTGGCCTTTGTGTCATTAGACGTTGTCTTTTGCTGCCTTTCAAGAGCTAGGAGAAAGGTTCTTTTCTCCCCTGCAAGACAGGTTTGTATTCTTTGAAACCTCCTTTGAGAAAAGCAGGCAATTTAAGAAGGAAAATTCACCTCTCTGCTTTCCTCCTTGGAGGCTCTGGTAAAGTAATGGAGAGTCAGAGGCAGCTATACACTGGCCCTTGGGCAAAGAGTTACCTTGGACAAGTCTCTTTCTGTCATTCTCTTCTATAAAATAGATACAGGGATTGAGATGGGCCTCTCTCCAAGTGTGGTGGGAACCTGGGAAGATAATCCTTTCATAGTCAGTGTCAGAGAAACCTCAGGCTTCACATGTGCTGAACTAAGGGGTTTGTTGAGGAAGGAGAATAAGAGGCAAAGCACCTTCAGAATACTGCAGTTTCAAAAAACCCCAAACCCAAACCCAAAGCAACTGGATCCAAGCTAATGAGGTGTTTGGAGGAGGAGCGCTCTATTTAGAGTATTGACTAGCTAGGAGCGAGTAATGCGTCCTATGTGGAAATCAAAAGGGACCCATTGGCAGACAGTCAGGCGTCTCAGCCATTGTGTTTGTAAACTTTCTCCTATGGCTGCGGTGTTTTTTCCTAGACCAGTAATTTTTTATAAGGTTTGTAAAGGTCTTGATAAACAATTGAGATTATAGAGGTTTTCCTGGAAGCTTTGGTTAATATTTTAATAGCCTGAGCTTTGTCAGGTTATTAATAGCTCATTTGGAAAGTTTGAAAGAGGGAGGTGTTTATATGCATGTATACAAACGTATATAGATATACACAACGTATACAGATATGTTTGTATACACACATTTCTTCAAGTAGCTCAGGATTACAATGGTAGGCAATTGTGTGCGTGCATCTGCTTGTGTGTATGTGCATGTGCAAGCATGTGTGCCTCTGTGTGTGTACATATATGCGTGTGTGTGTGTGTGTGTGTATGTTGGGGGGTGCTGTTTGTCCTGTTTGGGGGGGGGGTTGCTGTTTGCCCTGTGCTTTTTATTTTAACTTGCAACCTCTAAAGATAGTCATTGGCCTGTAACAACTAGATCCTGGGAGGCCTCGGCTGAAAAAGTACTCCAAGGAAAACTGCAATTTAGGAAAGCAGGCATGGCTTGGGACAAAAGCAGTGCCTATAAAATGCATAAAGTGAGGGGGCGGGTGAAGGAGAAAGACCTGGGGGTTTGGCAGTGCCCAAGAACAGAATTTCAGCAGACTTCAGAGAAGACCTGGGCATGACCTCATCTCTCTAAGTATTTGATTCCCTGGCATTCCTCTTTGGCATTTGGGTTAGGAGCTGATGAAATGGAAGACATGGCTAATGTTCAGCTCTCTGAAAGCCATGTCTCTGTTAGCAGGAGGTGAGCCGAGAAGGAGATGAGGAAGGAGGCGTTCTTGGCTTCTCGGGTGGTTTGGGAGGAACTCCTTTACTCCCAAAAGACTGGTTTTTCCCCACTTGTCATTCTTACGGTATTGATATGCATATGATCTACTGCGGTTACCCATGGTCGTGACACAGGTCAGCAGACACAGAAAGGAGAGCCATGGGAAATTGGGAAGCATCCCTGTCTGTTGGGTGAGGCACCTGCTTTTTGCTCAGAATCCTCTTCCATGCTGGTCTTTAGAAAGGGATGGTGCAGGGACCAAATAGAAAAGAGATGCTCATCAAGGCTGAAATCTCAGGCTTCAGGGCTTTGACTGAAATGAACCTCTGGGTTTTATTTTATGAATTTAAAAGGAATTGAAATCATGTCTGTCAGGTGTTAATTACTCAGAACAGAGTCATTCATTCACTAACCACAGAGTCAGGCACATGCTGTGTGCTGGGAGACTGATTGCCTGAGAGAGGTTGTCTAATTAAGATCTGTCAGAGCAAAACAAGGGGAAGATCACTGTCTGTCTGGAGGGTGACACTCACAGCATTCCAGATCCCATAAGACACCTCAGAGGACATCCATTCTAACTGTTTCATTTTACATATGATGAAAAGGAGACCCAAGAAGGTTAAGTGACTCATCTGTGGTCACACAGTTATGTGTCAGAAGTGGGATTTGAACCTGAGTCTTCAATCAGGCTGCCTTCCCCCATGCTGCACTGTTTTTCATTTAACTGGAGAATGCTTCTGTTGGAAACAGTTGAGCTTTTGGTTAAAGGGAGTTATGGCCATAAATTAGTGAGTAGATAGGAGGTAACAGTGATCTTCCTGATAAGAAGGGGTACAGGGACAAGGAGAAAAACTTGGGTCAAAGCTAATTGGCAGACTGGCCTGGCTTAAGCAGAGTCTTATTCCAGGGCAAGATGGAGAATGAAGTGTCCCATTCCATTGTTGGGACCTGATCCCCGAGGCTCCCAGGTAGTCCCTTTGAGGGCTTGTCCAAGGAATATATCTAGGTCAGTGACATTGTTAGGACAACATTTAGAGAGGCCAGTGATAACTAGGTGAGGGCCTGAGCCATTGAGGAGGCAGACACAGATAGGGCCAGGGAATTGATCAGGCTTGGGAGAAAAGAAGAGGGGCTCATGATTCCACCAAGGCTGGGTGAAGCCCAAAGGGGGCGCAGGGAGGATCCTAAGCTCAGTTTTGGATGTGTCCAAGAGGATCCAGGTGAGCTTTGCAGAGATAGGGTGTCTATGGCAAAGTCCAGTCTGCCTCAGATGCACTTGAGTGACTTGTTCCATGTGGTAATTTTGACAAAGAAGAGCCTTGAATGCCAGGCTAAGAAGTTTGAACTTGACTTGGCAAAGGTTTTGAGCATGACCCTTGTGTGAGAGAACGATGCGTGAGAAAGGGTCGTCTGGATTGGATCGAGAGAAAGAACATAAGCATTTGGTAGGTTGCCTACTATGTGCAAGGCATGTATTATGTTATCTTCAGATATTATCTTATTTGATCCTTACAACAGCCCTGTGAGGTAAGCGCTGTTATTATTCCCATTTTTATAGTTGAGGAAACTGAGGCAGATGAATTAGGTGACTAGTAGCTTGTAAGTGTCTGAGACTGGATTTGAACTCAGGTCCTCCGGAGTTCAGACCCAGTGCTCTGTCCACTGTATCACCAGCTGCCTCAGAGGGTGAAAATAACTGAAGATCTGTCAGGTTTGGGAAAACCAAGGGAGGTCATAGATCCTCAATTTTGGATTGGAAGGAGCCGCTGGTCAGTAGGTTCCAAACTGCATCAAAATCGATGGCTCAAGAAGGAGCTAATTGGGGCTTTGTCACTGGTGGTCACTGACCACCTCGGTGGTGGGGGCTTCAGTCAAACCATGGGGAGAGGAGCGGGGTTTGGTGTTCGGTGGTGAGTGCAGCCCCAGACCCTTTGTGCTCTCGGTGACCTCTCAGCCTCCTGCTCCTCCATCACTTCTGCATGGACTGCTCTCCCCTTCCTGTCTTGGCCCCTCAAGGAGCCAGTATGACTCTCTAACTACCCCTCTTCTCTCCAGTGCCCTCCCCCCTTCTCCTCCAGCATCCTCCTTGGGTCACTGGCATGCTCAGGGCTGTTGTTTCTGCCTGTTACCTGGACGCACTAGGTCCTCACTGTGGCAAAGCCATCTTGGGATACTCCCTCCTTGACTCACTTTCCCACTCATCATGAAGACTCTTCCAAACCTTTACATCTCCCTTAAACTCCCCATAGCGCTCCTCCCTCCACCCTCTAACTGAGAACCCTTGCCTCACATTTCACTGAAAACATTTCGATTGTTTACAGACCCTTCCTCCTCCCTCCTCCCCATCTACACATCACCCAGATGCCTTCTGCCCCATCTCCTCCTTCACTCCCGGTCCTCACCGGAAGTGCCCCTTCTCCTTGCCAGGGCCAACCCCTCAACCCTGCACCCACCATCCCATTCCGTCTTGTTTTCTCTAGCAATTGCCCCTATCATCCTGTCTTGTTTATCTTCAGGGCTCTCCTTGCTGTTCGCTAGTCGCTTTCCCACTGCCTACAAACATGCCCCATGTCAAAACCCTGCCTTGGTTCTTCAGTCCTGCTCACAGTGGTCATATGTCTCTCATTGCTTTTGTGGCCAACCTCCTGGAGATCCACGTCCCTCCCTTTGCTCTCTTCTGAGCACTCCTGACCCCCGCGGCTGGAGTCCCCTTCCCTCCATTCCGCTTCATCCCCCTTTCTGCAAGAGGCCTTTTACCATCCCTCATTCCTGTATATATGGCTTCTTCATTCGTCATTGTTGGCATGATGTTCCTGTTCCCCCATACAAAACCTTGGGCACCCTTTGAGAGGAGGAACAGCCTTGTGCCTTTCTTCATGTCCCTAGTGTTTTATCTCGTGCCTGGCACAACAGTGGGATCTTATTCAGTCTTTGTCAGCTACTGATCTTACAGAGACCGAGACGCGCTTTGTCCTGCACCGTGAGATTTCATGTAGCAGGTTCTCCTTTAAAAAGATCTTCATGTAGATACCATACCGATAGCTGACATTTGCTGCGGTTGGCACCATTTCCTTGATTGTAACAAATGCCCCGAATCCTTCTTCTTTGAAGCTCAGTTCCAATGTCAACCTCCTCCCTATGGCCTTTCCTGCTCCCCCTCCTGATCTGGGCCTTCTCAGCCACCAAAAGGACCTTAGATTGATTTTGTCAATGCTTCTTCATGTCTGTGTTATCTCCTCCTGTACTGTAGAAAGTAATGGCAAGGAATGTCTGACTTGGGTCTCTGTATCACCACTGCCTGGCACATAGTAAGTGCTTAAGAAGTGTTTGTGGATTGATGCGTAGGCCGCTAAGGGATATGTCCTATTTTCATGAATCCCTGAATTCATCTGTGGCTATACACCCTGGAATGAGTTAAGGTCTCAGCACCTTCCCTGTACCCCTGCCTTCCTATTGAACGTCTTTCCGTTGATGCTTAAGAGGCTGGCAGCCTTCTCTTCGGACCTCTTGATATCAGGTGTATACGCATTGGGAGCCCATGGGTTATCTCCTGGCTCTCAATGTATGGCCAGTTCATCTTCACTGCCCTGAGGACATCCTTTATGCTGTTTCTCCTGCAAAACCTTCCACACGTGAAAAAAGAATTCAATCCAGCTGGCCTTCTACCTAGGACAGAACACACCCACTGTTCAGATCGAACAACTCATAGCACGGTCCATTAGCATATGGAGACAGACAGTGAGCTGGACCAGAGCTGACTGGGAGATGGGGTACCAGTCTGGACTGCATTCAGAACATACTTTAGGACTTTTCATGGAAGCTAGCTTTTTCCTGAAACAAAGGCCCGTCCTCCATGTAGACATATGTCTTTGTGTATGTATGTGTGTGTAGGTAATGTGCACCTAAGTGTGTATAGGTACTTACATCTGGACATTGTGTATGTATGTGTGTGTAGGTAATGTGCACCTAAGTGTGTATAGGTACTTACATCTGGACATTGTGTATGTATGTGTGTGTACGTAATGTGCACCTAAGTGTGTATAGGTACTTACATCTGGACATTGTGTATGTATGTGTGTGTACGTAATGTGCACCTAAGTGTGTATAGGTACTTACATCTGGACATTGTGTATGTATGTGTGTGTAGGTAATGTGCACCTAAGTGTGTATAGGTACTTACATCTGGACATTGTGTATGTATGTGTGTGTACGTAATGTGCACCTAAGTGTGTATAGGTACTTACATCTGGACATTGTGTATGTATGTGTGTGTACGTAATGTGCACCTAAGTGTGTATAGGTACTTACATCTGGACATTGTGTATGTATGTGTGTAACTGAGATGCAGCATGGACATTTGTGGAGGTTGGGGTTGGGTCTGATGACCTCAGAGACCCCTTCTGTTTGGAGAGTCTTTGACAGCCATTGAACTTTAAAAAACAAAAATTATTTATTTAAGTTTTCGGCCTTTGTTTAGATAAGATTTCCAATTTCAAATTTTTTCTCCCTCCCTCTCTTCCCTGCCCCCCTCCCCTAGACAGCAGGTAATCTGATATATAACATTAAACATATTTCTGCATTAGTCATGTTATACAAGAAGAATCAGCGTAAGAAGGAAGAACCTCAAAAAACAAAAACGAGCACCAAAAACAAAAGAGACAGTGTGGTCCAGTCAGTGTCCATATTCCACAGTTCTTTTTTTTCCCCTGGATTTGGAGAGCCTTTTCCATCATGAGTCCTTTGCAACTTTCTTGTACCATTGGATTGGTGAGAGGAATCTAGTCTATCACAGTTGATGAACACTCAATGTTGATGATACTGTGCACAATGTTCTTCTGGTTCTGCTCATCTCACTCATCATCAGCCCACACAAGACCCTCCAGGTTTCTCTGAACTCCTCCTGCTCATCGTTTCTTACAGCACAATAGTATTCCATTGTATTCCTACCACAACTTGTCCAGCCATTCCCCAATGGATGGGAGCCTTTGAACTTTTAATATTTTGCTTTGTCTGCTCTTCTCTCCACTGATTCAAAATTTGCACCCTCAGTGGTAGGCTAGGCATATGCTAAGCATAGTTAAGTGTCAATCAGTAATATTTCTTTTTTTAATTATTTATTTTTAACCTTCTCTCCCCACCATTTTGAGTTCCAAGTCCTTTCTTTCCTTCTCCTCCCCCCCCGCCCTTTACCCATTGAAAAGGCTAGAAATAACTAGTCAGTTATGCATGTAAAATCATAGTGATATATTTCTTAAAAGCTATTAACTCAGTGGTTAAGAGACCTGGATTTGGAGTGAAGAATACCTGAGTTCAAGTTCCTACTCAGACACTGCAGTAGCTGTGTGACCCAGGAAATTGAACCTCTTTCAGCCTCCATTTCTTCATAGCACCTCCCTCCCAAAGTCATGAAGATCCAATGGGAGCATGTGGACAGTGTTCTGCTGGGCAAGGAATGAATACGGAACAAGATAATGAAGCGTTCCTGGCCTCCAGGAAGCAGAAGTCTCATGTCACTGAAGGCAAGAAGGAAACAGAAAATCATACCTAGGTGATGACAGTCAAGGTATAAGTTTAAGACTTCCAGCCTCAGAAAATTCAGGGAGCCCAAATTAAAATTCATTAGCCATGTTTCAGGTATTGATTGGTTAAGATTTAGTTAGAAAGGACTTTAGAGATAATAAAGTTCAATCACCTCATTTTACAGATAAGAGATAGACCCTAAGAGCTTAACTGACTTAATGAAGATAGTAAAGAACAGAGCTGAGATTTGAACCCAGGACCTGTTTTTCTACTGTAGCACATTGCCTCCCACCCATTAAATATTCAATTATTTGCTGCTTTGTATTGATATAAGTCAACATTTGCCTTATTCTTTGTTCTTCACTGAGACTGTGAGGTCCTCAAGAAATAGGACCATTTTTTTCTGCTATTTCTCATCCACTTCCAGCAGATAAGACAGTGCTATGGAAATAGCAGGCCCTCAGTCAAGACTCATTGAAAAAAATGAATCTATGAACTATGAACTATGATAACTCAGCTCTCATTTTTATTTTATTTTCTCTGTTAAGGAGAATTCTTCATAAAGTGGGAATGATAAAAAGAGACAGGATTAATAACCAGCAGAAAGTTGAATAGAATCTTAAGGAAGCGGAAAACTCATCCTGATGAGCGCACGCCCCCAGCCCTCAGTGGACAAGTACATCACAACTGGCAAAAGTGTTTGCTGAGCCATGATTAGGGGTATTTGAAAGATGGCGGAATTTGGGCAAAATGCCACAGCCCTGGAGAAGGACGGATAAGTTGTCTCAATTTTCAGGAAAGAGAAGTGAGGGAATCTGTAAAAAATTAGGTCAGGGCACATGACCTTGATTTTTGGCAAAGTTCTTGAACACACCATTTTTAGACATGATTTGTGAATGTACAGAAAGAAAAGCAGTGATTGCTAAGAATTACAGCTTTATCTCACACACAGACACCAAGCCCGATTGAAACTTGCTTTCATTTTTGACAGGGCTATTAGACTGGTGGATCAAGGGAATGCTATAGACAGGTTATCCAGACTTTAAGAATGTCAGTTTTCCTTAAAGTCTCCTTATAGAAAGGGGAAAGGGAATACGCATTTATATAGCACCTACTATGTGCCAAGCACTGTGCTAAGTGCTACAAATATGATCTCCTTTGATCCTCACAACCACCCTAGGAAGCAGATGCTATTATTATCCTCATTTTATAATGGAGGAAACTGAGGCCAGCAGGTTAAATGACTTGTCCAGGGTTGCAGAGCCAGTAACTTTCTGCAGCTGGATTTAAACTCAGGCCTTTCTGACTATAGGCCCAATGCCTATTCATTATGCCATCTAATAGATGAGTTAAAACACGAACTGGATGAGGATAAAGTCAGATGGATTCAGTGTGGGAACTGGATGAATACCTGGACTCCCCAGATAGTCATTCATGACTTGATATCAGCTTGGAGACACATGTCCTGGAATACTGCAGGCACATCTAATCTTCACCATCTATCAGTGACTTGGGTGAGATGTGTTGGTGACACAGTGCTAGGAGGGAAACACTAATGTCCTGGGTCACATGGAAGAAGGATGCAGAGTTCTCAAGAGGGTAGAACAATCCAGTGGACCAGGGAGAATTGAAAAGAATGAAGTGCAGGCCTCAAGCTAACTGCTATGAGATGGGGGTGACAGGATCAGGTTTGGGGTAAGAGAGATCTGGAGGTTGGAATTAGCTACACACCCACTGTGTGAACCAAGAGTGGGTGAGCCCACAAACCCCTAAGACGCACTGAATAAGGCCAAGCATGCAGAGGGCAGGAGATGGGAAACTGTCCTGGCACTGTTCTGAGTGTTGGGACAGCAAGAAAGACGGAAACAGTCCCTGGTCTCAAAGAGCTCACGGTCTAATGGGGGAGACAAAGTGCAAGCACACAGAGGACACATTGGGGTGAGTCTTGAAAATTAGAGAGGACCAACCAAGGCTTCTTACAGAAAGAGAACTTTAGCAGAGATCTGAAGGAAGCCAGTGAGGGGAGGGAGAGAGCTAAGCAGGTGGGACAGCTCATGAAAGTACCCCAGGAGGGGCAGTGAGATGGCATAGTGGATAGAGCACCGGCCTTGGATTCAGTTCAAATCTGGCCTCAGACCCTTGACACTTACTAGCTGTGTGACCCTGGGCAAGTTACTTAACCCCAATTGCCTCACCAAAAAACCCCCCACCAAAACAAAACAAAACCAAAACCAAAAAACAACAACAAAAGAAAATACCCCAGGTCCAGAGAGGAACAGCAAGGTCAAGGCCACTGGATTTCAGAGTATAAAGCTGAGACAGGGCAGGGCCTAGAAAAGTAAAAAAGAGCTAGCTTAGAGAGAATTATAAAAGCCAAGCAGGATTTTATATTGGATGGAGGTGATCAGAAGCACTGGAGTTGGGCAGCTAGGTGGCGCAGTGGATAAAGCACTGGCCCTGGATTCAGTAGGACCTGAGTTCAAATCCTGCCTCAAACACTTGCCATGTACTAGCTGTGTGACCCTGGGCAAGTCACTTAACCCTCATTGCCCTGCCCCCCCCCCAAATGTTTTTTTTAAAAAAGCACTGGAGCTTATTGGGGATGGTGTGACAGGGTGAGCCCTATACTTTCTTTTCAGTATAATGTAAGGGCATTTTATTATGTCCTAACTAGCCATAATAAACATTATTTTTAATAATATTTAATTTTCCCCAATTACATGTAAAGATAATTTTAACATTCATTTTTAAAAAATTTGTAGTTACAAATTTTCTCCCTCCCTCAACTCCCCCCCTCTGTGAGACAAATAAACAATTTGATATTATGCATGTGCAATCATACAAACATATTTCCATATTACTCATGTTATAAAAGAAGAGAAGACATAGACCCAAAGGAAACACACACACACACACACACACACACACACACACACACACACGCACCACCACCACAGATAAAATGAAAAATAGTATGCTTTGATCTGTATTCAGACTCCATCAGTTCTTTCTCCGGAGGTAGATAGCATTTTTCATCATGAGTCCTTTGAAATTGTCTTGGATCATTATATTACTGAGAATAGTTAAGTCATTCAAAATTGATCACCCTAAGTATTGCTATTACTATGTACAATGTTCTTCTGATTCTGTTCACTTCACTTTGCATCAGTTAGTGTCAGTCTTTCCAGGTTTTTTTTTTTACTGAAATCATCCTGCTCGATATTTCTTACATGACAATAGTATTTCATTACAATCCCATACCATAACCCGTTCAGCCATTCTGCAAAATGGGCATCCCCTCAATTTCTAATTCTTTGTCACTACAAAAATATTTTTGTACAAATATGTCCTTCCCCCCCCCCCTTTTTTTTTAATCTCTTTTGGATATAGACCTAGTAGTGATATTGCTAGAACCAATAGTATGCACAGCTTTTTTAGCCCTTTGGGCACAGTTCCAAATTGCTCTCCAGAATGGTTGGATCAGTTCACAACTCCACCAACAGTACCTTAATGTTCCGGTTTTCCCACATCCCCTCCAATATTTATAATTTTCCTTTTCTGTCATATTAGCCATTCTGATAGGTGTGAGGTAATACCTCAGAGTTGTTTTAATTTGCATTTGACTATAGATAGCTTTGATTTCTTCACCTGAAAACTACCTGCTCATATCTTTTGACCATTTATCAGTTGGGGAATGACCTGTATTCTTGCAGATTCAGCTAAGTTCTCTATATATTTGAGAAATGAGGCCTTTATCAGAGATACTTGCTATAAAATTATTTCATAGCTTTCTGCTTTCCTTGTAATCTTGGTTGCATTGGTTTTGTTTGTTCAAAACCTTTTAAATTTAATATAATCAAAATTAGCCATTTTCATCTAGTGATGCTCCCTGTCTCTTGTTTGGTCATAAATTCTTCCCATTTCCATAGAGCTGGCAGGTAAACTGTTCCTTGCTCCTTTAATTTGCTTATGATATTACCCTTTATGTCTCAATCGTTTATCCATTTTGACCTTATCTTGGAATATAGTGTGAGATGTGGGTTATGCCTAGTTTATGCCAAATTGCTTTCTGGTTTTCCCAGAAATTTTTATCAAATGCCCAAAAGCTTGGATCTTTGTGTTTACCAACACTAGATTTCTATGGTCGTTTACTACAGTGTATTCTGTGCCTAATCTATTCCACTGTTCTATCACTCTATTTCTTAGCCAGTACCAGACAGTTTTGATGATTATTGCTTTGTAATACATTTTGAGATCTGGTGCAGTTAGGCTACCTTCTTTCATATTTGTTTTCATTCATTCCCTTGATAGTCTTGAACTTTTGTTCTTCCAGATGAATTTTGTTATGATTCTTTCTAGTTATATAAAATAATTTTTTGTTAGTTTGACTGGTATGGTACTGAATAACTTAAGTAATTTAGGCAGGCTTGTCTTTTTTATTATATTGACTCAACCTACCCATGAGCAATTAATATTTTTCTAATTGTTTAGATCGAACTTTATTTGTGTGAAAAGTATGTTGTAATTGTGTTCACATAATCCCTGGGGTTTTCTTTCCAAGTATTTTATATCATCTAGTTATTTTAAATGAAATTTCTCTTTTTGCCTCTTGCTGCTGAACTTTGTTATTAATAGATAGAAATGCTTATAATTTATATGGGTTTATTTTATATCCTGCCACTTTGCTAAAGTTGTTCATTATTTCAACTAGTTTTTTAGTTAATTCTTTAAGATTCTCTAAATATACCATCAAATCTGCAGAGTGATAGTTTTGTTTTCTCCTTGCCTATTCTAATTCCTTCTTTTTCTTCTCTTATTGCTTTATCTAACATTTCTAGTACAGTTTTGAATAATGCAGAATAATCTAGTACAAATTGAATAGTGATGATAATAACAATCCTTGCTTTACCCCTGATTTTATTGGGCAGATTTTTAGCTTATCCCCATTACAGATAATGCTTGGTGATGGTTTTAAATGGATACAATTCATCATTCTAAGGAATGCTCTATTTATTCCTATGTCCTCTACATTTTTTCTAGGAATGGGTGTTGTATTTTGTCAAAAGCTTTTTTCTACATCTCTTGAGATAATCATATGATTTCTGTTGGCTTTGTAATTGATACGGTCAGTCATGCTGAGCTTTCCTAATATTGACCCTGCATTCGTAGCATAAAATCCACCTGGTCGTGGTATGTGATCCTGGTGACACAAAAGTGTTGCATGAGTATTCTTTATGGAAATTTGGTTGACAGTTTCCTTTGTTTTGGCTCTTCCTAGTTTAGGTATCGGCATCATATTTGTGTTGTAAAAGAAACTTTGTACAACTCCTTTGTCTGTTTTCCAAATAGTTTATATAGTGTTGTAATTAATTGTTCTTTAAATGTTTGGTAGAATTCATTTGGCCCTGGGGATTTTTTCTTAGGGAGTTCATTGATGGCTTGTTCAATTTCTTTATCTGAGCAATTTATAGTTTTGTGAACATTCTTTCATTTCACTTAGATTGTCAGATTTATTGGCATATAATTGGGCAAGAAAGCTCCTAATTATTGCTTTAATTTCCTCTCCATTTGGTGGGGAATTCATCCTTTTCATTTTTGATTCTGGTAATTTGGTTTTCTTCTTTTTTTAATCAAATTAACCAATGGTTTATCTAGTTTATTATTTTTTCATGAAGCCAGCTTCTAGCTTTATTTATTAGTTCAATGATTTTCTTACTTTCAATTTTATTAAGCTCTCCTTTGATTCCAGAATTTCCACTTTGTTCTTTAATTGGGGATTTTTAATTTGTTCTTTTTCTATTTTTTTTGGTTGCATGCCCAATTCATTGATCTGCTCTTTTTCTATTTTATTAATGTCAGTGTTTAGAGATATTGCTTTAGAGTACTACTTCAGCTGCATCCCATGAGTATTGGAATGTTGTCTCATTGTTATTCTCTTTAAGGAAATTATTAATTATTTCTATGATTGTTCTTTGAGTCACTCATTCTTTAGGATTAGATTATTTAGTTTCCAATTATTTTATTTTATTTTATTTTTTGGCAGGGCAGTGAGGGTTAAGTGACTTTCCCAGGGTCACACAGCTAGTAAGTGTCAAGTGTCTAAGGCTGCATTTGAACTGAAGTGCTCCTGAATCCAGGGCCAGTGCTTTATCTGTTGTACCACCTAGCTGCTCCCCCCCCCCCAATTACTTTTTAACCTATCTTTCCATGGCCCTTTATTTAATGTATTTTTCTTGCATCATGATTTGAAAAGGATGCATTAATTTCTGCCTTTCTGCTTTTGATTGTAAGGTTTTTATGCTCTAATACATAGTCAGTTTTTATGTAGGTACCACTGAGAAAAAGGTATATCAATGAATTTTTGTACATTTTTGTATTTTTTGTGCTTCCTTAACTAAGCTCTTGATTCTTTCTTCTTGCATAACTCTTTTATTTTCTCAATTTTTCTTCTACTTCTCCTATTTGTTTTTTTTTTCAGGGCAATGAGGGTTTAGTGACTTGCTCAGGGTCACACAACTAGTAAGTGTCAAGAGTCTGAGGCCAGATTTGTACTCAGGTCCTCTTGAATCTAGGGCTGGTGCTTCATCTACTGCACCACCTAGCTGCCCCTATCTCCTATTTGATTTTTAAAATCTTTTTGAACTCTTCTAAGAGTTATTTTTGAGCCTGAGGTAAATTCACATTTTTCTTTGAGGCTTGGCATATAGGTATTTTGACATTGTTTTCCTCATTTGAGTTTGTGTCTTGATCTTCCCTGTCACCATAATAGGTTTTAAGGTCAGGTCCTTTTTTTGCTTTTTGTTCATTTTCCCAGCATATTTCATGGCTTTTAAAGTTGAGCTTTGTTCCTGAGGTACAGGGGGCACTCTACTGAGCTTCACGTGTCAGAGTCCTGACCACTGGCCTAGTGTGTCAGGGCCATTGGGCCTAGCTGCTTAACTCTTTAACGGGGGCCTCAGGGCCTGGCTGCTTGCCTGCTGTGCCCCTGGCCTGTGCTGAGGCTGTGGGACCCTGCTCACTGACCTGTGCTACAGCTGAGTGCCTCTTGCTAGTTTGCCCAGACACTGTCTTCACTGGGCTGTGCTCCTCTTTTACCCAAGTGAGACTAACCTTTCCTGCAGTCCTTCTAAGTTGTCTTGGGACGGGAAATTGTTTTACCCCATCCTTTTATGGGCTTTGCCACTTCAGAATTTATTTTGAGACATTAAAATTGTTTGGAAAGGAATTTGGGAGAACTCAAAAAAAGTCCCTGTCTTTGCCATCTTCCATCTCTTTAATCCTACTCTTCCGTCTCTTTAAAAAAAAAAAGTTAAACATTGTTTTGTTTTGTTTTGTCTTTTTGAGAGGCAATGAGGGTTAAGTGACTTGCCCAGGGTCACACAGCTAGTGAGTGTCAAGTGTCTGAGGCCAGATTTGAATAAACATAGTTTTAATCTGCCAAGATCTGTCTTCTCACTCTCCCATCTCATCCCACCCCCCGGTAAGAACAGGAGAAAACCTAAGCCCATCTCAAACCTGTAGAACCAACCAAAACCAATCTCCACATCGGCTCAGGCCCATTCCTCACTCTGAGTCCTTCAGGGCTCTCTCAGGAGGCGGAGAGCAGCTTTCCTCCCTAGTGCTCTGGAGTCCTGGTCGATCATCCCACTGGGCTCCTCACTTTCCCGTCCTTTGACCCTGTTCACTGTCAGAGAGTGGAGGCTGAGGGCCTCTCCCTTGCTTTCCTTGGTCCAGTGATCTTCTCTGTGCTGTGCAGGTCTTGTAGTTGCCTCTCAAGGGGACATATACAATTTTTTTTTTTTTTTAGTGAGGCAATTGGGGTTAAGTGACTTGCCCAGGGTCACACAGCTAGTAAGTGTTAAGTGTCTGAGGCTGGATTTGAACTCAGGTCCTCCTGAATCCAGGGCCGGTGCTTTATCCACTGCGCCACCTAGCCGCCCCGACATATACAATTTTTACACACAGCAAAATGAGGATCGTTCACTCATCGGGCATTCACTAAGCACTTCCTGTGCACCGAGCACGGCGTTCCGTGCTGGGGACACGAAGAATAGCAAAAGACGGGTCTCCTCTTCAGGAACTCATGGGAGAACATCAGGGAAGACAACAGCCATTAATAAGCATCCGGCGAATAAATACCAAATAAACTCAACATACTTTCAGGAAGAGGGATCAGGAAAGACAGAACCTCCAAGGAAGAAAGGGGTTCTCTGAGGCAGAAGGGAGGAGCGCCTGTGTCCCAGCCCTGGGAATGGCCAGTGCAGAGGCCTGGGGATGAGGGGGAGGGGCATTGGAATCAGGCCTGGGGCGTGCAGGTAGGAGAAGGCTGTACGGGGAGGCCAGGCCATGAAAGATTCTAAAGGAGTTTAAGCCTAAAGATCCTTGGGTGTCGGTGGAGTCTGTTGTTTAGGGAGTATCAAGGGCAGATCCATGCTTTGACAGGATGGATGAGATGAACTCTAGATCACCCAGTGTACTGTGGCAATGACTCTCTTTGGTGAAAGCAGATTGTTTCAGGATCCTGAACCAAAGTCTGTGAAAAAACTACTTCTGACAGGCCTCGTCCTCCAAAGCCCTGCAAAGATCGTTTTCTCTAGAATAAGATCCAGAAGGAAACTTAGAGTCTGTCTCAAGAAGTCCTTCATTCTCTTGGGGAAAATGAGATGTATAAGTAAATACCAAGTATCCACAAGAGAAATACAGAATCATGGTGGAGGGGGAGACACTGCCCATGGAGGGATGCAAGAAGAGTCTCTGTACAATAGGAGGCAGCTCTTGGGCTGAGCCTTGAAGGATGCTGAGGTTCCAAGAGGCCGGGATGAGGAGAACAAGCTCTCTTGTCATGGGGGGCGTCCGGGGCAAAGGCGCAGAGATGAGAGAGGGAGAGGAGGGCTCCTAGGGAACATAAATGGGCCACTAGGGTTGGAATGGCCAGGGCCGCGGCGGGGGCAGGGCAGGGGAGATAATATGCAGTGTAAGAGGAGGGAGCTGCCTCCAAACGCCCCCATGGGGGAGTGTGCCTTCTGGAGCCAAGCTTTGAGCCATGCTTGAGTATCCTTGTGGCAAGCCTGTAAAGGATGGATGAGAGGGGCAAGGGAGACACATCCAGGACTCTTTCCCCCTCCGTCTCTTCCCTTCAGCACTCTGGGTACATCCTCTGGTCCCTCCAGTGGTCAGCCATTGCTGCCCAGGTCCATATCGGAGGTACACTGGAAGGAAAGCTGGCCATGAGGTCAGTCAGCAAAAGCCAGAACATGGAGCGAGGTCTCAAGGGGAGGCCAGGCCGAGTGTCCAGAGTAGCCCAGGAGGACTAACAAGGCAAGGCGTATTTTAGTGATTACAGGCAGCTCTGTTTGGAGGAGGGAGGCTGGCTGGCAAGGAAGGCGGTGGGGTGTGGGGTGCAGTAAGCCCCTGGGCCACGGTGCTACCACATATGACCCGGTGGCTGGCATTTGGCTGGGCTGATTAGAGCCGATTCCATGCTTCATGTGCATGTTCATAAGCTACTTGTTTTTTTGAGATGAGTAATGGGCATTAGGAACTTGAGAAATGTGAGCGAAGGGGAACTTTCCCATAATAAAGTCTCTTCTGTCTTCCAGTAACATAACCCCTTCCGTAAGTGTTAACAAACCCCCAGAGCGGTTTTCACTGGCCATATTGACAAAACCAGTTAATACCCCGTTAAAACAGATTGCTAAAATAATAACCCTTTTTAAGTAAAAAGAAATCGTATTACGCTCATTTCCTTGGATGATGTGGTGTGCTTGTTGTGTGCACACAGTGGCCTACAGAGCTGATTTGAAAATGACTCAATTGCCTCTGAGCTCCCGGGTCCCCAAGGGGCCTTAGTGGGACAGTTAATACGTGGTCAGGGAAGAATACTTCCCTTTTTCTACCACTCCCGTTCTGGCAGCTGAATGACGACTCCATATTTACTCAGGGGGATGTATAACACTCTGTGTGACTGTGTATCAGCTGCTCTTCACGTTTCTATTAAGGCAGACCTCCCTGCATGGTGCTCTGATCAATGAACAGTTCAGTGAAGAAGCATTTATGAGGTGCTTACTGCGTGCTGGGCATCGTGCTGAGCACCGGTGATGCAGAAACACAGCCACAGCCGCTCCTGCCCTCCTGCAGCTTACTGTCCAATGCAAGAGATAACACGTACATGAATTGGCTCATACAAGCTCCATAGATGGGCAGCGGGTCACCTGGGAGGAGAGAAAAGGCCCCGCAACATTCTGCTGCAGACGGTGTCCTTGAAGCCAAGTGCTGAATGAGGCAGGGATTCTGAGAAAGGTGGGGAGGCCACTGCAGGCCGGGGGAGGACGTATAAATGGTTATTCCCCCAAAGCAGGGGTGGGTGGCAAGAAGGTAGGCTGGATTAAAGAACTGAGTGGGGGAAGATTTTTATAGATGCTCTTTTCTTCTTGTCTGAAAGAGCTTCCTTCTCTTTCTCCTGTTGATTGGTCTTTCAAAGCCCCACTCAAATAACACCTTTTCAGGAAACCAGGACTCAGAGTTGGAAAGGGTCTCAGTGGCCATCGGCTGTGCTGAGGGTCCTCCTGCCTTTTCTGGAAGACTTCCAATGAGAGGAAATAGACAACTCTCAGGTCAGCCCACTCTGGTTAGGGATGGCTCTCCAAGTCACAGTTTCCCTTTTTGCAAATTCTACATATTGCCTCAGGTTCTGTTCCCTGGGGCCAAGCAGAACAATCTCCTCCTCCTCCTCCTCTTCCTCCTCCTCCTCTTCCTCCTTTCTTCTTCTTTCTTCTTTTTTTTTAGTGAGGCAATTATGGTTAAGTGACTTGCCCAGGGTCATACAGCTAGTAATTGTCAAGTGCCTGAGGTCGGATTTGAACTCAAGTCCTCCTGCATCCAGGACTGGTGCTTTATCCACTTCACCACCTAGCTGCCCCATATCCTTCTTTTCAGTGACAGCCTTTTCAATAGGGAAAGTCATTGACTCCCCCCAATCTTTTCTCCCAGTTAAACTGCCAGGTCCTTCTACCAGTGTTCCACTGGTATGAGTCCAAGGTCCTTCGCCATCTTGGGTGCCTCTAGCGTATCAACACTAACACCGTACATGTGGTTTCCAGAATGAAGATGCTATTCTTGGTGTCTCCAAGGGTAGCAGGAGTGTCATCCCAGCAGGCTGTAAACCCAGGCTTCTCAGTGCTGCCCAAGATTGCCCAAGGTTTTTTTTGGCGGCTACATCATGCTGCTGATTCATCAATTTCATAGTCTGCTAAGGTTTGCCCCCCCCCAATATTTTGTCAAACTAACTGATGTTTGACTGTGCCTCCTTGACATTGGCTTTTTTTTTTTAATTCTTTGCAGAGCAATGAGAGTTAAGTGACTTGCTCAGGGTCACACAGCTAGTAAGCATCAAGTGCCTGAGGCCAGATTTGAACTCAAGTCCTCCTGAATCCAGGGCTGGTGCTTTATCCACTGTGCCACCTAGCTGCCCCCGACATTGGCTTTTGAAGTTGAATCTCTGGTCTCTATTGAACTTTACTGTACTCGATTCAGGACAATGCTCTAGTCTGCCAAGATGAGCTTATTCATGAGACTTCTGTTCCTCCTTAGATAATTTCTCTCTTTTTCCCATTCTTTCTCTGAAGAATTTTAGGTCTGTCTTTGAGGCCTTTAAAAACTAGCAAAATATAACAAAAAAAAAGGAATATAACAAAAAAGAAAAATATTGGATGTTGGAGGGGATGTGGGAAAACTGGGATGCTAATCCAGTGTTGGTGAAGTTGTGAACACATCCAACCATTCTGGAGAGCAATTTGGAACCATGAAATATGCCCAGAGGGCTATAAAACTGTGCATATCCTTTAATCCAGAAATACCACTACTAGGTTAATAACCCAAAGACATCCCCAAAAAGAGAAAAAGACCTATTTTTCCAAAAATATGTAGAGCAGCTTTTTTGTGGTGGCTAGGAATTGGAAATCAAAGGAATGCCCATAATTTGGGAAATGGTTTAACAAGCTGTGGCATATGATGGTGATGGAATATTACTGTGCTTTAAGAAATGACAAGCAGGGCAATTTCAGAAAGGCCTGTAAAGACTTACATGAACTGATGCATAGTGAAGTGAGAAGAACCAAGAGAATGTTGTGCACAGTGACAGCAATATTGTTTGATGAACTGTGAATGACTTTAATCTCAGCAATACAATGATCCAAGACAATCCCAAAGGACTAATGATGAAGGGTACTCTCCACCTCCAAAGAAAGAACTGATACTGATGGAACAGACTGAAGCAGGCGATTTTTCACTTTCTTTCATTTGTTTCCTTTCTTATACAAAATGACTAATATGGTAATATTTGACATAATTTAAGAAAAAAACACAAAACTATCCCCCACCCAGGTAGATGGCAAGACAGCTTTCTATCCTGTCTTTAGTTATAACACGGAACAGTTACTCCTCTTGAAGGTTATCATAATTTGGGTTCATTGGCCAGCTCCTCCTTGTTAGTAAGAATCCAACCTAGAGGAAGAATTTTGAAGAAATAAATGATCACTGAGGCAAGAATCTCTTTGCCTCTCTCTGGGTAGGAAGAGAGTGCTGGCATATTCCTGAATAACAGAATGTCCCCATTGCTCCTCTTTCCTTTGTTGGTGCCAGGCTTCCTAGACTTGACCTTCTTTCTCCTTTCTGTCTGCACAGTCTGCCAGACACTTTAGTGACCGTAACTTCTGTTTATCTTTACCCCCGTGTTCTCCACTGTGCTTATTGGATGTCCCCACAGAAGTGTATCTTCTCAATGTGTAGGAACACTTAGCTGCTCCTTCTCAACTACTGGTTTCTTTTCAAATAAAATGTATGATTCTCAACATATTTGAGTTGAAGCCTGTCCACCAAATGCTAAGGATCTTCATCCCTCAACCTCCACAGGTTTTGTAACTGTCTGACCTACTTATATAATACTGCATACTGCAGTAACCTATGGGCATCTTCTCCATCTACTACAGCATAAGCTCCTTGAGGACCAGAGAATGCTATTTTATCTCTATGATCTCTTTCTCCAGTGGCCTAGCACAGTGTGTCTGCACACAGTAGGTACTTCATAAATAGTCGAGTGAGATGAAATGGATAGAATAGATATTGGATTTTGGCAAATTTGTCAATCCTGTATGCTTTTTAAAAATAAGTTTTTATTGATATCTTATGTTTGTTACATCCTTGTTCTCCTAAGTTTCCCTCTCTGTCCCCCTACCAGAGAACCATGCCATGTAACAAATAGTACTTTTAGGGGGCAGCTAGGTGGTGAAGTGGATAAAGCAATTCAGAAGGACCTAAGTTCAAATCTGGCCTCAGACACTTGACACTTACTAGCTGTGTGACCCTGGGCAAGTCACTTAACCGTCATTGCCCTGCCCAAAACAAATAGTACTTTTAGAGAGGAAACAAAATCAGTGCAGCTGACCAATCCATTGAAAACGTCAGAAAACATACAGTGTGTAACGACGGTGGACCGTCCACCTCCTCCACAGACTGCATTGAGGCTGTCCTCTGTTCCTCAGAATCCTGCTTGATCTTTATAATTTTAATGCATTTCTTTTGTGTCACTATTCTTTCCATTTACGTTGTTGTAATTACTGTTTCTATTGGCTCTGCTGACTTTATTCTGACTCAGTTCATAGAGTCCTGTACCACCCCCCTTCTCTACATTCCTCACACAAACCAGTTCTTACAATGCAATAATAATCCATTACATTCACACACCCCAACTTGTTTAGCCACCCCCTAACTGATAGGCATCTTTTTTTGTTTCCAATTCTTACTTTCACAAAGAGTGCGACTATAAATAGTTTGCTGTGTATGGGGACTTTCTTCTTATCAGTCTAAGGGGAATCTCTGGCTCAAAGGGCATGGGCATCATAGGCATTTTATCTGGTTAATTCTAAATCAGTTTCCATGATGGTTGTACCATGGCAAAGCACTCACAACCACAGCATGTCTGTCATTTCACACCCCCTCTCCAGCATCAGGGATTGCCATTCTTGCTCATCTTTGCCGTTCTCAGGGTGTGACTTCACACTTGAGGATTTTTAAATTTGACTTTCTCCTACTCTTAGTTAATTTGGAATATCCTTTCATGTGGTTGTGAATGAATACCTGAGGGTTCTTCTTTTGAGAACTGTTCCTATCCTTTAACCGTTTATCTATTGGGGAGTGACATGGAGTATGTCTTTAGCATCAAATGGTGTTATTGCATTGTCAGAGGCTTTTCTGTGTCTGTTGAGATGATTGTGTGGTTTTGGGATGATTCGGTTTGTAATATGATCAACCATGTGGATTATTTTCCTCATGTTGAGCCGTCCTTGTATTCTTCATATAAATCAAAGTTAGTCACAATGAATGGTTTCTTGGCTAAATCACTGTAGTCTATTTGACAGTATTTTGTTTAAAATTTTTGTGTCAGTGTTCATTATTGATATTGGCCCATAGACCATATTTGGTCTGTCAATGTTAAGATGCATTACATGATACTTATCTGTTAATAAGTTCATTTACTTATTTAAGTTTATTTATTTACTTACTTCTTAATAAGTTGGGGTTTTTTACCCGCTCTCCTTTCCTTTTTTGTGCTATTTGCATCAATCAGTTTGAGAGTCAGTATCACGTAGTGGAAAGAGAACCAGTCTGAAAGTCAGGAAGGTCTGGTTCAGGGCCCACCTTTGGCTCATACTAGTTGTGTGACCATGGGCAGCATCCTTCGCTTTTGTGATGGATGCCTCGGGCACCCTTCTAAGACTGAGCTGCTGACATCAGTGAGAAGTCCTTCACGCTAATGAAACCACCTTTCTGAAACAAAGTTACTGATCTTATGAGTCACTGGTCCAGTTTGTTCAACTGGACATGGATAAATGCTTATCTGTAGAATGGGGGAAGGGGAAGGACACCAATTGTACATGAAGGGAAGTGGCTGACAAGAGTCTGATCAGTCTAGTTTCGTGTGAAATGGGGATTTTTATGGGGTTATGTTTGTTGTGCATCCTGAATGTGATTTTTCTTGGCATTTGAACCATATTTCTTCTGGTCTGATAGAATTAGCAAATGGTCATTTCATTTCTCATTGGTATGGCATCCACCAAAGGAATTGGAATTTAGAGACGTGGTTTTACAAAATGGACCTCACGTTAAAGTAATTTGCTTCTTACTCTTTGTCTCAGTGTGGTATTAGTCTTGCATTTTCTCTGGTAACTTGTCTAATTAACCTCTTGTGGGTCAAACCACCATGCATGTAGTGTTCTGAGAAGTTAGCCAGGATGACCTTCCTTTGCACGGTTAAAGTTTCTCCAGCAGACAGACTCCATTCCTCTGGTCTGTCTGGCAGTCTCCAAAAGAACCCCAGTTCTGTTCAGTCTCCTGGGCAGAGGCTCTGGACTTCAGATTGCAATTTTCTGTCTCTCTGCAAGATGGTGGAATGGAAAAAGTGATGGGCTGAGAGCAAGAGGGCCTGGGCCCAAGTCTAAGTGAGGGGACCATAGTTCAAGCATCTGGGGCCCTCAGCCCTGGAGTCTTGGATGATAATCTCTTCCCTGATTACAAGCCTTTTGTGATTCAGGCAGAGTTCACCATTTGGGGAAGGAGTTATCAAAAGAAATCAGTTGGGGCAGCTAGGTGGTACAGTGGATAGAGCGCCGGCCCTGGAGTCAGGAGGACCTGAGTTCAAATCCAGCCTCAGACACTTGACAACTTATTAGCTGTGTGACCCTGGGAAAGTCACTTAACCCCACTTTTCTCACCCAAAACCAAAACCAAAACAAAACAAAAAGAAATCAGTTGTCGACTTGTGTCATCTCCCCAGCTCCACTGCCCTCACTCCAGCCATGCCTGTCTTCCTGAGAGAATGGGCCCTTCTGGCATCCCAAGATTATTCTCCAAAGAGATGGCAGCATTTAGACTCAGTTGGCTTTCCAGCATACTCACAGCTAGTGCATGGATCTTAGAGTGTCTCCACTCAAATCACATTTCCTTGGGAGAGAGGCTTTTTCATTAAGTGCTGTTAGCCTGAAAAAAAAAAAAGAAATACAGTAGTGATAGAAAAGTGTTACTATCACCCCTCCTCCCAAAGGCCTAACGTAGACCTAGGAAGTGCCTTACTCTCTTGCTAGAGGCTCCTTTAGCCAATAAAAATCTGCTTCGAGATCCATGAGATGATGCTTAGATTCATCTAGCCACCCTCCTCTTTCTCCCATGCACCATTTCCATGTCACAAACTACCTATGGAAGATTTCAGACTCCTTGTCCCAAAGTTTCTCAAGTTCAGCATGTCCAAAACAGAATCCATCATCTCATCTTTCCTTTTCCCAACTCCCCTATTTGCCGTCAAGGCCGCCACCATCCTTACAGTCACTCGCTGTGGAAAACTTGTTGTCGTCTCCTCTTCCCCACTCATCCACCTCCTAGATCAGATCAGTTGCCCAGTCTTTGTGTTTCTCTCCCCACATTTCTTAGGTATGTTCCCCTCTCAACACTGATATAGCCACCCCCGCATGCAGGCCCTCATCACTTCTCTCCGTGACTATTGCAATAACCTTTGGTCTCCTTGCCTTGAGTCTCTTCTCACACCAATACTTTCTCCAAATACAATTTCCCTAAGCCACAGACTCGACCGTGACACTAAATTCTGGGGGTCCTTTTTACCTCCAGGACCAAATACAGCCTTCTCTTGGGCATTTAAATGTCCGAGCCTCTGACCCCTTCCCTCCACTGCAGGCTTCTTCCATGGTGCTCCCCAGCCGGGCCTTCCTCACACTCCCTTCAACACCTTGGGACTGTGACAGCAGAATGTGGTATCTCACCTCTGCCACTCGAAACTTCTGGTAGCACAGTGGGTAGAGCACCAGCCCTGGATTCAGGAGGACCTGAGTTCAAATATGGCCTCAGACACTTAACACTAGCTGTGTGACTCTGGGCAAGTCACTTAACCCCAATTGCCACAAAAAAAAGATTCAGCTTACTTGTCTGAAGGAAGCCTTTCCTGGTCCCCTGCAAGTGCTGGCAGCCATTGGGTTTCCTCCCCATTAATGCTCCCCCCCCCCACCAAGCATGACTTGTAGCTGTTCTAGATGTCTTCTGTATATGCCTGTATGAGGTATGTTGTCTCCCTAATTAGAATGTAAGCTTCCTTAGCACACACCATTTCCCATTTTAGCACGGTGCCCAGTACGTTGTAGATGATTAATAGATACTTCTTAAAAGACTGATTTATACATATGATGTTTCCTAGCCTTACATTTAAAAGAATTTGCTTTTTTGTGTTCATGATCATTATTTAATTATTTAACCTGCGGTCAGCATTTTTCTCTAAAAAGAACATTTATCTTTTGGTTAGTTTTTCTGTAGGTTTGATTTTTTTTTTAATTACTGGTGTTAGTTTTACTTGTAATAGATCATAAAGCAGTAAACACTGAGAGTTTCCAGATGTCTGCAGGATATATTAAACATTAATATTTAAATTTGATAGATAATACTTAAAATATTTAAATTATGTCTAAGGAGTCTTATTTTGAAGTATATTCTCTTTGAGCATATGAGCTCAGTTACTTATTCATGATTTTTTAAAAAATTAAATTACATTTTTTTCAATTAGCAAAAGTTCACTTTCTTACCCTCTTCCTCCCCCCCGCCCCCGCAAGTGTAGTCAAGCAAAACAAGTTTCTGCTTGGCCATGTTTCATTCTGCACGCTAGGTCTTTCACCTTTCTATCAATAGGTGAGCAGCCTACTGATTCTCAAGTCTCAAGTGTTTCCTAGTTGTTTGTCTTTACTATATATTGCCACTGTATAAGTTGCTCCTGTTTCTGTTAGTTTCGCTCTGTATCAGTTCATACAGATATTTCCAGGTTTCTCTGAAACTACCCCCTTTCTTTCTATTCTTCCCTTAAGATCATCAAGATATAACAGAACCGCTCCCACACCTTGTCTAGTTAGATTCCCTCTGTAACCCCTGATGAAAAGAGGGACCGCTGGAGACACGTGCACAATTTCCCCATATTAGAACTTAAACAGTTTACCTCTTTGGTAGTATTTTATCATTGTTCCTATTTAACCTTTTTGTATTTCTCTTGACTCCTATGTTTTTACTTCACAGTTTTTCTGCAGCACTGGTCTTTTCATTAGGAATGCTTAGAAATCTTTTATTTCATTAAAAGTCTATTTTCCCCGTAGGGTGATACTGAGTTTCTCTGGGTAGGTTATTCTTGGTTGTAAGCCTCTGCCTTCGCCTTCTCGAATACCGTAAGCTCTCCTACTCCTCCACAGTGGTGGCCACTATATCACATGGAATTCTAATTGTGTCTCCTCAGCACTCAAGTTACTTCTTTCCGACTATTTGTGAATACTGTTGTGATACTTTTTCTTTGACTTAAAAGCTCTGTATTTGGGTGATAATGTTCCTGAGTGTTTTCATTTGGGGATTCTTTCAGGAGGTGACTAGTGGATTCTTAGTTTCATTTTATCTTCTGCTTCTAAGAGATCTGGGCAGTTTTTGGTTTGCTTTTTGCTTTTATGATTTCTTCAACTGTGACGTCTGGGCTCCTATTTTGGTTGTGGCTTTCAGGAAGTTTAATGATACTTAATTTTTTTTCTCCTGGATCTGTTTTCATTTGTTTCTACTTTGAGATATTCCTTACATTTTGTCATATTTTTTCAGTCCCTTAACTTCATTTTAATATTAATGGATGTCTCATAGAGAGTCATTAACTTCTCTTTGATCCATTCTAATTTTTAGAGTGTTTATTGCTTGGGCACGATTTTATACATCTTATGCCAACCTATTAATTCTAATTCTTTTTTCACTAGCTTTCATTTATTTTCCTAATTTTCCTCTAACACTCTCATTTCAATTACTTAAAATAGTTTTTTTAACTCTTGCCCCATCTCTTCCAGGAATTCCAATTGAATTTAAGCCTAAACAGTATTTACATTTAGGCTTTGCTTTGTGGATGTTTTAGAGTCATTTTCTTTTTCTGTGACTGTCTTGATTGTCCTTGTCACCATCATAACAGCTTTTTTTTGGGATAAAATTGTTTTTTGTTTGCTCATTCTTCTTGCCTACTTCCTGACTTCAGGGCTAAGATCTGCACAACTTTATAGGGAATATCTGGGCTGATCTTACTGTTGCTTTCTTGGGGTATTAAATGTTATGTTATTCTGGGGATTTCCAAGACAGATCAGGCTCAGGACCTAAAAGTTTTCAGTGCTCCCTGAGTGCTCTGTTCTAGGGCCAGTCTGATTTTTGACCCCCAAGTTTGATCTCTGCAAACTCCTGATGTGGGTTGGAGTCTGAGCAACACACCTGTGGACTTGCCCATTTGGCATTTCAGGAGACAGCTGTCAGATTTCTGGAATGCTCTGCAGATTCAGGGATACAACTCTAGGCTCCCCTTTGGTCTGAGATTCCTGGTCGGAGCTGGCGGCTGTCATGAAGACACCTCATCTCTCCCAGGGGTCAGAGCTACACAACTACTTTTGGAACATGCTCCTTTCTGGGTACATAGACCAGCCCTGCCATCATTCCTCAGCCAGGAAAGTCATCCACCTTGGATCTATGAGCCAGAATTGGGTAGTGAGAAACAGAGTGGCCAGTCAGTACATATTTCTGCCTCATAAAACATTTAATCCCCTCTGCCCTACATCCAGGGTCTCTCCTTGTTTTGGGGCCCAGCTTCTCCCTATGCTGGAATGCTCCACAGAAGCACCCTCCTTGTTTCCAGCATCCACAGACCTCGATCTCTGTCTGCCTGTGCTGTCCAGGGCTGGGAAAATGGGGTATTGGGATTTTATGTTCTAGGATTTCCCTATTAGGGTTTGGTCTGGTGCATTTCCTAGAGGTGTTTGGAAGGGAGCTTGCTGCATCCCTTCTTACTACTCTGCCATCTTGGCTCCACCTTATTCATGATTTTGAAATATTGTTTTGTTTTTAATTTAGAGGAAAATGTCCGCTGACTGGATCTGTGCCTTTTCACAAGTTTTAGTTTAATATCACAACTCACTATGACACAGATTGAATCGCTTCCCAAGATGGTGGCCACCAGGTGCTGAAACCTTGTGTTGTTTAAGCAGTTTTAGACAAAGGTGAACTGGCCTGCCCGGAGAAGCTCTGCAGTCCCAATGACGTTTGCTTTCCAGTCATCGGCATCACAGGTTTTTGTGTGTCTTCCAGGGGAAGGTGGCTCAGACTGCGTGCATGTCTGCCTGCAAGCATTTAGCCACATCACTAATGCAGCTGCTGCTGGAAGCGGACGTGAGGCAGCTCAGCCTGGGTGCCCTGCAGCAGTTCAACCTGGATGTCCAGGAGTGTGAACGTAAGGACATGTTCTTTTATGGCCAGCGTGGGGTGGGGGCCAGTGGGAGGGAGTGGGGGGCGGAGGCTCCCCTGGAGAACAGGGGTGGGTTTGTGGACACCCGGAAATCAGACATGTGAGCAGAGAACGTCCTGAGAGCCTAAGGGAAGAAGTAAATGAAGCTCCCACAGGTGTTAGTAGCTCCAGATTACAGCCCTCTGTTAAAACTGCCTTTCTGAGGGCCACTCATCATCTCCTGGTTGCTACACCCAGTGGCCTGTTCTCAGCCCTTCCTACAGGGTTTGACCCTTTTGACCTCCACTTCCTTCTGCCATGCCTCTCTTTCTTGTGTTTTTGTGATGCTGCTTTCTCACAGCTTTCTAGCTTCCCGTCTGACCAGTTTCCCTCAGTTTCCTCTGAGATTATCATTCAAATGCCCTGGGATCACCACAGGGGTACTACACAGTTCTGTTCTGAGCCCTCCCTTTTCTCTGTGCACTCCCTTTTAGTGATATCATCAGTTCTCTTGTATTCCGCAGTTGTCTCTCAGATCTCCATATTTAGTTAGCCCTCATCTCATGCCTGAACCCCAGTCCCGTAGCTCCAACTCGGCTTGATAACTCCCCTATTTCTCGCAAGGCCACCGCCACCCCCCATTCTTGCAGGCATTCTCCCTAAAGCCAGTCATTGCCAGATCTTGTTGATTCTGCCTCCTTAGCGTCTTTTGCTTTTGTCTCTCTTCTCTATTCAGAACACACTGATTGTGTTCTAGGTCGTGATGACCTTTCTGACCTTTGACCCAAAAAATCGCACTCACCTCCCCACTGATCTTCCTGTAGTCAGAGTTTCTTTTTCCAGACTATTCTCCCCAGTGCTGCCAATCTGAGATTCCTCAACCCCAAATCTGTCCTTGTCCTTCCCGGCACAGTAAGCCTCAGTAGCTCCTACTTCCCTCAAAATAAAATGCCCACTGTTCCCTCATTTAAAACCCATCACCATCTGGGTCTAGCCTGTATTTTCAGTCTGATTACATGTACATACCATGTGTTCCAGGCAAACGGGTCTCCTTGCTGTTCCCTTTACGTGACATGACATCAGGGCCTTTGCCACACCTCACCGCCCCCATACCCCACCCCAGTGCCCCACACGTACCTCTCTTAGCTCCAGCATCTTAGCTCCCTTCAAGGCTGGGCTCAGCTGCCAACTCCTTTTTAATATGGAGGCTTCAAGAGACCTTTCTTAATTCCCCTGGTCTTGAGGGGCTCCCTCCCACCACCCCCAGTGTGTGCTTATTTTGTCTGTTGCCTGATGTTTACTTATTTTGTGAAAATGTTATATGTCCCCCATAGACTATAAGCACCCCCGTGCCTATCATACTGCCTGGCATGGAGGACTGGCACTTCATAAATGTTTGCAGATCAATTGATGGATCGACCTAAGCTGTTCTGGGGATTCAGCTCCTGCTCCCCATCTGTAAACCTTCCTCTGCCTGGGGGGTGGTTACATGGCAGTCAAGGCTCTGGAGCTCCTGTGGATGTCACTGAACCGTGCAGAGGGGAAAAAGTGACGCAACTCATGGAAAATTTGACTGGCTCCTGGAAAAAAGATGCAGGAATAAAGTGGAGTGGTAGCCAGCCAAGTGGGTCTGCACACCCAGTCCCCTCTGGTGACTTGCTGTGGGTTCTGCCAGCAGCTGGCCAGGAGACCTTTCAGATTAATCCAAGAAGCTTATGGAAAGAATGAGAACAACCTTAGGGAGGGGGAGGTGGGGGGGGGACATATGTATGTATGTATGTATAAATAAACACATATAACATATATATGCATATGTGTGTGTATAAATAAACACATATAACATATATATGCATATGTGTGTGTATAAATAAACACATATAACATATATATGCATATGTATGTATAAATAAACACATATAACATATATATGCACGCACATATAAACATATGTGTATATGTATCAGCATGACATGGAGGTCAGAATCCTTGATTTGAAGTCCAAACTCCACCTCGAGTCAGTCTGATGTTGGCCACTTAATTGCTGTATGAAAGTGGACATGTGCTAACAGTGAGCAGTGACAGTTAGCTTTCCTGTGGTATTTTGAGGCTTACGAAGCTCTTTCCATGTGTTTTCTCATCTAATCTCTCCAGGAATGCTACGAAGGAGGTGCTAATTTGTATTCTCATTTCACAGATTAAGAAATTGAGGCTGAGGCCTACTGAGGCTTTTCTGGCTAGCAAGTGTCTGAGGAAGGACTGGAATCGGGCTACCCTAATTCCAAGTCCAGCACTTTGTCCACTACGTCTCAACTCCTTTTCTTTTTCTATGAAATGCAAAGTATAATGACTATAGGACCCACCTCACTGGATTACTGTGAGGCTCTCTTTGACAATAGGAAAGGGCAGGACAAGTTAGCAGCTTGGTACAGTGGAAAGAACAAATTCTGCCTTTGGATGCTGTTGCCCAGGTGACCTCAGCACACTTCAGTAAGCCTTCTTGGGTCCGAGTTTCCTCCTCGGTCACATGAGGGGGGTGTAGAAGTCTTTTCTTCCAAACCTTATCACTCTTTTGAGCATAGATGGCTGTTCCCAAGGGGTCTTTCCAGGTTTCTCAGCTGTCTTTAGTCAGTAGTAATCTCCTTTCTTGGCTAATTTTTGTGCAGACTCAAAGTGCTAGACTCTGTGGACAAAAGTTGGGTGAAGTGGGTTGGGGCTGGGGTCATATGTGTGTGTGTCCATGCCCTCACCTCTCCCCATTGCCCTCCGGGGGACTCATGCCTCAGATTCTTTAGGGTCTGTGCTTGCTACCACTCTCCCCTATCATGGAAAGAATAGCAGTGTCAAAACAGGGCCTTGTGTCTTCCTGATTCTGTGGCCTACAGTAGTGCTGCCTCTTTGTGTTGTTGTTCATCTGGGGCAGAATGAGGAAAAGACAGTTTTTAAAAATTACTGATGGACCTTTGTTTCATGGAAAAGCCTGAGATTAAAAACAATACAGAATAGCAGTGTTCCCAAAAGAATGCAGGCTGCTCTCATCCTCCACTCAGTTCTGGGCCCATTTATCTGCTGTACCTAAGTAGTATGAGCAAACATGAATGACAAATAGCATTTATGAACTACTTCCTACAGCCAAAGCACTGGGCAGGGTGCTGGAGATACACATACAAAGTCCCCCAGTAGGTATTTCTTAAATGCCTTTTCATTCATCCATCTATCCATTCATTCATCCATCCATCCATCCATCCATCCATCCATCCATCCATCCATCCATTCATTCATCCATTCACCCATCCATTCATCCATCCATCCATCCATCCATCCATCCATCCATCCATCCATCCATCCATCCATCCATCCATCCATCCATCCATCCATTCATCCATTCATCCATCCATCCATTCATCCATCCGTCCATTCATCTATTCGTCCATCCATCCATTCATCCATCCATCCATCCATCCATCCATCCATCCATCCATCCATCCATCCATCCATCCATCCATCCATCCATCCATCCATCCATTCATTCATTGTCAGTCATTCGGCCATTCCTTGCTCTTAAGAATCAGACACTCTAATGGGGAAACGCCACACCTGGAAGATTTCCGAGGCCTTCAGCTGCAAAGACCACGTAGTCCTTAGGTCACAGTGGCAAAGCTAATGCTAGTGCTTCTCCTTTTCATGTCAGATGAGATCATTTCTGATGATGGATCATTGTCTGTTTCCAGGGACTTTGGTGGCAAGAACTTTCTCTCGTCTGCCACCTGTAGGAGCAGCTGCCGTGCTGGCCTGCTTCTCCACAAGACTTGCTTTCCAGAAAGATGGGAGAAGGCACTGGCCTGGGAGCCTTGCTTTTTCCATGGGTTCAGGGTCTTAGGTGGTTTCCATCAGGATCTCTGGGGAAATGGTAGCTGACGTGATGGTGGTGGCAGCCCAACTGGCCTGGCCCATGATGCTGCCCTTGCTGCTTCACCCAGGCTGGCCTTGCCTGCCTAGTGGGTAGCGGTTGATAGCAGCGACCAGCTCCTTTTGCTCAGGAGGTGTTTCCCCAGATGATGGCTAGAGGTATGGTGATAAGTGACAGTCCCTGCTCTCAAGGTGCATACATTCTAACCGGGGAGATAACGCAAAAACAAATACAGGAAATAACAAGCAGAGTGAAGAGGCGCAGGGGAAGGCCTCCTGTGGAATGGGGGTGTCCCATGGCTCTTGCTATCTCCCTAGCATCTAAGTCCTACCATTCCTCCCATTCCTACCATTCCAGTACTTTGATGCATTAGGAAGCCATTTTTGTTTGCCTCTTGTCCCTTGTCCTCAGTTCACCGCAGGAGGGCTACCCAACATTCTGGGAAGCCTTTACTGATTAGGTGCTCTTGAAATCCCTTGGCTTTATTGACTTCTTGGCAGAGGAAGCAGAGAAGACCTCTTCAGGTCACGAGAGGTTCTTAAGTTTGTATGAGAAAAGTTTTGAGAGCCATTGTTTGAAAACCTGGCATTTCCATTTCCCCGGGACTGAGTTAGTTTGTCAGCCTCTCTTATAAACCTTTGCAACATCTGTGATATTCCATTTTCAGTAAATGCTCTAATTTTCTCCTCAATGACTTGAACCCACCCACATGCCGCATTTTTTACTGGCTGGCTCACCTTGACTGTTCAGTCTGGCAGGAGATTCAGGGTTCAGAGAGTGGAAAGTTCGGCTTTGTATGTCTACCTCCATGGGGGAATGACATGGCTCTTGTGGAAAGAACACTCGACTGGCTCATTTGGGAACATTGCTCTCCAGCTGTGCCGTACCCTGCCCTGATCAAAGCACATTTCACATGTTGTGTTCAGTCTCGCCTGCCACATTTTGGGGAGCACAATGACAAACTGAAGAACATCCATGAAAGGGTGACTAGGATGGGTCATTGGACTTGGTGTCATCGGGGAGAGGAGACTTTGGCAGACACAAGGACAGTCTTCCAGGATTTGAATGGGGAAGAGGGTTTCCATTTCTTCCCTTCAGAATCAGAAGAAAGAACCAGAGCCAATGAATCTGCCGCTGGGATGGCAGAAGCCAGCTAGCAACTTGTCCCTCATCAGGCACCCCATCTCCAGAATGCTCAGGGAATGCTTTCTGGGCAATTCTAGGTGGGCTCAATTTATGGGAGGTTTCCTTAGTCTTCAGTTTTCCTCTTGCTAACCTCCTCCCAGTGCTCCTGGTTCTCCCCATCTGGGCCAAGAAGAATAGAGGGTATTGCCATTAGATTGCAGCTCAATATAAGGAACAACTTCCTGACAGTTAGCCCCATCTCAAAGTCAAATGGGCTGTTTTGGGGAAGTTACTCATTACACAGGCTGCACCCGTGAATATTGGAGGACCAACCTGTTGGGTGAGCTGATGGGGAAATTCTTCTTCTTCTGGTGCATGTTGGACTAGCTGGCTTCAAGGGTCTCTGTCAGATTTTAGGGTCTGTGGATTTTTTAAGGGCTAAATAATTTATAATGAAGGGCTGCAAGGCCAGGGCTAGACTGGTGGTGAGTGCCAGTCCCTCCTAGTTCCACTGGCCTCTCCCTGGGGTAACATATACTTACTGTCCATTTTCAGAGATGCCCTGGCCGTTGTTGCAGAGCGTTTGTGGGCCCAGCAGGCCATTCCACATCATGTGCCCAGAAGCGGTGCTTTGACCAGCATCTGTGGCTGCCCTGGACAGACTGTCACAGGGGAGGTGGATGTGAGGCCTTTGAGCAAACAACCAGGAGGATTGTGGAGCTTCTGGGCTTTGCCCTTGAAAAGCTCTCCTTTCAGACTCCTAAAACCTCCCAAGTTCATTAATTAAAAGAGTTCAGCTCCTCTTCCCAAGAGCTTTTTCTGGTGAGAGAGAATTCACAGGCATTTTGCTAGAGGAACAGTAAGCATGGGTTTTCTCCCTGTATCAGCCCCCTTCACTCTTTCTCTCCTCAGCTGTTCAGGGGTCTATAAAAAAAAGCTTCCCGAAACGATACATGAAATTCAGGTAATGATACAGAAGGCGGATAAATGCAGCCCCAGTTGACAGGATAATTGATGCTGCCATCTTTCCATCAGTACTGTGTGCACAAGGAACGTTAGCCTCTTTTCTGTGAGATCCTGGTAAAACCTCACAGGCCTAGAAAGCAGGCAGGTTGGGCCCAGCCCTGAGCTTTGGCCCAGCCTTTCTGAGTCCACTGTTGTTCTGTGGTACTGAAATGAGGGACAAGAGCCTGGGGACATTCAGCTGGACCAGAGGGGTGGGTATTTGTTTTATAAGCCACGGAGTTCTTTGGATGTCACTGGCCAATCCAGTTGGGTCCAGAACCCCCTTTTGAATAACTTTGAAAACTTGATTCTTAAAGAGGACTCTGGACCCAATCAGATTGGCCAGTGATTCTTCCTTCTTGTTGATTCTTTTAAAGCAAAAGAGCCCCCGGCCTCTGTGGCCACCAGAGCGGCCCTCAGCCACATTCGTGATGCCCTGATGGGAGGCCTGATCTTGGAGTAGGGGGACAGTGACCTGGTTTGATTTTGGTTTTGCCAGAAGAAATGTGTACAGGAAACACTAACTTCTATGGATCGCCCTTTGTTCTGGGGGGAAGAGTCATGGCTGACATGTGTGGGTTTAATGCTAAATGGGATGAGTATGTGTGCATCTGTGTATACACAGTTGTAGAAATATATGTGTGTGTCTATATAGTGGAATCTCCCTGGGCCGTGGGGGCTCACCCATTTCACTGCTAACAGCCAGGAAGCGCCTTCTGTGTACCAGGCCTTGTACCAAGCTCTGTGGATACAAAAAAGGCAAAGGCCCATCAACCCTTGGGTAGAGATGAGCTAGGAAGGCATCGGAGAGGAGCAGGAGCAGAGAGAATGTGAATGCGTGCTCAGGGTCATACCTGCACATGTCCATCCTGAACTGACGGTCGGAGAACCTGGGTTCAAATCCCACTTGAGGCTCGGTCCCCAGCCTCAGTTTCCCCACATGTAACATGAGGGGTTTGGACTTACTGGCCTCTGAGGTCCATTCCAGCTCTGGGTTGACCCTGTAACCTCAAGCTTAGGGCTCGATCCACTTGACCTCCTTGTCTCTCTCCTCTTAACACTAGTGTATACCAGGAGGCTACAAGGGGCCACTCTGGACCAAATACTACAAGAGGGGCTCCTGGGCTCTGGGGGAACATGGGGAAGGGAGGCTCCTCCCTCAAGAAGCTAAAGGTTAGCTCGAGACTTTCCTCTGTGTCTGTGGGGGGGGGGGTGGATAGGATAGGTGTGTGCATGTCTATACATATACATGGGCTGTAGATATGTGCATGTGTATGTGCAAGGTTGTGTGTGTGGATATCTGTGTGTGTACATGAGGATGTGCATGTGTGGATATGTATGTATGCATGGATGTGGGTACATATTGATATGTGGGAGTATGCATGGGTGTGTGCGTGTATGTTGTATAGAAGTGTATAAATAGGATTGTGTGTGTACATGTGTGTGTACATGCGTGTGTGCCTGCGTTCCATAAATTATTCTATTCTGCTCTATGGTTTGTTTGGGGGTTTTTTGTACCATCCCTGCCATAAGTGGCTCCTTCAAGGTCTCTGAGGGTGTCCAGGGTTCACATTTGCTGTGAGGGCTTTGTCCCCACCTTCCCTGTCTAATCACACGCTCCTTTTGTTCTTTCTCTTGCCCCTACTGCTTTGTCCTTGCTCATATTATTGGTTGTAGGTTCAAGGCCTCTGATCAGACCCGTGAACCCTTAGGATAGAAGGCACTTCTGCCCAGTGAACTGCTGTCCCATCACTGATTTCTCTGAATAGTTTGGAGCCCTCTTCCTGCCTCCAGGACTACCTGAAGGGCCTGCTAAGCATTAGATCATACTGCCGCCATACAGAGGCCAATGGTGGCTTCTTTGAATCCTCTCAGAGGCTTGCCCATATGTAACCTGAAGAACTGTGTCTTCCTGGCAAAGCGGTCAGTTTGGTTGTCTGTGAGGCAAAATATTTTAGCTGCTTTAATCTACAAAGGTGAAACATCATCACAAGTGTTTCCTTACCTCAGAAGACGAGAGGATGAATGACTTTCTCTTGGAAGCTTTGGGGTCTAAGGATTAATACTGGGGAGGACAGAATTTTCAAAGAAACTGGCTCTTCTTGAAATCTTAAAGAGATCTTTGAAATGTTAAGTGATGTAGCAAGAGGCACGGTTCCACACCGAGGGATTCTTACAAATAGTTTAGAAATGACTTCCTTTCCAACTGAAGTTCATTTCCCCCTCTCCCTCCCCCAAACACCCTTCACATGGTGGCCCTGCCACTTGGCATCTACTCCAGTTTTCAAAGAGAGTCGCCATCTTAAGAATGTGACGACAGCAGAGACAAATAGATGGAGCTAATCAGTGTATCCCAGTTTCCAACCCAGCACCATTTTAAACACAAGAACCACCTCCCATCCCCGTGGTTACGTGAAAATAGCAGATGCCCCTTTGTTGGAGAAAATACGGTGCTTGAAGATGCGAATTTCTTTTGGGTATAGTGATGGACAGATTTTCTACTTCATTCTGTTTGTTTTATTATCACTCCTTTCAGATTCCTTGGCTGCCACTCCAGCCTCCCCATTCTGAATGGTAATTTTCAAACCTGCCTTCCTCTTCTGCCCCCTTCCATTTGAGAGACATTAAGGTCAGAAGATTGATGATCAAATCTGTGTGTGTGTGAAAGGAAGCTGGCTTGTTTCTTACGTCTTACAATGGACAGCTCCTATGAAAATGTAGAAGAATTAGTTGTCATCGGCACATTAAAACAGTACCAAGCTTATGAGACAAACACCCTGGCCGGCCGATGGATTTCCCATAGATTTAACCCCTAAGGCTGCTCAGTCGGTGAGCTGCACCACAACAAGATTTCCTTCTGCTGCCTCCTCTTTTCAGCAGAATGCTTTTCTGCTGTGTTGGACTGGTCAGTCCACATTTAGCACACTCTTGCTCATTCTTCATACCCTTCAGCATTCTTCAGACTTCTGTCTTCTTGCCCCATTGTTTGTCTTTTTTTATCTTTCCTGTCATTTTACTCGAATTTTTGTAAAAAATCACCCAAGTTGGTCATTCAATCCATAGCACCTAGTTATGCTGGAAGCATGTAATTCATTCTCTTTTTTTTGTTTCCTCTGGAGCATTAAAGCAGCAGAAAGAATTATTTTTTAAAAACCCAGGGTCATGGTAGAATGCCATTTTCTGCAACACACCATCAATATGCTGACACAAAAACCCCTTTGAAGCTTCTGAGTTACCCAGCTTGAAATACTCAGATCTTACAGGAGAGAGAGTTCATTGTGGATTTCCAGATCCAGAGTGATTTCAGAGGAGCATGTAGCAGACACTAGAAGCTTGACTTACATCAGCAAATGTAAGACACAAAGCATTTCTCTGCTTGCCGAAGGTGTAGTATTGGCTACAGAAAACCCATTAGGCCATTAGGAATGGTGATGGACCCTCGCAAACCTTGAGAATCTCTTTCTTGGACATGGGTCAATAAGTAGCACTCACTTAGCTGATGTAGAGGGGGATTTCAGATATTTTGTTTTACAGGCCATAAAGCCTTGAATTCTAGAAGATAAGGCAGCCATTGTCTCCCCCCGGCCTGTCACCAGGACCCCCTGATATTCCATAGCAGGTGCTGCTAACCTGAGCGGCAGGGGCACGTGACCTGCTCCTCCCCACCAAGGCCTGAGATGCCATCCCTGTCAGGAAAATGGAGACGGATGATGTTCCTCTAACCTTGCCATACATCACTGTCAGCCCTGTTCTCGGCCCCCAGAGAATGGCCAACACAGTTCCCTTTTCGTCAGCAGAAGTCACCTCAGTGTTGGGTTGGCAGCTCTGCTGAGGGGCTGGAGAAGAATTGGGAAATGTATCGAGGCTCTGCAATGACAGGGTAAATTAATTTCTAAATCATAAGCTGTCTGGAAGGTGACTGGCCAGCCAATCAGTAGTGTACGTGCCAAACCTCTCCAGGACTAGGAGTGGAGAGCTCTTTGTCTTTGGTGATTCTTTTGTTTTCCCTCTTTGTTTCAGGCTAGGGAATAGCTGCCTACCTGGGAGAACATCATCCTGTGGGCCAGCAGTTTTCCCCTACCTCTTCTCTGCCTTCCTCTTGTAGGGAGGACACAGCCATTGGTATTTAAAACTTGGTGTACCCACCCTTTTCCTTTCCTCTGCATTCTTGCTTGTTAGTTGTTTCTGAACATGGAACTCTTCCTTTATTTTTACTGCACTTCAAAACCATGTATACCTTGGAGCTATCGAGGACAAGCAAGAACCAAGATGTCATTTTTAAGAAACAGTCCCCAAAAGAAAATTGAAATTATTGCTGCTTTCACATCAATTTAATCAGAATCTAGAGTTTACTAAAGCCCACTCTCTGACAGTCCTTGGAGTGTACCATAGTAATTTTTCAATCTCCAAAGTCTTTTAACTGTTTTTTATTAGAAATTTTTAAAAGCAATAAAATTATATTTAAAATTTCATTAAACCCCACATTTTCATTGAGAATACTCTTGGGCACAGTCAGGAGGCAATCCAGATGTGCTCCACCAATGAGAACAATACTACAACCTAATAACAGTGTGAGCCAGGGACTCCACAATTAGTCCCTTTGCAACTGTTGATCACCCTATCCTTGTTCTCATCAACTGGCTCTAAGCATCATCTTGGATGAAAATATGTTCATTTTCTTAGTAGTGCTGTCTTCATTTGGGTCTTTCCTTCACTTGCCATAGCCAACATCAGCCTGATGACCCTTTGATCTCTAAAATATAATCCAATATATTCCAGTCTTTCCCTCTTTGTAAAAGATGCAACAATGGGGAATTTTATGGATCCTATATTTTCTTTGGCATCACCCCATTCCTTTAAGGTGGATGCCAGGAAATTGAATGTGACGTGTCAACCAGAGAACCCCATCCAATGCCACATGGCTTTAAAAGTCCTTCTAATTGGTGGGAGTTGCTAGATTGCTTAGGCTGGAAAATACCTCCAACTTTATTCTAGTTTATTCCTGTGCCTCCAAGCAGGACCACACCCTAAATATCCCAGACAGGTGGATATCAGGTCTCCTTTTTTTTTTTTTTTTTTTTTGGTGGGGCAATGAGGGTTAAGTGACTTGCCTAAGGTCACACAGCTAGTAAGTGTCAAGTGTCTGAGGCCGGCTTTGAACTCAGGTCCTCCTGAATCCAGGGCCCGTACTTTATCCACTGCGCCACCTAGCTGCCCCCATATCAGGTCTACTTTTAAAATCTTTCAGGGAAGAAATTTTCATAACCTTCCTTCCTTACCTGATACAGCATTTAGCATCTTCTGGGATAAACTCTGGCATTTCATTGAAATAATCCATTTGGATATCTTTCAGCATTAGGACATTATATCTCTTCCCATTTTCCTATTTATGCTTTGGGGGCCAAATTATTTGTACATTTATTCAGCTTTCATATCATGTTAGTGTTTCCAGCTTTCTGATTCTCATTAGTAATTAAAAAAAAAATACAGGAGGAATAAGTCATCACCTGAATTTAGGGAGGCCCAAATTTCCTGACACAGTTAATGACCAGAATTTTTAAGCCCAATTTGTAATGTTCTTTCATTGTTATTATAAGATTTTTTTTTCAGTAAATACGCCTATATTTAAAGTTTTGAGTTCTTCCTTCCCTCCCTCCTCTCCCTCCTCCCTGATGCAGTAAGCAATCAGATATAGCTTATACGTATGCAATTTTGTAAAACATTGCCATATTAGTTATTTTGTATAAGAAAACTTGAATAAAAGAAAAAAAATGAAGGTGAAAAATAGCATGTTTCAGTCTGTGTTCAATCAATATCAGTTCTTTGGAAGTTGATAGTATACTTCATCATTAGTCCCTTGGGATTATTTTAGATCATTGTCTTGCTGAGAATAGTGACGTCATTCACAGTTCTTCATCAAACAATATTGCTGTCTCTATGGACAACGTTCTCTTGGTTCTGCTCTCTTCACTATACATCAGTTCATACAAGTCTTTCCAAGGCCTATGTGAAATCATCTTGTTTGTCATTTCTTATAACACAATAATATTCCATCACCATCATATACCATAGTTTATTTAGTCATTCCCCAATTGATGGGCATTTCTTTGATTTCCAGTTCTTAGCCACTACAAAAAGAGCTGCTATAAAAGTTTTGTACAAATAGGTCTTTTAGGGGCAGCTAGGTGGCACAGCACAGTGGATAGAGCACCAGCCCTGGCTTCAGGAGGACCTGAGTTCAAATCCGGCCTCAGATACTTAACACTTACTAGCTGTGTGACCCTGGGCAAGTCACTTAACCACAACTGCCTCACCAAAAAAAAAAAATTTAATTTTTAAAAACCACACAAATAGGTCTTTTATTCTTTTGGGGGGGATATCTTTGGGATATAAACCTAGCAATGGTATTGCTGGATCAAAGGGTATGCACAGTTCTATAGCCCTTTGGACATAGTTCCAAATTGTTCTCCAGAACGATTGGATCTTTTCACAACTCCACCAATAGTACATTAGCATCCCAGCTTTCCCCCATCCCCTCCAACATCCAATATTTTCTGTTTTTGTTATATTTGCCACTCTGAGGTGATATCTCAGAGTTCTTTTAATTTGCATTTCTCTGATCAGTAGTGAGCTAGAGCATTTTTTTCATATGATTTCCTCGTCTGAAAACTGCCTGTTCAAATCCTTTGATCGTTTATCAATTGAGGAATGACTTGTATTTTTATAAATTTGACTCAGTTCTCTATATATTTGAGAAATGAGGCCTTTCTCAGAGATATTTGTTTCAAAAATTCTTTCCCAGTTTTCTGCTTCCCTTGTAATCTTGGTTACATTAGTTTTGTTTGTGTAAACACTTTTTAATTTTATATAATCAAAATCATCTATTTTGCATTTTGTGTTGCTCTCTATATCTCCTTTGATCCTAAAGCCATATTCTTTCCATAAATCTGACAGATAAACTATTCCATGCTCTGTTAATTTGCTTATGGTTTCACCCGTCATTACCTATTTTGACCTTATCTTTGTATATGGTGTGAGATGTCGGTCTGTCTATACCTGGTTTCTGCCATACAGTTTTCCAGTTTCCCCAGAAGTTTTTCTCAAATAATGAGTTTTTGTTCTAAAAGCTTGGGTCTTTGGGTTTATCATATACTAGATTACTATAATCATTTACTACAGTGTAATCATATCTAATCTATTCCACTGATCCACCTCTCTGTTTCTTAGTATAAGCTATTTTCCTTCCCACGTCTGCTCTCACCTGGAAGGGGAAAAGAAGGATTTGGTTAAAGGACAGAGCATCAGATTGAGAGTCAGGGCGTCTGTGTTACAGTCACTGACCAGCCCTGTGATCTTGTCCAGCAGTTGCTTACAGGCAAATCTTGTCTGACTCAGGATTTGTCTGTGTGTCAGATAAAGGCATCCTGGTGGGATTTGGGGTTTCGGTTTAGCTATATTGTATAAACAGGGAGTGCAGAGAAAGGACAGGAGATGGGATGATCATAACAGATGGTGGAGAGGAGGCAGAGCTGTCCGACTTATTTTGCTTCTGTTTCTCTATCAAGGACAATGACTACGTATCAGAAATGACAAAAGTGGCTCCGAGGAGGCCCAGTCTCTTGAAAGGGCTGGACCCAAAGAGCTTCAGCATTAGTTTAGAAGAAGGTCATTAGTACAGTGCCCTAGAAATTTGTGCTTTGCTCTGTGTCATTTGACATTTTTGTTAAGGACATGGATAAAGACAAGCACATTCAGGCATATAGTAAGTGTAGACTGTGTGTCTGGCACTAGGCTAAGAGGTAGAGGGGCAGAGGTGAGAAGGGAACAATCCCTTTCTCCAAACAATTTTATCTGCTCCCAAATTTGAAGTAACTCCCAGCCCTCACGAGATGACACAAAGCAGAGAGGCTAGCCAAGATGGACAGCCAAGAGGCCACCTCCCAGAAATCTTGTTAGTCTAAAGCTTCATGCCAGTGACATTTAAGAGGAGGATATATAAAGTCGGTACTTGGGCTGAAACAATCAGCTTCACAGAAAACCTGACTAGGCGGCATTTTTTCTGGAAAAAAGACATAGGGGTTTTCCTGGGTCACAAATGTACTGTGAGTCATCAGTGTGCTATGGCGGGCAAGCACGCTCATAGAATCTTGGGTGGCATGACACATGTCCGTATGGCCTCCCCAGTAGAGGACAGGGCCTGTTGGATTTGTTACTGGTTTGGTATCCCCAGACAGAGCCTCTGGACAGACCCGTGGTTAGGGTGTTAGATAAATGCTTGTTGGTTAATCGATTGATCAGTTGCATTAAGAGCAGCCTAGCATTTGGGATCAAGGAAATGCCCATTCTGTCGACCTCTGGTCTTTGAGTGTTCTCTTCATTCTTGGTGCCACATTTTAGAATGACACTGATGAACTGGAGAGCACGTGGAGGAGACCAGCTAGGACTGGGAGGGGCCTTGAGAATATGTCTAAGATTTAAATTCAGTTGAATAAACTGGGAATGTTTAACCTGAAGAAGAGAAGACTTAGGAGGGCCATGTGAGTTCATTTCAACTTGCCGCATACAGGCATACAAATACAGAGTGAGAAATAGCCCTGCTCTCTCTCCAAGACCTTCCCTTCTTATTTGATCCTACTCAGCCACTCTCAACATCTTATTCTCTCTCCTCCCTTTCTCAGCTGCTCTCCTAGAGTAAGTTTTCCATGTTCCCTGCCTCCACTTTCCCAGAAGTGTGACTTCCTATCTCATGACTCAGCCGAAACGCTTCTCTCCAAAGTTACCTGGGATCGTTTGGTTGCTAAGTCTGGTGACCTCTCGGCAGCACTCTCTCTCCTCTGAGTCTTTATCACATCACTTTCTGTTGGGTCTCCTGCCTGCTTTGCTGGGTCTTCCTCTATGTTGCATGCCCTAACGGTGGCTCTGTCCTGGTGTTCTGCCTCCCGTGAATCTTAAACTCAACATGTCTGAAATAGAACTGTCTTCACTCTTGTCGGAAAGGACTGTGTAGCCACAGAACCTAGTTCAGAGCCAGGTGCATAACAAATGCTCATGGATGGACTGACTGGTGTTTATTCGTTTGACCAGCAGTAATTCACTAAGATCAAGTGTCCTCAGTTTAGTGCTTTGAAGTCTGCTTAGTCTCTCTCATGGTTATTTGGTTCCCTCTTTTAAAAAGTCATTGTTTTCTTCTACTGCCCCTTCCTGATGAGCTGGCTCCCCACTCTCTCTTGTAACAAAGGAGACAGCCAAGCCAAGCCATAGCTCTGCATAAAGGCCTCCTTCGACATCGGCCTGCCCGCATCATGACAGGGCCCTGCATTCGGGAGTGAGAACTTGAACATCTTTCTCTTCCCCCTATCAGTTCATCGATACCTTTCTGGGTCCTCCGACCTCTTCATTTTTATCCCATTTTATGACTCAATAAGACGTTGTCACCTCTATATGTCACAGGGCAAGTATTCCTCATCACTGGGTATCCACTTTCGCTTCTCTTCTTGTGGCTATAAGAAGGCTCGTCTAATGTTGTTAATAGATGGGAACTTTGGTCAGTGTGGACCTCCGACCCCCTTGGGGCATGTGCCATACACAGCAGTGGTCTTCCTGCAGCTTAGCATGTGTACAGATTGCTTCTCTGTGCCATTGGAATGTAACGTCCTGAAGAGTAGAAAGTATCTCGCTTTTGTCTTTATATCCCCAGAACTTAGTATAGTCCCTGGCATGTAATAAGTACTTAATTGATACCTATGGATGGGTGGGTGGGTGGGTGGATGGATGGATGGATGGGTGGATGGATGGGTGGATGGATGGGTGGATGGATGGGTGGGTGGATGGGTGGGTGGACGAATGGGTGGGTGGGTGGGTGGAATTGCAAATTGTTTTACAGAATGTTGGATATTTGGTTTCTTCTTTCCTTGGCTTTGCCTTTAATTCCATTCCTGCAAAAGAGCTTACACTGCTAAACTTGTGTACGCAGGCTTATAATCAGTAAAGCCTTAACTGTTCAAATTCCCTGAAGGCTGCATTAGGTGGCAGCAACCACCTTCCCTACTCCATGCTAGGGAGTTGGGCAAGAGTTACAAGGTGAAGACACTGTTTGGTTCTGCATAAGCACAGGCCCTTTGGGAGATGACCTACCTACAAGACTTTACATCCATGAAACTGTGATACAAAAGAGTAAATTGAATGTCATAGCTAGACCATAGTATGTTATAATGATGCCTGTGTGTGCTGCAAGCAAGCACTGGGGCTGTCCAGGAAGGAGAGAAATCATGCAGTATGGAGTTAAGAGAGTATGGTCTATGGATGAAGTGGAATTTGAATTGTTGGTAGGACTTGTATGGGTAGAGGGCTTCCTAGACAGAGAGAGAACCTAAGCCAGTCAGTTCAGAAAAGATCTGCGACATGTCCTGAAAGGTTTAATGGAGTTTTAAATCTTAATGGCCCCATATTTAGCATCTCCTGTGTTCAAGACTGTACCCGGCACATGCAAAGGAGGAAAAGGAGCGCCCCCCCCCCCAGCCAAGAGTTTATATTCCAGGAGTGGGGATAACACATCAACATGACCTCCTGCAGAGTTCTCCCTGCCGCCGCCCATTCAGACCAATGGTACTATGGGATGATTTATGGCCTCGGCACAGCAAGATAATGCAGAGAAGCCACAGGAGAAAGTAGTTGACATTCGTGAACAGCCTAGGCCCTTGCATTCCTTCTTGACTCTCCCTGCCTCGTAAACCTCTGCCAAAGAGTAGGTGAGAAGAGAGAACATCAGAGATCCACCATGTTCCTTGTAATGGCGTTTATATATATATATAAAATGTTTGGGGTGGGGCAGGAGAGGGGAGCGGGAATGGGAAGTGGGAATTTGATGAATAAGTTATATGTGAATGTCCTTTATCCATGCTTGCCCTGGCGCTCTCGCAGCAGATAAATGAATGTTTGCATGTGTATCGACACACATTTCCCCTGGAAATGTTTCTTTTCAGATCTCCTAAGCCTAATAGTTTACTGTGGATTGGGGTCTTCTGCAGGCTGCTCTGGTCCTTTGAGTAATTGTTCTTGCTCTTGTCCTTCCCTTGCCCTGGGAGGGGATGAAGGAGCTGCTCAGTGAAAATAATCATACTGGGCCCAATTGTACAAGGTCTTGGGGGCAGGAGTAGGAGGGGAGGCAAGTAGACAGACCAAGTGACTTAAACAGCCAAGCCTCTGGCCACAATGCATTTGCAGTCCAGTGACACAATGTGACACACATGAGCACAGTGGAAGAGGTTCATTCCCATGGGTGAAGGCATCTCTGTTGTCTTTGCCCTGAAATGGTCTCAGGTCCATTCAGTACCTTTCATGTGCAAGATAATGTACTCGGTGGTTTGCAGAAACGGGAATGACAGTAGCCCTCTGGTCCTCAGGGAGCCTTCATTTTGTGAGGAGAAAGCGTGGACAAAGATAAGTCAGTTAAAGGCACAAATACACATACAGACGTATGTACATATGTATGTATGTTTACACAATATATAGCCAATGTGTAGAGTAGGCTATGTAATACAGTAAGAAATGTGGGTCTGTATCCCCATTGTGTATTATATACCATATGTATACTTAAAGACAATATGGATATGGGTATATATGTATCCACATACGTGTATGTGTATGTTTGTATTTGTATATACACGCCCATCCATATCTATCTCCTCATACAACTGCTTTAATTAGATGCTGGACCCCCCTTGTTGAAAATGGCGGAGAAAGGATTCTCAGTTAGATTTGGAAAGGACAAGATGATTTCTGATGTCGGATTTTAGTCTTTATTGAGGGTTATAGTGCCATGTTCATTTGCTTTTCTAGGTTACATCCTTCATCTTCTCCCTTGGTCAACTCCCTTTCTTCTTAACCAATACATTTTCATTCTTAGGTTCTAATGGAGGAGACAACAATTACATAATCACCCTATCAGTAAACATTTATTAGGTGCCTAGCCAGGCACAGTGTGAAGCATTGGGGTTACAAAAAAAGGCAGAAGATGGTCCCTGCCTGCAAGGAGCTTCCAATTTCATGAGAGAGAAAAGGTGCAAACAGTTCTATGTCAAGCGGCTTTCTCTGGGATGAAGAGGAAGTCATTGACAGAGGGCGGCACCAGAATGAAGAGGGCCTGGGGAAGCCTTCCTGTCTAAGGAGGGCTTTTAGTGGGGACTCATGGGAAGCCAAGGAGGCCAGTAGCCAGAGCAGAGAGAGGGAGGAAGGTTCATGGAGCAGCCAGAAGGCCGGTGTCACTGGGTCAGAGAGCACCTGTGTGGGAAGGGTCGGGGAGGGCAGAGCTCAGGCCTAAAGTGACTGGAGAGGCAGTGCCAAACAGGGGCAATAGGGAGCTACTGGAGTTTAATGAGTAGGGGAGTGGCGTGGTTGGACTGCTTTTTAGGAAGATTGTTGTGGTGGCTGAATGGAGGCTGAAATAGGCACACACCCCTCAGAAACTAGTGCAGTAGCCCAGGTAGGAGGTGACGTCAGAGGAGAGAAGACACGTTAGAGAGAGTAGTAGAGGTGTCATCAACAGGCCCTGGCAACAGCTCGGATATGGGGGTGAGAGAGAGTGAGGAGCCCAGGGTGACGCCCAGGGTGTGAGCCCGGGGCTCTGGGAAGAAGGTGGTGCCCTCTGCAGCAATAGGAGAGCAGGGAGGGGTTAGGGGGAAAGATAGTGAGTTCTGTTTTATACATGTCAAGTTTAAGATGTCTACTGGACATCTGATTTGAGAATTCACTTGGAGATGTGAGATCGGAGAAGACTGGGGCGGGAAAAATGGATGTGAGGATCATCAGCTTAGAGATTAATTAGATCCATAGGAGCTGATGAGGTCACTGAGTGAGGTGGTTAGGCACAGAAGGAGTGGTCAGAGAGGCAGGGGGAGAATGTGACAACAGTGTCACGGGCTGCGGAGAGGTCAGGGTGAATGAAGACTGAGAAAAGGCCATTGGATTTGGCCTCCATGAGGTGATGCCTCACAGGGGTATTGCAGGGATCAGATGAGATGAGATACTGAAAGGTATATTAAGGCGGTGTTGGGTATCAATACTTTCCCTGCATCCTCAGTCTCCTGCTCAGACTGGGCGCTCACCAAAACAGGAACCCCCTTTCAGGGGCATTGATCCCTTGACATTCCTGTCTTTTTAGAGTTTGGGGGAGAAATCCCACTTTCTTACCTTCCAACCCAGTGCTTTGCTGCGGCTGTGAGGCCTTGGGGCTCACGCCCACGGAGTCTCAGACAGCGCTAATCTTGGAGACAGGCTGTGCAGATGGGTCTGGGCTGGGCAAGAGGGCAAAGGTTTCTGCCCTGAACTTTGTCTTTCCAGGGGGCAGCAGAGCTTGCCTGTCAGGCTCACCCTTCTCTTCACTGCTGCCTTTTACCCTTTCCTTCTGACTCAACTTTTCTGTTTTAAAATAAATCAGTGTAACTTTTAATGTGGTGACAAATACCCTCTAGGGAAAAGCGTGGGGTCTGTTCTCCAGCCTTCTCCACCAGATTCCTAGATTCATAAAGACCTGCTGGAGATTCCCCCCAGGACACGGGCTGCCAGGCCTCAGGCCTCCCCCTCCCATGCCTTCTGAATGGCGGCCAGTCATCTGCACGAGTGTGCCTTGCCCACTCTGAGCTTATTGCCGCAACCATGTGTGCCAGCTGCTTCTCATTGGATAGAAACAAGCTGGGAAGCAAGGCCCTGAGCAGGCATGTTACATGGTGGTTGGTGGTGTGAGGTTTCCCTTTTTCCCCTAAGTGGGGGCATTGTGGTGGGGTTTTCCCTCTAACCCCAGTAAGACACAAGAGTCCTTTATAATACTTGAAATATCCATTCATCTCCTATACCTCCTACTGATTCTCTAGGTATCTCTGCAAAATCACTGACCTATCCTGGAGGGAAGTTACTAATGTGCCTTAGAAAGCAATTCTTTTTCATTTCCTTTCCTTCAAACAAACCTGGATTCTCTTCTGAGACTAACTAATCTCCCTCTTCCTCAGCGAGGCCTAGTCGTTAAAATGCCTTGCACTTCCTCTAATGCTGTCTGAAGTTTCTCAAGTCTATTTCTTGTCCCTACCTAAGGGCTACTCAGGTTTCAGTGACAGAGTTTCTGTTCAAGTCTTTAAAAAAAAATAATCCAGCTACTCCAAGCTGAGTTCCTGGTGGTTTATGTTCAAATGAATTCTCTCCTAGGCTCCTGATCTCTGAAAATAAAGTCGCTAGCCTGTACCAACAAGCTGGTTCTTTATATTGATGCTGACCCAGCAATTAATGTTTTAATTGAAACCTCTATGTGTATGATTGATGATATTACTTTGCTTTGAAGGTACTCCTTTCTTATTAAAAAACCCCCAAGTCCTTAATAATAAACTATTGAACTGATTCTTCTGAGCTCTGCTAAAAAAAAATAGCCACACCTTTTCTTGAAGCAAGGGAAAAGCCAAAAATTCTTAGGAGACTGGAAAATAATAAAATATTTATATGAAAAAAAAATTCTTGGGGCATCTAGATGGTGAAGTGGATAGAGAACCAGCCCTGGAGTCAGGAGTGCCTGAGTTCAGATCCGGCCTCAGACACTTAAGACTTACTAGCTGTGTGACCCTGGGCAAGTCACTTAACCCTAATTGCATCACTAAAAAAAAAAAAAATTCTTAGGAGACTTACTTTTCTCCAATCAGGATGAGAAAAACTTTGCCATTTCCACCCACAAGATGGGACTTGGATCTGTCAGATCCAACAAGTATTTATTAAACACCTTTTCTATGCCAGGCCCTGTGCTAAGTCCTGGGAATACAAAGAAAAGCAAAACTATCTCCTGTCCTCAAGGAGTCCATATTCTAATGGGGCAGGCAACATGCAAACGGCAATGTCCAATGGCTTTCTGGTGGCCTCCTGACCTCAAGTCTCTTCCCATGCCAGTCTGTCATCCACTTAAGAGGCAGCTAAGTGGCATGGTGGATAGAGCACCCGGCTTGGAATCAGGCAGACCTTAGTTAAATTCCAACCTCTCACACTTAATAGCTGTGCAAGACACTTACTCTCTCTGCCTCAATTTCCTCAACTGTAAAGTAAAGACAATAATAGCCCTGAGCCCTAAGGGATGCAGTGAGGATCACATAAGATAATATTTGTAAAGTGCTTAATAAATGCTTGTTCACTTGACTCATGGACCATGTCACCTTCTCCCCTCCTCGACTCTCCTCCATGAAATCTGTGATCACCCGTGCCTGGAGTCTTCTCTTTCCTCACTCGTATCCCTTCATGCCATTGGCTTCCACCAAGACTCGGTTCAGATCCTGTGTTCTGCCGTCGGGCCCTCTGACTCTTAGTGCCGACATTCTGCCATCACCTCCTGTGTCCTCTGTACATCTCCTATGTAACTGGTCATCTACCTGCAGTTTTCCCCCTACAAGGGAAGCTTCTTGAGATCAGGCCCAATTTCACTTTTGTCCTTGTTTCCCTATCACTTAGCACAGAGCCCGACAGACAGGGAGCCTTTTGCAAGCCTTGTTTCCTGACTGATAGATACCAAGGGTAAAGGTGGGCAGGGTTGGGCACATAGCTTTCTGAGGATCTGTGGTTGCAGTGCCCTCTATGTGACCAATTGGGGGAGGGTACTTCTGTTTAGAGAAAGTCTGTCGGCGTTTCTTGTTACCTATCAGAGGTTCTTGGTGACAGGGCCTAGGAGATTTCCCTGTCCCACCGCCAACTATGACCCCGACTTCTCTTATTTGTTATTTAAGAAACTATCACCTCTCTCTTTATCCCCTACAAGGTTGCTATGGTTATTTAAAGATATTCTCATGTGTTCTCCTGGTGTTCAAGATACACTTACTCATTCTTTGGTTTGTGGCTTCCTTAATGCAGAGACAATGGTGATTCACATTCCCAGCCCAGTAGAAATATAGTTCATTTGTTAGCTCTTATACTAATTTCTGTCCATATGCTAGAGTTCAAATCCCAGCTCTGACCCATGCTACCTCATTTTGCTCCTATTTTCTCTAATGAGAATGACCTTTATATTGGAAAGAGCAGAGGAGAAAGTTGCTAATAGGAGTTGGAACCTAAAAAAAGTAAGCCAATAATAAAAGTTGATCTGTTTGGCCCTGTTGGCTTCCAGCCACTAAGATTAGGTGAATGACCTACTAAGCCACTAAAAGAATTCTTGGATATGATTTCTGATCTACTACCTCTGGTATTCTCTAAAAAAGGGGGAGAGAGTGCAACTGATCACCTTTAGCTTGACCTCTGTTCCTAGCAAAAAAAGTTAAAGTGTGGTATTTAAAAGCTGGCTAGTGATTATCTAAGAGAAAGTTCGGTGCCTCAGACATGAACTAGCTGTGTGACCCTGAGCAAGTGATTTAACCTCTGTTTACCTTAATCCACTGGAGAAGGAAATGGCAAACCACTCCAGTATATCGCCCAAGAAAACCCCATGGACAATGTGGTCCACATGGTCATGAAGTCAGACATGACTGAACCTGAACAACTGAACAACAAGCGATTTTCTAAAACAGAAAGCAGTGATCACAGCAAGCCAGCACAGCTCCATTGAAAATAGGTTATGCGATCTGACTTGGGGGGGGGGGGCGTCAGGGTAGAGTAGAGACACACTCAGTCAAGTTCTCCCAACACTCTCCTCTAAATAACTCTAAAATCACTCTTCAAATCATGTTCTAGAGTGGCAGAACCAACAAAAGCTCAGAGTGGGACATTCTTCCAGCCCAAGACATCCTAGGGGTCAGAAAAAGAGATCTGTGACACAGGGGAGGAGGCAGGCCCAGAGCCCACATGGACAAAACACTACTGATAGAACTAGGTGGTGGTGACTGAAGCACCTTTGAGAACTCTCAAGCCATAGATGGTAAGGGAACATGGCAACTGATCAGAAAGATATTACCTCTGCTAACACTGGCACAGGACCAGATTTTGTTTGGCAATTCCAATGCCTGTAGCCACTTCTTGGTCAAAAGTCAAAGGCAGAGAGGAGCACTTTTGGTCAAGAGAGTGGAAGCAGGGCAGCTAGGTGGTGCAGTGGATAGAGCACCGGCCCTAAATTCAGGAGAACTTGTGTTCAAATCTGGCCTCAGATGCTTGACACTTACTAGCTGTGTGACTAGAGGGAGGAAGAGAGAGGATTATCACTTCCCACCCTAAGGGAGGAGGGGCTCTGAAGAGCATATTGATTGTAATTGCAAGGGATCAGTGACCCTTTCTGGGTGAGGAGCAGACTGCAGACCAAGAAATCAATAACCACACTTCTCCCCAGATCATACCACCCTTAAAAGTATCACAAACTTTCAAACCCCCAGAACTAGCCCTGAAAACAACAGTGTAAAAATAACTGGAGCTGGAGACAGTGCCTCTCCCCTCTCCTGTGCCTGGAAACAGAGCCCTGCATGTACATGTTCCAAATCAACAAAGAGGGTGGGAAAATGAGCAATCAACAAAAAAGAACTTGGCCATAAAAAACTAGGGTGGTAACAGAGAAGCTCAAGACAGAAACTCAGAAGAATACAAGGAAGAAAAAACAGCTATAGGTAAAGCCTCAAAGTGAACAAAAGGTGTCAATTGAACACAAGCCCAACAAAAATTCCTGGGAGAGCTAAAAAATGATTTTCAAAATCAAATAAGAGTGGTCAAAGAAAAAAAACTGGTAAAGAAATGAAAGCAAAAGAAGAAACTTATGAAAAAATAACTTAGTAAAAAAAAGTTGATAAAACAGGTACAAAAAATACTGAAGAAAATAACACCTTAAATTGGCCAAATTAAAGACAAGATACAGAAATTCAGTGATGAAAATAACTTCTTAAAAAGCAAAATTGGCCCACTGGAAAGAATCCACTGATTACCGCCTGAAGGAGATCCCAAAATGAAAACTCCCTGAAATATTATAGCCAAATTCTAGAGCTCCAAGGTCAAATAGAAAATACTTCAAGCAGCCAAGAAGAAACCATTCAAATACTATGGAGCCACAGTCAAGATTATACAAGATTTATTGGCTGTCACTTTAAAGGAGCAGAGAGCTTGAATATGATATTCCAAGAGGCAGAAGAGCTGGGATTACAACAAAGAATAACCTGCCTAGCAAAATTGAATATAATCATTCAAGGGAAAATTTGAAATTTCATTAAATATAGGAATTTCAAGCATTCCTGATTGGAAAGACCAGAGCTGAATAGAAAATTTAACTTTCAAATATAAGACTCAAGAAACATAAAAAAAAAAAAAAACATGAAAGAGAAATCCCTAGGGACTCAATAAGGTTAAACTGTTAACCTTTCTCTTTTGAAAGATCATACATGGGGAAGCTAGGTGGTGCAGTGGATAAAGCACCAGCCCTGGATTCAGGAGTATCTGAGTTCAAATCTGGCCTCAGACAGATGAGACTTACTAGCTCTGTGACCCTGGGCAAGTCACTTAACCCTCATTGCCCCTCAAAAAGAAAAAAAAAAAAGAAAGATCATACGTGTATTTTCTAAGAGCAGTTAGTAGGATTCTGCATAGAAAGAGGGTATAAGTATGAGTTATGTTGGGATGATGTAGAAAAAAATGGATAAGTGAGAAAGAGGCATGAGAAAGGGGAAAGGAGAAGTAGAATATGGGAATCATCTTACATAAAAGAGGCATAAGAGGCTTTTAGAGTAGAGGGAAAAATTGGAGTAGGAGTGTAACAAATTTCGCATCTAAATCTTCTCACAGAACTAGATAAATCTAACTATAAATAAAGTAGATTTCAAGGAGATGAATAGAATCTTATAAAAATTAGATATGACAGACCTCTGAAGAAAACTGAATGAAAATCAAAAGGAGTATACCTTGATTTAGATTATATGAGATAAAAAAGCCTTTGCATAAAAAAAATTAATGGAGCCAAAATTAAAAGGGAAACAGAGGTGAGAGGTTAGGATTTTAGAGCAAGTTTTTCTGATAAAGGCCTCATTTCTCAAATATATAGAGAACTGAGCAAAATTGACTAAAAAAATATAATAAGAGCCATTTCCCATTCAGTAAGTGGTCAAAGGATATCAATTGTAGTTTTAAGAAGAAATCAAAGCTATCAATAGTCACATGGAAAAAATGCTCTAAATCCCTATTGACTAGAGAGATGCAAATTAAACTGGCTCTGAATTAGCAGCTCACACCCTCAGATTGGTTAACCTGACAGAAAAGGAAAGGGACAAACGCTTGGGGGCATATGGAAAAATTGGGACATTAGTGCACTCTGGGTGGAGTTGTGGACTAGTCTAACCATTCTGGGGAACAGTTTGGAACTGTGCCCAAAGGGTTATAAAACCGTGCACACCCTTTGACTCAGCAATGCCATTACTAAGAAGAATAAAGAAAGAGGAAAAGGACCCACATGCACAAAAATGTTTCAGCAGCTCTTTTTGTGATGGCAAATTGGAAACTGAGAGGATGCCCGTCCACTGGGGAATGACTGACCAAGTCGTGATGTATGATTGTGATGGAATACTATTGTGCTATGAGAAATGATGAACAGGATGGTTTCAGAGAAACCTGGAAAGACTTACATGAACTGATGTGAGCAGAACCAGGATAATGTTGTACACGGTAGCAGCAATATTATAAGGATGACCAATTGTGAAAGACTTAGCTACTCTGATAAATTCAGTGATGCATGACAATTCCAAAGTACCCATGATGAAAAATGCTGTTCATCTCCAGAGAGGGAACTGAAATTCTGATTGCAGACTGAAGCATACATATTTTTTTACTTTCTTTATTTTTATTGTTTTCTTTTATAACATAGCTAAAATAGAAATATGTTTGGCATGACCTCACATGTATAATCAAAATCAAAGTTCTTCCTTCTTCAAGGAGTGGGGAGGGAGATAATTTGGAACTGAACTTTTTTTTAAATTTAAAAACAATTACATGTCATTGGGGAATATTTAATGAAATAAAAATAATTTTCAAAAAAGAACAGGTTATGCTAGACCAACCTTGTTACATATAGACAGATAGAAAGAAGGACTTCACAAAGTTGTTCATGATATTCTTGTGGATGAGAGTAAACTATATGGCATAAATAACAGTATTGTTAGGTGGGTTTGGATGTATTAAATGCCCACCCAGAGTAATCATTAATAGATACTTTAAGAGTTATCTCAGAGGAAGTTTGGTAGTGGAGGGTGCTGTGGCCTCATGCTATTTCACATAAATGGCATGCACATAAACATTTTTAAATGATACAAAACCATGCAGAAGAACTAAGGTATTTTATTACAAAGTCACAATTCAAAAAGATCCCAAGTCTAGAACATTTGTCCACATTTGGTGAGTTGAGATGTAATATGACTCAAGGTAAGGTCATAGTATGGGCAGCTAGGTGGCACTGCAGTGAATAGAGTGCTGTGCATGAAGTCAGGAAGACTCTTCCTCCTGAGTTCAAACCCGGCCTCAGACACTTCCTAGCTGGCCTGGGACATAGGAGGCCCTTAATGAATGTCTGTCATGTGATACATCTCTGTGAGTGGCCTGTGGCAGAAAGTTCTCAGCTGCGAAGGGGCAGGGAAGGAGCCTTGAGGAGGCACGGAGAGGTACAACGGGACGTCCTCGTCCTGGCGAGGCCCCATTGGGGTTACGTAACGAGCGTGTGTCATTGCATGCTTGTCTCTAGCTTCCTTCAGCAGCAAGCAGGCAGTGGTAGTTATCCAAGGCTGAGGCTGGCAGGGCGACGTGGGGGCCATGAGAAGCAGGCAAAACCGCTGGAGAGAGACAAGATAGGAGAAGAGGCAGTGTGGAGCTGAACTGGTTATCCGAGGGCTCAAGATAGTGGAAGGAGGAGAGTGACTAGTGCAAGATCCATGACCTGGGAGAGAACTGAGGGCGTGAGGGGTTAGAGGTCACAGTGAACAAACGGCAAGGCTTGGGGTCAGATGAAGGGGGAAGTGGTGCGTTTGTGGGTGAAGGGCAAGTCCGAGGTCTAACCATCATTGTAGGGCTACGTGGCTGAGCTGGGGTGGAAGAGCAGGCTCCATGAAATGAACACATGGAGGAAGGTGGCATTAATGGTATTTGCAGCGGTGTCACTCTGTGTGTTGAAGCCCCCGGTAGGAGTGTTGAGGAGGTGAGAAAGATGAGCCAGGCAGCGAAGTCCTAGGGTCAGGGGTGGGGGGGCCTGGGTATCTTTAGATGACAGCTGCCTGAAATTGGACTGGGTGGTTGGTATGGATAAAGTAAAACGCAGAGAAGGGGAGGTTACTGAACAACGATGGGAGAGGCCGTGGGGAGCCAGGACTATTCCAGTTGCCCTACATCCACTGGTGAATTGGAGGAATGGTTATTGGAAGTGTCCCAGGGGTGGAAAGGGAGGCCAGGGAAGCCGGTGCACCAAGCAAGAGGAAGAGCCAAAAGATGGAAGGCGTGGGAAAGGAAAAGACTGAAGGTGAAAGTAGATTTGTTGCTATAAAGCAAGCATTCCTGAGGGTATGATGGGGGGGGGGAGATAACTTTAGAGGGAGATATTGGGGGAGTAGAGTTGAGGGCAATGAGAACAAGGAATTGGGTGGTGGGAGATGGGAGATAGGGTTTGAGTGGTGCCTGCTAGAGTTCAGAATCACTGGGGTGGGGAAGGTGTGAAGAGGGGGGAGTTTGTTCATCATTGAGGAAAGAACTTAGATAGATCGTCATTTTGCCCATAGGATTTGACTCTGGAGTGCAGTCCTCCCAAGCCTTTAGGTAGTTGAGACAAAGGGAAGGCATGGTGTTATTCCCTTTCCCCCCTAGGACAGGGGATCAGGTGCAGACTTAATAGAATGGCCTTTTTCCTGAAAGGAAAATCTGGTGCTCAGTGGAATGCTGTTTTTCCTCCTCGGGCCAGAGGCAGGAGACCCAGCAGGTGGCCTGGCTGGCTGGAGGTAGAGTACTCTGTGCAGTGAAATGGCTTTCCCAAGGGAAGCTATAGACCAGACAGGAGACCTTGGGTCGTGTCTGTCCCAAAGGCTGGAGACTGTTAGGAAATGTTTCCATACCTCAAGCAAAGCTTGCTCACACTTAGAGCTAGCCCAAAGTGGGGTGGCCTGAAGAGGTGGTGGATCTGTGGCCTTCAAGGAGAGGTTGACCACTGAGATTTTGCGCTGCCTCCGTGACACCCGTGGGACCATTGTCACTCTATAAAATGAGTGATCCACTCTGAGGTGTCCCAGCTCCAACTCCTAATTCCTCAGGCCCTTCAGTTTCTTGAGAGTCTCTTAATTGATGTCTGGGTGGCGGTGGTTCAGTAACTTTTCAGATGCATCTGACCCCTTGTGACCCTATTTGGGGTATTCTCGGCAAAGCCACTGGGGTAGTTTGTCATTTCCTTCTTGAGTTGTCTGGGGCTCGATCTCTATCTGTTATAAAATCCCAGCTCTCAGGGTCCGGTGATTTTACACAGAGGGAGAGATGGGGGTGGGAAAGTCACTCATAAGCCTTATTTAAGTGGTGTGCTCACCTTCCCAAGCCTCTGGTTATGAGCACTGCCGAAAAAATAACTCAGAGCAGTGAGTGATGGCTTTGACTTTGGCGTCTCTGCGTTCTCTCTGTCACCTCTGTGCTAGATTGCCTAGCCAGGGCTTTGGGCATCTTTTACCACGGAGTCACACCTTGGCTAGAAGGGAAGGAGCCTCTTTGTACAGGACATGTGTAGCCCTTTTCCTCAGAAGCTCAGCCGCTCACTCCTCACCTTCTGCCTCTGTATTCGTCTTCTCTTCCCCCGCCGTGGCTATTCTTCCTCTGACCAAGAGAGCTTTGCCAGGGATCTCTGGGGCCCCATCAGTTCTGCTCCTTAATTAGCTAGAGGAGCCCCTGTGAAGTGATGCAAGGAACCTGGGCTCTCCCTGGTGCCCCAGGCCCTGCCCTGCTGCTCCAGGGAGCCCGATGCCAGGAAACCATTCAGCCGATGCACCAAGGCCGCCTCTTATTTGTCTCAGTCCCATGAAGAGGCATGTGACCTGACGTGATCTTGGCATGTAAACAAGTGCTCAGCAGATTCTCAGCTCCTGGGCTGTGGTCTTTCTTCCAAATGGGCCCCTCCAGCAGTAAGAACATGTAAGGCAGCCGTGGGGAACATCATACTGCCTACCACCTACACAGTGACAGTGCAGTGGGAGGTGCCCCAGCCTCAGAATCCACAGAAAAGATTCTTTTTCTTTCTTTCTTTCTTTCTTTCTTTCTTTCTTTCTTTCTTTCTTTCTTTCTTTCTTTCTTTCTTTCTTTCTTTCTTTCTTTTTTTGCAGGGCAGTGAGGGTTAAGTGACTTGCCCAGGGTCACACAGCTAGTAAGTGTCAAGTGTCTGAGGCCGGATTTGAACTCAGGTCCTCCCAAATCCAGGGCCGGTACTTTATCCACTGTGCCACCTACCTGCCCCCCACAGAAAAGATTCTGATGGTAATCGTGGTCTTTCTGGCTGGGTGACTATAGACAAGTCACTGCCCCTCTTCTTAGCACCATCCTCTATAAAACAGGGATCGCCATGTGGCTGTCTCCCAGTGGCGAGGAGCAAGGGGCTTTGTAAACAGCTTCAGCATCTTCATCACCACAACAGCCCACAACAACAGGGAGGCGTGTGCACAGTCAGTCAGCAGGCATTCATTAAGCACCTTGTATGTGCCAGCCATTGTGCTGGACTCTGGGGGATGCAGCAGGCCCTGCTCTGAGGGAGCATGTAGTCCAGTGGGAGAGAGAGGAAACAAGGACGTGCATAAACACGTACAGAAAAAAGGAAAATTACTATGCGAGGTGGGGGCACGAGCAGCTGAGGGCATCAGCAAAGTCTTCATGTACAAAATGGGATGTGGGCAGAACCTTACAGGAAGGGAGCGATTCTGTGAGGCAGCAGTGGGTGGGGAGGCATTTCAGGCTTGGGCCGTGACCGGGCCAAAGACAGGGAGACAGGAGTTTCTGTAAGAAGGTTTGGGATCCTAGAGTGGCCAGAGGGGACTGTAGTGTGGGCCCTGGGGCCTGACAATAGGTTAAAGGCTAAACAGAAACAACACCGGACAGAGTCAGAAGCCCTGGTTCAGTGGCCGGCTCTCTCTGTTAGGCAGCTGTGGGGGCTGAGCAGCCCTTCCAGCTCTTCAAACCCTGGTCTCTGTAAAAGGAGAATACTCCTTCCACTGACTGGCTCCCAGGGGCCTTGTGAAGAGCAGAGGAGGGGAGACATAGAAAGCACACATGTAAATGGGGGGAGGAGAGGTTCTCTAGCTCCCTTAGAAAAGCAGCGTCGTGGTCCCGGCTGGGAACCTGCAGACTGACTCCCCACCATGTGTCCAACTCAGAACCACTCCTCAGTCCATAAGGGTTTGGTCAAAGGAGGTGACCACCAGCTCTCCAAAGAACTTCAGCCTATTGGCCACCTTGGGGAAACGCAGATCAAACCCCCCCCCCCCCGGCAGCTTCACTTCATACCCAGGAAACTGTCAGAGATGCGAGCAGTCAGGAGGGGTCTGTGTTGGAGGGGCTCTGGAAGGGCGGCGAGCCCCAAACACTGTGCAGCTGGTTGGCTCCCGTGCTTCTGCGGAGCAGTCTGCGGTTCTGGCACCAGTAAAGCGACTGGCATCCTCCGGAGCACATACACGGCATGTTTGGGTCAGTACTTTTTGTTGTAGCAAAGGCTCATTGTTTGGGGAAGGGCAGAACAAGGGGCAGCCCCTGACTGTAGCGGAATCTGTAAGAAATGACCACGACTGACCAAGCCCAGGAAGGCACATGCAGTAGTACAGAGTGATGTCAGCAGGCCTAGGAAGGCAGTAGACGTGACTACAAGGCCACAGGAAGAACAATAACAATGAAACTGTCAAAACTGCATCCTGGGAGACTCCAGTGACCAAGCATGGCTCAAAGGAAAGGATGGAAGAAGGCACTTATCTTTACAAATATGGGGGATGGGGGGGACACGCTATGGGTGTGAGTACAGCATAGAAAGTATAGACAGTCGTCCTTTCTCAGGGCTTTGGTTAGCTTTATCGGCGTGGGTTTGGTTTTCCCCCCTCTTTATTATGCTGTGTTTCTTAGGACTGGGCCTCTGAAAGGCACAAGGGCATCCATGCATTGGGAAATGTGTGTGAAATGAAATAAAAGGACATTTGTAAAAACTCTAGAAACTGGGTCCATCCCTATCCCCTGGGCTCCCTACCACCATGGTCTGGAGTATCTACCCCACCCTCCGGTAGCCTCACCAGCCTGGTGGATGGAGACAGCCTTTTATTTCTGTCTTTTTCCTAATGGAGACTTTGGGCTACTTTGGCTGCAGAAATATATCGCCAACTTGGCGAAGTGTGTTAAGAAATTGTTTTCAGTCAACAGGGTTTATCAGAATGCTATATAAAGTTGCAAAAAGAAAGTAGTGCACCAACAACTTTGGGAGTGGAAGATGAGCACATGTCAAAGACCTGCCACTTACCTTCCCACACTCCACTCAGTGTTTACAACTATTAGGAGACGATGAAGAAAAGGAAAAGTTGTGTTTTAAGCGTCTTCAGTAATTACGTGTCATGTGTGTGTCATCCTCCTACGTACCCATTCCAACTTGGATACCTCTTTATAGTGTGGGCTGTGCTGATGGGCCATAAGCGTCACAGGGCCTATTGGTGTGGAAAAGCTTTGAATAAAGGCCTCGTGATGGATCGTGTGTCTGTCGTCCTGGGGCCAGCCCAGCTCATTTTGCCCGTCGTGATTGCTAGAAGCCCTTTTACCTTCTCTGGAGAGAAACCTACAGTACTTCCCAGCAGGGAAGGCCTGAGGTCAGGCCCGGCAGAGTGAGTCACCCACACAGACTCATGTCATTTGCTGATCTCTCCCGGCAATCATTTCTACTTCACAGAATAGTAGTGATAATGATGATGACCACGACCACAGAGATGACGACAGTCTGGATGATGGGGTGTCCAACAGATGGCTGAGTCATGGGGATTTGTTTATGGCAAAGGAGGTGTTTAGGATGGCCGTTTGGGACACGGTCATTACCACCAGGATTTAGTAACCAGTGGCCTCTGCGAGGAAACGGTAGGAACCGCAACAATGATTACAGGGTGCGAAAACAGCACCTACAGAACAGCTAGGCTGATATAACCAGATGGCTCAGAGGATCCATTATAACCATGCAAGCTGTTCATGCACCCACTCGGTGCAGTTTGGCCCTGACCCCCAACCCATCCTCAAACTCAGCCCTGCCCCCGCCATCTCCTGCATTCTCACAGGCACTCCTTGTTCTGGGACTACAGGTCAGATCAATAGCAAAGAACATGTCACATGACTTCCTGGCAGCCCCATGCCCCATCCCTGCCACTCTGCCCACTTTTCCTGGCCACTGGTCCCTGTACTGTGTCATCTCCTTTTATCAAACTAGAAGCTTCCTGTCTGTCTTTGGGATTTGTCTCCCCAGTGCTTAGCACAGCGCCTGCCACATTTTGGGTGCCAAAGAAATGCTGTTTCATACGCTCCGTTGCATATCATTAATTCACTAATTTTCATCCTGTCAGCTTTGAAAAAAGGCAAATCTGGGGGCAGCTAGGTGGCACAGTGGATAAAGCACTGGCTCTAGATTCAGGAGGACCTGAGTTCAAATCCAGCCTCAGACACTTGACACTAGCTGTGTGACCCTGGGCAAGTCACTTAACCCTCATTGCCCCGCAAAAACAAACAAACAAAAAGGAAAAAAAAAAGAAAAAGGCAATCTGCACAATCCCTCGAGAGACCCCAGAAAGATCCTTGAGAGGGCAATGATAAACCGTTACTGGGCCCAGAGCCTCAGCCAAGACCAAACGTTGTGCCCCACGATCACCCACGTGTTCACTGATGTGTAACAACTTAAGAACAACAATTTAATAGATGTTGCGCTAACCAAGGTACTTATTCTCTTTGTGCTCCATGGGAATGAAAGGGGTTTCCAATACAGGAGACCCAGCAGACGCAATCAGAGACCATGTGGGAATGGAATGAAGTGCATATCATTCCTGCCGTTCTATCTGCCACTGGATTTGTGCTGAGGGTGCTTTCACGGAGTCCACAGAGAATGAGCTCATACCTTTATGCTTTTATTCCAATTCTTTAACAAGTTATTTTATCCATCTCTGTCCACAGAATATGAAATGTAAAAGAACAATAACGAGATAATAATGACTTGTCCCAGGATCATCTCTATCTGAACACCATCAAAAAGATGAGAAAAATGGGATAATAATAATGTACAATAATAACAGACGGTGGTGAATTGCATTCTTGCTATATGAAGGTGACAAGCATCACTCACCATCGGGAGGACATGCACTTCAGAAATGTTTCTGCAGTAGCAGGGATGGTCTATAGCAAACCATCCCAAGTCTCTTGCCTGGTACCCCTGGGGACCAGGAGCACCGAATTTTTGAGAGCCAATGAGGGCAGAGCAGAGCTCCCTGGTACATAGGAATGTTCAGCTGTGATCTTATCCTCATTGTAAAGATTGGGGCAAATGCAGGCTTTCCCCTTCTATTTCTCTGTTTATCTTGCCCCCAGTCCATTTACATGCCGCAAATTGTGCTGCACACAGTAGCCTCTTCATGAGCATTTGTCAGAGAGAGTTGTTTAGTTGGAAAGCTGTGGGTCATCCCAAAATCCATTTTGGTTAGAATTCCTGACTTCTCCTTTCTCAGCCATGAGTGCTGTAACAGACTCAAGTTCCCATTTCTCACTCCTTTCATTGGAGATCTCATTTGGAAAAGAGGCCGGGCTCCCCCTCCCCGGCCCTGGGTGGCCTTGATGGGTACACCTTGCAAAGCCATTACTTTTTTGGCCTGACCACAAGGCCTGGCTGAGGGCTCTTTGCAGCCAGCCACACTCTGATTCCCTCTATTTGCTGTTGATTGTCTGCTCTGGGGACAGACTGTAGGGTGGCTTTCTCTGTCCTGCTAATACCTCGGAGTGGAAAAGTTTAGCTGGGGAACTGATGGCTGAGGGTCATCGCAGGGTTTGCTTGTTTGAAGAAAAGCAAACTGAAACCTGATTCGGTGGATTAAAGTTGGAGGAAGAGCTTTCTTCTTAAAAAAGAACAATCTCATTTCCTGATTTGTAAATCTCCCAAAGTCTCAGTAAATTTGCCTTTGGAAATAAACCAGGGCTCCTAGTGGGGATTACATATGAAACATACAAATGAGGCCTGCTCATTCTGCCTGCCAGCCCCCTTAAGAGTCTCCCCTTGTCCGGTGACATGAAACCAGAGACTGGACATCGCTGTCAGTGTGGCTCTCATTGTGGTATCCAAGCCTGGCCTTCTTTTCCAGACTGGTTGGATGCAGACACCATTCGTTAGAAAACTGGTTTGATGGAACTTTTGCCTGGGTTCTCTTTGCCTTTGCTTCAGTTAACGCCCCATGGGCCAGCTCGGTTTATCTTGTGCTGTTCCTAGCTAGTGGTCTATTAGTGGTTTTACCCCTTTGCTGCTTCAAATTGTTTGTCCTTAGGTCACTGTCCTAATTCTCCCGCCCAGCCCACCTGCCCGAGCCCCACCGGTGCTATCTCACCAACCACGAGTGGCCCTATTGGGTTAGAACTGGCAAAACTGAAGTGCTTCCCATCATCACTGTGAAGGAACTCATTTGCTATTAGTCATGACATGGACATGAGACTGACCATACCAGAATCCAGCTGACATTTGAAAGACCCTTTGAGAGGTTGTACTTTGAGCTGGGTCCAAACTTTGGGTCTAGGGATGTGTTAGCCTCCTTCACATCCAAGTGCTTGGCCCCTGATTGTCTTCTTGTCCCTGGCTTAAGCAAATCACTGATACTGCACTACTACTTGAGTGTGCTTGTGGGAAGATACAATGGCATCCGTGATGGGGTGCTATACTTGAAGTCAGGAAGACCTGATTTGAATCTTACCTAACAGGAGTGTGACTGGGGGGGGGGCGTGCCTCACTTTTCTTATCTGCTCCATGGAAATAATCCTTAGGTCTCGGTTGTTATGAAGCTCCAGTGTGAATCTAAAACCCACATTCAACATAGCCTTGTCATTTCTGAGACATGGATGAAGATGAGCTTGTGTCTGAGAAAGCAAAACCATTGACTCAATCTAGGGGCACATTTTCTAATAATTAGACTTGTCTTGGAAAAGGCAGAAGGCAGTTACCTAATGGAGAGAGGGGGGCTCCATGGGGGATGAACATTGGGCAGAGGTTAGAATAGATGCTAACATATCTGACGAGCGTTTCTCAAGTGCTTACTGTGTCAGCCATCGTTTATTAAGTGCCTACTATGTGCTAAGAGCTGGGGATACAAAGCAGGGCAAAAGACAGTCTCGTCTTCTGGCTCCAAACCCAGCCAGACTCTTGCCACTGTACAATTCTGCCTCTCACTCCTTTCCTTGTCTTGATAATATCAGCATCTTTTTTGACTCTCTTCTGTCCGCTGGTTTAATGCCCTTCCGCTGATCCTCACCGTGAGCTTCTCTGTGCCCTGACTGGGCTGACTGACTCTCTGCGTAATGGATGGCCCTGCTCCCAATGCAGTCTCCATCTGACTGCTTCACGTTCTCCAGCCCAACCCCTTCAGCCACAGCCTTCAGCTTCCCAAACTGACACAACAGCCACTGGAGTTGCTTGATTAATGATTGATATGATGAACACAAGGTTTGAGAGAGAGAATTTTAGCAATTTCAGTCTGGGTGTCTTGTTGTATGTTTCTCTATATCTCCAGCCCCGAGCACTGTGCCTAACAATAGAGGTTTAAATTTTTAGTTGAATGTATAATGAATGGTGCTAAGCACTGTATAGGATAAAAAAGTAATATCAGCTGGACTACTTTGTCTTAGAGGCATTTACATAAAAAGAAAGTGAAAAATGGAGGAGAGGGGAGGAGATAGAATTAGGAGAGTCAGAATACAACCTGGCGAGGAATGGCTAATCTGGGCATCCTGTTGGGTAGACTGACATATGGGAACAAGAGTATACAAGCAAGACTAGACACAGTCTGACTAGAAAGTGAGAGTCATCGGTGTGTGGGTGTGTGTGTGTGTGTGTGTGTGTGTGTGTGTGTGTCTGTTTAATGAGAGGGCTTTCTGTGGACTCATGAGCTCAAGCTCAATTGTAGGGAAGGCATGATGAGACACTATTTCAGAGGGAAAAAGACCTGATAGTTTTCATAGATTTTAAGCTTGGATGAGTTTGGGTAAGGGAATGGTAACAACCAGGGAAGCTCATGTGATCTTAGAATACATTCAGAGAAGGCGAGTCCATGGATGGAGGATTAGAGTTCTGACATTTTCTTCCCAGATCAGACCAGAGTTAACAATGTCTGAGCCTCTCATTTTAAGGATGATATTGACAGAATAGAATACACCCAGAGGAGAGAGACCAGAAGCCAAATGTGGTCCTCCTGAAGTCATTGGCAACACTTAGTCTGGAAAATACTAGAAGCTGTCCATATAGAAGAGATTTGACTCCATTCTGCTAGGGCCCTGAATGGCATAACCAGGAGTAATGGTAGAAGTTGTAGAGGCAGATTTCTACCGAATTTTTAGGGGAAAATTCTTACAGTTATAGCTTCCAAGAGCAGAATGGGGCACTGCAAAAGTTAGTCAGCTCCCAGTCATTCAAGTCCTTAACACCAAGGCCACATGGCTAATTCTTAAGGTAGGGTGGGGAGTGTTGCTTTAGCCAGGAGTCTAACTCATGAATAAGTCAGCCTGAATCACCTTGAGATGTCCCTCCAAGTTCTGTGAGTCTCCTTGAAAGTCTTATCTCACACGTGATTGCTGTTCAGTGCTACCCTCGGTGACAAGAAGAACATCATAATGTACAACTATAGCAAGCCTTGAGAGCGCTTCATACAGTCATAGACCTTGAGCTGGGAAGGAACCTTGGAAGTCACTTCATCCAACCCCTCATTGTATTGATGAGGAAACAAGGCAAAAGAGGGTAAGGAATTCGTTGCATGCTGAGCACATGGAAGTCATCCGCATGAATGGCATCATCTTCAGGCTCTCAGGAGACTTAGATGCATTCCTCATGACAAGTCTTTGAGCTCAGTCTCAGCAGCAGAATGTGTTTGCTTTCCCAGAACTGTACTAGCTCACCAGAGAAGGGCCCCTCCGCACCATTATGTTGGTAACTAGATCATAAATGTTTAGGGGGAACAACCCACAAAATAAAGTGCAAAATGTCCCCCAGTCTTTCTGCTTTTGCAGTCATAGGGACATCATGGAAGAAAAAGCTGGGTCAAGTACTCTGAGAATCACACGATTTTAGACAATCTAGAAAGCTGAGCTACTTCTCTGTACTTAAAAGCAGTGCCAACTTGATAAGAAATTAAATCTTACCAACGTTGGCAGTCTCATTCCAGAGTCAATGAGAAGCAAGAGAATCAAAGAGTTATAAGCAGAGAGGAACTTGGGGCAATCCTTTATCAGGAGGAAACTCTCATAATAGGTGGAGAGACCATGCGCCACTTCAAAGCAGCTGACATATTGGACAGACCCCTATGGAATATATAGGGACAAAGGCAACACAGGATGAGAAATCACCTTTGGAGAGAGAATTCACCTGGATGAGACTGTGAGGCCGCTGCATTGTGTGCACTGTTTTCTCTGTCTGTGAAAGGTCTTCCTAAAGGCTTTGTACCATTTTCCAGCTCAAGCAGTTTGAAGGGGTCTTGGATCCAGTCTGGAAGTGGCATTGCAGGTGCTGATTTGACTGGTGCCTTCCTCAGGATGCTTTACTTTCTTGTCTAGAATAGGTATTTTTCTTTCATCGTAGGACCTAGAATAAGAGTGCTGTATATAAATATTGTGTGACTTTTTACATTACCATGTCACTTATAAATGGTTTCTATTGAAGCTGAAGCAAATGACCGAAGTGTACAAATGTGTATGGGCTTTTTAAAGACCCTGTATATGTCAGGAGCCCCCTTTTACTTTATAGAGCAGATATTGTTGTCCTTGACTTTAATAATTGCTTGCACATCACCACTGGAGGCCGTCCAGCCACAAACATATATTTAAGTATTTTATTAGGTCTTGTTCATTTGATTTTAAAGAAAACACATTCTAGGCAATCCCTACAAACCAATTCGGAGATTCAGATGTAGATCAGAGCTGTAGTGGAGTAGAAAACTTTCTCCTCTCCTGTGTGGCATTGAAGTATTCCTAAGTTTTTCTCCAGACATTGAATCGCTGCTAAATGCCTTTTACTTCTCTGCTTCCCAGCATGCAAAGAAGATAGAGTTGCCATCTTGCCTCCTCATTTTGCTTCTGTTTGTGGGCCTCAGCAAGACCTTTTGATTTCATATGTAACGGGACTTGGAGCAATAAAACTTGACATTCTTCCCTGAGACTTGTATATGTCCCCACAGCCCCGTGTCGTTATCTTCTTGTTAACGACTTCGAAGCCAGAGCCATAAACTGAGCATAGACCCAAGGCGCTCCTGTAAATGGCATCTTGGCTTCACGTGGTCTCTTTGAACTGAATTTGAAACTAATTTGGAGTGGAAGGAAGGAGGGAGAGACTTTTGGGGGGAGGGGTCTGATGTAGAAATTTGAAATTTGAAAAGGTACAGAAAGCTTGAAATTAGCAAATGTTCCCTTTACTTTGGGGGGTATTCCAGTAAACCTTTTCATATTTACAAGTGGTCCTGTGCTGAAAAATTGTGCGCAGAATTGGGACAGTTGTTGCTACTTTGTGTGTGTGTGTGTGTGTGTGTGTGTGTGTGACATGCTAGCAATAACACATCCATGAGATAATACAAATAATCAGTGAGGGTATAATTAATGATATGGTAGGGAATATTTTTTGATAAATGCTTGGGGAATGAGGTGACAGGCGTGAAATTAGAAAATTCCTTGAGCGACCTAAAATATAAATAGCTTTCAAAACTGAAAAGAGTTTCACAGCTGAAGATTTGATTGTGTTGAGAGGAAAAACTTCTTTTTCTTCTCCCCCTCCCTTCTTCTTTGCAAGTTGTTTGTCCATTCACAAAACAAATACTCTGAAGCCCAGCGCGGCTCATGGGAATAACTCTCAGGTCGAATTAGTACAGTTTCCTTGCTGTCAGGACGCTGGAATTAATGGTGTTTTGATGACACGAATTTTGAAGGGCGAACAAAGAAGTTGAAGGGCGAGAGACATGCCTCCTTAGAAGCCCGGGCCTCCTCTCCCCCAGCCTCTCTTGTCTTCCCCGTCATCCGTCTGCCAATCTCCCTGTCCATGGTTAGTTAAAGGCGCTTTTCATCCTCTTTTCTTTCCCACAGAGTTTGCCAGATCCGGCCCGGTGCCCGGCTTCCAGGAGGACACGCTGCAGTTGGCCTTCATCGACTTGAGACAAGTACGTCTTTGTGTTCTTGTGTTTTGTTTTTCTTTTAAGATGTGTGACTGAGGACCATCAGGTCTTAAGGAAGAGGGGAGGGAGGGGGGGGTGTTGGCAATTCACGCTGGAGACCTAAGGGTTTTTTCCCTGTGTTTGAAGCCACCCCTTTTATTTAGCTATCTGGGGTCCTTTGCTGTGGTGGAGGTGAATGGCAGGGAGTGGGAGGAGAGGGACTCAGCTGACCCCCAAGCGCCGTGACTCATTGTGCTGCAGACCCCGCAGAAAGATAACGCCACAACCCTGCAAGCTGACGCTAAGCAGGTGTTGCTAACAGTGAAGGCAGTGATGCAGAGACCGCCTGCCCAGAGGACTTTTGTTCACAGATAATGCTGGGAGAAACCTTTCAGGAGGGTGAAGGGATTTGCATTCTGCCTTGTTGGTCTGGTCTTCTGCCCCCTCATACCTCCCCGGTCTCAGGCAGTTCTCAGCCACAAGTGACAAAGTGGCCATTGGCCAGGAAGGTGGCCAGGCAGCGTCCCACCTGTCCTGCCTGTGTCACGCGGTGCCCCTTGGTAGGGGCTAGAGGCAGAGCAGGTACTTGGGCATTGCCGAAGCTTGGCAGCCTGATCTAGGGGAAAGGGCGCTTCTGGGGAACTGCTCATGCTGGACTGAAATGGGCAGGTCGAGAGGCCTGGGTGATTTTGGGGTGGGCGGCCTGGGGCAGAGTTGGGGGAGGAATGAACTGGGCTCTGTCATCTCTTAGCTGTGAAGATGGATGGGGTTGGAGAGAAGTGTGAATGAAGTGAGAGCCAATGACTGATGTTTCTCTCCTTATTAAAACAATCATTTTTTTGTCTGTTCAAAAAAGGGGGCCGGCTTTGTTTCTCCTGCCATGATGATGCAGTGCCTCTTGTTTGCAAGGCTGACATAGTTTGCATTCTGAAAACTTTGAGATGCCCAGAGTATTTCTTAAAGCTGTAGGACCCCTTGTATCGATGATCCCCTTACCACCGGGACTGATTCATGCCAGAACAGCTTTTAACCCATAATGGATGGCCTGAATCCTCACGGATGGGCGGTGTCATCTGTCATCTGATGACACTTCTGGAAGGCGCTATTGGGCGGGAAACAGAAAATCGCGGCTCTATAGACCCACCATGGGTTGAGAATTCAAGCCGCGTCCCAGAGACGTGTGTCAACTTCATATTTGTCGGGGGGCCTGAGGAGGGGCTTGGGTCCTCTTACACATAGGGTCTGTTCTCAGGACGGTCACAAATGGGACTGAGTATCTCTTCCCACAGTACAGGGCTTCCCACCTTTGGGTTCAAGGGTCCTGCTGAAGCTTTCAGGCTGTTAACCTCATGATGGTTGTAAGATTGGCAGGTAGGGCTGTTTTCTGGACTGGAGTCTTGAGTTTCTGCTCCTTTGTTTCATCACGTAAATCTCTAAGGCAATTCAGGTTTGCTAAGAAGAGGAACATGGATATTCTCAGGAGTGACACATCACCAGAAGTGCTCCTCTACTTTTCTGTGCTCCTGGGAGGAAGTGTGGTCACTCTGAATTTGTTTGTGGTCCCTGTGGAAAGCAGTGTGCGTATGCATAAAATGTTGACCCTGGAAGTAAGTTGGCGAGGTTCGCTCAGCTAGCTCTGACCCAGGTCTGGCCTTCCGGACCGACCTTCTCAGCAAGCCTTGAGGCTTGCCAAAATCCCCATTCTTGCTTGTCTTTATTCCTGTGCTTTGTGTTTTTCCTTCTTGTTGGGATTTTTTTTGGGGGGGGGGAAGGAACAAAATTCTAGGTAAGTTTGACCACTGAGTTATGGCACTCTTGAATTCTGACCTTTTCCTTTGCAATCTATTGGAAATGACTCAGAGAGCTCATCTTTCCTAACCTATTGTCACTGGGAGAATACTGAGTGAGTAGAGGCAGGAGGGAGAGGTTGGGGAATGACCATCCAGGCTACCCCTTCAAGGTCAGCAGGTCCCAGACAAACAGAGCTGTTGGAAGGGGTGAGGGAGAGCTCCCACCACTCCCTGAGCTAGAAATGTTGGAACTGTCCCAAGTCATTCTAGAGTTTTGAAAAACATCCTGATTTTGCACTAAGGTGCCTTCAAAGTGCTTCATCTTCCAAACTCCAGAACATGAAACAGAGAATAACCCTGAGAAAGTTCAGAAAGAGATCTGCCTAAGCTTCAGTTAGGCATCCTCACCTGAAATGCTGGGACTCCAATAATGGGTCCACAGGGCACCATGGGTACCTGTCAGATGCCACTAGAGAGGCATCTAAACCTCATTCACAAATTGCTCATCCTCTGGGAAAGAAGCAAGTTGTAGATGGAGGATCCGTCCTCTCCCACTCGCTTCTCTCCCTTCTCTTTTCAGCTGCTGCTTTCTTCTGGAGGAAGCCAAGCAAGTCTCTGTCTGTGGGTGGGATTTCAGAGTTTTAAGGTTAAGATGTTTTTGCCAGGGGATCTTCCTGGATGTTAATTAAATGTTCCATCTTTGGTATCTGCATCTTTATCTTTACACACAATTTAGGCCTGTTATCATAGAGTGTACAGGAGGATACGTATCACTGTGGCTCTTCAGCTTATGCTCGGGCTAATGTGAATCTTGAGGAGGACTAGCATAGAGACTTACTCATAACATAGTCCATTCACCCTTAAAAAATGAATAATTTAGCCAACCATTCTGCAGAGCAATTTGGAACTATGCCCAAAGGACTATAGAACTGTGTATACCCTTTGAGCCAGCAGTACCGCTGCTAGGTTTATAACCCAAAGACATCCCCAAAAAGAGAAAAAGACCTATTTGTACAAAAATATTTATAGTAGCTCTTTCTGTGGTGACTAAGAACTGGAAATCAATTGGGGGATGGCTAAACAAGCTGTGGTATATGATGATGATGGAATATTATTGTGCTATAAGGAATGACAGGCAGGATGATTTCAGAAAGGCCTGGAAAGACTTGTATGAACTGATGTATTGTGAAGAGAGCAGAACCAGGAGACCATGGTGCACAGAGATAGCAATATTGTTTGATGAAGAACTGTGAAAGCTTAACTATTCTCAACAATACAATGATCCAAAGACTCTCCACCTCCAAAGAAAGAACTGATATTGATGAAACACAGACTGAAGCAGGCTAGTTTTCTTTTTCTTTCATTTTTTCTTTTATTCAAGTTTTCTTGTACAAAATGACTAATATGGTAACGTTTTACATAATCATACATGTATAACCCATATCTGATTGCTCACTGCCTCAGGGAGTGGGGAGGGGAGGGAGGGAAGGAGGGATAAAAATTAGAACCCCAAACTATAAATGAAAATGGTTTGGTTTTTTTGTGTTGGTTTTTTTTTTGCAGGGCAGTGAGGGTTAGGTGACTTGCCCAGGGTCACACAGCTAGTAACTGTCAAGTGTCTGCGGCCGGATTTGAACTCAGGTCCTCCTGACTCAAGGGCCGGGGCTCTATCCACTGCACCACCTGGATGCCCCTGAAAAGATTTATTACTTTAAAAAATGAATAATTCACACTCTCCTAGGACTGAACATTAGGCAAGCCAGTGTTTGACTCTAAAGTATGGCATACCAGTTTACCTCTCTGGGCCTCAGTTTCCTCACCTGTAAAAAGGAGGAAGCTGGACTGGATGGCCTCTGAGGTCCCTTCCAGGTCTGGGTCTGGGATCCTCTGGCCATTTATTTCGGCCATTCCAGCAAGCATTAATCTAGATTTCCTACAACGGTCTGCAACACAATCCCTACTCATGAGGATCTTACATTGGCACTTCAAAGTCCGGAGTTACCATGTGAAGGAATTGGGGACTAAGAGCCAGGGGCCTTTAAGAAAGATTGAGAAGTGGAGCGGCTAGGTGGTGGTGCAGTGGTTAAAGCACTGGCCTTGGATTCAGGAGGACCTGAATTCAAATCCAGCCTCAGACACTTGACACATTATAGCTGTGTGACCCTGGGCAAGTCACTTAACCCTCATTGCCCTGCAAAAAAAAAAAAAATGGGTGGGAAGTGGATGGACAGAGAGGAGGGAAAAGGACGTTGTCGGGGGAGAGAAAAGCATATTTAGAATTTGTTGGAGAACGACTGGGAAGGAGAGTGATTGTTGTCAGCACAGGGGATAGCCCCAAATCTGGGATGACCTCTTTCAACACCATGTTGACCCTTATCTCTTGTCTTCTTTTTCTTCCTTTTTCTGCCTCTTCTTCGTCTCTCATTGTTTATGAATGCCAGCCCACCCCCACAGCTGTGTGAGACACAGAACACGCTGCGTCTTCCTTGGAGAGATGAGGACGCGTTTTTCCCTGGGCCCTTTCAAGAATTGCTGTCCCTTCAGAACAGTTTCCTCTTCAGGGAGCTGGGGCTGTTTTCTCTTCCTTGTGCCCAATGGTTGTTTACTTCCTCCATACTTAACTTTCTTTCGAAGTTGAATGGCCCGGATTATAGAACCAGTAGAAAAGGACATTGCATCAGATCTCCTGAATGAGGCTCTTGGGCAGCAGCTTTTCTACTGCAAAATCATCCCGAGATAGAGAGGGCTGTTTTTAGCTTCAGCTGTGACATTCCCTCTAGACCAGTTATTCCCCAATTTGTACACCCACAGCCTGAAGTAAACACCGTGCATTTCCATCGCAAAGACGCACCTGCCTTACAAACAAGAAGCTCGAATCGGTAGCTTGGGAGAAGCAATCTTGAACCCTCTTTGCCTCCTTTGGAAAGGAGCTAGAATTCGGGGTCAGTAACAGACCCCGATGCTGCTCCTGTTGAGCAGAGATACTGACCGCATCCAGGCCAGGAAATCCGTATGCAGCAAAAAGACCCACAGAGCGTTAAATCCGTGCTCTCTCTCTCAGCTGTGCCTCCATCCAGAACCCAGTCGTCTCCCCCCTCATCGCCCCCACCCCCAAAGCTAGCAAAGGTCACTGGATGAGGGGAGATTTACAGCTGGGAACACTCCTGTCTTGCTTAGCTGCCAATTTGCTCATATGGAAAAATCTTACTTTTATTTAATAATCATTTAATTTCATTTTACCCTCAGTGGAAAAACCACTTCCAGTAAAAAGCTGGACTTGCCAGATAGAGTATATATCCAAACTAGTGTTTATAGTCACTGGTGACAGTTTCCTTTTTGAATCTTTCTCCTCCACCAAGCAACCTCATCCCTCCTTTCAGACCAGCTGCTCACTCACTCTGCCGGGCCCTCCCCATATCCGGGCCTTTTCGGATTCTCTCACTGAGAAGGTGGAGGTGGGGAGCAGCTGGGCGGTGACAGCCTGAGGTGTGAGCTAGCACTTCTTACTCAGAAAGCAACAATGATCTCTGTAAAGATGGTCCTGGGCGGGGATGCTGTGGACTGCCAGTGGCCTCTTTAGCTGACTCCTAGGGTGCCCTTTCCATACCTTGAGGCTTGGTGAGCAATATCCAAAGGAGGAAGGAGAATGTGGGCTTTGGCCACCTGTAATTATTTTGGGAATGGTTTGGGGATTTGCATGATTCTCAGAATCCGTTTCTGATGGGTCAACAAAAAGAGGCAGGTGGTCAGCATTCTGAACACGTGCTTTAGAAATATTCATGGCTTGGGGATGTCCATTAACAGAGCTGGGAGGGGAGGCTCCAGCTGGCTCACACATGGGCCCAGGCTCCATGAGCGGTGAGGCATTGGGGCTTTTTTGGCCTCAGACGCCATAAAGGTCCTGCTTTGGGGACCTGCCGAGTTTCTCAGGAGATGGCATGGAATTGGGAGGCAGGAGACCAGGAGCCTGTGCCTGGCCCTGGCGCTGATATACTTTGTGACCTTGAACGAAGGACCTGGGCCTGGGCCTGCTTTCCCCAGCTTGACTGTTGGGCCCCGGATCTCCTGTCTTCTCCCATGGGCGGGGTGACAATTGGAGAGGGACGGCCAACCGTAAAGCATTTCCAGATCTTCAGTGCTGCCGTGTGGAGAGGGGCGGGTGAAAGGAAGGGCTAGCAGCATCTGTAACTGCTCTCCTCTGTGAAGTAGTAAGGCAAGAGTCTACTTCTTTGCATTATTTCTTTATATGTGGGTGACCCAGGCACTGTGATTCCAGAGATTCCCAGCATTCTCTTCCAAGCCTTGTGGCCAGACTTGTTTGATACTGCAACTAACACCCCTTGGTGCAACATCTGTGCTCCCAGTCAGCTCTGGACAGTTGAAAACAGTCCAGCACTGTTGTGCTTTTATTTCTGTTCAATTTTATAGATGAAGAAATGTCCTATTTCATCAATGTCTCTGACGGCCCCAGGCCAATATGGTAGCATGGCATAGTGTCTAGATGATTGGACTTGGAGGCAAGCAAGTGGGAATCCCTACACCTCCCACCACCCTGGGGAGGAGGGGACATGCCTCGTCATCTTCATCTTCAGCACCGCCCTAGAGCAGAACTAGAAAATGGGATGGCTTATCGGCTGGACCTCCCTTCAGGGCATGCCCAGTAATAGCCAGAGTCTCACAGGACCCTGCCCAGGATCTGCTTCTCTTTTGGCTCTAGATTATTTCACTTGACAATCTCCTCATCTCCAGTCCCCTAGATTCCTTCATCATTTCTCAGATCTGCTTCCCCAACTCTGACCTCTTTGCTGATCTCCAGTCTCTTATCCCCACCCACACCAGATGTCCTGTTGACATCTGCTTGGCATGTCCAAAACTGGAAGGGCCATCTTTCAGCCAAACCTTCCTCTTTGCCTGACTTCCCTATAACTATTGAGAGCACTCTGTCCTCCCAGACCCCCAAGCTCACAGTCCTTGACTCTTCCCTCTCACCCTTTGTGTCTAATCTGCTGCCAAGTCCTACCTTTGCAAACTATCTCCCTCCACTCTGGGATCAGCCCTTTACACCTCATGACTAGAATATTGTAGTGACCTTTTGGTTGGTCTCCCTGCCTCCATTCCATCCTCCATTTGGTTACCAAAGTGGTCTTCCTAAAGTATAATTCTCCTACAAAATCTATTTTTAAGTGGCTTCCTATTGCCTTTTGGATCAAATTAAAAATCCTCTGTCTGGTGTTTAAATCCCTTTACAACCTGGTCCCACTAGTTCAGTGGATAGAGCACTGGGCCTGGAGTCAGGAAAACCTGAGTTCAAATCCAGCCTCAGACACTCACTAGCCGGGTGACCTCAGGGAAGTCATTTCACCTCTTTGCCTCGGTTTCCCCCACTATGAAATGGAGATGATAACAGCATTTACCTCCCCGGGTTGTTGCCAGCATCAAGGGAGATGATATTTGTAAAGCACTTAGCACAGAGCCTGGCAGGCAGTTAAGGAGCTGCCATAGAAGTGCTTGCTATCATTCCACACACTCCGAAATCCAGTGACACTATCCTCTGTGGCGTCACCAGCACAGGGCTCCCCATGGCCTGATTCTGCACCTTTTCACTCTCCGGCCACCATGCTTGGAATGTTTTTCCTCCTCACCTCTACCTCCTGCCACCTTGGCTCCCTTCAGAACTCCGCTAAAGCCCTACATTCACTCTCGTCCTTAATGTCATGTCCTTCCCTCCAAAATCATCTCCTGCTCATCCTGGGAAGAGCTTGTTTATGTGTGATTGTCCGCACGGCGTCTCCCCTGCTTGGAGAACGAGCTCCTTAGGGAGGGTTCTGCTTTTGCCTCTCCTTTTTTCTCCAGTGATTAGCCCATTGCCCGGCACATTAGTGGGCACTTAACAAGTGCTTCTCAACCGAGTAAGTGAACTCCTAGGATGCGGCAGTCTCTGAATTAACGCATTGCGTGGTGAATGGGGAGGACCAAGACCCGCACTCATTCCCTTTGTGAACACGAGCAAGACGCTTCTCCAGTCTGATCTTCACTTTGCTGGTCTGCAGAATGAGGGGGTTGGTTGGACTTCCAGCCCTGAGGGCAAGGTCTCGCCCTAAGCAATAAACACAGTAGGTGCTTTTTACATATTTTTGGTTCATTAATGAATGAATGATGTCTAAATATGACACGCACATGGGGGTGGCTTGAAACTTGTACCCTAAGAAGTCAAGATTTCTGCTCTTCTCAAAGTGTGGATTTAAAGCAACTAATAATTGTCTTTATACTCTGGTGGTAAGTGGGGAGGAAGAAGACACTGTTCTGATGAGATTTCTCCTTTTGCTTATTGGTTTTTCTCATGAGTTTCAGGAAAGCTCTGGTCATGTGATAAACTTCCACATAGAAAGAACTGGAACCAACTCTGCCTTCTCAGAGCTGGAGCAGCAGTAGTTAATTTGTAGAAGGAATTATGAGCATGACTTGCTTTTAGATGTAATTCTAGCCTTTCCAGCGCAAAAATAGTCTGCCATCCCAGTGAGCCCGAGTGGGCAGCCAGCGTGGTCAACAAACATTCCCCTACTCATGACCTAACCAATGCCATCTGATCTCACACTGCACCCACCACCCACCAATGACCAGAAAGTCTGAATCCAGCTTTGACACTCAGCCCTTCCAGGTCGGAAGGTGAGTCACTTTTCACTTCTACCCTCTGCATTTATCCTAGGTAGGTGACTCAGTGGATAGAGAATTGGATTATAAACTAGAAATACCAAGTAAGAAATTCAGCCTCAGATACTTCTTAGCTATGTGACCCTGGGCAAGTCACCTAACCATTGTTTGCCTCAGTTTCCTTAGCTGTAAAATGGGGATATTAACAAAACCGATCAAATGAGATCATGTTTGTAAAGTGCTTCGCCCAGGGCCTGGCGCATAGTAGGTGCTTGATAAATGGCCATTCCATTCCCCTCACCCTCTTTCCAGCCATTTTCCATGACAACTGTGTTGGGTCTTCCCATCTGCCCTGCCACAGCATGTTCCCCGTCCTGCTCTGCTCCCCCTCTCTATGTCTGCTCAGTGAGGCGGAAGCAAATCTAGAATCCTCTTGCTGCTGGACAGGAGGGGCTCTGCCCACCTCCCTTGGTCCCTTCCCTGGCCTGCACTCCCAGGCGTGTGTTGTACCCACCAGTAGACTATAAGCTCCTTGAGGGCAAGAACTCTCTCGTAGCTATGTTTTTGCCTCCCATGCCTCACACAATGCCCAGCAGAAATCAGATACTCAGATACTGTTGGTCAGTGGCTAGGCTTGGTGACTGACGGAGGGATCTGAACCCATCATGGGTTTTCCATACGGCTCATCCAAAAGTTTGGTCAGGGTTCCATCAGGGTTAGGATTGCTTAGAAAGTGTTCCTAGCCTAGCCAAAAAGGGGCATTCAGGCTACAGCCTGAATAGATGCTTCTGGAGGAGGTCTGTGAATGGAAGTAAACTGACCACAAGCAGCACGACCCAATTTAAAATGAGGTGACTTAGTTGTGGCTGTTGGAAAATTACTGACGGGTCTGTCTGGTGAGCCTTCAGAGCCAGGCAGGGCCCAGGTCAGGGTGGCGGGCCCTGAGCAGTGCCACTGACTCCAGGCAAACCCCGCATGGTGCAGAGGGGACCACTTTTCACACTTAATCCTTTCCACAACTGCTGTGCTTGTAGGGGGGCATCCAGCCAGAAAGAACAATCAGCAAAACTTATGAATTCTGTTTATCCATCAGTTCTAAAGGTTAAATACTGGGTTCAAGGGGTATTTTGTGCATGTCCACAGGTGCATCCAATAAATACTGCTTGAGCTTGACTCTCTCGGGTGAAAGGCAGAACACACTTGTAAAATGCAAATCTACTTTCCTTTATTAATGGTCACTAATGGCCTGGGATTAAGGCAGAATTAAGAAAACAAATGAACAATTAGAGGATAATTCCCAAATTTGTTAATGAGTTATTCCTTCTGAAGGTATTTGCCTGCCAGTATAAATATGCAAGTTAAAAAAAATATATATAAATCCTCAACGTGTATAAACCTACAGGATTGGGGCTGGTTATTACATGAGGAGCAGGATTGACTAGGACTCCTTCAAGGCATGATCTTTTCTGTTCCTTGGAATGTGTATGGACAGTGAGTGATGAGGATGGAGGATCATGTCCAGAAAAGCTCACAATTTTTTCACAGTTCAGCATTTGCAAAGCGTTTCCTATTTATGTGCTCTTGTAAGGTGCAGGTGTCATCCTGATGACATTCCTGATGAGGGAACCAGGGCTCCCAGAGTCAGAGTGACTGACCCAGGGTCACAGAGGAAGCGGTAAGCACCACCCTTCCTCACACTCAGGTCGTGCAGCTCCCACTCTAGGGTTCTGTTACTAGATGGCCTTTCTAGGGTATTGGGACCAACATCATTGGAATGTAACCTAACCAAGAGAAAACATCTCTGGAGAAAGGATTCTTTAGATAGGAGTCACACTTTAAGTTCCTATTTTTCAGACAAAAATGAAGACTGTCTGCCGGGAACTCCTCTTTTCCTTACTTCTTCTTACTTGCTCCTCTTCCTCAGGCTCAGTCTCCTGGTGCTCATTATTTCTCTCTTGCCTCTGCTTCCGCTGCTTCCAACCTCATCATTAAGGTCATTGAGCAGATTAAGCTCCCAGGTCATCCCTCTCCCTAGCCCCCTAAGCTCTTACCTTCATCTCCAGTCTCATAAAGCCATTTGCCTGCTGACTATCTTCTCTCAGACACACTGTCCATCTCTCAAACTCAGCAAGTCCAAAGCAGACGTGATCATCTTTCCCTCGCCCTTGTCTGCTACCTTGATAGCATTGCGGATGCTTCTCCCTCACCCCACCTGTATGTAGTCACTCGCTTGGTTTGCTTGACTCTACTTCCCGTCATTGATCGTCTCTCTCTGGTCTCTCCACTCACATGACTACTAGCCTCATTCTAGCCTCAGTGCCCTTCTAATTGCTTCTCTTCTCTCCCTGTCTCCACGCCCCCATCCTCCACAAAGCACCCCTAAAACCTGTGCTTGACTGTGTTGCTTTCACTTGATCTTTCTGATCCTCTCTTTCCTCCTCCGTGAAATGGAGAGATCTGCAACTCTTGCTTCACAAGGTTGCTATCAGGGCAAGGGCGGGCTGTCGATGCCAGCTGTTCTCAGCTAAGTTCCCTGAAGGAAGCAGCTGCTTTGCTTCCTTTCCTGTTTCCCAGGGACCTGACAGAGGCCCTGCCACTTGCACAGATTCTGTGAGATCTTTCCTGAGGTGCCACCTCTGTCTGTACCCAGCTGCTGCCATCACATCTCCAGGAGCTCTCCAGCTCCTCCCTGGCATCAGGGTAGATCTCTGTGACTCCTCTGAAGAGGACAGCAGTCACTTGTTGAACTGGTTCTAAAATCACTTGCCCTCGAAGGTGAGCAGAACCCTGGTCATTATTTTGGTCTCTATTCTCTTTTATTTATTTAGAAGATTTTACTGGGATGAAGAATTCCATTGAGATAGACAACTCGCTGGGGTTTTCTTTTTCTTTTTCAACTCCCCAGACTTGAATTACAACTTGAGAACTCACTTAGAAAACCATTTGGGATGATGGCCCAGCTGCACACACCCACATTTCTCTTCCCTGCCTCCCATTCCCCCCACAGATGCTCTACTGGCTCCCAGGCTCAGGAACATGCACACCAGCAGCATTGTTAGGCCCTCTTTGACCTTTCACCTGTTGATTGGGGCAGGAAGGAAGGAAGTGGAGGAGAGGTCACCTTCAAACACCGCTCTCTCAGCTTCTGGAACCAAATCTCGGACCCTGCTGCAGGGCAGGGCTGGAGACCATCATGAGGGGCAGCAAAGAACTCATTGGAGTGTGTGATCATCAACCAGTCAACAAGCACTCATTGCTATTCATCATTTAGAGCCCCATAGGCACGCCAAGGCCAGTTTTCTTAGAAGGATGCCTGGCATGAGGTCCCTTCACCAGGAAGCAAGATAGTTCATTTGAAAAGAGACCCTTTCGGGTCATTGTTTGCAAACTTCTCCCATTTTTGATACATTTAGGAGCTTACCAGAAAACACAGCGGAGAGCATGTGACAACCCATTGGCACTGCAATTGTGTAGAAATAGGAACATCCCTGCCACCTTCCTCACTCTTCCCTCATGACCTGCGGCTTCTGTCGCGTGCCCTCCATCCACAGCCTATCTCTGAGCCACCATCAGCTAACAAAGCCAACTGAGGAGACCAAGCATGGTGTGGTGGCATCCAAAAGATACCGCTAAGACGCAACCACACCTCCCAGTGAGGGCAGTGAGGCGGCTCAGTGCACAGAGTGCCAGGCCTAAAGTCAGGAAGACTCATCTACATGAGTTCAGATCTGGCTTCAGACAGTCACTAGCTGGGTGACCCTCTGTGCCTCAGTGTCCTCATCTGTAAAGTGAGCCAGAGAAAGAAAGGGCAAGCCCCTCCAGTATTTTAACCCTCAATGGAAAAACAATTCAACAACAACAACCAGCCTCCCGGTATCCAGACGAAGAAGCAGAATTTTTTTTAAAATGCAAAATGAGCTTCTGGTTTGGAAAGTACGGCACCACTTTTGCAAAAGATTGTAGTAGTCCGGATGCTGCCGAATGTAGCAGGCTTCCTTTATCCTTCAGGAGAGCACCATCCAGTAGAAAGGGAGAAGGCCTCCAGGCCTGGGGAGGGCCACAGCCCTTAGGGGAATATCCCAAGTTTGGCCCTCTCTTTGGGGCAGAAGAATGTGTCCTGTGTAAAAGGAAAGGCAGGAGCCTTCACACAATTGAGGCAGTAACCAAAAGAATGGCTCCAAAAAGACCCATGTGGCTGCTGGAGCTCTTTTTATGTCTTTGCCTCCCCTGCTCTGCGCAGAGTCATCCGTGTCCCCAGAGCCACAGAGCTGGGGGCCTGCAGGCCTGGCCTGTGGAGGGTCTGGCTCGCCAAGCTCTTGGGCTGCTTTTATAGGGAATGGCTGGGAACTGCTCACAGCTCCCAAGTAGGAAATTGTCAGGACAGGGAACATGAGGTCTGATTGCTAAGGGCTGCTGCAGGCTAATTGCTGAGAAGGCTGGAGTTGGGGGGCCCAGAGAGGCCGCCCGACTCCTTGGGATGTTGGTTTAAGACTCCACAGTCTGGAGCAGAGTGAAATGACTGTGGCTTTATGTCAGTTGTGTCCCGTACATGTGCTGGGCAGCAGATCTCAGAGAGTTCTTTATTTTGGCTCCATCTTTTTATGAAGTAATAGCCCCCAAAAAACCCTGGCAGCAAGTCAGCCATGGCAGAGGCGAATCCATTACCTTTTTTCTTCTTTCCCCTTTTCCCATCCCTCCCCTCCCCTTCCCCTGTCAAAACCAGCCCCTCCCACATGGAGGGAGCTCTCTGGGCCCAGGACCCTTGAACCCTGGAGTGTCATGGGGCCAGAATGAGCTGGTGAAGAGATAGTGTCTTTCTGGGGAGGGGAGGGAAGGGGAGGAAAGGGGAGGGGAGGGAGAGAGTCAGTGCCCTGCCCCAAGATCTCTCCAGGCCCTGAGAGGATACTGCCTGGCGGTCATCTCCAGTGTGAGGGACCCCAGCCCAACATGGTGGAAGTTCGCGTGGTCAGGGTGGGGAGGAGAACACCAGCTTCACCTGGACATTCTTAGCCCCTCCATGGTGGCCAGTTGCTGAGCCAGCCGTTGACCACACTTGGGTTTTCTCATTTGGCCTGGGCACCTTTATCCCTGTTCACCAGCTACTGCCGTGCAACCATCAGGATTAAACTGATGTGTTATCAGATGTTCTGATGGGATCACTCTGAGCAAGTTCCTCTGGGGGTGGGGCTGTGGAAAGAAGGGATCCAGTTCCAACAACTCTTCAGACCGTGATGGGGTGGAAGAATGAGTGTCGTAGCTAACTCAGCTTGCCCTTCCTGAAAAGCCTTAGAGTCGGCTCTTGAGCTGTGACTCTCCAGTGAGTCTCCTGTGACAGGGCGCTGGCCAGTGTGCTACTTTACGGGATACCTTCTTGGCAGACAGCCTCGACAAGCATTTCACTTCTGGGCTTTACATTCTGTGTGATGTGCCCGCCTCTCTCAGACCGTATTTGGCTCCACTGGGGACTTGACTGGGGAAATGGGCCTAGGCACCAAGTAACCAGGCTCTTTGGATTTACCTCTAAAACCTCTGATGTCAAGAAGACCACTACCCCCAGAAGAACTCAGAGTCTGGGCTTTTGAGTTCTCCACAGCATCTCTGTTCTCCAGAGCTGGAGCAGCAGTCTTTCATTTCAGTGCCCGGGGCAAGATGCTCCTGGAAAAGAGGTCTCCAAATGTTCAGCCATTAAGCAGTTCATTGGCCGTGCCCTCTGAGATGGCTTCAGGATGTTCATTGTGTGCACAGTTGAGGCCCATGGAGTCCTGGCCCAAGAAACAGCTCTGGTAAAGATGGCTGGTGGGGTGAGCACTGAGGGTGGGAGACACAGAAAAGCTGGGAGAAAGGACTTTACAGGAAGAGAGAAAAATCGGTCAGTGGTGACAGACAGAGCTGGAAACCTTCACTTCCTTCAGTCCTTTCCACTCTGTTCCTCCCATTTCAGGCCAAGCCAGAATCAGATGTGTATTGGCCTTGATCTGCCAGCACGCTCCTCTCCCCTGCTGCCCTCAGAATCTCTGGGAGACACAAGCGCATCCTCTTCCTCCTCCCATTGATTGTCATCATTATCCACAGGCCTCGCTCAGTTCAGGGTTCTGTCTGAAGCGAGTTAATGGTCCTTACCTTCTGAGGCGCTGGTGCTGAGAGACCTGCAAACTAAGTATGTAAATAAGTCACATCAGTCTGCTGCCGGAGAGGGCAGGCGCATATAAGGGGAGGCAAAACGAGGAGAAAAATGGAATATGTTTGTTCAGACTGGGTGGGGATGGGAAGGCTTATAGGAGACAGAATTAGTGGGAAAGGGAAGCGGGTGAAAAAGTGGAAGGAAAGAGAGGAGAGGCCTACCCAGAGGTGCACTAATGGTGATGCCTACACGGAGCATCTCATCCTCCTTATTTGGAAGATCTCATTTTGAGCCCGGAGCAGGGATGAAAGCTTGGGAATGTTGTTTGGGATTTATCCCATCAAGACTCTACGTTCTGTGAGCCCATCACTGGAGCCCTAGTCACAGGCGGCCTTCCAGAGGAGAGCCGAAGTAGCTGCAAGTGATTCATGGTCATCGTGGTCTCCTGCAGAGGGGGCCAACCCAGATGGAGGCAGACTGGGGAGGGAGCTGTGCCGCTGGGGTCAGAGGGATGTCCTTGGGGCCGTCAGAGTGGACAAGCACTGGTCTTGTAGGTACCATGTTCTTGGCAGTCCACCTTCTTACCCCGGGTTTGTTATTCTCTTTAGCAGAGATGGTTTTTCCCTGGATTTTGAGAAACAGGTTTGATGTGTTCCCAAGCAGGTGGTCCGTAACCATCCTTACGTACCACAGTGTTTATCGGCAAAGGACAGTAATCATCCATAGCTCCCTACCGAATGAATCAAAAGCCAGGTTGTCTGACAGCAGCAATGGGATTTCCATGAACTCTAAGGGCAGGCAGCCTGGACCTGGGGTGGGGGGTCTAGTCCCTCTCTGACAAAAGCTGCCTCAGGCCTTTGGGAAGTTGCCACCAAAGTTGCCCGTCTGCATTGGTTTAGGACCACAAGGGAGGAGTTTCTTCACGTCCGCCGTGCGCTTCTCCCCTCCAGCTGCCTGGTGCCTGTCCTGCAGACAGCTTTGGCTCAGGGTTCCCAAAGCTGAGCTCATGTTCCCCCCTCCAGCCTGGCCCTCATGTCCTGACACCAGAACACTCACAGTGGGCTCCCCTGCTCTAGGTCAGCCTCTTCTGGTCCTCCTAGAAGGCAGGTGTGACCACAGCAGCCCCCCAACTCAGTCAGCACCAGGACCAAACACAGACACCCCCCTCCCCCACATTTAAAGCCTTCATCCTGTCCTACTCTGGGAGCCCCTGACAGTGACTGCCTTGGTGTTTGTCAGACAAGACCCTCCCTCTCCCAACTCCAGGCATCGTCACTGACTGTTCCCCGGGGCTAGACTTCTCTCCTTTCTCCCTTCACTCCTGGCTTCTTTCAAGTCCAGCTGAAATCCCACCTTCTTCTCCTCCTTCTTCTTTTTTTGTTGTTTTTTGTTTTGTTTTTGTTTTTTTTTGCTGGGCAGTGAGGGTTAAGTGACTTGCCCACGGTCACACAGCTAGTTAGTGTCAGGTTGTCTGCAACCAGATTTGAACTCAGGTCCTCCTGAATCCAGGGCCGATGCTTTAGTCATTGCACCACCTAGCTGCTCCCTGAAATCCCACCTTCTACAGGAGGCCTTACCCAATCTCCCCTAATTCTAGCGCCTGTCTTAGCCTGACTGTCTCCGCTTTCTCCTGTCTCTGGCTCCTTTGTACATAGTTGTTTGCATGCTGTCTCCCCCATTAGACTGTATGCTGATTGAGGGCAGGGACTGGTTTTTGTACTGCCAGTGTTTTAGCATAATATCTGGCACATAATAGGTGCTGAATGTTTATTGACTGACTGACTGACTGCCACTGGGGAATATTCCACTTAGGAGCAAGTTGCCCTGAGCCTGGGATGTCCCAGGGTTATCTCTGGAGGTGCCACGGACCCAGACATCTTGAGGAATGTCTGGTTCACGGGTCTTCACTTACCAGGTCATCCCAAATGTTGATTGCCCCAGTCAGCCTTAATTGGGGAGGGGGACACAGCTGAGGAAGGTCAGCCAAAGATCTTGTTCTCTCTGATCTCATGTTCTCCTCATTGATCCATCTCATATCCACCTGGGGGCAACAAGAGCCACCATGGGGCTCCTGGGAAAGAGATCAGTCCTGATGAAAGCGCCCCGGACAGGATGTGCCCGCCACAATGGCCCCTGCCTGGGAAGCAGCTGGGCAGCCGCAGTGGCCAAGCAAGGCTGGGGAGGGCCCAGATGCTCACCACCTGCTGAGAAGGGAGGGCAGGGGAGAGGGAGCAGCAGAGAGCAGGGCCTCCTCTGCTTCCTCAAGACGTGCAGTCCTTTCCAGGGCTTTACCCATCCAATTCCAGAATGCTTTCAAGTGAGTCAAATGTTTGAACTCAGCAATTTGGATGAAATTTTCAAGCATGGAGCCTGGAAGTCGGTGTGGGTGTGTGTTTGTGACGGATGATTGCCTCTTCTATTTTTATATTCAGTACGGCAGAGAGTGTGTGCCAGACACGAACTTGGTCGAGTTTGCTCTCTGTTTAACTCCTCCAGAGCTCGTGTTGATACCTAGACTGCAGCAAAGGTTTGCTGCTTCTTCCATCACCGTACCCTCTATTTCCTGGCCTGTCGCTCCGTGTCCAGCCCTGTCTCCTCTCTGATCCTTGGGCCTCGCCCTCTTCTTTCAGTTTTGTCTCAGGGAAACCTCCCTGAAGCTCCCTGCCACTTACAGTTGTGTCTCCTTTTGGTCCTTCGTGTAGTGGTAGCTACCATAGGAGAGACCCTCTCAAAGACCGAGCCTTCTAGCCTCTGCTAGTGAATGTCAAGGTTCTAGATACAACATCCCTTCACTACAGCACAGAGTGGATGAATGGAGTGACACCCAAGGAAATGAAAACCTAACAGCCAAGTGAGAAACCACCCCTGAAGGCCTGGAAGACTCCTCTCCCACATGCTGCCAGCCCCATTTCTTAGACCCTGCCAGTTAATGTCAGCAGCCTCTTAGAGAGAGAGAGAGAGAGAGAGAGAGAGAGAGAGCGCATGCGCCTCTGTGTGCACACAGGCAATGGTACCATGGCCTTGTGGTGTATCCCGAAGACTTCCTAAGTTTTATGGGGGAAACAGTTCCTGGTCAACTTACAGTCTTTTTAGATCATAGTTTTGATTTGATTTTTTTTGTTGTTTTTTGTTTTTTTGGGTTTTTGGGGGTTTTTTGTGGGGCAATGGAGGTTAAGTGACTTGCCCAGGGTCACACGGCTAGTAAGTGTCAAGTGTCTGAGGCCAGATTTGAACTCAGGTACTCCTGAATCCAAGGCCGGTGCTTTATCCACTGCACCACCTAGCTGCCCCCTTGATTTGATTTTAACACGGAGAAACAGTCATCTTTTTAAACTGCCCTTCCTTAAGTGTCCATTTGACGTATTCAGTCAACCCCAAGATCTCAGATAAGGGAGAATTTAGATAGCACAATTAAGATCCAAAGTAACCAGACAGCCGATTTATGCCCATAGCCACTGCTTCTCTTCCTTCACCTGGTGTCACACAGTAGCAACCAAGCAATGGATCCAGTGCAGTTCAGTACCTGACCAGAGGATCCCATCCTTCCACAGCTCCCACTCTGGGCAGTCGGCACCAATGATCAGGGAAAAATTCAGGAAAGCGAAGGATGGTGGAGGAGCGGCAAGCCCAAGGGATCTTCAGAAAGTGTAATCTTATTGACATTATTATTGACATCAAGGCATCAGAAAACCACCCCAGTCATAACTGAAACTGATGGGAAAGTTCTTTTTGGTATTTTGGTATTGGCTGGAGGAGTCTGAGCGGCTCTCAAGCCAGTTGGGAGACATTATTCCCTCTTGAACATGCGGCTTTCAGTGCTCTGTCCAATCAGATGTTATATGCATGGCTCGAGCAATAATGTGAGAGGCAGCAAAAAAGAGCGGTACAGTGGAGAGAGGACTAGAGATGGAGATCGTGTGTGTGCGTGTGTGTGCGTGCACATGTGTGCGTGCATGTGTGTGCATGCCATTTAAGGAGTATGACAATCACTGTTCATAGAGAGGGTGTCTTAGTTTCACTGTCACTGTTTGTGGGATTCTTTTTAGGCAAGGCAACAAGTGTCTGTCATCTCTCTAGCCTCATGATGTTCTGTATCCTGACTGCGTTTAGAGCTTCCCACCACAGTACCAAGGTTTGAATGCCTCCCCACATGTTAGCTAGAATAAGGACTGCAGGCTGACCTCCAGCTTTAGCAGAGCCATTATCCCTCCAGTTCTTGGGGCTTTGGAGGGGACAGGGGAGAGGGACATCCCTGAAAGTCAGGCAATACCCAGAATTGGGGATCAGGGCTGAAACTTTGAAGATCCTTCTTAGAGCCTCCAGGAGGAGCAGGAAACCTGGCTCCTGCCCAGGCATCCCCATGCAGTACAGAGGAGAAAGTCAAAGAATTGTAGAACTAGAAGGGATTTCCAATTTTACAGAAGGTGGGGCATCCCCAAGGTCAAGTAGCGATTGGTGGCAAAGATGAGGCTCACAAACCCCTTTGTCAGCACACCAACAGTAATGGTCATGATTGCGCCTTCCCCAAAGTGCTGTTTGGAGGAGCAAATGAGCTGTCCTATGTGATGACTTAGAGCTGGGCAGTAGCAACAGGGGACAGTGAAGGATCCAGTCTGGCTGCAGTCTTTGTTGTATGAAAGGCAATGGAGGGGTCGCGTCTGACTCTTTGTGACTCCCGGGCTTTTCTTGGCAGAGACTGGAGGGGCTCGCCATTTTCTTCTCCTTTTCATTTTACAGATGAGGAACTGAGGCAGACAGGGTCGAGTGACTTGCCCAGGGTTACACAGCCAGTAAGTGTCTAATGCTAGGTTTGGACTCAGGAAGAGGAGTCTTCTGACTTGAGGCCTGGCTTTCTATACACTGTGGTTCCACCTCACTGCCCCTGTGAAGGGTGGTATGTGAAATAAAGTTGGGAAGGTAGGTTGGAACATGATGTTGGAGGCCTAGCACAGGCACTGAAGAGCTTTGAGTGGGGGATGGACACAGTCAGACCTTTGAATCAGATTCATTGCTTTGGGCAGCGGTTCTGAGGGTGGAGAGCAGAAAGGACAGACTAGAAACGGGGACCCCAGTCCAGACTGGGCGCCGCTGATGAAAAAGAGGGACGCATAGGGAAGTCAGGAGAAGGGTGCCACTTGGGCTAAGCAATGACATGCTTTCTTTTGGAGGCTGCTGTCTCACAGTCAGAAGTGTCAAACGGTCAGAGTCTGTATGGAAGGTAGAGGCTGGATGTGAAATCATAAGAAGAATTGATTATTTGGTAAAAGTTGTTGGGAAAACTGGAATGAAGTCTGGCAGAAACTAGGTCTAGACCAACAGCTCACAATATATACCAGAACAAGCGCCATTTGGCCATGTGATTTAGACCCAAAGGATGACATCATAAACAATTGGAAAGAGCATGGGAGCAATGACCTGTCCCATCTATAGACAGAGGGAGAGTTCATGACCAACCAAGAGAAGGTGAAATGGATCATTCCAGTTACATAATGCTTTTTAAATTACACAAACTGAACCAGTGCAGCCAAAATGAGGAGGAAATTTAACAGCAAGTTTCTCTGATAAAGCTCTTGTTTCTAAGATGTATAGAAAACGGATTTAAATTTATAAGAACAAGAGCCATTTCCCCTTGGATATATGGGCAAAGTATTTGAATAGGCAGTTTTCAGAGAAAGAAATTCAAGCTATCAATAACCATATGAAGAGATGCTATCAATCGCTAATAACTAGAGAAATGCAGATTAAAGCAGTTCTGAGGTACCACCTCATAACCATCAGACTGACAAAGGTAACCCTCCCCCAAATGGAAAATGACAAATGCTAGAGGGGGTGTGGGGGAAACGGATATATCAGTGTACTATTGGTGAGGTTATAAACTAGTCTAGACATTTGGGGATGCATTCTGGAACTTTGCCCCCAAACCTACAAAATTATGCATACCCTTTGATTCAGCAGTGCCACTACTAGGCCTGTACCCCAAAAATATCAAAGGAGAAAAGGACCTATGTGTACAGAAATCTTGATAGCAGCTCATTTTACAGTGGCAAAGGACTGGAAACCAAAGGAGCGTCCATCAACTGGGAAATCTCTGAACAAGTGATGTATGTGAATGTGATAGAATAATATTATGCAGTCAGCAATGACAAAGGGACAGTTTCTGAGGACACCTGAGAAGACTCATATGAATTGATGTGAGTTACTGAGCAGAACCATTGTTACAATAGCAATATTGTAAAGATGATAAACTTTATAAGACATTGAAACTGATCAGTGAAGTGACCAACCAGAGGATTAATGATGAACCACACTGCCGACCTCCAGGCAGAGGTGATAGGCTCAGAGTACAGATTAAGACACGTTTGGGAGAATTTGTTTCGCTCAGCCTTACGTGTTTGCAATGAGTTTTTCCTCTTTTCTTGCTTTTCCCATTGGGGATGGGTGGTGGGGAAAGGGGAGGATGAAGATGAAAGAGAGAATAAAAGTTGAACTTTTAAAAAAGGAAACATCATGTTGGCAGCTGAATATAAGATGAATTTAAGTGGTGAGAGACCGACCAAAAATACTATTATGGAAATCCAGGAATGAGGGCCTGGACTAGTGTGGTGGCCATGTGAGCAGGAGGGGAGATAGACAAAAGATATGAAGACAGAAAAAACGAGATTTAGCAGTGGGTTGGATCCGCAGGGTAAATGGGAGTGAAGAATGAATTCAGGAGGATACCAAAGTTGGGAGCTTGTGCAGCGGGGAATATCGTGGTACCCTGCACAACAATAGGGAAGTTCAAAAGAGGGAAAGATTCGGAGGGAAAGATAACGAGCTCCATTTTGGACATACTGAGTTTAAGATGCCTAAGTAACATCCAGGTCAAGATGTTCAAAAGTTGGTGGCTTTAGGAGAGAGACTGGCTTTGATAGATCTGAAAATCATTTTCAGAGAGGTGATAGTGGAGACCAGAAAAACTTCCCCAAATGAAATAATGTAGAGTCAAAGGAGAAGGGGGCCCAGCCAGGGCTGTAGGGGATGTTCACAGTGGGTGGGCACGCCATGAAAAACTGCGAGAGTAAGACGGTGCATCAGGAGAAATCCTGAGAGAAGAGAACCTGATACCAGTTTAGAATTCAGCTTCAATGGGGGAATTAGTACAAATACATAAAAAGCAAGAGACAGCACCCAAGGAGATAAATGGTCAAAGGATTTGGTCACAAGCAGTTCTCAAGATAGGAAAAACAAATTAACAATAACGATGGTGGGGGCCTGGGGTGGGGTGAGGGTGCTGCAAATCACGCGTGAAAAGAGAAATGTGTGTTAGAATACCTTTGAAGCTCTGCCTAACACCTATCAGATCACCTGCAAAGATGACAAAGGAAATTAACGGGGCTGTGGGAGGACAGGCATATGACTCAATCAAGCATGCAAGCACTTATTAAGCACCTACTGTGTGCAAGGAGAAATTGCTCTAAGCACATGGAGTCTGAAGACAAAGGACCAACAGCCCCTATCCTACAGAAACTTTTGTTCTAAGGGTGGAGAAAACACATACTGATAGTAAGAGAGAGAAAGTGGGTGCAAGGAAGTTACAGGGGGTGCCCTAGTAGCTGGGCCAGGGGGAGGCTTCCTGAGAAGGTAGCCCTTGAACTGAGTCATGCGGAAAAATGAGGAGACACTGCACTCCAGGAACAAGGGCACAAAGGAGCATGTTTAGGGAGCAGCCAACTGTGTGGGAGGAGAGTGAGGAGGAGGAGGTGAGCAGGGACCAGGCTGTTAACCATTTTCATTGCTAAAGGATTTGATCCTAGTGTTAGGTGAGAGCCAGTGGAGTGGAGGGGCCTGACATCATCAGATGTCTGCTTGGGCAGCACTGTGGAGCTGGATTGGAGAGGAGAGAGGACAGAGTGGAGGGAGGCCTCCATCTTCTAATGCCTGTATCCCTAAGAGATTCAGACCCAGGGCACTTGTCATTCACGGAGCTCGTTGTTCATTCCAATGTGCTTGTGTCTATCTTGTAATATAGAAGCGGAAGAATCACAGCCTAAGACTGCAACATTAGAGCTCAGAGTCCCTTGCTCTGTGCTCTGGCTTGGCCAAGTCCTTGTGGTTGATAGCTCCCCACCCACCCCCCCCTACAAGTGTTGCTCCCCCAGGGCCTTCCTGAGAAGCGCATACTACCCCCTCCCCCATCTAGAAAAGGTAAACAGAGCTCCCTCCCTTCTCTCCTCTCTCTTCTCCATTCTCCCCCACCCCCAGGTATAATTCAATTCCCCTTTGTAGGTAAGCCCTGTCCTGAATCAGAATGAAGACAGACTCTGGGCCCAGGAGTTGTACCCCTACTTTCCCACTTGGGACAGCTGGTTGGCCTTCATTAGCCTTGATTTCCTCACCTGTCAAAGGGGTTCTGCCAAGGAAAACCTGATCAACACTTGGCAAAGGCAAAGCTGGAGAATGAGTGGTTCTGGCTCTGTCTGTGCTGCTGAGTGGTAAGATGAGAATTACCCAGGAAACAGCCCCAGAACTGCCCACGCTTCACTGAAAGGGCCTGTGTCTTATTAGAAAACTCACCACGGTGGGCTTCAGGGAAGCCAGGTTTCCAGCCAGAAGCACGCCTGCCTTTTCCTGCTCTGCGCTCGGAAATTGCGTCAGCCCAGGAAAGCAGGAAACAATAGGTGTGCGAGAAGTGGGTGTTTGACTTGGCACTCTCCATCATAGTTCACAGAAATCACAGCTGTCCAGATGGAGGGTAAAATTCTCTTAAACTTAATCATGTTAAATGTTCTAGAGTTTAATGCCTTAATTATATTGCTGACATTTGGCCCAGCTTAGAAAGATTTGGTAATCAGGAGTAGGGTAAAGCTTCCGTTGCCCACGATAAGACTGAGGTGCTAAAGCAGCCAGCACATTACACACCCCAGATACAGGAGGTCAGTGTGATGCTCTATTTGAGGCAGCCCCCCACAGACCCTGCAAGCCAGAGGTTCCGATCCCGTTGCCACCATTATCTGAAGGGGAAGCACAAGTGTCAGGGAAGGAAAGAAGGTGGAATTGCTAAGGATTTGGGAGGCTATGCGTGGCCTGCAGTGAAAGCGTACTGGAATTCATGTCAGAGATTTGGGCCCAAATCTTGCCTTTGCCACCAACTAGCTATGCAACTCTGGCTAAGATTGCTCAGGGTCCCCATCTGTAAAATGAGGGGATTGGATTAGGTGACTTAGAAGAACCCTGTAGAGTTAGAGTGCTGATGTTTTACAGATCCATAGCTCCCAGACTGGAGGGGAAAAGGGTGATTTGGTCATGGATGTCCAGCCTGTAAAGGATGGATGTCACTTTCAGTCTCCCTATAGGTTAAAAAAATTAAGTTAGTGAACAAAATAACTGGGCTATCCACAGAACAGCCACCCTGTACACTTTGTTCTCCAGTCACTCCCTCCTTTCCCCTTGAAATTCCATTATTATAGATGGCTTCATTTGTAGGCATGAAAAGATCAGGGGCTTCCTTGATGTTTTTCTCTTGCCTGGAGTTCCTGGAAATGCTTGTGCCGTCCACAAGGCATTCCCCAGACAAGTTACAAAATCTTTCTGTGCTTTAATTTTTCTCACTTATAAAATCCACAGTCTATTTGTCCAGAAGCAAGTCAATTTTAGAAGGGAAAAATATTTACAAATGACTTTTCTAACAGGATGCCAGGTTTGATTAACACTAAGTTTCAGCTTTACTTTAGTGAAAGCCACAATGGATCTTTCATTCATTGGACGGAGGGAGAAGTAGTAGACCGAGGGGAGTGGGGAGGGTGGAAGGGAGAAAGGTGAGAGACAGGGAAGAAAGAGACAGAATAAAAGAGAGATGGAGAGAGGGGGAAAGAGAGAAGAGACAGGGAGAGAGGAACCCCCAATCAGAGAGGTGAGACAGAAAAGTAATGAGAGAGACACAGAGAGATGTGAGAGGGAACATGACAGAAAAAATGTGTGAGAGAGTGTCAGAATGAGAGAGAGGGAAGGAAGTAAAAGAGGAGAGAGAGGGAGAGGCAGGCAAATCTGGGATCAGACTCCAAGCAAATACAAAATGACCAGAGGACCTCAAGAACTCTTGGGCGCCATGCCTCTGAAAGTCTTGAAGTGGAAGCTTTTGGGGATGTGACATGTTAGATTCGAGTCAGGACCTTGATTTAGGACCCAGCTCCACCACCATGCCCTGGTGATTCTCTGTGAGTCCTTCACCTCTTTGAGCCTTCTCCTCTTCCTCTGTGAAATGAAGAGGTGAGTCACCAGGCCCTCTGAAGTCACTTCCACCTTTAGATCTATTTACACTGGACTGAAGGACTTCTCTGGTGCTTTTCAGTTCTGAGCTTCTTTGATTCCCGAACTACCATTTGGGTCTAACCGAGCAGGAGCGATCCTTCAAAGTGGCAGGTTTGGATGGAGATGGCGAATTAATGCCAACTTGTGCATTAGAGCCGCCCTGCCCCAGAGGTGGGGCTTTTGGACGCAGAGAAAATGCTCCCTGCAATAGCTCTCCTACACCCTTGTTCCGGTCAGAGCCTCCAGTGCTCCACTCCATGGTAATGTCGGGTATCTGATGAGCAGAGTCCTTGATGACACAGATCAGGCTGACCTGGTGTGCCTACATCTAGCTGTCTCCAAGGAGAGATGGATCAGAAACTTGCCCTCCTGCTGCTCTTGAAGCTTCTGTGTTTTCTTCCCAGTCTCCTCCATTTCAGCCTCTTTGGCTGTATTCCTTCTGGGGCCACATCCTGTAGAGCAGCAGACATTTAGAGTCAGTTCAAGGGTCAGTTCACTGGGGACTCATTTCCTAGAATTTTGGAAGCTCAGAGCACCTAAAGCCTGTCACTTATTTGAAGAGTCTAGGCTCCTCCTTTTGTGGAGGACGGGTCTGTGTCCTTTGGGGCTCTTATGCTCGCTGAGGCCAGGTAACCCAGGAGTTTGGATCACGGGGCTCTTGAGACCACTTGCGGGTGAGTGTTTGTTGCACACACCAGTTAGCTTTGCAGAGAGAGAAACTGTTTCCTGGCCACTTGTCACCAGCAGTTCTTCACTGCATAGGGTTGATCCCTAGGAGATCCAGGTGGTACAGAAAGAGTTGACACACAAAAGATGTTACATTTTTTCTTTCTCTTCTTTAAGCACCCAAATATTCAGTTTCAGTAGAGAAGTAGCCGGTGTTGTCTCCCACTCATCTCAGGGCTTTCCCTTGTCCCCTGAAGAGACTAATTCTCTGGTGCAGGTGGCTGACTTACCTTACCAGGTCCTGAGCTTTTGAATGGGTCAGGAGGCCCTTCCCTAAGGCCCCGGGGTCATGAGCTGGTGTGGATTCTGAAGTCCTAGCTGGTGAATTTTGCTGTTACACTGGGGCCCAAAGAACTCCCAGGACAGAGGGTTAGTAGCAGAGCAGCCTTCAGAATCACAAAGAATCAGGCTGCACATGAAACAAATGGAGGAAACTCCCAAACATAGCCGTGTAATAGGGCTCACCTCCCCAGGTGTCTGGGCCCTGCCCTACAGGGGGAGGCTCTGGACTCCCAGGCTTCTCAGTGGAGTTTGGGGGTCTTTGTCTGTTGGCCATGGCTGCAGTGACCTAGGGCCCTCTGGACATCTGCACAAGAGCATGCCCTAAACCCTGGGTAGTGAGTGAGCAAGTTCACCCCCTACTCTACAGCAACAACTCCACATCACTGAATTCTCAAGTGAGGATGCCAGGTTTGAAGGAGAAGCGGTGGTCGGTGGAGCCTGCCAGCCAAGGATATATGCTCTCCTGGCTGCATGAAGAGCCTGACCCTTCGGCACAGCGAGAGTACCGGCTGTTGGTCAGAGGCCAGAGGTAACCAGCCAGCCTCCCTCCCAAAGTCTATGCAGGCAGCCAGCCTTCCACGTATTCCACTGGTGTCCCCACGGAAAAGCGAAGAGTGTGAGGAAACACACACAGCTCTGGTGCAGCGAGCAGCATGCCCATAGCATAGCTGTAGCTTTTGGTGGGTTCCTGGAGCCCCAGCATCTCGCAAACACACAGTCTGCCCTTTCTTGCCCTGGGCAGAGCACCCCAGGCCTGACAGTCATGTGGGGGCAGGAAGAAAGTGGAAACAAGGACTGCTCATCACCCTTGGTGAACTGAAGTTGATCTCCCTGGCCGGTAGGCACCTTCTTGTCAGAAGCAAGATTCGGGAGAAAGGGCGGCGTGTTTTTTGTTCTGGATCCAAGAGGAAGAGATGACGTCAGGCTGTGGGAATGACTTTTTCTCCTCATTCTTATAACTTTGTTTCCCCCTTTTCTCTCCCCCTGGCATCTTGCCGTCTCCCAGCCTCCCCCAGCCCCTGTGCTGCCATTCATCCCATCACACTTGTAATCATCAAGAGTGGGAAAGGGCAGCAAATCCCTCCAATCTAAACCTCTTTAGGAAAGTTCTTAGATCTGTCTGTCCGCCCTCAGCTCGCCTCTGATTGTCTGCAGAGGGGAACTCCATCACCCCAAAGGCGGATGCCACCTGTCACCACAGAGAGGTGTTGAATTGATTCAGCAGGTCATTAGCCAGGACTAGGGGGATTTGCCTCAGAAGTGGCTTAGAGAGAAGCCCTGGGCAGTGGTGACGCTGTGTTTGAGACCACTGTCTGACAGGAGGAAGAAACAACTGGCCTTTCTGCCTGGTGAGTGTGAGCCCCACTGCAAGGGCTGTGCTACCGGCAGTCTCTGGGCTTGCGGTGCTGTTAGCACACGGCAGTTGGGGAGGGGGCCAAGAAAGAGAGTTGTCCACAGCCTTAAACCTCTGGCCTCCTGAGACCCAGGAAAGGCCTTGGCTCCAGAGTGTTCCAGAGGCCATACCTCCCTCTCCCCTTCTGATTCGCCTTCCCTCACCACTTGCTGCACAGAGGTAGATTTTTTGCCCACGGGAAATGGGGCTACACAGAAAGTGAGCAGCACATCCCTGCATGCTGATGGGGAGGCTGGGCAGAGCTGCCACTAGAGGCTTTGTCCAGGGCCCGAGACTTTAGAAGATCCTGGTGCCTGAAAACCCTTGGCAAGGCTAACCACCTCCACTAGGGTAGAAGCCGAGGAGAGTTAGGTGGAAGAGTAAAGTAGTGGAGGGCACACGTCATTCCCCCTCGGTAGCCATATCCCACGTGGGGTTTTTCAACCCAGCCATGACCTCCCTCCACTATGCCTTATGGGCTTGTGGATCCTGCCTCCCCACAGTGAGGCAGTGTCCCGGGGCTCTACCGCTGTGGGACACCCACTGCCCCCACCAACACACTAAATATGTCCTAAAAGGTTGAAGAGCTTATTCCATAGTCCGTGTCCAAGTCTCTTTGAGGCCCTGGCCTGGGTAGAACAAGTGCTCGATAAGGCCTTGGCCTTAGGGTTAGTGTGGAAAATGGCATGACCTTCGCCAGGGCCAGGGTGGAACATCAGACACCACGGTCTTCATGAGGATACAAAGAAAAGAATTGGACCTTCTGCTGGGAATGAAGACTCTGTGGCTGGTCTGCGGCCTTTGTTCTCTTGTCCTAATCACTAGACGTTTGTTAGGTGCTGACTGTATGCACGGCTCCAAAGTCTTGACTGTGTCAGAGCAGCAAGAATGCTCATCAAGGGCCCTCGGTACAACCTCCCTGAATAAACAGTTATCAAGTTCCTACTTTGTGCCAGGCACTGGGCAAAAGACAGCCCTGCCCCAGACAAGCTCAGTCTGATCCAGGAGGATGGAGAAGTACACCGACAGCGAGGAGACCCTGTCATTTAGGGCTCCGGGTAAAAGGTGGGATTTGACTGGGACTTGAAAGAAGGCAGGGAGGAAGCCGAGGAGAGAGAGCAACCCAGACATGGAGGAGAGTCGGTGAAATGCCCAGGCTTGGGCAAGGAGGCCTGTGCCACTGGATGTCAGAGTCCAAGCCAGTCTGGAAGAAAGAAGGAGAGAGGAAGGGCTTGGATTTGAGATGGGGGTCTCAAGATCTCTGGGCTCAAAGCCGATGTGTTTCTCCAGGCTCACTTTCCTTGACCTCTCTGCAGACTTTGACACTGTTGAGCACCTTCTCCTCCTTGGTATTCTCTTCTATGCAGGTTTTCTCTCTCCTGCTTCTCCTCCGACCTATCTGGCCACCCCTTCTCTGTCGTCTCTGTGGGACCCTCATCCAGATCACACCTTCTAACAATAGATGTCCCTCAGGGATCCGCCCTGGCCCCTCTTCTCTCCCTCCGTGCTGCTTCCCTTGGTGATGTCATCAACTCCCATGCATTTAATTACTGCCTCTATGCTGACGACTCTCAAATCTACCTCTCCTGCTCCAGTCTTTTGGGTGACCTCTGTCTTCAGCTGCCTTTCAGACATCTTGAATTGTTTGTTCAGTAGACATCTTAAACGGAAGATGTCCAAACCAGACATTTTCTCCCCGGGCTCGCCGTCTTCAGCTTCGCCCTCCTCTACACCTTCTTCTCTTGTGTCATTCTTGTCTATATTCTCACATAAATCCTCCACAGTATCGTTATCCAACCTTTAGGGGATCTTCTACAAGATCTCTTGATGCTCTTTGGATGCCAGAGGGAGCACCTGGGCACCCATCAGTTACACCATGCTCGCTCTCTCTCTGTGACTGGCCCATTCCCTTCACTGGTCATCCGTCTCTTTGGTAACATCCTTACACCATGTGCCATGGGCAATTCTTCACTGGTGAGGTGTGGCAGACTGCTCGTGCCCACCCTGCACATATCCATTGTCTTCCAGATTACCATCCACATTAATTCTTCAGAGTGTGACATATTGTGGCTTATAGTCATTTTCAGAAAAGGACTTTTGTTTATCATGGAGAAAATTGAGATCATTAAAATTAGTGCAGTCCCCAAAGGCAGCCAGTCAGAATCCCTTTCCTCACCCTAATCCATTCACGATACGTACCCACCACGGATATGGATTTGCTCTATCGAGGTGGCCCACAGTGTCCATCCCCCGGATGTGCCCATTACCAAACTGCAGGCTTTCTTCACTCCTTTGGCTTTTCCCATGTGGCCAAATTCTCAAGTGATGTAGGCTCTCATTCAGGAGGATCTGCCGTTTTGTGGGGCTTGATATCATTCCCACAATTACAGCTGCTCATGGGAATGCCTGAAAGACCCCCAGCACCTCCAGGAATTCCTCAACCCTTTTTATGCCTCACTGGATGATAAGCATCAGAAGGCCCTCCAAGTGATGTCTTGGTGTTATCTTCAAAGGACTCTCGGATGATTTTGCTTGTGTATGAGCTACTCCTCCTTAGAGGAGAGCCTTTAAGCCAAGGTATCTCAGCCCTGGGTCTCTGTAGACATAGCCAGATTGTTCAATAGACAGCAATCTTTCACTGGAAATGTACCTGAAGTCTTTTCAGTGCAGTACAACGTGGCAGATTCAAGGGCTTCTCCTGACTATGATGAAGCTTCAGTGTAGGACTTGGCAGATGTGGACTAGGGAAGGGTACTGCAGCTGGCAGTAGATTTAGAATTAAAAGACATGAGGTTAAATCCTGGCTCGCACCAGGCTTGCTGTCTGTGTAGCACAGGCTAAGTCACCTAACCTCTATGTGCAATGGTTTCTGCATCTGTAAAAGGAGAATACCAGTACTTGTACTATCTGCAACACAGGTAGTACACAGATCCTCAAAAAGGATGTGGTGATCATAGCCACTTTGGCTTCCTCACAAACAGCTCATGCCAGACTAACCTAACTTTCATCCTTTGACCAGGTTGCTGACTTGTTATATCAGTGAACTGCTGTAGATATATTTTACCTAGATTTTAGCAAAGCATTTGATAAAATATCTCCATTTTGTAGAAAATATAGTGATGGATCAATCAACCAACCAGCAAGCATTTATTTGGCACCTGCTGTGTACTAACCACTGTGCTAGATAGGGGTGGGGAGTACAGGACAATCTTGGGAGACTAAGTCAGCTTTGATACTCAGTAGCTCCTCAGCATCCTCAGTTGTCTCCCTAACCCTCTGCTTAGAAGTCTGGTGTGTGGAGCAGTGAATTCCCAGGGCTTCCTTTTATATGGGGCTTGCACTTTGCCAACCAACTTCATTTACTTGGTTTCAAGGAACATCATGCCCCACCCAGTCCCCTCTGGTCCCTTCCCACCCCCCCTCCAGTTCCCTTTTCTATGTTTTCCTCCCCCATTAGATTGTTAGCCCCTTGAGGACAAGGGCTGTCTTTATTTTTGTTATTTGCACCTCCAGAGCTTAGCACAGTGCCTGGTACATAGTAGGTTCTTAATAAATGTTTATTGAGTATTTATTGAATATTGACTAAAAAGTTAGATAGTTTATAGTTAGATTGATTTAGAAGTGCTTAAATGGTTGGTCTCCAAGAGTCCTTATTAATGATTACATGTTGAATATGAAGATGCCCTTCATTGCCTCTAACATCTATTGTTGTTGTTGTTTTGGTGAGGCAGTTGGGGTTAAGTGACTTGCCCAGGGTCACACAGCTAGTAAGTGTTAAGTGTCTGAGGCCGGATTTGAACTCAGGTCCTCCTGACTCCAGGGCCGGTGCTCTATCCACTGCAGCGCCACCTAGCGGCCCCTCTAGCATCTATTTTGTTGTTGATGATGAGTAATTTTCTATCATGTCCAACTCTTCTGTCCCCCTTTGGGGTTTTCTTGGCAAAGAGACTGGAGAAGTGACTTGCCCAAGGTCACACAAGGAAGTGTCTGGGGCTGGATTTGAACTCAGGAAGATGAGTCTTCCTGGCTCCAGGCCCAGGGCTCTGTTCACTGCATGTCCAAAAGTGGAATGGGCCACCTCAAAAGATGGCAGGTCCCACTTCCTTGGAGGGCTTCAGGCAGCAAGCAGTTGGAAGTCCTTTTGGCAGGTGGGTTGAATATGCTGCTCTTCCACACCCCAGCCCATCTCCCATGAAGCTGTTGAGTTCCAAGGTTCTAGCTGAAGCTTTATAGATGTGTAACATCCATCTGTCCATCAGCTTATAATCGGAATGCCACTTGTGCTGCTTTGGGAAGGAAGAAGGCCTTAGCCCCAGGTAGAGTGGGGGATTTCCTGAAGTGTCAATCACTTCATTGACAACCTGTACTTAGATCCACATCGCTGCAGAGGAGCTGTTTAACAAATGCTCTTGTCTAAGAGAAAACATACTGACTTTCAGCATTTTATTAACTCTTGCGGTTGCCCTGAAGAAAAGGCATTTTGGGGTGCCCATACTAGTACTGGCTTCACTGATTATTGTAGGTTTATTTTATGTGTTCTCATTGAGGGTTTTCTGTTTTGTTTTGATCAGGAATGTCAGTAAATTCTAAACTGGTTAAGGTATAAATGGCCTTAGCAGAAAATTATAGTTAGACCAACCCATTGAGTTAGGTGCTCCAAGGAGAATTCACTCACCTCCATTTATAATTCTGTAATTAGCACAGAATCGGTAAGAACAGCATGGCGACCAAGTGTGAACAGCTGGGGAGCTTTGAAAGCCCAGACAGTCACTGTGGGTAGCCAGTGGATGTTTGGCCATGGTTAAATAAATGCTGCAGCTCTGGTGTCAGAGGAAGATCATTGTACCTCTGATTCATTATATGCTATTCTGCCCCTCAGCAGAGACCCATGGCTTCTTCAAGGATCAGGGGTAACTATTCTCTGCCATTTTTTGTACAACTTTGCCAAGCTCTCAGATAAACAGTTGATCTGGAGGTGAGGAGAGTGTAAGGGCTAAAATTCTAGCTAGTCTGTCTAAAATATCTAATGAGTGGTCACTAATAAATTATAAGATTTAGCAAGAGTTTAGACTTTTAAGCATTTATTAAGGAGAATAAGAATTTGGTGAAGAGAGAGAGAGGCCTAGATCAGTTGTCTATCTCAGGGAGCCAATGTCTCCAGCTCCTCTCCCCCCCTGAGGTCCTCCAGAAAGACACTGAGAGAGCAAGCCTCGCCTCTTTTATAGACAGTACCCATGAGCAGACGTCACTTCCTGACGCCAAAGAAAACTGCTTGGCTTGCCCTCAGGTGCCTTCTCCTCATGGCGGAGCTTTCCTACAAGAGTATGGTTCTAGTCTCCCCTCCTTCCTCAGTGTGACCTTAAATAAAGCACTTGACCACTCTAAGGCCTCTGTTTCTCCACAGTGGAGTTAGTAATGTCCATTCCTGACATGCACAACCACATTCAGTTTTTTAACATCAGATAAAAAGGTTTGTAACCTAATTGTAGGGAGTTTTCCGATTTGGTCTGGTTTCCTAAGCACCCCTGTGGGGCAAGTCAGGTGCCATTTTGTGCTTTTTTCAGTTGAGGAAAAGGTGGGCCATCTGTGCAAGGCAGAAGGTTCTCTTCTTCATGCCCACAGATGCTTTCTCCTTGGCAGCTGGTGATTGCCTGATTGGCAACAATTCCCGTCACTGTTGCTGGAATGCAAAGAACAAAAAGGATTTCTTGACAAGCTGCTGCATGATTGGTTGTCTGCCTTCAGAAGCTTGCAGTCTAGTCGAGGAGATGAAGACATATCAAATCATGATTGTTCGAGGCACAGCGCTTCCAAGATTCTGGGAGTTTCATGAAAAACCTTGCTCTCAGACATGTTGTCTAGCTGCTAAGCATACAGCCTACTACTCCAGGCTTCCTATGGCCTCATGGCAGTCCCTGGGCAGCTCTTGGGTGTGCTCAGTGTGGAGTGGCACTAGCACAGGATGGCTTTGCTAGGACAGGACTGTCAGCTAAGGTAAAGTCGTACAACCCAAATCCTGTGGCTGCCCAAACATCCCATTGAGGAGGGAATTTTTCACTAGGGATGATCAGGGTCTAGATTACTGAGAGAGAGAGAGAGAGAGAGAGAGCGCGAGAGAGAGCGAGAGAGAGAGAGAGAGAGCGAGAGAGAGAGGAGGTACAGGCTCAGCCTGAAAGATATGACCTAAGTGGGCAAGAATTCTTTTCATCCATAAATTAGGAGGAAAGAACCATCGAGTAAGAAAAATTGATCCAGAGAATTTCAAGTATATTGTCTTTGGAAGAGGATGCTGTCTTAAAGAATTCACACCTGGGCCAGTGGAGGTTGGGGACATTGCATTTCCAGCCAAAAAATGTTAACCCACAGACCCTAGGGGACAAAGTTTGTGTGTTTTCTGGGCCACTGCCTGGTCCCTCGTTAAGGTGTGTTAGAACATGTATCTCCCCTCCATGGAAGAGAACAAGGAGCAGTAGGGTGGACATGGAGGGAAGGACCCAATATTCAGTGTCCCAAATGCCAGCCAGCATCTTTGGTTTCCTACCTGGCTGCCTTCCACGCCACTCGTGTAGATTGTCCTTTGGCTGAGTGACAGGCCCCAAGCCGACATCTGGTCTGCTTGCTCACAGCTTCTGTTTGGCATCTCCTGCAGCCTGCCTCCTGAGGACAGAGGCCATTAAGCTCCCATGTCCCATTTCCAAGGGGTGGCTGTTCTTTCAGAGAAACAAATACGGAGAGGGAAAGGCAGGTGATGAGGTTGTAGAGGTCATCTCTGGGCCATCTTTGTTCTTCCTGTCCCCGGGCCAGGGAGCCAAAAGAGGACAAAGGGATGGTTGTGAATCTGGTTCGGTTCTGTGAGCAGAAGCTTTAGGTCACAGAGATGGACAGACTCTGCTGGGGGGGGCTTGGGTGGCATTTGGCTTTGCCTATTGCCTCACAACACTTTCTCCCACTGGTATCCCTATGGTGGTTTCATCTAGCCTCGTGCATGTTCCTTCCTTCTCTCCTCCTCCCATGGGCTGCCATGCCACTTAATTTTGGGAGGCATAAATAGGTGAGTGATACAGGGGGAAAGAATGGAAAATCAGAAGCTTACACAGAATGAGGGAGCAACAACTGATTGACACCAAAAAATGACCTGAATACAAAGCCACTGGTTTTCCTGGGCATTTCCCTGAGAGTATTTGCCCTGAAATCTAAGTATCGATATCTCTGGAGAGAAAACCAAACACTGGAAGGCCATCTGATATAGTAGAAGGAGTACTGGATTTTGTTCACCATATAGGGACCAAGATGGTGAGAGAGCTGGAAACTGGCATGTTAAAAGTGGTCGAAAGAAATTGGGGAAGGGAAGACTAAGTGAACACGTGATGCTTGTTCTCACCTCCATACCAAATTACACACTTATCCCAAGAAAGATGGAGGAGACTGATTCTGGGTTTTGGGGGGTTTTTTTGTGTTTTTTTTAAAACTAATAAAGTATTTTACTTTTTTTCCGTTACATGTAAAGATAGTTCTCAACTTTTGTTTATATAAGCTTTACCATTTCAGATTTTTCTCCCTCCCTCCCCCCTCCCCTAGACAGCAGGCAATCTGATATAGGTTATATATATACACATAATAACATTAAACATATTTCTGCATTAGTCATAAGAGAAAAAATCAGAGCAATGATGAAAAACCTCAAAATAGAAAAAAACAACAGCACCCAAAACAAAAGAAATAGTATGGTTCATTCAGCATCTATACTCCACAGTTCTTTTTTTTTTTCTTGGATTTGAAGATCCTCTTCCATCACAAGTTCCCTGGAACTCTTCTGTGCCATTGCATTGGTGAGAAGAATATAGTCCATCACAGTAGGTCAACACTCCATGTTGATGATACTGTGTACAATGTTCTCCTGGTTCTGCTCATCTCACTCATCATCAGCTCACGTAAGACCCTCCAGGTTTCTCTGAACTCCTCCTGCTCATCATTTCTTACAGCACAATAGTATTCTATTGTATTCATATACCACAACTTGTCCAGCCATTCCCCAATTGATGGGCACCCCCCTCAACTTCCAGTTCCTTGCCACCACGTAAAGAGCAGCCATAAATATTTTTGTACATGTGGGTCCCTTTCCCCTTTCCATGATTTCTTGGGGAAAAAGACCCAAAAGTGGTATTGCTGGGTCAAAGGGTATGCACAGGTTTATCGCCCTTTGGGCATAATTCCAAATTGCTCTCCAGAATGGCTGGCTGATTCTGTTTTGTAGGACTAGGACTGCTGGGTAGAGATTCCAGAAGGACAGATTTCCAGTCTGCTGTGGAAGGGACCACTCATGAAGTACTGAGTCTGTTGTCAATAGAAAGACGATATCAGCAAAGGTCTGAAATGTGGTGGAAAAGATTCCTTCTTTGGGTGGGAAGTAGATGACCTTTGCAGTCATTTCAGTGCTAAGATTTTTTTTACTTGAGTTTGGTTGTGATTGGACATATCACTGGCGACTTTGGTCACAATTAGTACAATTGAAGCCATCAGGGATTTAGATGTTGGAGGTCACCAGTAAGAAATGGGGGGGGGCACATAATCTCCCTTTACAAACATGTTTCCTAAACTCTTCATTTTCTTTTTTAAAAATTTTACATATACACACACATATATGCATATATATGCACATACATATATATTTTTTTCAATCAGCAAAAATCCACCTTCTCTTACCTTCTGCCCCCTAGCTTCCTCTATAGTCGATGCACAGGACTCAGCCCCTATCAGAGCTCAGAAGCTCTGCAGGTTCATAGGGACAAAGCTGCCCACCTGGCACCCAAAACACCCAGGTACTGGTGGCTTCTGATGCCCAGCCCAGGGTTTAAGACTTGTGGGTCTAGGGAGGCAGGCACAGTCTGTAACCCAGATCTGAGTAGTCGTACTGTTGTGGTGCCCTGAAATGAGGCAGGGGCAGGGAACACTTCACATAATAACACATAATAACATTAATCATATTCTGCATTAGTCATGTTATAAGAGAAAAATCAGAGCAATGATGAAAAACCTCAGAATAGAAAAAACAACAGCATCAAAAACAAAAGGAATAGTTTGGTACATTCAGCATCTATATTCCACAGTTGTTTTTTTTTCTTGGATTTGGAGATTCTCTTCCATCACAAGTTCCCTGGAACTCTTTTGTGCCATTGCATTGGTGAGAAGAATATAATCCATCACAGTAGATCAACACTCCATGTTGATGATACTGTGTACAATGTTCTTCTGGTTCTGCTTATCTCACTCATTATCAGCTCACGTAAGACCCTCCAGGTTTCTCTGAACTCCTCCTGCTCATCATTTCTTATAGCACAATAGTATTCCGTTGTATTCATATACCACAACTTGTCCAGCCATTCCCCAATTGACTGGCATCCCTGGGGTTCTCTTATATGCAACATGCTGTATGTATACCAAGCCCTGTCTCTGGTGTCCACAGCACGCTCGCTCGCTCTCTCTCTCTCTCTCTCTCTCTCTCTCTCTCTCCCTTTCTCTCTCCCTCTCCCTCCATCCCTGTCTCTCTCCTCTCTCTCTCCCTTTCTCTCTCCCTCTCTCTCTCTCCATCTCTCTCCATCTCTTTCTCCCTCCCTCCCTCTCCCCCCTCTCTCTCTCCCCCACTCCTCATTTTCCAAAGCAAGAAACTATGCTACCAACAATACCTACAATGGAACTGACGGGGTGAAGAAAAGGCATATTCACAACTCAGATTCTCTCTGTTGAAGAGTCTCAACTGGTGTTCATTAAGGCTAAAAGAGGTCATAGAATCTGTGAGGAAATGTCTGGCTTTGCTAGTAAACTTAGTCAGGCCCTGGAAAGAACATGTCCCAAGAAATTGCAGATGTTTTCAGATCGAATCAGGCTTCACTAACAATTTCATCCTCACCCTCACCCGAAACATGAGCCACATAGCTGCTCTGGGCACGGATCCCCTCGGACGGCCGGCTGATGGACCTTCAGATACGCAAGGACAGCTCCCTGGACTGTGTTATGGCAACAATCAGCTAATGGGATTCACGCGTGGCCTTCTTCACAGGTTCTGGATTGAATGATCCTCAGGGTGCACTATTTTAGAGTAATGCTTTACATCATCTTCTGAAGGCTGCAAGATCCACTTCACCTGCCTCCCCATGGAGGAGGGAAGAGTCGGGAGTCGAGAGAGCAGGAGCGTCTTTGTCCTTTCTGTTTCTATTCTGCCTTATCCATTTGTCCAGAGGACGTTAGTTGATGCCTTGAGTGCTTGATGAAAAGCTTGATACAAGGCAGATAGTGGCACAATGTGGAATAGGAGGCTATTTTCAAGATGTGTCTCTTTAAAACTCTTGCTGGGGGGCAGCTGGGGGGCTCAGTGGATAAAGCACCAGCCCTGGAGTCAAGAGGACCTGAGTTCAAATCCGGCCTCAGACACTTGACACTTACTAGCTGTGTGACCCTGGGCAAGTCACTTGGCCCTCATTGTCCCGCAAAAAAACCCCACCAAAAACCAAAAACAAACAAAAAAACCCAACCTCTTGCTGCCTTGGCCTAAGGAAGTAGTAGTTCTATCAGCTACTGCCAGCTACTGTCAGCTACTGCCAGCTACTGCTAGGCTGGAGCTGGACCTACCTGAAGGAAGGTAAAGAGAGCCCTTTATGGGCAGCAGGATGGCTTCTCTGCAGAGCCCTCCCCAAGCTGTCTGCCTTCCCAGTGATCCCCACACACTTCAGTCAAGACAATTTCACCCCCTGATGAGAGGGGGAGAACATCCATGTAATAATGACTTCAGTGGGGAGACTGGGAGAACGGAAAATCGAACATTTGTGAGTCGTCAGTGCACTGACCTCAGGCAGACACAGAAATAGAGGTGCCTGGGGGTACCTTTTGGTGCCATACCGCCTGTGACACCCCAGAAGGAGGAAGGACCAGGAAATAAATACAAGGCTTTGGCTCTGCCTCAGAAAAGACCCCGCTGCCAACTGGAGCTATCTCCCATGTAAATGAGCCCTATTCCTGGCTATTTCAAACCAATGACACCCTTCAGAGATGCTAACCGCTGCTGGCCTAGTGCATAGAGCGCTGGCTCTAGAGTCAGGAATGCCTGGGTTCAAATCTGGCCTCAGAGACTTCCCAGCTATCTAACTTCCCAGGAAACTGCCTGCCTCAGTTTCCTTTTCTGTCAATGGGCATAATTATAGCACCCCCCCCCTCCCAGGGTTGTGGTGAGAATTAAACGAGGCAATATTTGGGAAAGGTTCTTAGCATGATGCCTGGCGCACAGTGGGTGCTGTGTAAATGCATATTCCCTCACTTCCCTCCATTCTTGAATCCTCAAGGTAGAATGAGCTGGCCTAGAATGCACTTGCAGCCCTGAATCTCATGATTCTAAGCTAGCTTTGGTGGAGGAGTAGGAGAGAAGTAATGCTGTCATTCAGGATTCTTAGGGTCAGGCTGAAGCCCAGTAGGCCTGTCTTACAGGCTCCACACATGCTCACTTCAGCCATACTCAAGCCACCAGCCTATACCATCTGTCCTTAAGTGGTTATCGCCATGGTGGGAGTATAATATTCCAGGATAATAAAACCTTAGATTTAAATCCAGAGAGGGCCTTAATAGTCCTCTAATTTTATAGATGAAGAAACAAACAGAGAGTGGATATCATTTGCCCCTACGTGCCAGGGATCTAAATGAGGATTTGGCCTTGCCCTGTGTCTGACCATTTGGGGAGCACTAAGGGCCTGCAGGTTTCCAGCCCGAGCTGTCCCTGAGATCCTGGAACAGCACAACACCCAGTACCCTAAGAAAGTAGCAACAGGACCAGAGCAGAGCTTCCCAGGGGGAGCTAAGCCAGAGTCTGAACCTTTGACCCTTGGCTCCAACTCCACTGCATTATTACATCACCTCTAAGGCCATCACATAAATCATGCCCGAGTCTGAAATTGGAGCTGAGCAAAAGAGGGTATTCCTGTCCTGTAGAAGATGAATCAGAAACAATAATGAGGAGGAGCAGGTACATGGTGTCACTGTCCGGGCCTTTTTGCTTCTGATTGGATGGTCCTCTTAACTTACAGTGTTGTTTTTAAGAGCTTAATGAATCATAGAGTTCCTCAATTTTGAGATGGAAAAACCCTATGAAGTCATTTTCTCCATCCCTTGTCCTCCTTCAGGCTTAGCCCCTGAAGAATAGAATGAGAGCTGTGTCCTATATTCTGACCAGATTGGCTTAAGCATTGAGACTCACCCCAACCTCCTTTGAGGAGCTTGGTCTAAAGCAGAAATGGTGGCAAGATACACTGTTTGGCGAAGTTTCCTTCTGCTTAATTTATTCTGTTACTGATGTGGCCTATTCTTTTTTCTTTCCTAGAAATGCCCATTTTCACAGTCTTAGAGAATAGTTAGAAGATCTTCCCTTCATCCCCTGCCCACTGCTTCTTCTATCTCACGGTCATATCCGAGGCATGGACATTTGGGAGAATGTCTACAGGACTTCTAGACCAAACTGTATTGGGAATTTTTAGCTGTACTCCCCTCTCACTCCCTAGTCCCTTTGTGACTTAGCAGTAAGGGACACACACATACTCTCACTTAAGGTGCCAATGAGGCCAGTCTCGAGAAAGTAGAGGGAATTGAATAGCTTTTCACTTGCAAGAATAGAAATGTCTCCTGAACTGTCTTTTCTACATCAAGGACTCAGCACATTAGCCAGGACAGAATATATGATATTTTCCATATATTGTGTCAAGTCAGTGACACTGAAAATAAGGGTGTGTTCCTTCACATTCAGTACCTGGGGACTTTGAGGACTTCTGCTAAATAGGGGGGCTTGAGCTTCACATGGGTTTGTGTTTCTGCTATCATTGACTTTCTCGATGACCTTGAGCAAGTACAGAACCTCCTAACCTCCCCAATACTTCTTCATCTTTTTTTTTTCTTAAATGAGGCAATTGGGGTTAAGTGACTTGCCCAGGGTCACACAGCTAGTAAGTGTTAAGTGACTGAGGCCAGATTTGAACTCAGGTCCTCCTGACTCCAGGGCCGGTGCTCTATCCACTGCGCCATTTAGCTGCCCCACTTCTTCATCTTTAAATAGAAGAGATGAGATTTATTTTAAAGCATAATTCTTTCCTACCTCCAAGCATAATCCTATATAAACACTACACTCAGAGAACTCCCTCTACTTAACACCAATACATTGCTTTGTTTCCCTCTTCCTAATGTATTTCTTTGTCTAGTCATTCCCTCTGTTCTAAAATAAAGATGGAATCCTAAGACTAGGAAGGAGCCGTCTAGTGTGTCTAGTACGTTTAGTATGCTCCCCTTGCCTTCACACTAGGGCTGAATGAGCTGAATGAGTTGGGTGAGAGGAGCCGAAGATTCTTGAAGCTCTCCAGGGACAGACACAGCAATCGCTTCCCTGGTTACCTCTTCTAGGTTTTGGTGTTTTTAATAGTAAAGAACCAGTCATCACCTGTTCAGCTTCATCAAGTTCTGTGCTTGGTCCACCATGAACATAAAGAATGCTTAAGTTAGCTGCAGGGTTGAGTTGGGGCTGGGCTTTTTTTAATATTTTAAATGAAAATTTTAAAATTTATTTTAATATAATTTGTAGAGCAGTCTAAAACTTATAAATGGCCAGACTTAAGACTTAAACATACATATGCATATATTGGTATGTTTTTATTTAATATTTAAGATAAAAATATTTTTGAAAATAACTTTCTGTAGCAGAGAAGATCATTGTATATACTGTCTGAGAAATAATGGTTCTAAGTTGCTGACTTATTCAGCTTGTGGCCATCTGGGACCTCCAGGTCTTTTCCTCCTGGTATTCTTATCCCTGACGAGCATTTCTCCATTCTGTATTTTTATCTTTTGAGTTATTTCCATAAGCATCCTGGTTTCAATTTCATCTGTTTACTTGTTATTTACGTCAATGTCATCTGTTTAAGATTGTAGTTAGAGGCAGGTCAGGGTGTCTGTTTAACTTCCTTTGTACATTAGTCCATGTGCATGATTCATTTGGGAGAGATTCCCAAAAGAATGGAGCAAACTTATATGATAAATATCAGCATGACTCTAACCTCATTCCATGGCCCTTTGTAAAAGATGCAGGGATGTCAAAGACCTTCCACTTGAGATGAGATGACAGTTAGGCTTAGACCAAAACTACTCTGCAGGTCTTCCCATTGGGGAGAGAGCAAAAGATGGCATTTCAAGGCTACTTAGCCTAGCATCCTCACTCACAGTTAGTGGGTTAGTGCCCGCGTGGCCGTCTGGTGAATACCTCTATCAGGGATTCTATTCCCACAGGACTCAGACATTAGAAATGGTTCACACTTCTGCCCTGTGGACAGCTTCAAACAAATAATTGGAAACATCCAGGTGTTCCATTTCAAAAAAAGGAATTCTTCTTGGGAAGGACCTTAAGCAGTTAGGCTCATGCCAAGCCATGGTCAGCTACATTCTCAGGGCCAGGACTCAGAATGGAGACCCAGTGAGCAGCTCACTTACAGATGGTTGGAAACCCAGTATTCCCCAGGTTACCCTCTCTATAGGCTCCTTGAGTCAGACTTGGTACACACCTGTTTGAGAAGTTCTGGTACTTTCAGGCAGTAAAACACATCCCTAAAGCAGGCCACATCAGCACCTGGCTAAAAAGAGTCTTGTTCTTTGTTTCCCCATAACAATTGCCTTATGCAAAACTGAACACATGGGATGGCCAGGAAGGCCTGTGACATGTTGCCACTAGAGAACTATATAGGAAGGAGGAACATGCCAGCAGGAAAGTAGCCACAGCCAGTCAGATAAAGTGGCTCATCTGAAGGACATCTCAAGGTCATGGAGACCATCTTAGGCAAGAATGATCCACCCCTCAGATTGGAGTTCCAGTAATGATCTTTGAGATAGAGAGTTCTGAAACCTCGAAATAATCTCTAACCACCTAACAAAGAGAAAAGTCAATCAGTATAACATATTAGGTAAACAAGGCCCAGAAGCAATTGAACATTACTACTTAGTATTCAATAAGTCCAAAGATCATCAGCTTAAGATTCCCTGTTTGACCCCCCTGAGGCCCCCCAAAACTGCTGAGATAAGTTGTTTTAGAAAAAATGAAATATCGACTAGTACCTTATATCCTCTACCACAATAAGCGCCAAATGGATACATGACCTAAATACAAAGTTACTTTATCTTTTTTTTTTTTTTAGTTAGGCAATTGGGGTTAAGTGACTTGCCCAGGGTCACACAGCTAGTATGTGTTAATCGTCTGAGGCCGGATTTGAACTCAGGTACTCCTGACTCCAGGGCCGGTGCTCTATCTACTGCGCCGCCTAGCCGCCCCCTATGTTATCTTTTAAAAGGAGAATATAAAGACAACATTGCACAACTATGGTCGCTGGTATTCGTAATCTTTTTTTTTTTCATGGACCCTTTTGGTGCTCCCTTCTCAGAATAATGTTTTAAGTACATAAAATATAATGCATATGATTACAAAGGAAAACAATTTATTGAAATACATTTATAAAAACATTAAAAAACAAGTTCCCATGCTCCATGTTAAGAGCCCTTGTGCTAACAAAAGAATTATTAACAGAATAAGGGACAGAGGTGGTCTTAAAAGATATGAGACAATTTTAGTTTAAAAAAATGGAAAACTTATGCATGAACACAATCAATGCTGCTGAAATTAAAAGTATAAAGGTTAGTTAGAAAATATTTGTAACAGATTTCTGTAATAAAGGTCTCATCCAAAATACATAGAAAAATTTTATATATATGAACAGGAGTCATTCCCTAAAGGTCATTCCCTAAGTGGTCAAAGGATATGAAAAGAAAGCTTCCAACAGAGCTATAAACTATTATATGAGAGAATGAGCCAGACCACTTATACTAAGAGAAATCCAAAGGAAAATAATTCTGAAGTTTCATGTCAGACTCATCATATTGGCAAAGATGGAACTGGTAAGTGTTAGAGAGACTGTGGGGGGCAGGCATATTGATGCACTGGTAGTGGAGCTATGGTTCAACCATTCTGGAAAATAATTGGACCTAGAAACAATAATACTCGGCATATATCCCAAGGAGGTAAAAAATGAGAGAAAGGTCACACACACACACACACACACACACACACACATACACACACAGATGTATATGTTCATACACATATATATTTATAGCAGTATTTTTTCAGTAGCAAAGAAATAGAAAGAAATTAGGTGCCTAGATGGCTGAATAAACCATGTCATATAAACTAATGATATAATATGATAATGTCGTAAGAGAAGGCAAATATGAAGGATTCAGAGAACCATGGGATGTTTTTAATTAATTGATGCAGAACCAAGGAAGCAGAATCAGAGAAGTCTGTATAGTGACTACAAAGATGTAAGAACTCTGATCAATACAGTGGCTAATCCTGATGTCAGAGGACTGATGGGGCGGCTTGACTCCAGCCTCTAAGTAGAGGACTGATGAATTGGAGCTATGAAATAAGGCACACCTTTTCAGACTTGGCTAATGTGCGGGTTTGTTTCACTTGACTGCAATTTCTTATTAAAAGGGAAGATTCAAGAGGGAAATTGAGGAGTTCATGGAAGTGGCAGTGATTTTTTAAAGCATCAAGAAAATATTTTTAAAACATGGAACTTGAATCATCCATCTAAAAATGCAGTATTTTCTACCCTTCACTTGAATCCAGTTTCACTCTGTTCTGTCCTTAGTGAAGCCTAAGACTCATTTGTAGGCTTGGAAACCCCTAAGGAATCTTCTCAGCCTTTATTTCTCCAGGCTAACATCCCACAACCTTTCATACTAACTAGTTCCCTTAAACCAGCCCTTTAGGCAGCCTTTGGATCCATCTCCAGGAGAGGACCTTTCTAAGATCTCTTCTGATTCTGAGATTTTCATCCTAATATTTTTATTTTATTTTATTTTATTTTTGCAGGGCAGTGAGGGTTAAGTGACTTGCCCAGGGTCACACAGCTAGTAAGTGTCCAGTGTCTGAGGCCATATTTGAATTCAGGTCCTCCTGAATCCAGGGCCAGTGCTTTATCCACTGCACCACCTAGCTACCCCTTAATATTTTATTTTTAAAAGTACTTCTTATAGTCCATTATAAAATAGTTGGGAGTCGGGGGCAGCTAGGTGGTGCAGTGGATAAAATGCCAGCCCTGGATTCAGGAGTACCTGAGTTCAAATCCGGCCTCAGACACTTGACAATTACTAGCTGTGTGACCCTGGGCAAGTCACTTAATCCCCATTGCCCTGAAAAAAAAAAAAAGGAAAAAAATTAGTTGGGAGTCTACCTACCAAGACATACCCAGAAACTATAGGAACACAACTACAAAAAAAAAACCAAACCATTTTTCATGTAAATGAAGTCAGACCTGACAACTGGGAAAATATTAATTGCTAGTGGGTGAGCCAAGCCAATGCAATAAAAATGACAGTGCTACCTAAATTAATTTACTTATTCAATGCCATACCAGTGAAACTACCAAATAATTTTATAGAGCTAGAAAAAAATAACAAAATCATCTTGAAGTATAAAAAGTCAGGAATATCAAGAGAATCAATGAAAAAAAAATGAAAGCAAGTAGCCTAGCACTACCAGACTTTCAGCAGTGATCATTAAACAATCTGGTACTGGATTAAAAAATAGAGTGATTGATCAGTGGCATAGATGAGGTATACAATATACAGCTGCAAATGTCCACCCAAAGACCCAAAGTTTGGGGACAAGAATTCACTATTCGACAAAAACTACTGAGAAAACTGAAAAGGATAACCATTCTGGAGAACAATTTGAAACTTTGCCCAAAGGAATATAAAACTGTTCCTATCCTTTGAGCCAGCAAAGCCACTAGTAGTTCTGTATCCCAAAGAGATCAAAGAAAAAGAGAAAAGACCCATATGTACAAAAAAAAAAAAAAAAATATATATATATATATATATATTTATAGCAGCTCTTTTTGTGGTGGCAAAGAATTAGAAATTGAGGAGATGCCCTTCAATTAGGGAATGGCTGAAAAGACTGTAGTATAGGATTATGATGGAATATGCTTATGCTATAAAAAAAAAATGAGCAAGATGCTTTCAGAAAAACCTAGGAAGCCTTATATGAACTGATACAAAGTGAAGTGAACAGAAGCAGATTGTACACAGTAACAGCAATACTGTAAAATGATTCCTTATAAAAGACTTTGCTACTCTGATTAATACAATGATCCACAACAATTCCAAAAGGCTCTTGATAAAAAATGTTGTCCACCTCCAGAGAGAGAACTGATAGACTCTGAGTGTAGATTTTTACCAGTAGCTCAGTACAGCTCCCTTTAATCTGTCTATGGCTGGAAAATAATCTCAACCTGTATTTTTGTGGGTTTTTTTGCTCCGAGAGTTCTTTTATTGATGTTTTTGGGATAATTAATTGTATCAGGACCTCTGTGCCTTTAATGTCTTTCCTCCACCATCTTGGCTCTGCCCCCCGAGTGTACATTGAAGCAGATTTGTTGTACTTTATTTTTCTTGCTTTTTTGGCAACATGGCTAATTTGGAAATATATTTTTTATGACTTCATATGTATAATGGGTATCATATTTCTTGCCTTCTCAAATGTCTGGGGAAAGGATCAGGAGAAAATTTGAAACTCAAAATTTTTTAAATGTTAATTTTAAAAAATGACTTAGTGTCCTATAGAAACCAAGGATCTCTGGCTGTAGCCAACAGGCATGTTAAATGATATTGTTGGGGTCTCTAGGAAGGATGGTGAGTCAGGTCCTCCCAGAAGAGGCTGTGGGTTGCTCTTTATTCTCACATTCAAAGAATGTTAACTAACAGTCATCTTCTTTCATTGGCTCGTAGACCTAGTGGTGGAAGGGACTTTAGAGAGCTTCTAGCTTAAGGCCCACGTTTTAAAGATGAGGAAATTGAGCCCCAGAGAGATGAAAGGGATAAAACTGAGAGCTAAACCTGGGCCCCAACTCTGAGGTGAGAACTGTTTCCAACGAGCCTCCCACATGAGTACAGGTAAATACACGACCAGACAAAAGGAAACCATTCCTTCCTACTTCAGGTCCCTGATCGGGAAGGCACAAGGCAATGGGTCAGCAAAAGGAGATGCTGCACAAGAGGCGAGTCTCTTAAAGACAGCAACAGTACTGACCTCACAGGGGTCAAAGCTTTCAAAAGATAGGGAGGACCACAAATTTCCCAACCCTTACCACTGGCTGTGCCCATTTTAGAGATGATGTTGTTGACATGTTTCGTTCCATCTGCCTGGTCATTTTCAGAGAGAGAGATCCCCAAAAATCATGCCAGTAAGCTCAAGATGATAGTCATTTATTCAGAAATTTATTGAGCCCCTTTCATATGTATAATGCAGTTGATGGAGAAAGAATATAAGTAAAAGCCCCAAGAGTGGGGGGAATGAGCATAACTGATGGAAGAGAATAGGAAGATGAAACACATTCAGACTGCCAAAAAACCAAGGATGGGGAGTTAGGAGGCAGAGTGAGAATCGTTCTGTAATCATAGATTTGAAGGTAGAGGAGACCTTAGGGGCTACCTCATCCCCTCTCTCCCTTAGGTAATAGATGACAGCGCTGGAATTAGAACTCAGCACCACTGATCTCAAAGCCAGCCCTTTCCACTGCATCGTGTTCTTCTTTGTGTAGAAAATGGCCCGGGAATGGGCAGTGACTTCGTTCTATAGCCATCGCAAGTGTTAGGCTGGAATGTTGAGAACACGACAGATACAGCATGATGGCACGTTGGGCCAAGAGTCAGGCCGACCGGCTCAGAATGCTGCCCCACACACTTATTCTCTACGTGACTGGGGGTGTCACTAAACCCCTCTGAGAAACATTTTCTTTGCGTGTGCCATGGCAATGAGGATAATCCTCACGAGCCTTCTCTCACAGGGCTTCTAAGAGCATCAGATAAGATCAGAGAGGTTCAGCTAAAACCTCCCAGTGTTGTTTTTGGACCGGCCGTGTGATTTCATTCGTAGAGAGAGCTCCTGCTCTCCACACGTGAGGAAGCTTCCTTCCTCTGCTCTCCCAGTGCAGGTCAACCTTTCACTGGCAGCTGAAGCAGTCTTCAGAGAGGGAGAGCTGACCTCGTGCTGGTACAAGGCTCGAGATGAGAGAGAATGGGCCGTGATCTTTCAAGGATGTGGCTAGCTGTGGAGAAGCAGCTCTGAATACACTTGATTTCATCCATGTTGTTCTTGGGCTGGGCATTTCAGTGAAAAAGAGAGCAAAGCCTTTCACTTTTCAGCCTCAGCTGGGGGATTAGGCATGTATATGGGCATGGGAAAGAAAATCACGTAGGAAAAAAAGCCAGCCAGAGCGTCCTCAAGTCATTGTTGGCTCAGTAAGGATTGAAGAAGAAAAGAAAGGAAGGTGAGGATAATTGTGGCCTCTCTGCAAATCCCTGGCGCCATGAAATCTGAACCACTTTGGTCCAGTGTGAGCACCGGATGCACCTCTTGCAATTCTGGGTGGCTCAGCGGCTCATTCAGGTGAAAAGTCCAGGAGTGAAGAGGATGTAGTCAGGGCTAATTCTAGGAGGGTTTTTTCATGTTGCACTAAATATCAACTTGACACATGATGCGGTACAGGTTTGGTGAAGCCCTGCTGAGTGACCGACTCTGGTCTGTTTCTGAAAGTATGAAAAAGTCACTAGAGGCCATGAGGGCAGAGCCTGACGAGACTGGGCACTGCATGGAGGAAGGGCAGTGGTGAGGGCGCCCATCTGGCCGATAGGCCTTTGTAGCACAGTCGGGTCATCATGTTAATCACTGTTTGACCGTGCTTGAGAGCTCTCATTGGGCTAATCTGAGCACAGACTGAGCCGTGGTCCCCATCCAGCAGTTTACAGCCGAAATCTGATGGACAGGGCCCAGACACAAAGATAAGAAGAAGGAATTTTATTCAAGAGAGATGTGGCGGGAACTTGGAGCTGAGGTCAGAAGTTGAAAGCTGGACCCGGTCGACCTTGCTGCTCATCCCCAAGTCCCAGGGTGTTTCCAGACAGGCTTCCAGGAGAAAGCCAGCCACAAGAGGGGAAAATTCTCCCAGTCTTGTTTTTGATGAAGTCAGATCATTCGTTTTGTGGAATGAGAGAAAAAAATGTGCATGTATTTTGGGGGAGGGAGGTGGGACAAGGCTGTCAAATTCAGCCTTCCTGTTAGCTCAGTCAATTACTTTGTATAGTTGTAGGTAATTTCACAGCTGTTCCCTCAAATTAATTTTACACATGTTTAAACCAGTTATGCCCAGACAATAAAGCTGTAACCCCACAATTGAGGACTTCAAAGGAAGTTGTTCTACCTAAATTTGAAAGCTCAGAGAGAGCTGGGAAAATGTTCCCGTTCAACTCTGGAGGAAATGGTAGGAGACTGAGAGGCGACTTTTCCCTTCCATGTTGTATTAGATCATTCTTGACACCAAACTGGGACTAGGCCCTTGGAAAGATTCGTAAGCAAACTGTTTCTAGTCTTCCCGACTACTTGGCTTAGCCCCTTCCATCCATCTCTCTCACTACCTTTTGAAACTGTATCCTTTCCATTGCAAACATTCCCCTGGGGCAGGGCCTTCATCTCTGAGGCTAGGAGTGGCTCTTACCTCAGATCTCTGACCAGTCAGCTCTTTGGGCCTGCTCCAGTCATGCAGCCTTTTCCGGCCTCAGTTTCCCTATCCATGTCATAGATCCACCCCAGAGAGCATTTTAAGAGGCATGTGGTCACATAGGGATGAGCTCTCTAGAAGACATAATGTGAGACCATTTGGGAAGAAATAGAGTTATGCAGGCCCCAAAAGCATTTTGCAGCATTTCTGAGCCCAGGGAAGGAACAAGATCATGATGGTAATCCAATGGGAAGCAAATTAATCCTCAGTGTGCTGTTACCCTCCCTTTATAGCATGGATTTCAGCCTTCCCTTAAGTGGACCATTAAAGACGCCAAAAATGGTAGACTCTGAAGAGCACTCAAAGATCTTCTCACTCAGCCCCTTCAAGTATGGAAATTGAGGCTCAGACAAGGGGAAGGGACTTTCCCCTCAAGCATATAGAATAGGGTTTCTCTTTTGTGGCTCTCTTGTTTTACTTCTGGACTTCATGCCTTAGTTGATAGAAAATCTCCAATTTGTTGTTCAGTTGTTTTTCAGTCATGTCCAACTCCAATTTGGGGTTTCTTGGCAAAGTGACTGGAGTGGTTTGCTATTTCCTTCTCCAGCTTGTTTTACAAATGAAGAATCTGAGGCAAATAAGATTAAATTACTTGCCCAGGGTCACACAGCTAGTAAGTGTCTGAGGCTGAATTTGAACTCATGTCTTCTTTACTTTAGGCCTTGACACTCTATCCACTGAGCTATCTAGCTACCCTATCTTCAATTTACCTTTAAACCCTTTAGATTTCATCTCTCCAGGTAGTGAGTATCTAAAATACAGGCCAAAATTATGAGCAGTGACCTTTGGTAGGTAAAATTTCAGCTTTGAAAGGAGCACAGGCCTGGTATGGTTTGGGTTCGGGGAAAGAAAGAGAAACTTTGGGTTGAAATATGATTTTTACCTTATTGGTGGGTTTGGATTATCAAGATTTCCCCAGTCCTTTGTTATGAATATAATCCTATATACTGTGGACGTTATTTTCAGATTGGCCTGCTTATAAACAAAGACAAATTCCCTTTTAATGCTTTTGAGATTTGACTAAATGACAGAGGCTATAGCTGTCATCATCACCATCCCTTCAAAACAAATTATTAAGGACCCTTCCAGAACGTGAAAGGGGCTCGTCCAGGTGTTTGAGGGCATAATGTATTAAAGCATTAACAAGCACTGAATGAGAGCCCATTGTGTGCCAGGCTTTGTGCTAAGTTCTGGGGATACAAAGAAAGGTACCCCCCAAAAGCCCTTCCATACTCTAAAGGGATTCACAGCCTTTGGGGAAGACAGTGCCAGACACGTGAACAAACTCAAACTCCCCTCACCCAATACCCTTTTCCCCGGATGCTTTACAGCCCTTGTTTTATCACATCTTCATGAATGTTGATGCAGAGCTGCTGTTACTCTTCATTTGCAACTGAAGAACGTGAGGCATACGAAGCCGTCAGACTGAGGGCTGGTGACAGACTTGGGTCCTCTGCCTTCGCTAGGACCCGTGGGCTGTTGGTGGAGTCTGTGTTGTGGGCACTAGAAATCCTCTCACTGAAAATGCTGCAAGGTACATATTGAATGTTCCTTCTGGAAAAACAATGAAAATGAGATGCCCACCTAGACTCAGAAATGAACCAAGATGCTTCCTTTGTTTTTCTGGGTTCTTAAAGATAACTTACCTCGATGACGCCACCTGAAGGGGACTGGTCTATTCCCCACCAACCCTTTGCCAAACCTCAGAGTTTTCCTTTACCTGATCAGGTTTTTACATTGACACAACATTGACATAAATCACACTCCTCCAAAGATAGGCTAACAAAGAAAAATCGCCAAGCCACCCTGCATCAAGGGCATCAGGAAATATGCCCCCAAACCGAAAAGGGCTGTCAGTTACATTTTGTGTTTGTGAAGATTGGAAATGCTCTCACCTCCTGTTCCTTGACATCTCTGATTTATTGTTTCTCTGCTGAAAATTATCCAAAGATGTTTTCAGATGTGAGCTGGAGAGAGCCTGTTTCTAGGGGTGGCAAGGACTGCAAAGAGCCTGTGTGTCCGTGCACACCTTCCTTGGTGGGACTGTTTGCCACATCAGCTTTGTTGCTGGCTGCCCGGCCGGCAGCCCTATCTCCTTGCTGATAATCTCCTGAAATGACGTGGGGCATGGGGGGAAAGGTTAGGCCATTGGGAGGAAAGGATTCCTGTCCTGGAAAGCTCTGCACCCCTGACTAGTCATGTGACCCTGGAGGCTGAGTTCAAGGAGACTCAGTCAGTCATGGGCATCCCTAGGGCACCTGGGCCTCAGAGCAGGAGCCCATAAAAGCAGTTGTCAAGGCTGCAAATAGACTGGTGAAATAAGCCCCCCTTCCCTACGCCTAAAGAGAAATCCCCTTCCGATTCTTTTTTTTTTTTTTTTTGGTGAGGCAATTGGGGTTAAGTGACTTGCCCAGGGTCACACAGCTAGTAAGTGTTAAGTGTCTGAGGCCGGATTTGAACTCAGGTACTCCTGACTCCAGGGCCGGTGCTCTATCCACTGCGCCACCTAGCTGCCCCCCCCTTCCGATTCTGCGTCAGCCCTTAGGAAGGAGACCCGACGCTGCGCAGTTTGGGGGAGCCAGAAAGGCAGAGGAAGCTGGGGATTGATGACGGAGCCAGGACGTGGTGCTTTGGCTGTAGCCCCACTTCCTCTCTGAAGCATCCTGAAAAGACCACCTTCAGAAGTGCCTTGAGTGTAAAGTGGTGTCCGAGATAGGCCTCTGCTTCACAGGTAAAGCTGAGGGCAGGGCAGCTCAGTCTGCAGCTCTGGGCCTTGGCTGCAGGTCCGCCTGCTCAGGCACACGGCATGCTGCTCTCCTGCCTAGGGTCCGACCTCAGGGCCCGGGGCTTCTGTTCCTGAGAAGGGCAGCTCTGAGGTGGGAGCAGATGCAGTGCTCGTCACAGGACCGTGGCCAGTGAGGGTTACACAAATCATTTGCCCTTTACAAATGTGATTTAGTGTCTAATTACCACCACCCTCCGCGCATTACACAGTAACAGAACATTAGGGCTTTATGATGGGTGCTTAGCGCACCATGTAGTACATACAGGGCATTGATATAATCACTCTGCGGTATTGCAGCAACCAAAAATTACCTTCCTGATTTGACAGGCAGCACTGCCGTAATCTTGTGGTTAACAGTGGAGAATTAAAAGGGTTTTCACACCGCCCACGATTTGCGGTGAAGAGGAAACAAGCGAGCACCATAGAAATTGTCATGTCATATTGTCAGAGAAGAGTCAGGGCTGGGGGTGGGGGGTGGCGGGGGACAGCCCCGCCAGGGCGGGAGGGAGGGAGGCAGGGAGGCAGGAGGAGGCAGGAGGAGGCAGCAGTGGGCCCCAAGGCCAGGTCAGGTGTGACTCATCATTTCTGCAGGAGCCCAAGAAGGCAGGCAGGCAGGCGGAGTGCAGGGACCCAGCCTGGGGTGTGTGTGTGTGTGTGTGTGTGTGTGTGTGTGTGTGTGTGTGTGTGTGTGTGTGTGTGTGTGTGTGTGTGTGTGTGTGTGTGTGTGTGTGTGTGTGTGTGTGTGTGTGTGTGTGTGTGTGTGTGTGTGTGTGTGTGTGTGTGTGTGTGTGTGTGTGTGTGTGTGTGTGTGTGTGTGAGAGAGAGAGAGAGAGAGAGAGAGAGAGAGAGAGAGCAAGCGAGCTAGCCCCTCGTAGAAGTGCCTGAGCCCACTCTGTGATCAGAAAAAATGGGAGCAGAGATGATGAGGCTCCTGCAGAGTGGATGGGGGGATGGAGCAGGAAGCATGACTGGACACAGGCATGAAGACATGGAGGAGGAAGGTGGGAAAGCAAGCCCCGCCCCCCCCCCCCAGTACTGACCCCAGGGGCAGCAGCCGGGGCAGAGGCAGTCACAGGATGAGACAATCATGTTTGAAATGACGCCCCTGCCCCTGACAAGGAGTATGTTCTGACCAGCAAAGACCATGCCACGGACAGTACCTAGAGCTGAAGAGGTCTAAGACCCTTCGCCCAGTGTTGGCCAATAAAAGGAAGTCTTGTGCGTCTGCCACCCCGGGGCTCCTGTTGCTGCAGGGATCCCAGAGTCCAGTCTGGGGCTGTTCTGAGCGGATCGAGGAGATATGATTGGCCTGAGCCCCAGGCTGGGCCAGACGTGGCAGCTGTCCCTGTCCTGCCCATGCACGGCTCGGAAGGAGCTCTCCCGCCTCTGGCCCCCAGCCCCCACTTCCTACCAAGGGCTGTCCCTGGAATGTTGGAAGATGAGGATTTAGGTCTGGGCAACCTGTTAAAAATGTGAATTGTGACCATGAACTCTCAGTGGCCTTTCAGCTTTGCTGACAGAAATTTACTCCACATAGACAAAAAAAATTAAGCAGGTGAGGTCATTTGGAGTTGAAACAAGCATGCAGTCGGCCGTGTTTGAAAATGAAGTTATAATTAACCTGCTGATGGCTGCGAGGTGTTACCTTGAACTCTGTGTGGCCTCTTGGCACAGTGGCTGAACTTGCTTTATTGAACACCCAGAGACCGAACAGGTGAAATCACGCTAGGGCCGGGGCCAATTGTACTTTTAGAAAGATTAGGACCCCTTTAGAGCCGATTAACTGGAGTGCAAGGGAGGTAGGGATTAATTGAGCAGTGCTAATCAGAAAATAAAAATGGGCTCCGGTCATCCCCGCTCTTCGGAGCAGAACAATTTGTTAAAACCACCGAGGAAAATGACCCCCCTGACCAGTCAGTGAATCGATGTGGTCATTGAAGGAATGGGCAGCTAACTGGTCTATCAATGGCCCAGCTGCAAATGACATTTCACAGGCATGCTCAGGATGAGGTCATCACTGCCAGACTTGGGAGGGCTTCGAGGTGTCGCCTGAACTGACTTTATGGAGATGTTGGAAATGAGGCCGGTCACCTCCCCACAGCACTAAGTGAGCAGTGGTTAATGAGAGAGAACAGAAGTGGAAGGGAGGGGGAACATGCCTGATGAAGTGCTCCCCCTGAACTGGACCACAGAACATTGTCTCGTACTGCGCGTGACCTGCTCTATAGAACCGGAGCTCAGCGTTGTCCTCCTCGTGTGAACTAGAGAAGAATTCTTTCTTTCCGACCCTCACAGCCACAGTGGGGAAGAGCCAGCTGGCACTTTTGGATCACTCTGCCTCCTCTGTCTTCACCCCTTTCCCCTCTAATTAGGTAATGTCTTAACACAGGAGAGTCCAATTTGATGAAAGCAGGTTAGAAAGAATTCTTTTGGGTCCCACTTTGTATTGGCCCAGAAAACTCTTCATTAGACTAAACAAACTGTTTAGTTTCAGTTTACTGTTTTGACAGGCTGGCTGAAAGGAATGCTTTTTGTTAGTTTAATAAATGAAGGATCCCAGGCTAACATGGGTCTTGTAACAAGGCGGGACTGAGGTTGGCATGACTCGATCTTTTCTTTCTCTTGTCCTGGGGGAGATTTCCCAACTTCAGGAGACATTTCACTTGGTGAAGCCCACCCCTCTGTCCCCCTGCCCCTTCACATTCACCTTCCTCCTTTGGCAGCAGCGCAAACCACACACTTTCATTTCCTGCCCAAGGACAAGGTGTTAAGCAGTGACCGGTCTCTTCATTTCAAGTGCCCGGCATCCCATGTACTTGGGACTAGGGCTGAGTGGTCTGGAGCCACTTATGTCCTTTTGAAGGAAAACACTTTGTGCTTGTTGGGTATGTTTTATCTCAGAGACACAGGGACACAGGTAGAGGCAGAGCACTGCCGGCAGTCACACAGAGCGTGACTGGTTGTAGTCTCAGGCCATTTTGAATTCACAGTCAGATCTGCAGTCCCTAATATTGGATAGGTAGCTGCGGGTGGGTGAGTGGTGTGATTGTGAGGGAGTGTTGCCTGGAATTAACACTTCTGTAAAATTATCGAGGCTGTCTTCGTTTGACTTGTCCCATCAGCCAGTGAGTGACCCCATCAAATACACACAGTGTTTCTGAAGAAACAGAATTGTCTGCTCACCATCATCCAAAGAGGCCTGGGAGTTTGCGGCCTCCCTGCCTTTGTTTATATCAGATCTCAACTCTAGAATCCTCTCTCCATTGCCTCACCAGTTGAAATCCTGTTCATCTTTCAGGGCATAGCTCAAAGCCTAGCTCCAAATAATCTTTCCATCCCTAGACTTATTCTCTATAGAATACTTCTATGCTGCATTATAGTCATTTGTGTACGTGTTATTTCCTGAAGGGTCCCTAGTAAATATTTTATAGTTTTCAACAAGCATTAGTTCATTCAGCAAGCATATATTTGACACCTACTATGTGCCAGGCTCTGAACTAGTAATACAAAGACAAAAAGAAAAAAAAAAAACCCTAACCAAAAACCCACTCTCTACATTTAAGATGATTAGATTTCACTGGAGGAAAACAGCATGGAAAATTAAGCACAAATAGGTATGTATATGTATATGTGTGTGCATGTATGCATGCACACATACACACATACAAATACACATATACATGCATACATACACACACAGAGTATATTCAAAACAATTTCCAAGGACAGGGAATCAGCAACAACAGAGATCAGGGCAGACTCCCTGGAGGAAGTGTCACTTAAACTGAGCCTTGAAGGAAAGGAAGCCAAGGATTCCCAGGGGATAGTGTGAAGAAGGATCCAATTCTTTGAGGCTGAGGGGACCGCCTGTTGAGAGACGGAATATTGCATATAGAGAACGGCAATTAAGTCAGTTTGCAAGAAGTGGCGTAATGTCCAAGCAGCGGGAAAGGGCAGCTTCAAGTCATGTTATTAAAGACTGTAAATGACAAGCTGAAATTTCTGTTTCGCCCCAGAAGCAGAGAGGAGCCCCTGGGACTCTTTGAGAAGGATGGTGACACGGTCAGGAAGAACCACGGGAGTAGGAACATTTGGTAGTCTCATGGTGGGTGGATTGGAGAGGGGGAGAGACTTGAGACCAGGAGAGCAGTGAAGCAGCCGACACACAAGGTGATGAGGGTGAGCCAGGCGATGGCCACGTGTGTGGGAGAAGGGCATACGTCTGAGCCATGTGGCAGAGGTAGAATCGGCAAGCCTTGGCGGCCCATTGGTCACGAGGGCTAAGGGGGAGGGGGAAGTTGAGGATGACTCTGAGATCATGGACCCAGGGACAAAGGAGAGGTGGCGGTGCCTTGCGAGGAGTGGGAGAGGTAGGAAAAGGGGTGGCTCTTGGCATCCCTCACAGTGTGCTCAACATACACTGGGTGCCGGTTAAGTGTTTGCTGAGTGTGAGGACCAAACCACAAAACAAGTCATTTCTTTCACAAGGAGACCCTGAGTGATGAACATGAGTCCAAATCTGGGTCGTCTCTTGCACTTCAGCTCCTTGACGGCTGACCCTTCCCTTAAAAGAGAGGCGGCTGGGAGTTGGGAAGGGGGAAGGCAGGGGCGGACACCTGCTTCTGGCTGAGCTCAGGCCTGCACACCAAGCGATGTGCTTGTTGCCATGAACAGTTCTTTCCGATGGAGGATACGACGGCCAGACTGGGGAAGTCCAATCCATGGTGTTAGAGGGGAAGCCTGTTGTATCGAAAGACATTCATCAGCAAACTTTCAAACAAAATCATGGATCTCTCATACTGTCTCTGAAAATTAGTGCGTGTGCTCACCATGACTCATGCTCTTGGAGGGTCTTTCATCCCATTCATAAGATTCGTGGGTTTGCCTTTGCTCATCCCCTGCGTCTCCCTTCTGCCTTGAAGTCGCAGGAGTCAGCTTCAGCTCCAGACTGTGCTACCTGTTACCTGCCTCACCTTGGACAAGTGAGCAGGTGTCCTCTTTGGGACTTGTGTCCCTCCTCTGCAAAACTGAGGGAGTTTGGTTTGGTCTTCTCTAAAGGCCTTTCTGCTTCTAAACCCATTATCTGTTCTGGAAATGATGGCAGATGATGTTGCCCACCAAGAAATAGAAGGGCCTGACCTGCTGGGTCACACAGAAAGGTCACACAGAAAGGTCCAGAAAAGCAAGACCCCAGACTCTTCTGTCAGGAAACATTAGTTTGATGACTTGCTGTGCCCTACTCTGAGGGATCCCTAGGGAGTTAGAAAAGGCTACCCAGGAACAGGTCAAGAAGACTTTATTGGAGAGGAAACTGGGGTGCAGATCCCTTCCGGGGTGGGGAGAGAGCCCCAGGCCTCCTGCCTGGCCCTGCCCTGTGGTTTGACTTGTGACCCTGATCCCAGGGATTTTCTGAATGAATTGCCATAATTGGTTTGAATGCCGAGGGTGGTGTTGCCTGTACACCGATGCACTACCTGCCGGGCAGCACTCCAGGCTCCTCCATCTAGATGACGGGAGGGAGAAACCCAGCAGGAAGTCGGTCTTTGGGAGTTGGAGAAGTGGATGAACAAGGTCCTGCAAACAGCGGGGGACTTGTTCAGAGTGAACTCTGAGTGACCCCTGGCACCCTGGCCGACCTTGCAGCCTCCCAGGTGGATTCACTTTCTTCCCTTGCTGATAAGGCCCCAGAAGGGCGACACCACCACGCCCTGACCCACAGCCGACCTCCTTTCCGGCTTTCCCTGAACCCAAGGCTGATAAAAACTCCGGGTGATAATGCTGGCGAGGCACAGGCTGCAAACCGTATCAGTGTGTACACAAGGGACAGGGAGAAAACAGAAAGGGCCAAATGCAGAAGCCCCACCTGACCCCTGGCTGACCTTGGCAGCCTCTGAGCCGAAGGGAAGCCGCCAGCAACTTTGGGCAACAGGAGCAAAAGAGAGCCCCCGCATCCCCCCCCCCACCAGAAGCTGGCATCAGCTTGGAGGTTAAGCTTCGATGCTGACGTGGTGGGGGCTACGGAGGTAAAACTGCCACTTGCCGGCTCTCCCAGGGGTCCAAGGGCCACTCCACATGGAGCCACTCTCCTAGTTGCCTCTCCAAGAACTGGGGAGCAGGCCCTTCAGAAACAGAACATCAGCCGGAGCTTTGTGATCTAGGGTCTCTCTCCGCCAGCCCGGCTCGTCAGATGCACCAGTCATGCAGTCAGCAAGCATTTATTAAGTGTGCCAGGCACTGCGCTAAGCTCTGAGGATGCCCAGAGAAGCAGAAGGCAGCCCCTGCTCCAGGGGAAGCCTGTCAGACCCCGTGGGACCCTACAGTGGCAAGCTGCATGCAGGGAGGCGTGTCATCCCAGCGCCAGAAAAGAGGAGTAATTCTTCTCTGAGACCGGCTGCTTGGCCCCACCCAGGTCCCGTGAACCCACCTAGCACCTGTTTGCCCGTCTCACAGGCAAGGATGCGGAGTGCCCGCGTCAGAGACATGGCAGAAGCCGGGGGCAGGGGGCTTCTCCAGCGCCTTTCTTCCTTGAGCTCTCACACAGCGATCCAGGAGGCGAGGTTTCATCTGCATTGCAGAACATCAAGTCCACTTTGCAAGCCTTTAGCCTCTTGTGGGGAGGGGGCGTCATTAATATGAGCCCTGTGGAGGATAAAGGGCAGCTCCATTTTATAGCCAGTGTGACTTTGGCAAGTGTGAGGGGGCCTCCCAGGGAAGATGGGCAACAGCTGGGCATCTGCTGGTTTGTGCTTTGGGGAAAGTCTGTGTTAGCTGTCAGGAAACCTTCCTTCTGCAAAGGTTAAGATCCGTTCTGGATGGAGGTGTGAGGGAAGATCAGGGACTCAGGAGACTGGCCCTCGTGAGATCCCTTCAGAAGCCATGATTCTGGGTCTAGAGATGCTTCTCTCCCGAATCCTGACCCATCCTGACCCTTTGGATGGGAAACCGGGACGTGCAGCAGCCAAGTGACTTCCTCTCTTGGCGCTGTGGTGAGCTCTATCAGAGATGCCCAGGCCCGGGCTGAGGATGGGACCCCTAACACATTGTGTGCTGCCCATTGGAGGGCTCCCCCTTCTCAAGCCCACAGGACTCGGAGCATTGAGAACAGCAAGGGCTGGGGCCCACCACCCGCTACAGCTCGGCAGCCCCTGGTGCCAAGCTGCCTCCCTGGGCCTCAGCTGATCAACCCCAGCCCCCCAGAGAGCCCCTTGCTGCATGCCTATCCCTGTCACCTGCGGAACGGCATCCGCCACGGCCGAGGCTTCATCTTTGGCCTCTCTTGGCCACACTGCGCACGTGTCCTCACACCCCACATCCAAGGGAGACAGCGTGCAGATTTGTGTTTAACTGCGTGAACAGTGCCCCGGGTTCTGTGCATTTGGTTTTCTTGGGTCTTTCATGAAGTCAAGGGTCCCTGGGTTTATCTGGAGCCATCAAGCATTTGTGTGATGTGGGATAAGGACTGGGTGGTATTGGCAAGTATGAGCAGGCTCAGTAGGCCTACCATGGCCCAAAGACTCCCTGCTAGGGTGCTCCAGCTGGACACCAGTCTTTGGACATGTGACGTGGGCCCTGATTTGCTCATCACCCTTTCGTTACACACCGAACTGTATCAGGGATTGGCCCAGTTTTGTCATGGGATTTCCACATTGACTCATCCTTTATTCGTTCAGCAAACGTTTATTAAATGCCTGCTCTGGCAGAGATGGTACAATGCTCTCTCTGCCTTTTGAAGTTAGCAGTGTATGTCTGACTCTATTTGTCTAAAAGGATCTTTAAGAAAAAAATCCTTCCTTTGTGGGACTGAGGGAGAGGTTGGTCAGGTCGTTCTATGACACACGTATGGCCTTCCGTAGTGTGACTTAGCGATGACCTCTGGCTTTGTCTCTCCCAGTTCATTGTCTGGTGTAAAAGCATCAGCCCATTACTTGCAGTGGAATAAACAGTAAGGATTTGGGAATGCGTTTTATGGATTTTCTTTATTCAACCTTCCTTCCACAGCCCCATTGGGAAAATAAATCGACAACTGACATTTCTCTTTTGGATTTCCCCATGCAATCGACATTCCCAGGTTTTTTCATTTGGCTCATTAAACCCACTCACCTCAGAAGTGGGAACAGCTTCTCTAACTCTGAAAAAAGATCTCTGCTTGCTAGCTCCAGAGCTTGACCAGGTGATGGAAAGAAGGGGAAGGTGGCAGAGAATGGCAGGCAGGGTCCTAGTCATTGGTCAGTCAGCCACCCCACATTGATTCAGCATCTGCAGTCTACCAGACTTGTTGCTGGGTGATGAAGATACAGAGTGACCTCTTAATTGCCAAATCCAATGGCCTTTTCTCATTCCTCATCCTTCTTGATCTCCCAGCCTATCACCTCTTCTCCCATATAAGCTCTTCTATTTACAAAAGCTAACCTTTATATACACTGTAATGTTTGCAGAGTGTTTTACAGACATTATTATATCTGATCATTACAACCACTTGTGAGGTAGGTGCTGTTATCACCCTCATTCTACATATGAGGAAACTGAGGCAAATAGACATTTTTTTTCCTTATAACAAACCAGAATCTGTCTCTTGTGTGATTTCCTTCCATTGTTTCTGGTTCTTACCCCTAGGACCAATCACTTGGGTGATTTTGTGGAGGATGGATTGGGATAGGGAAAGAGACCTGAGGCAGATAATCCAGGTAGGAAGTTATTGTCATCCCTAAGTCGGAACTGATGGTAGGTGTGTAGCTAGAAAGAAGGGGACAGGTGTGAGAGATGCTATAGAGAGAGAAATCGCAGTGCTTGGCAGCTTGTTGCGTAAAAACAAGGAATTGAGGAATGACACCAAGCTGATGAGCCTGGTTGACTGGAAGGATGGTATTTCCCTCAGGAGAACAGAGCATGTTTGGAAGATAGTTGAGCTTGGCAGAAACTGTAGTGAGTTCTGTTTTGGACATGCTATGGTTTGAGATGTCTGCAAGACACACAGCTTGAAACGTCCAGTAGGAAACTGCTGACGCAAGAGTGAAGCACACTGGGTTGAGTCTGGGAGTTGTTTGCATAGCGGTGATGATAGCCCGTGGAATGACCCACAGGAGGTGACTGTGTCATTGAGAGAGTGTAGAGAGGGCAAACCATGTAGAATGCCCACTCTTAGGAGGCATGGCCTGGGTAATAAAGCATCAGAGGAAGGCAGATAAGAGAAGCCAAGAGACAACAGGGTCCCAAAAGCCTAGGGAGGTGAAAATTACCAGAAGGAGACTATGGTCAGCAAGTGAAAAAGACAGCAGATTGTTCAAAAAGGATGAGAACTTTTTGTCACTGGTAACTTTGGGAAAAGCATTTGGGGTCCCTGATTATATTGGACGCCATATTGCAACAGGCCAGAGAAGAAGTAGTGGCAGCAAATTAGCACAGCTTCATCTAGAAGTCTGGCTGATAAAGGGAGGACAGATGTCAAATGCCAGCTTGAGGAGATGGTTGGGAAGACCTGGGCATGTATTGAAGGCATTAGGAAAGGAACCAGTTGACATTAGAGTGAAGGGAAAGTTGAAATGATAATCCATTGAAGATGAGGGAGGAAGACAAGGAGAAATTGTCAGAGACTGAAGGAAAAGAGGAGTAAGTGGGAGACAATGTTAAAGGGTTGGTGATGAAAAGAAGAGAAAGGGAACTCATGTCAAATGGTCTGGTTTTTTTGTTAAAGAAAACAGCAAGATCCCTAGCTGAGTGAGAAGGGGAAAGGGAAGATTGTATGGCTTGAGGAGAGAAGAGAAGGTTTGGAAGAAGTTTTGTGGGAAGTGAGATTGAAAATCAGTTAGGGAAGAATAAAAGTATTGTCTTGGAAGTGAGGGCCCATTTGGAGTTGAACAACATGAATTTATAATCTGCCGATTCAGCATGGTTATTTGACTCCTCCAACTCTGTTAAGGTAGCCAATGTATTACATCCCCCAAGGACCTGGGTTCAAATCCCATCCATCACTAGTTATGTGACCTTGGACAAGTCACCTAAACTGGGCCTCCATTTTGTCGTCTATAAAAAGATTGGGTTTAACCAGATGACTTTTCCAGCCCCTTCCTGCTCTAGATCCACGGCCCAAAGACCCGTCTCCATTTGTCTCTCCCTTATCCCCTCACATGGGCTCCGCCCATTTACATTCCAGCACTTAATACACAAGCATCATGTCATAGTCACATTGGAATCCGCATCCTGCCTTGACGCTGGGTAGCTAAGGAAGTCTCAGGATGAGTATTGTGTCAGGGAGATGGGACTGATGAAAATACAGTACAGTTTACCAAATGCAATCCAGCCTGTGTGCTTTCTCCTACTAGAATTAAGTAGAATTAGTAGACCCAGGATTAGGATCTAGCTCAGTGACTTTCCTCAGTACCTAGCCTAGGTCCATAGTGATTGGCTAACTCAGTCGTTTGCCCATTCAGCTGCATTTCATAGGTGAAACCAACGGGGTGAAACGCAAACAGGAACAGAGGCCACTAAACCATCCGTAAGGATCTCTGCAGGCACATAGTGTCTTAGAAAACCACCCATGTTTATATACTTCTGTCTTTATTAATACATCAACACCATAAAATCAGATGTGGACTACATTTTAATCTTGTTTGGGCCGCCCGGGGGAGTCTTGCGGTCTAAACAGTGGGTATTTTCCATCCCTTTGGTTGTTGCTATGTGGATTATTAGGTGTCGCACATAATATAACGTTTGTTGGGTTTGATTCAATTAGTATATGAATTATTCCTGCCTTTAAGCTAGTATCTATTTTTGGATCTCATTTTGGGGAAAGAAAGTTATGGTGAATGTCTTTATGGTTCCTGTCTGCCTTCCCTTCCTCACCTGTGTAACCTGTCTGTAGACTCTTGGATCCCCCTTATTCACATGTATTGGCTAACTCCTTGAAAACAGAGTACCATCTGGGTTTTCTATAACTCCCCAGCCCAGAGCACTGTGCCCCCTTGTGGATATGCTGCAAGTATTAATTAAATCCATCTATAAATTAAGGGATGACCTCAGGTTGGGGGTGATGCGAAACCTTGGGGAAGACACCAAAAAAGAGTCTCATCACAGCTTGACCAATATTCTTTTTTGCCGGGCAGCCTCAACCCCCACAGGTAAATATATGTTTTCACATCACTTTTCATCTTTGTCATCCATGTGCTATATCAGAAGAATGTCATTGAGAATTGAATTCAGTGCAGAGGTCACTTCTTATGCTCTCCCTATATATGATAATATCTGGAAGAGTGATTTTTTAAATTCTGCACACTGCCTTTGGGTGTTGGTCCCTCTTTTGTGAAATGTGGTTGCCCTTTAAAAAGGGAAAGGGGTGCACCACAAGGACAGCGAACCAATTGTGTTGGACCCATTAAAATTTTCAGCTCGAGAATCTCCTTTTATCAGTCAGTGAGCTCCAGCTGGCCTAAGGGAGAGAGAGAGGAGGCTGAAGGGTCATTTCCTTAGTTACTGTCTCGTTCCCTCAACAGTTCTGCTGACCTTGTTTAAGACATTCAAGTCAAAACCGAGTGGAGATGGAATGTGATGATGGAGCAGGCAATGGGAGTCAGAGGAGCCAGGCCCAAGTTCTGTCACTACCTAAGTGGGTCACCTTGGGAAGGGCATCTGGCTTTCTTCCGACACCAGAAGTTTTCTCTGTCCAGTGAAGATACACAGATCCCAAGCCATCATTATGGCCCTGTACTCTAGAGCAAACTGCTTGGTCCACAGCTGGAGGGAGCACTGTCTGCCATTCTAAGTTCCAGGGCCATAGACAGATTAGACTGTGTGCAGAACAGTGTAACCAGAAGTGTGAAAGCCACATTCTTCAACAGACCCCTGGGGGAAAAAATTGAAAGGGACTGGCCTAGAGAGGAGAAACCTAAGGGAAAATGCGAGGTCTGTGTTCACATATCAGAAAGCATGTCCTATGGGAGACTAGAGTCGACTCATTTTCCAGAGGGCAAAACAAATAACTTCCATTCAGTCACCTTAGAATTAAGCAAACTGTTGAACAGTTTTAAAGGAATGAGCTGGAAAGATGGTGAGCTCCCTATTACTGGACAGGCTAGGGGACATTTGTCAGTGATATCCCAGAGGGAATTCTTGCTTGGGACAGGTATATTGGATCACCTGGCCTCTGAACATTCATTTCAATTCAACAAACATGCATTAAATGCCTCTTGTGTTCAAGTGTCTTTGCTGGGCTCTCGAGCATGGAGAATTAAAAATCCCACTGACTGGCTCTCTTAAAAGAGCTTCTGATTTATGTGGCAAGGAGGTGGGGGTGGTGAGATGGGCACAGGAGGGTTCCACACAAAATGCTTCCCTGCTTGAAGAAACTTCAGGGACCACCTCGTCCCATCTCGGCACCTGGACAAGAGTCCCTTTTTTGATGAACGTGAACTCCCTGAGAACATGGTCTCATTGGGGGAGGTCTCTGTAGATCCGGGGCCTACATAATAAGTGCTTAATACTTGCTTGTTGAATCGCACCAAAGCGGTCATTCAGCCTTTGCCTGCAGACATGGCGTGAGCTGGAACCTGGTATGTGAGGAGGGAGAGTACCCTCTCAGCTGGAGAGGAGAGATAGGTCTGTGACAAGGTGATCTCCAGGACTGCTTACAGCCTTACATTCTGTGAGCCCATCACCTTTTTTACAAGCTGCTGTAGAAACGACAACCATAAGGTGGGTTTTTTATGCTGCCGTATTGACTCCAGAACAGCGATCTTCCATATGCCGACCTGCCCAGCATTCTCCCTCCCTGAGCCTCTGATTCAGGGCTGCCCAGAGGAGGTGCTCACAGTCTGACACCCCTGAGCCTTTTTCAAGCCCTTCTTCCAAACCCATCTGCCCGCCTCTCTTCCTCTGCAATTGTTGTATTACTTGGGACCTTCACAGGTGGTAACAATTTTGTTTCTTCTAACTTGATGGTATGAACTTCCAAATAGTCGAGGGTCATTTAGAGTGATTACTTTTTTTTCCCCCTTGGATTCTGGAAGCCTGGAATTGAAGTATTTGGAGCTGCTTAGCTTACAGTGCATGTCGACAACAAATTCTGTCTTCATTCTTCCATCTTTCTGAAGACCAGGCAGAGGCAGCCCATGACATAACAGTCATCACATGCAGCAGACACATAGGAGAAATTACTCAGGCCTGACTGTGTAAACCTAGTGACCTCTGGACTCATTGTGTGGGAGTTGGAGAAAACAAATTCTGTAGATTATCACCACATAGGTATGTGTCCTCTTTTTAGCAGGCCGTCTTTTCTGTTTGAGAATCTGTTAGCCTGTTCATCCCACACACAAGACGTAGAGTCAATCTCTGTCCTCTCCTCCCTCCCCCCAAGGATTAAGTTACCGGGAATTGCTGCTATTACAAGGAAATTGCCAAGATCGGCTCTGCTGTCTTATCGAGGGTTCACAATGGCTATTTTTGCCTCTCTCCCCCTCCTCCCCAAATCTTCTGGGGCCCATACTTCATATGAGATCCTTTTCCATTATGTTTTCAGGGTGTCTGAAATACTGTCCAAGCTCCTGGCCCTGGGGGCTAGGGAAAAAGAAGCCACAGCTGGGTTAATTTGTGGGTTAGCTAGCTCCCTTCTGGCTGTGTGCCCTAGGCATCCATATAGGATGGGAACATTTCACAGAATCTCAGAACATGGGTGAGAAGGAAGCTCATCAGCCATCTAAAGCATTTTGTCCCTGAACAAAGAATCTCCTGGACAGCACATTGACCCAGTGGTCATGGGATGATGCTGGAAGACCCCAAGCTGGCAAGAATGCACTGCCCCCTGAGCTGCCCCTTCTGCTTTGGGAGGTTCTCCCTGTCATCAAACCTGAGCTTACCTTTTCACAGCTTCTAACAGTTGTTTCTAATTTTGCCCTCTGGGATCAAGCAGAAGCCAAGTCCCTCTTTCACAGCCCTTCAGATACTTGAAAGAAGGTATTTTGTCTTACATACACACACCTCCTTCAAGCTGCCCTCGTGGGATAAACAAGGCATTTCTCTGCTCTCATTGCACATTCTCTTCTTAGCACTCTTCAGCATATCCTAAAATGTGGCCCCCAGACTGAATGCTATATGCCGAGTGTAGTCTGAGCAGGTCAGAGTCCAGGGAGACCACCATCTTCTCCCTGGAAGCTGTGGTCCTGCCTCCACACAGCCCGGGGAAGCAGGAGCATTCTTCCCTGTTGTATCACACTATGGATTCCCTGAATGTGGGAGTCCTCCAAAATTCCCAGCTTCTCCTCAGGATAACCCAGGCCTTCCTAATCTTATGCTTGGGAAGTTGGGTGTTGTAACTTTAAATTTCCTCTCATTTGACTCAGCCCAGTGTCCTAGCATGGCAATGGATCAGTTAATAAATATGTATTGAACACCTACTGTGCTAAACTTTGGGGATACAAACAGAGGCAAAAGACAATTCCTGCCCTCAAGGAGCTCCCAATCCAATGGGGGAGACAAACAAAAGCAGAAAACAATTAAGAGAGGGAAGGCACTAGAATTGAGAGGGATCGGGAAGGGCTCCTTGTAAGGTGGTATTTTGGTTGGCACTTAAAGGAAGCCAGGGGTACCCAGAGCAGGAACCGAGATTGGAAGTGGGCAGAGAGGTAGATTTGAGAATCATCAGCAGAGAGATGGCAATGAATCATTAGGAGCTGGTGAGATCAGCAAGGGAAGTAGTGTAGCAGGAGAAGAGGGCCCAGGGCAGAGCCCCGGGGACACTTACTGTTGGAGGACATGCAACCAAAGAGACTGAGAAAGAGCAGTCAGTCAGCTAGGAGGAGAACAAGGACCTGGACTAAAGAGAGGGTGATCAGCAGCGTCAAAGGCTGCAGAGAGAATGAGGACTGAGAAAAGACTATTGACTTGGTCACTCGAGAGAGAACAGTTTGGGAAGCCAGAAGAGAGTGAAAGGAGAGAGCATAGAGACCCCTATTGTAGGTGGCCTTTTAGAAGAGTTTAGCCACAAGGAACAGGAGTTAGTGGGGATGGAAGGATCAGCAAACATGAAGGAAGCCGTGGCAGGGAGAGACTGAAAATAATTGAAGTGCCAAAGGGGACAATCTGTTAGTGGAGACAAGTTGGAATGGGATTGCTTGAACAAGTAGAAGGGTGAGCCTTGGCAAGGAATGAGGACACCTCATCCTGTGAGACAGAGGTGTGAAGAAGGAGAGAAGAGGGCAGAAGGCCTATCAATGATAGGAGATAGGGAAGAGGGGAAAGAGGGAGCTCACAGCAAATGGCCTCAATTTCTTATTCTGAAGCAAGGTTCTCAGTTGAGGGGGGAGACCTGGGAAGTTTGAGAAGGGATGAAAAGATCTAGAAGAGTTGCTGTGGACAGTGGGTTGATGAGAGGGCAGCTAGGTGGCGCAGTGGATAGAGCACCGGCCCTGGAGTCAGGAGGACCTGAGTTCAAATCCAGCCTCAGACACTTCACACACTTACTAGCTGTGTGACCTTGGGCAATTCACTTAACCCTCATTGCCCTGCAAAAAAGAGAGAGAGAGAGAGTGAGAGAGAGAATGGGTTGGTGAGGGAGTTGCAGTGGGATTACCTAGCAGCAGGGAGGGCCCAGTTGAGGTTATGTAACATAACTTCGCCCTGTACCCAGTCCTGTTGTGTGACGCAGATGGTGGGAGTGAATCAAGGCTGAAGCTTGGCAGAATACAAGAGGGGGATGATAAGGCAGGAGAGAGTCAACAGAAGAGAAGAGTGATGTCAGACTCCAATAGAGTCTGGGTCTCTGCCAGCCACATATGGATTGAGAAAACCACAAATTAGATTGTATTGTGTTTTTATTTACTTTGTTAAATATTTTCCAATTATGTTTTAATCTGGTTCTGACTAGAGAGTTTTGCCCCAAGGCAGGGCTGCTAGTTTGGCACTTCTGGTGTAGAAATGAATTGGTTCACCAAGGGGTCAAGTTAGGGAAGAGTGAATGGCTAGTGCAGAGGAGATAGCCTAGGAGAGAATTGAGGGGTCAAGGGATGAAGGTCACCATGTAGTTGAAGAGAAGGATTTGGTGAGGGCAGGCAGAGGTGAAAAACCAATAGATGATGGTTAGATAAGGGGATTTGGGGAATTATTGAACATAGAGGTGATATATTTGTGGGTGGTGGCAAGATCTAAAGTATGACCATCTTTAGATGTGTCTTGAGTGGGGTGGGGGAGTAGCTCATGGAAGGTAAGTAGCTTAAGGAACTGAGTTTGAGGGAAAGTCACTACATATCTCTCTCTTTTTTTTTTTTTTTTTTTTGGTAAGGCAATTGGGGTTAAGTGACTTGCCCAGGGTCACACAGCTAGTAAGTGTTAAGTATCTGAGGCCGGATTTGAACTCAGGTCCTCCTGAATCCAGGGCCAGTGCTTTATCCACTGTGCCACCTAGCTGCCCCCACTACATATCTTGAAAGCCCCTAGTAGGAAGGCAGGAGTTGGGGAAGAGAGAAAAATTGGCATGGTCCTTAAGGATCCTGACTGTCAGCCAGTGGGTTAGCTAGCTCCCTTCTGTCTTTGTACCCTAGGCAGATTTGACATCCAGTCCATCTATGCCTTTATCTAGGTCATTGGTAAAAATGTTAAACCATAGGTGGCTCTTCTTGGAGGCCAGCCATTCAGTGACTTCTGATCTGTTATCCAGTCTACAACTCCATTGTTTCCCAAGGAAGAACATTAGATGCCTTACCCAATGTTTTGCTAAAATTTAGATGGGAAAAAAAAAACCTGTAGCATTCTTTTCATCAACCTGTTTACTGACTTTGCCCAAGAAGGCCCTGCCCTTGAAGGCCTGATGGCTTCTTTTCTAGGTATTCACTAACCCTCTCTTCAGTAATAATTCCTCCTTTCCCACAAGTGCAGAAGCCCTGCCTGCATGTCTCTCCCTCCAGAATTGTTTTCCAAAGGCAACCTGTGAAGTGATTTCTGTTTTCCTGCAGGCTGCTTTCTGAATACTTGTACATTTTGGGTGGGATTGTGAAATCAGGTTGCTCCCTGCTTCCTCCCAGCTGTGCTGCGCTACCTGACTTCCTAGAACACGAACCAGAAACCCAGAACCCTCTTTAGTATTCCTGGGACTTTGCTATGCACAGACACAGCTCAATTTTCCTTCATCCATCTCCCTTTCATTAATGTATAATTAATATGACTACTTTTCACCCCGCCCTCTTTATGCTTGAACAGTGACTTGAAGGGGAAGCTCTGAAATGGTGTTCTCTGTAAAAAGAGGCTAGAATGGCAGGCTGTTGGGAAAATAGAAGTAGTTGTGACAATTTCCAAAGCATTTAGCAAAGAAAAAAAAAGAAAAGAAAAGAAAAATGAGCTTATGGCAGCTTTCAGGACCCAGCTGGAGAGAAGTGTCGACCTTTGGAGACCTGCTGCATTCAGGAAGCATTCAATGACAGCTGCAATGTCGAGAGAGGCAGTCCTTCAGCCCTTCCTGGAATCAACGAGCAAGCCACGCAGGGCGTGCGGCTTGTACACACTGCCTAAAGTGGTGCTGTTCACCATCGAGGAAGAGCCTCCATCCCAAAGAGTCTGACTTTGCTCCGAGAAGGGGAACCATCTCACTGTGATCTCTCTGAATCTGAAGAGAGAAAATGGAGAAAGAGCTGATGTGACAGGATATCTAAGAATGGTCCCCAGTGGCTGCCCCTCTCCATGCGGACGCTCCCTATTTAAGCCTAGGTGGGTGAGCAGTGCAGAGCTGGTGAAGGCCTGGGGAGTTTCAGATCCCATCCTCTTGGCCGGGTCTCCTCCCAGATCTGAGTTCACCTTTTCTTTGGAATGGGGAGAATTCCAGTTTCCCCGTTCACACACTGAAAATAGTTATACAGCCTTCAACTTTGGACGTGAGGTGACCTGCAATGGGAAAGCCAAACAAGAGGCTTTGTCCCGCTAGAGCATGGCTGGTTCTAGCCAGTGCCCCAGAGGCTGGGGGGCCTGAAAGGCCAGGTGCTTTCGGAGGAGCGAGTGACCTTCTCTCCTTGGTGGCAATTAAGTATCTCCCAAGCTTCCCAGATGTTGGCTTGGGAAGACCCTCCAAGCACTGGAGAGTCATGTGCAGCATGCCCGTCCCTTGCTAAATGACCTCGTCTGCCTTTCTCTCTGAGGTGGTGCCCAGTCTTGATTTAATGACCTCATCGATTAGTTTCTTCAGTCCATTAAGGACAGTTTTAACAAAGTTTACTCAAAATTAGCTAATTTCATTTGTTTCTAATACCCCTGGAATTTACATGTGTCCACTGGCACTGGTGCAGCTGTAGTGATGATGACTGAGGCTGGTCTTCCATCAGAAAAGCTTCCAGTCAGAGAATTGATGGAAGAAGAATGAGCCCTCGACAGAGCCAAGCCAAGCCAAAGCTTGGGGGATGGCACAGGTTTGGGGGAGGGGGAGACAGAAGGGAAATGGGGGGGTTGCTTTGGTTTAAACTGGATTCCCCTTCTGAGACACTGAAATAGAGAGACTAAAGAGCTAGCCCCGAGATAGGAAGCTCTTGGTTCAAGCCTCTAGGACCCTCTCTCAGACTCTGAGATGCAGAGAAGGTGCTGCCCTGCATTGGTGCAGGGAGTTTCCTTGTCAGGGAACCCCCTGTACCCATGACAAGTCCCCAGCCCTATCAGTCTCAGGTATGACAAGTATGTATTACGCAGAGGTGGCCACATGTGCAAAGACAGGCATGGATCACCTTGTAGGATTGAGAGCTGGGAGGAGCTTCTGTCCTAAAGCAGATCTGGTAGGCACAGCAACCATGGGACTATTTCCTCCACATTACTAATATCAAGAGAAAGGCAAATTAAAGCCACCTCACACTCAACAAATTGCCAGAGGTGCCCAAAGATCAGCGTATTCTTCTGAGGAGATAACCACGGTCCAGAAATGTGAGGTAGCTCACCCCAGGCTGCCAAGCAAGACAGGGTGAGCGGCCTTGTCCCTTTCCCTTGCCCCTTCTCTGCATCTTCCTGAGTGACCTTGGCTAAGTCACATCACCACTGTGGGCTTCGGCTATGCTTCATCTGTGAACTGGACATACCCCTCTGGTGGGAGGAGCTAGATCTAATGACATTTGGAGTGCCCCTTTTTGCTCTAGGTCTTCCCAGTTGTGTGTATATTTGAGGGTGTTGTGTGTGTGTGTATATGTGTGTGTGTGTATATGTGTGTGTGTGTATATGTGTGTGTATGTATATGTGTGTGTAGTGGCGCATCTCCCTTTTATGATAGCAGGCAGTGAAGATATGCATCGGGACTTACTCATATGAGAACCTATAGGTAGGTTCAGTATACTCAGTCACTCAGATGGAATTCACAAAGGACAGACAAAATACAATTAAATGGAACAATAGTCCAACATTGCCCAAATCCAGAGTTCCAGTGATACCTTCCTAAGCTTCTTCCCTTGTCCCCCAGTTTTGTTCATAATCATTTGGACACAATTATTGCCTTCGGAATACTCACATTAAATGTGGCAAGAGTGATGATGTCATGTGTTATGTGAAAAATCTCAGCCATTGATAAATTATACTTTATTTATGTTGTTTCTCATTAGCTGGGCAATAGATTGTTATAAACAGGCAGGAAATGGGTTAACTCCCCTAAGTCAAATTTTACTCCTATTTCCAGTGACTAGTCAGTCAACAAACATTTATTAAGCACTTACTATGTGATACATTAGGCTAAATGTTGGGGATACAAAAAGAGATGGGGAAAAACCCAATCCCTGCCCTCAAGGATCTTCTAATGGGGGAGATAACATATAAATAAGCCTTTTAGCCATTCCCAACTCATCGTGACCCCATGAACAACAGAGTTTTCTTGGCAAGGATACTAGAGGGGTTTGCCATTTCCTTCTCCAGTGGATTTTGGCAAACAGTTTAAATGACCTGCCCAGGGTCACACAGCTAGTAAGTTTCTGAGGCCACATTTGAACTCAGGTCTTCCTGGCTCCAGGCCTGGCACCCTATCCACTGAGCCATAAACACACATGTTCACAGAGTAGATTGAAGGTATAACCGCAATCTCATCATATGTATATTATCGTTATTTCTCTTTTTTCCCCTCCATTGAGTAGAGCTAATAAGATCTTAGATTCATCTCCCATGTAATCTAGTTATTTTCATGCAGTGAAAGATTCTGCCTCCCCCAGCACCCCTCTTAGCAGTCCATGCTGTTAGTCCTTGGCAAATCTAGTAGGTTGAGGACAGATTCACCCCCTGTCCTGGAGCCCCATGGGCAGTGCTCCCTTAGACCAAGAGCAGCATGTGTGGTGTGCCACTTGGTGCTGAGTGCCTCATAGAGCAGGAATCCCTGGATGCTACACAGCTAGACAGTACTTGGGGCTGCCTGGTGGGCACTGAATGACTTGGACCCCAAGATTGGCCCAGAAATCAGAAAGGAGGGAGACGGAGAAAAAGGCAACCAGGAGGCCGTCAAATGAATGAGCCTGGGCCCAGACTTCTTTCCAGTTCAGGAAGTGGTTTGAAATCAAGCTCTCAACAAGTAAGAGGAGGAAAGAAACTATAAATTTTCAACAAAACCATAATAGATTTCAACCCAGGCTGCAGCAGGCCGATTTATGAGCTTATGAATATCTCTCCTTTGCAGTGTATACTCCTGTCTCGTCCAGTTTTGGCAGGCTCAGGGAAGTCCTGACCGGTGTGGCCAAGCAGACTCCCCATACTGGCTGTCTGGAGACTCAGCTGGAGCCCTCATCAGGGCCTTGCTTAGCACTGCGCCTGCAGGACAACTTCAAGGCCCCTGTTGGCTCAGGGATTGGGGGATCGGTTGTAAGACCCGATCCCTGAGCCTCCCAGTGCCTCTCCCAGGTCCTGTTTGCCTTCTTGGGAGAACAGACACAGCCAGATCCTGTGATGTGCAGGATCCAGAAACTCTGCTGGTTTCCCAGGACTCTGCTTCTGGGCCATTTGGGCTTGAGGTATTGGCAGAGCCTTCCATGGCTCAGTTTGGCCACAGCATTTAGCCCGTGAGTCCACTGTGTCAGGGAAAGGCTCTGGGCCAAGGGCAAGGATGGCAAGGAAATGCCCCCATCACAAACTACATAGACGTCGTTTGAATACATGTTCATCGAATTGAATTTGTAGAGTCAGAGTCCACACTGCCCTTGCTGCTTGGCCAGGTAGGGGAGTGTCTTGTCCCCTCATTGTTCAATCCAAAGTTTGAGTCCATACAGAAAGCAGACATTCTGCCCTGGGTTGTGAGCTTCACATCGACAGATACTGAACCCTGCGTCAGGTACTGAGAGAAATTGAGAGAAAAGCCCTAGTCCCTGTCCTCACAGAGGACCCAAAGTCCTGTATGAAATAACAGTAGCAGAGCTTAACTGGTTTGGGTTTGTTTTTAAGCCTTTTGGGATATTTCAGTTTCTGGCACTTGGCAATCCTGGGGCGGGGAACAGTCTAACCGTGTTGTCAGGTAGCATTCCCATTTGCCATGCCATCCCAAGCAGTTCAGATACTCCCTCTAGGCACGGTGAGGGTTTTGGGAGGGGGTAAGGAGGATTCCTTGATGAAAAAGCCCGATGAGGACTTGTAATTCATCCCCCTGTCTACAGGCATCCTCCGCCTACATTATAAAAGATACATGGCCAACTTCCCAAGATTCCCTAGGAGAGAAATCCAAGTTCAAATCTAGGACACCTATTCCAAGTTGTAGTTGCCTCCCCAACCTCCCTGTATGTTGAATCAAAACAAATTGCTAAGGACCCAAAGTGCTGATTCCATTTGCATTCATTCTCTCTCTCTCTCTCTCTCTCTCTCTCTCTCTCTCTCTCTCTCTCTCTCTCTCACACACACACACACACACACACACACACACACACACACACACCCTGCACCTAAAATCTCATCCATGTGCTGACCATCTAACACTGATAAATTTCCAGTCATCCCATATCTGCCTTCCAAGGCTAAGTGACTATGTAGAAAGCAAACTGGGAGCTCGAGTAAGTGGCCAGTAAGAAACCTAAGCTGCCAAGAAGTGTCCCAGGCCTACAGCAGGCCCAAGACAGCCAGGAGAGGACTGCACACATCTGGAGGGAGCTGGAAAGGGCCAAAGTGCACTATCAGGTCAGCACAGTGTATTGCTCTCATGGGGAGGGAGCTTGGAGAATCCTGGAGAAAGTACTGGAAGGTGATGAATGCTCCAAAGTGAATGTGAGCAAACAACAATGTCCACATTGTAACGGTCATGTCCTGAGTGACCTTGCTGCCCAGTTACAGCTTGGGGATTCTCCAGAGGGAGGTCTCAAGATCCCGGCCACCTCTCCAACAAAGGGGGCAGATTGGCAGCTGGACCTCAGCAGCCTGGCACATGGGTAATTTTGGAGTCCCCTATTGCCCCAGATGGATCTTAGAGAAGCCTGGCCTCATCTAGTGGGTTAAGTGTTCTTCCCTCTGAAGATGGCTCTCCCCTGGCCTCTAGTCTTGTATTGCCAGCCCCCTAATTGATATCTTCAACGCAATACGTCCAAAACCAGACTCATCTTTTCCACTGAACCTCCAAATTGACTTAGTTCTTGTAAAAACATCGCCCTCCTCCTTCAAGTCATCCAGCCTGAGAATCATTAATGAGTTGGTTCCTTGAGATTCTAGCTCCTCCTCCCTCCCATCTGCACTTCTCGTTTCTCACCCCCTTCAAAGGCCTCTCCTACAAGTCTGGTTCAGAACCTCATTGCCTTTCAGCTAGACTAGTAACAGCTTCCTCCTCCTTGCTGTCTCTCCAATCTGTCATCCTGCCAGAATCCTCTTTTCTTAAGCGCGTCCGACCAGGCCAGGCCCCTTCTTAAACACCTACAGGGTCACTAGTTGCGTCATGCGAAGGTGACAGTCTTTGACCCGCTGTTTCAGGCCCTCCATCCCACGTTTCTAGCCGAGCTTTCTAAGCTCCATTTCATCCATTCCATTTCATGACCTGTCTCAGCCAAACGGGGCTTTCAGCTGCCCTCCAGGCTCTTTCTTCCATCTCCCATTTCCATGAGTTTGTACAGTTATCCTTCTGCCTGGAGCACTTCCTCTCTTGAGCCTCAGCTCTCACATCCCTTCTCTTCGCTGCTCTGCCCAGGGTTCATGATTCTGCCTTCCTGCTTGGATCTTGGTGCATCCCCCGATAAGATGTACACCTCAGGAGGGCTGGGATCATTTGTTGGCCTTTTTGTCCCTGGCTCTTTGGTGGGGGCTTAACAAATCGTTGCTAAACTCAAACCTCTTTGGGGAATAGACTGAGAATTTGGGAGCGAGTCTTTTCTCCCTCCGTATCGCTGACTCAAGGTGCTTTGGACGAGTCACTGGGTTTTCCCTTGTCCTTCAGCTTCTCTGTCCATAGAAGGACAGGCTGGCTCTTAGAAATCTGGCTTCCATCAAGACTCAGCTCCAGGGCTGCCCCCTCCTCCAGGCCCTTCTCTACCCAGCCCCCAAAAAGCCGGCTGTGGGGCCCAGACCTCGTGCTGCCCCTCACCTGCTCCATGGTCATCGAATCCACAGCGATTAGAATGTAAGCTCTTTGAGGGTAAGAGCAGGATTTGCTTTTCTTTACCTCCAGTGTTTACCAGAGTGTTAAATATATGATGAGCGCTCCTTAACAAATGCATGTTTATTGATTGATCCGTGGTTATCTCTTCTAAATGTTTGGGTTTTGTGTTTAAGTGCAAAATGTAAAAAATGGGGTTTTTAATTATTTTTTAAACCAAAAAGAAAATCCAGCACTGTCAACCAGGACTCAGTTTTCCTTAGACTTGGATCTCCCAAAATGTCTGTTTCCTCACTCGTGGGTTTGCTCTTGGGTCTAGTGCAGACAAAGATTTATCCCGGAGTGGGAAGGGCTACTCTCTGGGGGTTAGGGTTCTGCTCCCTGCAACCAAAGCCATTGGATGTTCCTGCCCAGGCAGAAGTTGGGCTGTTTGGTCTGGGATTTCCCTCTCTCCATCTCCTAAGCAGTGTTCATTGACCCACCTCTGGCTTCCTCAGCTCTCAGCCTCAGCCTTGTGAGTTTGAGGCTTGGGTGGGTGTTATTTTCAGATCTGCAATTGTTCCCTCAGTAAAGGTCTCTGGTTTGACTGATCCATCGGGTCAGGGCCCAGTCAGTAGTTTTATTGATTCCCTGAGTTTTCTGTCTTTGGGTATTATTCCATAACCTGTCAAGAGACATCCCTTCCAAGAGACCCACTTCACAGATGGATTGGGAAGAAAGCATTTTGTAAACTTAAAGCAGTATGGAAATATCCATTGTTATTCCTGTGTTATAGGGATGATAAATGGGCTCTCTTCTCTCTTGTGCCTGAGTCCTTTACTGCTCTGCAACACTAGCTGCCCTTCCCTCTTCCTTTTCCCTTCTCTTTCCCCCTCTCCCTTCTTTCTTCTTCCTGTCTTTCCCTTCCCTTCCCATACCTCCAGTCCAGTCTATTTAAGCTTTATAGTTGTCACCTTGGTTTTTCTTACCATAGTATGAATGGCCAGTGCTTTCAGAAGAAGGAAAAAAATGTGCGATTATAACTTTGATGAGTTTAAAAGTGGTCCCTAGATATCTGCTATTGATAGTGGTCAAGCACAGTGCTGTCACCCCATTTATAATGGAGGTTATATAGCAAGGTCATGGCACTCCCTGCCACCTCTAGGTGCACGTGAGAAGAAGAGGCTGCCCCACATTCCCTGGATTTTGACTTCTGTCCCGCACTCCTGCCGCTCACCTGTGCGCACTGAATGTGCTCAGAGAAAGCAGTGGAGGTCAAAAGTTTGCCAAGAGAATGACTGAGTATTCTATTGTCCCTCAGATGAGTTCCAGAGTTCCAGGAGCCTCAGCCGCTTTACTTTGCCTGTGGTATAACATTGCTAATTGATTGAGTCATCCCGAGCTGAACATGTCAAAACAATCCCAAGATGGTGACAGTGCTCTCAGGAAGTTGCCATGGGATGTCTGCAGAGGCTAAAAATACTGGTGTTTATTGGGGGCTGTCATGAAGTGAAATATGTTGAAAGTTGTATTACATTTGAAAACCAAATGTGGAGGGCTCTCAAGCCTGGGTTAGAGGCAGGGAGCTTGGCTGCCCTCTGCCCTAAGACAGTGGTAGCCTAAAGGCACTCCTCCAAGCCGGAGGAGAGGGGAACTTGGCGTGTTAGAGACGACATTCCTGCTCCTCTGGCGTCTACCACATCCCAAGGTGACGGCCTCATTAACCTACTTGTCAGGATGCTAATCAGCGCCAGTCACGTCAGTCACCATCAGTGTTGCTCATGGGCATACTGTGGCCAGAGTTTCTGGGAAGGGGTGGAGAACCGTCAGGACGTTTGGGTACGGCCTAAGCAGCCATGTCGAGCAAACCTCTTTGACCAGATCTCAGTCTTTACCTCTTTACAGTGGAAGGAGGGATAACCCAAGAACATGATATCTGATGCTTAGAGGGGGCCTCAGTGGACATGTAGTCCAGCCTGTAGATAAAAGGAATCCCAGGTGGCCATCGGGCCCATGTTCAGAAGCCTTAGACAAGGGGCTGGAGTTAGAATCTTGGAGGTCATTTTGTCCAAGTAGCTTCTTGTCTCTCCTCCCTCCAATCTGTCCTCTACACAACTGCCAGGAGGGAGTCCCAAAACACAGGTCTTCCCATTTCATACACTCCCTCAAGAGCCTGCAGTGGCTCCTTGTTGCCTCTAGAGTAAGAAGCACGCTCCTCAGCGTGCCAGCAAAGGCCCTCTGCGGTATGGCCCCTCCTGCCTTTCTAGCCTCATTTCACACTTGGATTCTCGGTTCTGAGCAGACTGGGCCACTGGTCACTCCCTGAATCTTGTGCCATCTCCTGCCTCTGGGCCTTGCTGTGGGCAGTGCCCTCCACCTGCAGCGCACCCCCTTTGTCACTTTGTTCCGGACCGAGCTGAGATGCGCCTCCTCTTGCAGTCTCTCCCTCCTCCAGTATGCCCAAGGCCTGTGTTCTGCCCCCTGCCTGCCTTTCCATTACACTTACTGCTGTCCGTTTTATGGGCCTGCCAAATGGGAGTTTCTTCAGGACAGACACGGTTTGGTTCGTATCCTCACTGACCACCACATCCCTCTCGTGTCCGGGCATTCCCAAACAAATGTCTGTCTGTTGAGTTGAGTGGAATAGTCGTCAGTGCAGGGTCCGGAAGCCCCCTTATTCCCTACCCCCAAAACAACCCATCTCATTGTTTTGCAGCTCACATTCTTCCCATGGTAAGCAAAACCCTCCCTCCCTCTGGCTTCTCAGACCAGTAGGTTGGGAAGAGCTGGAAGTGAGGTGGGGGTGTAGCCACACACGGGCAAGGAGGCGAGATCCACAAGATAAACAGGTTGTTCTGTGTCGTCCTGAGCACCGTGAGGATTTAATGGGATGGTGTGCCCCACCCTGGCATGGCTATGCCCGCCCCTTCATTCCCTTCCCCAAAAACACAAAAACATCTTCTGAATCAGGGTGACAGAGAAGTGAGGAGTGCACTCCAAGTATTCCTGGGGAGAAGGGAGTCCCCAGGTGTCTGAGGCACCAAGCCTTCTGCTCCTTCCCTCCTCGTGTCTGAGTCATCCTGCAAAGGGGCATTCCACAAGATCCAGGTGACTCCCCCTTGGCCTAAGTGCAGAGAGATGTTGTTCTCTAAGCCATGTCCCAACTGATACGTGGTCCAAAGACATGAACCAGTCTTCTCAAGGAAATAAACCCAAGCTACCTGGAGTCATATGAAAAAATGCTTCGAAGTACTACTACCTAGAGAAATGCAAGTGAAAGCAGTTCTCAGGGGCTGCTAGGTGGCGCAGTGGATAAAGCACCAGCCCTGGATTCAGGAGGTCCTGAGTTCAAATCCAGCCTCAGACACTTGACACTTACTAGCTGTGTGACCCTGAGAAAGTCTCTTAACCCTCATTGCCCTGGGAAAAAAAAGAAAGCCGTTCTTATACCCCACCTCAGTGGTGGGGACTACACAACCTTCAATTGGCAAGAATGACCCTAAAAAGAACTTGAGAAATGTTGGAGGGACTGTGGGAAAACAGGCACCTCAATGAACCATTGATGGACCTGGGAATGGATGCTACCCATTCTGGAAATCAATTTGAAATTCTACACAAAAAGCTTCGAAACACTGAGCTCTATCACTGCTAGGCCTATCTCCAAAAGAGAACGAAGAAAGAAGACAGAGTCCTTTATGTACAAAACCTTTTAGAACAACTCTTCTTTGTGGTGGCAAAAGACAACAACCAGCACAACTGAAACTAAGGGGGTGCCCATCGATTGTGGGACTGCTAAGTAAGGTGTGGTCTGTGTGTATGATAGAAAAGGGTTAAGAGAAAATGAATAACTGTGCAGAGACTCATGGGAACCAAGGCCAAGCGAAGTGAGCGGAGAACAGTGTATAACAATGTCATTGTAAAGCCTACCAGCTGTGCTAGCTGTAAGAACTGTGATCAGCACCTTGGCCATCCATGATTCCAGAGAGCCTGGGAGGAGGCTGCTGGTGCTGCTGCCCATCTCACACACACACACACACATACACACACTCACACACGTGTATATGTATGTGTATGTGGCCATCAAGTACAATGGTCTTGCTTGACTGTTAACAAAGAGTTTGCTTTTCTTTTATTCTTTTTCAATAAGGTGGACATAAGAGAAAAAGAAAATTGATTTCTGGCCATTCAATAGAGAGGTGGAGGGCGTAGCTGCACTTTCAGATGAGGCCGTTTTTTAGCTCACTATAAGGTTGACTTCATTGCTTTGTCACAAGAGACAAGTGAGAGGCAAATGTGAATGTCACAGAGAAGCAAAGACACATCAGCACAACTTTATTCAACAGAATTAAACATAAGAGCGAGGAGAAAGTCCTTGAAACATTGAGTTGGGAGTAATGTGTGGGTCACTGACTCCCGATCTGGGCAGGAGACATCTACCTTGATTAGGGAAGGCATGAGGACAGAAGGACCAATCTAGAGAGATGGGAGGAAGCACTGAGCCAAGAGGCAGGAGGCCCAGCCTTCATGTCAGCTTTTTCCCTTCACTAGCCAGATGACCTTGAATAAGTCATATATCCTCTGTGAGCCTACTGCCTGTGCTGAGTAACCGCCTGCCCTGCCCTGCTTGTCTCACCTTATGTAATAGAACATTGTAAAGCACAGAGTAGCTAGGAAGCTGAGAGACCAGACAGCTGGACACTTACTAGCCATGTGACCTGCACAAATCACATAAGCTCACCCAGCCTCAATTTCTTCATCTGGAAAATGGGAATAGTCATAGCTATAGTTTCCACCACTTAGGGTTGTGGTGAGAATCAGATGAAGTAACAAACGCAAGATGCTTCGTAGACTCTACAGTAAATGCTTTGTAAACTACATAAATGACAGCTATTTTCACTATTAATGATAGTGATAATAATTATTAGGTTAATGTTAACATAAACTAAAGCAGTCTTCCAGTCTTTGGTTTGGGTCATCACTTCCTTTCATTAATATTTCTTTTTATTAGCTTCCCAGATGAGTTTCTTGAAGGCAGACTGCATCTGCTGGACTTCTATTTCCTCTTAGAACTCTAGGATTTAGCATTTCAAGGGACCATTTTCCAGCCAAGGATCGGGACCCAGAGAGATGAAGTGGTTTTCCCAGACAGCAAGTGGCAGGGCGGTCCTATTGCTAGCATGAAGCCGGAGCCACATGGATAATAGTCACCAAGTTCAACCAGCATTTGGCACAGTAACTGGTGCACAGGCGGCACAATTATTCAACTTAATTAAATTCAGTGTTTGGGAAGGATGAAGTGGTCTTGCTTCCCCCCCCCCCGCCCTACCCCACCCATGATTTGGATGTGGAGATAACTATAGGACGTAGCGTATAAGTCTGTGTCACCAGCTCCTTTATTTACGTGTGGAATGTGGCCTCGAAGGAGTCAGTGGATGCCTTATGGATGCATTCATTATGTTTTCAATAGTGTGATGCATGGGTGGAGGACAAGTAACTTATCCTAATTTGTGCCATAATTTGAGGGCATCGTCACTCTCTCCATCAGGTGCAGCTAACTAACTACATGTACAGGAGACCGAGGGAGGGGCAGCTGACCTTGTCTTGTAGCATTTAGACTCTCCTTGACCAGGCATGGCATTGAGCCACATTAGGATTTCATTTTCCACTGTCAGTAAAGACTTCAATTCAAGAATAGCACAAGACCATGGGGAATGCCTAGATCCTGACCCATAGATGAAGACCCCAAATCCATTGCTGCTCTTTGACCTCAGTGAGAAGAGAGATCCATGGGATCGCTGGGTTCCTGTGCTCATGCGACTCTGACGCTGGAGCTGAGGGCAAGAGAATCAACCTCTAAAATATAATCAGAGATTTAGAAGTGATCTAGTCTCCTTTACAGAGACCCAAAAGACCCAGAAGACATAGAGGAAATGAGTCACTGACAAAGGCACAGCATCCAGAGTGTCTGACTCCGGCGTGGCCGGCACCGTGCCGCGCTGAAGGAAAGGACCACATAGGACTTCTGTGCTGCCAGGAGGACAAGCTTGGCTTCCAAAGAGGGGTCTACGAAGTCTTCTCTCTCAGACTGACAGTGCCGGGTTCTATATTACAGGAAACACGAAGTCATAAAAACGCTGCCTCTATAGACAAGCCAGGGTCCTCCTTCAGGCTCAGCCACCTTTTCTGTAAAAGGCAAAGGAGGGGCAGCTAGGTGGTGCAGTGGATAGAGCACTGGCCCTGGATTCAGGAGGACCTGAGTTCAAATCCAGCCCCAGATACTTGACACTTACTAGCTGTGTGACCCTGGGCAAGTCACTTAACCCCCATTGCCTCACCAAAAAAAAAAAAGGCAAGGGAAACGAACCCGGCCAGAACAGGGATATCACAAGGGAGGGGCCAATGTGTAATGGGTGCAAAGTGCAGGATCCATTCTGGGACCTAGGGCTATGTCTTCTTTTCTGAGCAGTCATCTTTCCTTATTGATTTTCAACATCCATGGGAGACCAAGGAGGTACCATTCGGTAGCAGTCAGCAGAACACTGTAAGCAGGTTGGGGAGCAGGTTGGGCCCCATTTTCTTTTATTTAAAAAATGTTTTTATAGATCCATTTTTGTTTTTACAGATTTCCTCCAATCTTCTTTTCTTTCCTCCCTCCAAGAGAGCTGTCCTTTTAATAGTTTTTTAAGAAAAAAAAGAAGAAATCAACAAAATAAATCAGTATGTTGAAAAAAATCTGACCTTATCTTGTAGTATTTCACTCCCATTGGCCTCTCCCATTGGCAGAGGAGTGGGAGCCTCTTCTTAGGGGCCATACTTGTTCTTTATAATTTTGTAGCATTCATTTTAAAAATCATTTTATTGCTATCTTTTTTTTACATCTCCAAAATTTCTCCCACTATCTCTTCCCCTCCCTTCTTCCATCTAATCAGTAATATTTTTAAAGCTAGGTGATGCTTGCTATACATAGAGTGCTGGACCTGGAATCCAGAAGACCTGAATTCAAATTCAGCCTCTAACATATACTAACTGTGTGACCCTGGGCAAGTCAATTAACCTCTGTCTACCTCAAGTTTTTCAACTGTAAAATAAGAGTAATAATAGCACCTATCTCCCAGGGTTGTTGTGAATATAAGTAAAAGTGCTTTGCAAACAGTAAAGCATTACTAGCAATTATTATTATTATCAAAGAAAAGAAGAGAATAAAATTTAATATTAATTAATTATTATTATATTATAATATTATATTATATTATAATAATATATTATAATAAATTAATAATAAAATTTAATTAAAATTAAAATCAAAGAAGAGAATAAAATTAAAAACTGATTGATCCAAAAAGTTTGAAAATATATGCAGTATACATACCATACATGTGGAGCTCCCACCTCTGCAAAGGAGTGGGAGGGAGTGTCTTCCCATATCTCTTCTTTCAGGCCACATTTATTCTTTGTAATTGTGTAACATTTTGCTCTTGATTGTTCTTTCCATTTACATTGTTGTAGTCATTAGGTATATATGGTTTTCTTGGCTCTGTTTACTTCTCTCTGAATCAGTTCATATCAGTCTTCACATTTATCTCCACTCATCATATTTCTTTTTTCTTATTGCACAGTAACATTCTACTGCCACACTTTGTTTAGTCATTACCTAATCAGTAGGCATTGGTGCTACAATAAAAAGTGCTTCTGTAAACATTTATGAGTATATGGGGACTTCCTTCTCATCAATATTCTACTTGGGGTATGAACTTATTAATGGAACCTCTGGTTCAAAAGCTATGGTCACTTTAGTTACTTTGTACAATTCCAAATACCTTTCCAAAATGGTTATACTGTTTTATAGCTCCACCAACCATGTACTAGTGTACCTGTCCTCCCACAACTCCTCCAACATTAATTGTTCCCATCTTTTGTTATCTCTTTACATTTTCTGGATATAAGCATCAGACTTCTGATTTGGATCCCTCTTATTATTAGTGATTTGTAGAATTCTTTCATATGCTTATTAACAGTTGGAAATGCATTCTTCTTTTGAGAACTATTTGTTTATATCCTTTGACCACTTATGTATTGTGGAATGATTTGGGAATGTCTGGATGGGTATTAATTGTCTCTATGTCTTGGTTGAGTATTTGATAAGATTTTTCCCTTCTTCTTGTTACTTTCTTAACCTAGGTGCATTAACTTTGTGCAAAAGCTTTTAAATTTTGTAATCAGGTGACCTATTTTACCTTTTGTAATTACCCCTGTCACTTGTTTGGTTAAGAATTCATCACCTACCCATAGCTGTGAGAAGACGCATGATCTGCTTCTCTTCTATTTTTTTTTTATGATTCGATCTTTAATATTGAGGTTACATATCCATTTTTAATTCATTGTGGAATATGGTATAAGAAGTTGGTCTGTGCCTAATTTCTACAAAACTGCTTTCCAAATTTCCCAACAATTCTTATCAAATAGGGAGTTCTTTCCTTAGTAATATGTTTTCTGGTTTATCAAGCACTGGGCTATTGAGTTCCCATGTTCCTGATTATCCCTTGTCTTGTCTATTTCTGCTCTGCTGTTTTTAAACCAGTCCTAAATAGTTTTGATCTTGGACTTTTATTTCCAACTCAGAATGTTCCTAGGAAGCCAGGTTATATCTTTAAGGGAAGGGGAAAGGGTCAAGCAGCTATGTAACACCGACTTTGCCCTAGACACTGTGCCAAACACTTTATACCAACTCTGTGAGGTACAGGCTATTGTTATCCTCATTTTACAGTTGAGGAAACTGAGGCAGCCTTGGCCAGGCTTACACAGCTAGTAAGGGTCTGGCTAGATTTAAACTCAGGTCTTCCTGACTCCAGGCCCAATGCTCTCTCCACTGTGCCACTTCACTAGCTCCCTGTAAAGGGGTGTTAGCGGATCTCAGAGCTTAAATGAATTTGGCCATCAAAAGCAGTCTCTGTGGCACTTATCCCCTCAGGGAAGACCTTAGAATGAAGTCCTTCTTCTTCACAGGTTTGCTGGCTATGTGATTCTGAGCCAGTCTCTCCTAGAGGGGGTGCCCCTTCCTGGTGGAATCCCCAGGCCAGCCCTGTGCTTCTCTCTTGGAGGCCGGGTTGTAGCCATCTGGCTCCTGAGTAGAAAGGCCAGCTCCCAGTGTGTGACCCTTCTGTGGGGACAGGCCCCTGTGCCCTGGGCGCTCTGCCTCACTCACTCCCTCATGCCCACCACCTTGATGCCAGAATTAACTCTCCCTGGGCATCTGGTCTCTGCCACTTTCCCCACTGCCATGTCAGCAAGAGCCAAGTCCTGTGGGGGTTTTTAAGGATGGTTTACTGTTAGAATTAAATATATGGGAAAATCCCAAGCTAATTAAGTGACAGCCCCTGGTTGTGCAAAGTCAGTTTCCCTGGATAACGATTGAACGGCAGAGTTCAATGGCCAGCTTCTCCCCAGGCTTCTTTCTCACAGAATTACAGAAGGGACCACAGGCACCATCTAGTCCAGCCCATGACCACCCCCCAAAAGATCCCCAGAAAACTCCTTGTGAATGAGACCTTTCCCTCTAGCCCCACCCCCTTTCTTTTCTTTTCTTTCTTTTTTCTTTATTAATTTTTTTCAGTGCAGTGAGGGCTAAGTGACTTGCTCAGGGTCACGCAGCTAGTAAGTGTCAAGTGTCTGAGGCTGGATTTGAATTCAGGTCCTCCTGAATCCAGGGCCAGTGCTTTATCCACTGCACCGCCTAAGGGCTTTCCTGATATCAAGTGTTTAACTTCTCCCTGTGCCCCCATTTCTGCCCTCTGGGGCCAGACAGAACCAGTCTGGCCGTGAAAAGCTTCAGATACTTGAAGACACAACCCATCCCCCTGAGCCTTCTCTTCTGCACCTCCACTTCCTTCAGCTAGTCCTCAGATGGCCTAGATTCGAGGTCCTTCCCCAGCCTCCCCCTCCCTCTGGGTGCTCCCCAGCTTATTAAGCTGCAGCACCCACACAGGGCCTCCCCCTGGCACCAGATACACACTTTGTCCAACCACCCACCCTGCAGAGTCCTCTACCCCAGCCTCCGGCTGCACCATTCTTTTTCTTGGGCCTGCAAGGACCACGAAGCTCAGTAGGTCTATGGACAAAGGGCCTACGGGAAGGGTAGACACCTAGTTCCCCCTGTTCAATTACCCTACTTCACACAGTGGGTCCACACATGGCTGACTGTGTGCCAAGGAGGGGAGGCTTTCCTCACCCCCAATTAGGATTCAGATTCCTCGTGCCAGCATCACCAAGGAGCAGCAGACAAAAGGATTCATTTCTGATTGGCCTGCATTTCAGAGCCACTCTCGACAGGCCGTGATTGCCAGGAATAGACTCCATCCCTTGATGACTTAGATCCCTCCTTGAACCTGTGATCTCCGATAAGGGCATGCCCCTCATTCAAACTGCCCCACATCTAGCGAGGCCTTGGCACCTGGAGAGAGGCTGTAGGAAAAACAAGTGCAGGTCTCCCCTGCTGAGCAGGGCACAGTTGCCTTGCCTTGCCCTGCCCTGCTCGGCCTGTTGTCAGGCGCTCAGCACATGCTGCCTGTGTTTTCTGGGTTCTTGCCTCTCCTCTCGAATGGTGAGCTCCTTGAGGTCGGGGGCCAGAGCCCTTGGTCCATCTCACACAGCCCCTCCCTCACCCAGGCATCTCTCACAATGCCTTACACATAACTGGGACCCAAGAAATATTTGTTGGATTCATGATGTCTTTCCCTGTAACTGTAGCACAGCTTGACAAGTTGATGGGTCTGTCTGGTTCTCATTTGTTTGGAGACACATACCATGGATGATATTGTATAATCATGCAGTTTTCTGAAACGATCTAAAGCTTGTTTGCATTAGCTCTCGGCATAGCATGCCCAGACCACACTCCTTCCGAATTCTTAATCCTGAGAGTAAAGAATCCAGGATTCCCTTGGCAGTCCCCAGACTGGGCTCCGTGGCCATGCCCGCTGTGCTCTGCCCGTCACTGGAGCCTGTGCTGGGGCCCTGGAGAGCTGGGGCTGAGACCCTTCATCGCAAGTGGCCCAGAGCTAATTTCAGTGCCCAGACCTGCCCATGGCGGAGCCATGTTCAGGAATCACTTGGGTAATGGGATTTCCCCAAAGCGTCCAGTCATTAAACAAGAAGGGCACATCCACCCATTTGTTTTCCCCTTTGTAACTTTAATTAGGAATTGATGAGTGGAGAACACTGTAGGTTTGCTTTCCTTGGTTACTTTCCTTGGAAAGACATTAAGGTGCAAAAAGGTTGGGCAGAGCTGCAAGTTCTACCCCTGCCTCCCACCCCCACCTCCAGGCAACTTATGTCAGTGTAATGTGATCATCCAGGCTGTCTTTGCTGATCAACAGAAACCGGTGTGAAACTTCAGGTTTTCTCAGGCAACTACTAACCACCGTCATCCAGAAATAAGGTCAAGTCCCTTCAAGGTCCCCCAGCCTCGGGCTTCTTTGGGAAACGTGTCCCTGACTGGCTCAGCAGAACACGGAGGCTGGTTCTGCGCTCCTGCTTCTCGTTAGCCTTACCCAGTCCTGTGTTTGACTTTACCATCATAATGCTACGCTTTTCCTGGGAATTCCAGCTGCACGCCCTGGGTGGCAGTCCTCCAACCCTCAAAGGACCATACAGTAGAAGAGAGCCCGACTTGCTCTGCCGTGCCCCTGAGGGCAGAGCCAGGAGTGAAGGGTGGGTCTCCAGGGAGGCAGATGGAGGCTTCCTAGAAGGAGAAGCTCCCCCAAAGGTGGTCAGGGGAAGGAGGGGCCCCCCCTACACTGAAGGCAGAGACTGGGTGGCCTTTTGTCAGGGAGGATATAGAGGGGATTTGGGGGTATGGACAGGTGGGACCAGATGGCCTCTGAGGCCCCTTCCAGGGGAACTTCCGGGGAGCTTTTCTTAAGGTCCACCATGAGTATAGAAAGTAGGTTAGACAAATATGATTATTAATCCCATTTGACAGATGAGAAAACTAAGGCTCAGAGAAGTTAAATTATTTCCCCAGTGGTGGTGACCCTCTTCTTTAGGCCTGTTCCATAGGATGCTTAGTCATAGTTGACCTAGGACAAGATGAAACTTCTTTGTCCAGTGGGTGTTCAAGGTTATCCACAACCTGGTGTCTCCCTCCCTTTCCAGCCAAGTCTGATCTCTCCTGACTCATTTTGCTCTAGCAAGAACGGCCTGTTTGTTCACTATGTACCTTATCCCATCTACCTCTGTGGATGTTTGCAAACCTCTACACCTTTACCACTCCCTCCCCTAGACTCGCAGTTCCCTCCCCCTTCTTTATTTTTTTGAAATTTAGCCCAATGTCACTGTCACCTGGGCTCATTCTGCTCTCATGGAAGCATCATGCTACGGAAATCAGAGGTCCCTGGAGGTGTGACGAGTCAAATTAAATTTGGTGGCCCTATTACTGTCCCTAGTATAGGGAAAATTAGCTGGGGTTTCTAATATATGTGTTACTTAGAAATTAGAGGCTTCTACACCAGTTTGGGGCAGTATGCATTTATTAAAGTATATTAGATATTAGGAAAGAGAGAACACGTGGAGTTCAGAAAGTTCAGAAGCCCTAAACACCTAGAACCAGGCACGCACCCACCACCTTGGAGTCTCAGGCCAAAAAGAGGAAGTTCCTCTCCCCGTGAGAGCAGAAGCTACCGCTGGGGTCTGGAAGAGAGGCAGTCCCTCCATACTGCTCCAAGCTAATTGGCCAGCATCCCCCAAATCCATTGATTCACTAGATTTGAGGGCCGTCCATGAGTTCTGAGGTCAGAGTTTAGGTCCTCTGGCGGGAGCAAGGCTTTCAGGTACATGAGGTTTTGAGTGAGGTACTTCCTGACTCTGGGCTGACCTTAAGAAAGGTCAGTCCCGGCTCTCTCAGCAGCCTCTATTATTAATCATTTTCTCACAGAGGGGAGAAAACCTCTGCATGTCACACACACCTTATTAGGTTGTGAGGTCCATGAGGGGCACAGTTTACTTCTCTGGCTTTGCCATTATCTACAAGATAGTGTATGCCTAATAAATAGGTGAAACACAGCTACAGAACAGTCCACGTGAAAAACAAGACGTCGGCAACAACCACGTGAAAAAATGCTGTAGAACTTTTGGAGCTTATTTTTTTTTTACCCCAGGGATAAGACTTGATATTTATCATCCTTATATTTCATCTTATTAAATTGGCACAGTGGATAGAGCATCACACTTGGAGTCAGGAAGCCTGCCTTAGATACTTGCTAGCTGTGTGACCCTGGACAAGTCACTTAACCTCCGTCTGCTTTTGCTTCCCAGTTTGCAAAATGGGAATGATAATAGCATCTGATCTCCTGAAGTTGTGGTGAGGATGAAATAAGAACATATTTGTACAGTACTGTGTAGAACCTTAGCATGCTGTCTGAATGCTAGCTCATTTTTTTTTTCTGGATCCTAACTGTTGTCTAATCTGCCAGCCATCTCTCCCACCTTTATATCATTAGTACATGGGATGAGCAAGTGCATCTGTGTCTTCATCAAAGATTTCAGAGGCTTTGAAGAAAAACCAGTAGGCCCAAGAGGGATGGTGAAGCTTGAGAATGAAATTCTTAAAGACCCGAACAGGAAAAATTCCAATGGGGAAAAGGGTCCAGCTGTCTAAAGAGACCAGTATCGGGGTACAGGGAGTTCACATGGAGATGATATAAGCAAAGATACTCTGAAAGCATAAACACAGAAGTGTGATAGGGTAAGAATAGAGTCAGAAAAGTCAAAGCCCAGACCAATGCTGGTGAGCAATACTAAAGGTAATTAGAAGTTTTCTGGTTGTTTTTAAGTTGGGAGGAAAGTGGGGATTAGACCACTGTTCCCTGAATGGAAGGATAATAATGGACAACAGAAAGCAAAAATACTTAACTTTTATTTTGCTTCTGCTTTCTCTTTTCTCTGATGAGGAAAATTGTCTTTAGATAGGAAATGATGACTCACCCCCTCCTTTACCTTCTTCCCAATACGTAATTAGGGATCCAAAAGAAATGGAAAAATAAAAAGAACCTAGCTGTCTTGAGTAAGTTCAAGTTACATTCACTACTGCTGCCTGTTCCTGTCATTATATTTGAGAGATCCTAGAAAAAAAGAAGGGATGTTATCAGAGAAATGCAAATGCTCCTACTTTTCAAAAACCAAAAGACGACAGGAGGTCATATTCTAGGATATATTATTAAACGGATGGTTTATAAACATTTAGAAAGGGAAGCAATGATCACAAAGAATTAGCATGGCTTTATCCAGAACAGGTGCCAAGCTAACCTCATTTGTCTTTTTTGTTGGAGTTATGAGACCATCAGGACAGTGCCTCAGACAAATTGTGCCAGTTAAACAATGCCTTTGACAATCTTCTTTGCACTCCTTGTGAACAAGATAAAGAAATATGGGCCAGAGGATGGGACAGTTAGCTGGATCAAGATTGGTTGAATGGCTGGGCTCAAGGAGAAAAGAGAAATGGCTGTGCAGAACAGAACTTTAGGGGGAGTTCCTAGGGGCATTGTCCCAGGGATCTGTTCCTGGCCTTATGCTATTCAATATGATCCCGCCTACAATTCCTCTTCTCTCCTCTATCACAAAGTCCAAGACGGTCAGTGATCAAAGTTACCTCTACTGTTACATGTTTCTAGAAATCTTGTACAGTTTTAACATATGCATGAGACGCACCTTGATGGTGAAGAGAGCATTTTCCTCTAAGTAAGGCCATAGAGTATCAATAGAATTGCTTTTCAAAAGATAGGAGAAGTTTAAGGTTATTAAAAGCACCATGAAGTTTCTCAGATGCAATTCTGCCTGTCTCTTCCTTCTCTTCAGTTCTACCACTAGTTCATTCCTGTCTTTCAGGGGTGCACTGCCCATTCCTCTGCAGGTTCTACACAACCGGTGTTCTTCATCCACTTGGGTTTTTTTTCCCTTGTGAATAGTAGGCCCAACTCTTCTGAGTGAATCTAGCTCTCACTTGGGAAGCTCAGAGAACAACACCATCTACAAAGAGGAATGCCTGGAGGACCTCTTGGGCCACACTGTTTGAAGGATCATGTCTAGGCCAAAGTAAGCAGTCATCCCATCGCACTCCGTTCCCAGGCAGTAATGCTGAGAATTGGGTTTCGCTCTGGGCATCACAACTTAAAGAGCTTTTGACAAGCTAGACTCTATCCAGGAGAGATTCACTGTGGGAGGAGGGGGTTAAAAAGAACATCATTTGAGAAGCATTTGAAGCCACTGGAGATGTCTAGTGTGTGGAAGAGAATACAATCTTATCTTTTCTATGAATTTCTACCCCACAGGGTTTTGTGAAGATCGAATGAGATCTCAGGATGTTTAAAGAAAGCCTTTTGTAACCAAACAACATAATACCAGTATTAGTTGCGATTATTCGAAAGACTAGACTTGTTCTGTACAGTTTCTAAGGGCAAAACTCACACCAGTGGGGGAGGAGATCAGGAGTAGGTTTTGGTGCCAGACCAGCAAGAATTTCCTACCCATGAGAACTGTCAGGAAAACCACACGGAGGCCTGCAGGAAGGTGCTCCCAATGTGGGGTCCCCCTCACAGGTGGTAACCAGGCAGAGGCTGGGGTATCTTTGGAGGGTGAGCAGGGCAGCATGAGGCAGAATTCCTGGATCAGGCTGGAAGCTGGACTAGATAACTGAAGGGTCCTTACACCTCTGGAGTCCTGAGAGTCTCAGTTATCCTGTTCACAAGTAAAAGCGCCAAAAGGTTCCCGCTCCTTGAACTTTCTCATGCCCTTGGAGCCATCTCCCCACCTCTTTTTCCATTCCCTTGGCCTAGGTTCTTACTCTAGTCTAGACTCCCCACAGGAAAGTTTTCTTGACCTTATGTCCTTAATGCACATGGCCGTGGCTGTCAGAGAATTCAGCAGCTGTATTATGGGACTGTATAAAGGCCTGAAGCTCCGTGATGCCCAGCCAAGTCGAGTAGGGGCTTTTAGAATTGATTACCCTTTTTAAAGGAGCTTTTTATTAACAGAAGAGCTGGTAGCCAGAATTAGGGACAAATGGCTTGTCCTTTTCTATTTCCTTATCTCCTTACAGAGGACTCTCCTCTTCCCCCACTGTCATCCCCTTCTGTGCCTCTCCGGAGGCAGCAAATGACAGTCTGGGGCCATTACTCTAGCCATTCAAGAGCCTTTTGAGTACCAGGCCTGCATTTGGTTTATGTCTGGTTCAGATGTGAAGAGAAAGGGCCTGGCCTCATCTTGCTGGCTGTTTGTCATGAAGCACTCTGAATTTACTGAGCTCTGGGTTCATCCTGGGTCCATTAAGGTTCTCGTTTTAAAGCAGATGGCAGCCTGACCCAGGTTTGGAGAGCACATCCTGCCTTGGAGTCCCCAAGCAAAGGTGGCAGCTCTGAACTTAGTACGGGGACACAGGGGTGAAGGGGAGGGAGTGTGGCGGCATGACAGCACCTTGGCAGCACCGTGGAATTTGTAGCAGATCACTTAGATGCATTTCCACCAGAAATTATGAAATGGGAAGATCACTGGATTTGGATGACTTGGGGCAAATCAGTCCTTGGGCCTCGGGGTCCTTCTCTGTAAAATGAGAGGATTGAACAAAGTGGCCATGAAGGCCCCAGACTGTCCTCTGAAAAGCAAAGCTGCGAGCTGCCGGGAGATGAGGCTCCTCCTTCTCTGAAGCCTGAACAAAGGAGAAGAGGAGGAGGGATATGAAGAAAGAAAGTGGCCGTGTTTATAAACAGGCTGTCTTGAAACAGAAGACCTTTGTGGGTAATTGGAAGGGCCTGCGCCCAGAATGGCCTGCATTAGGGAGTGCCCAGCTCACCAGTCCAGCGGGAAAAGACAGGGAACTGCTTTCACACCCGAGGCAGTGGAACAAAGCAGATCTGAACTCCCAGTCTTGGCGGCTCCTTGCCCAGGATCTTAGGGCGGCCCAGCTCTCTGCCGTTGACATCCATCGCTGACTCTCTGTTCTCTGACTGGCATGGGGTTCTTGCTAACCAAACAGGTCACCTCTAAGCTTAAGAGCATTTTCTCCCTTTGTAAATGTATTTAAATAATGAAACAGAAACATATGTTCTTCCCCAAATACCACGTTAATTTGAAAAAGGCCCTTTTCATTAGCTGATACATACACCAGGGCTACAGATTACAAAGGCAGAAAATTAAATTGTAAACTATACAAGGATGCCTAGGAGAAAACCTGAAAGGCCGTAACCAGAGATGCTCACCCTTCTGCTTACCCCGTTTGTAATCTAACATTCACAGGGAATGCTGTCGAGAAAGAGAGTTTGAGACAGTTTCATAATCTGTGACCACAAACGGAGATGAGTCAGATCTTTATCTCTTGTAAACTCTACTTATAACTCCCTCCTTTGCTCACTTTCTCAAAGTTTAACCTGAGTTTGGTACGAGGATTGACGAGTCAAAGGAGTCCCTAGTCGTGTTCCCCGCCCCCCCCCCCCCCCCCCCCCCCCCCCCCCCCCCGCCCAGCATTTTTCAAATAGCTTCTCTCCCTCTTCCTCTCCCTCTCTCAAAAGTTCAAAGAGCATTTGGATTGTTAGTTATGGAAATCAATTTACCTTCATTAAGCTAATCAGAAGCCTTGGTTACATTGTTCAGGGTTCCATCTCCCTTTCTGCCTCTTTTGAACAGAGCAGGGTGGCCCAGAGAACTTACTTGGAGGGAGGGGGGCCCTCTTGGGGTGAAGGAGGGAGGGGGCAGGGACTATGGACTCCTAACTTTGGGGCCCTGGGGCCTCATACTCCTGGAAGAAGCGACTGACAGATAAGTGATGCACCTTGGGTACCCCAGCATGCACAGAAACAGATGACATGGAGTGTTGTAACTTATGGACTGATCATTAGGGACTTGGGAAAGATGGATAATTCAGGGGGCTGTGAAGGACCCAAAGTAGCTCATCTCAGTAAGGCATGGTGGATGGAATACTGGGCTGACCGGGAATCAGGAAAACCTGTCTGTGAATTCCGCCTCAACCCCTGGCTACGGAGTAACCCTGGGCAAGCCCTTTAGCCTCACGGGTTGTTGGGAGGCTCAGACGAGAGCATGGAGTAACATAACAGGCTTTGCCAACCAGAAGCACTCTAAAAATGCCAACTCTTCTTGTTGTTGTTGTCACTAAAGTTTGGGGTTTATCATAACTAATTCAGGGAACACGCCACCCATTAGCCCAGGGAGAGATGAGGCATGTTGCATGAGAATTGCTCAGTTAGCAGGACATTCCCATAATCCCACCAGTCCTGGAGCCTCCCTCTGGCAGAGGCCGGTGCGAAAGCTATAGAAGGAAGGCCCAGGAGCCTGTCACGACCCACCTCATTGAAAAGCAATTGTTCCTTGCAACAAAGAGTTCAAAGGAAAAAAAATAGTTCAGCAAATCTACTGTCTGAGAGTTCTGGGACCCCTGCAGTGAAGGAAAGGAGGTGCACCAGGCAGGGAGAGGTCTGGAGTGTTACCAGAGCTCACCTCAACTTCACTGAAGCGTGCACAACTGGGCTTGCAGTCGCTTTCTTATTTTCCAGGGAAAACAGGATTTTTCTAATACATACCGCCAAAGTGACCTGCTCCAGGACAAAGCGATCCACGATTGCTTAAGTGAGGAGAGTCATTCCACCAGCAAAGATCCACACGTTAGCAGATGAGGTGGCATGGGGAGGGATGGAAGGGAAAGACGTAATAACTATCTTTAGGTACTAATGATGGCTCATGTAGACACATAGAAAACACCCATGCACATCTACACATCCCTGCAGATGTGTATGTGGTAGATCCACACACACACCCCTTATGGTTTTCAGGTCGCTTTACAAATGTCACTCATTCGAACCTCACAACATTCCAATGAGGTAGACACTATTAATAACCTCATGTTGTGGAGGAGGAAGCTGAGGCTGACGGGGTCCTACAAGGAAGAAGTGTCTGAAGCCAGATTCGCACCCATCTCCCCACCTCCGGTTCCAGCACTCTTTCTGTGCTGGAAATGTCCGCATGTGGATGAGACATTAGGTCAATCCTGCTTGGTTCCAAAGGGTGGGATTGTGAAGAGATGGGTGGCATTGCAGCAGCAGATTTCGGCTCAGCAGAAAGACAAACTTCCTACCAGTTAGAACTGTCTGAAGTAGCAGGAGGAATGGGCTCTGTCTCCCTGGAGGGCTCCAGGGAAAAGCCAGACCGTCACTTGGAGGTCCTAGTGAGGAAGCCGAGAAGAGTCTGACTTGGTCTGAATCCTATCTGATGTTAGATTCTGAGATTTTGTCTTTATCGATTCTTTAGGCCAAAAAAAAAAAAAACAAAACTAGAATAGCAGCTGGCCCCCAATCTGGTGAAGATCATCTCCAAACTAGACCCTCAGCACTGCTTCTGGCACATAAGAGGTGCTTAATCAATGCTTGCTAATGGGTTGGTGCAGCCAGGACTTTCGTCTGACTGGCAGGATCTTTGGGAACGCAGCAGCACTCACTGTTTGTGAAGTACTTCCTTCATAGACACTGTCTCATTTAAGGCCTCAGATTAGCCAGGGGAATGATGGCACCGTGCCCAGGTTTTTGTTTAGGGGCACTAGGGTCCTCATGTCTACACTGCCTGTTGGCTTCTGTGATGGTGGGGGCACCGTTGGCAAGCACTTGTGGACATTGGGATGGTTGGGAGATGAGTGAGAAAAGTCACCAGGCTGTCTGGAAAGAGCTGGGCCTAACTCACAGGCCTGCTTATCTCCAAAAATATGAAGGCGCAGATCAACTCACCCTGTTTCCACCCATGTGTGGCTAATGGAGCCTTAACATTAAATGGCTATTATTAAAACATTTGTGTAACACTTGGTATTTCCAAATCCCTTGACAATTGTTTATTAGCTAATTAATCCCCACAGCTTCCCTGGGAAGCAAGTCAGTATTATTATCCACATTTTAGAGATTAGGCACAAATCGGTTAAGAAGCAGCCTGCCCAGGGGCACACTGTGAGTCAAGCACCAGGCGCCAACGAAGAGACACAGACCATGCTGGGTCCTCCCTGGGGGAGGAATGAGAGAAGGGGAAAGGCTACACATGAAATGGTGCTCGGGTCTGCTAGGCCAGAAGCACCGTGGGCAGGAGACAGGGAATGCAGAGGCTTGGGAAAAGCAGGACGACAAGGAAAGTGCCTATGGTAGGTGACAGGAGAGGTGCCTCACCTCTCTGGGCCTCACTTAGCTTATATCAAATGAGGGTGTGGACTAGGTGACCTCTGAGGTCGCTTCCAGCTCCAGCTCTAGGAGCCTCTGAGTATATCCGAGGGCTCAGGACACCGGGGCTGTAGGTCACAAGCACGCTCTCCCACCTCCCCTCCAGAAATGACTCAGTATACCCTCGGTTTAGATTTTGTATTTACTTATCCCCCAGCAGAATGATTGCCTTAAGAGGAAGTGGTGCTGGTTGGCTTTTGTCTGTGGAACCTCATTGCCTGGCTCATAGTAGACCCTCAATAAATGCTTGTTGAATGAAGGAATGAAGGAATTAGGGACAGTGACACCCCCCCCCAAGGCATTAGACCAGTCTTAAAGGACCAGTCTCAGGGTTAGAAATAGCCTCAGAAATGATCCAGCCTCCCCAGCCCTACAAAGGAACCTTCTGATCATCCTGGCTCTGCTTCACGACACCATGAGGGGGCCCTTGCCCAGTCCACTTTTAGATCGCTCTTACTATCTATTGGGAAAGCTTTCCTTATGTTGAACCCAAATCCCCGTTACTGCTCCTAATGCCGCCGTCTCTAATCTCTCTTCTGCGTGGCATTCATGGAAACATTCTCTAGACCAGACATCCCCAGGCCTTGGTATGCAGTGGTTTCTAATCCCTTCTCACCATTCTGACTGCTCCCTTTCTCCTTGGTATAAAAAATAAAAGGAGCACAAGGATTGAGTAGTTCTGCCTTCGCTCCGCTGACCGTCACCACGGATCACCTCTCCTGATTGCCCTAGCAGCCAAATGCCTGCCCTCCTCCCTTCTTCCCTACCTTGTGTCTATTTTGTATTTACTCTTCATTTATTTCTTCTGCATCTACTTTATGTACATGTTGCTGTTCAGTCGTTCAGTTGTGTCTGACTCTTGGTGACCCCGTGGACCACAGCATTCCAGTGCTGTCCGTGGACTTTTCTTGGCAAAGATAATGGGTGGGTTTACCATTTCTTTCTGCAAAGGATTAAGGCAAACAGAAGTGAAGGGATTTTCCCAGGGTCACCCGGGTGTGTTTCAGGCTGGATTTGAACTCGGGCTTTCCTGCCTCCTGGGGTTACCCCTTGTGGAATGTGAGCTGATCTAGAACAGGCATCCTCTAACATCTCACACCATGCCTGCACAAAAGAGACGTTTCGTCAATGTTTGTGGAGTGAACGATCCATCGATCTCTTCTTGTCTTGTTCTGGGCTGTGCTTAGCATTCCGGCGTGATTCCTAAAAGAACCAAGGGCTCTTTCATATTCACCTTCGCTTCCATTTTCTGTGCCTTCCCTTAAAGAGAACACCTTTCTTGCCGTCCTTTGTTCTTACAGCATATCCCTTCTCACTCCCATCCCCAACCAGAGCCCAGGAGCCTGTGTCTTGGTAAAACCCAGCTGATTGATGAGGTCCCTGGGTGGCCGCATCCGTCTCTGTGGTCAGTTTGCCCCTTTTCCTCCCTCCTGGAGCCGCCTGCCTTTGTGTCATCAGAAGGGTCTTTGGCGAGATGTTGAACTCACTGAAATGGGCTCTTCCCAGTTCTGGTGCACACATAGGGCTTCTCCCCACCCCCACCTCTGATACAGGCCCAGCTTTGGGATCTTACTCACATAGGGAACTCCCTCTGCCTGCACAGTTCATCATCCCGAAGAATTGCCAGGGGCAATGAGAGGTTAGAGATCACGTGGCCAGTGTGTGTCAGAGGCAGGATTTGAACCTGCACCTCTCCCCATCCCCCAGGTGGGCTCTTTATCTCTTCTGCTGGGCCGACTCTGGTCCTGGGGATGAGGGGGAAGAGCACAGCCTGAGCCACGCAAATCTCTTGGTGCTGTTGGAGAGCCAGGCCAGCATCCACAGCCTCCCGCTGCTGCTGAGTGATTAGAGAACTCTACACGAATGCTCAGCACAGATGCTGCCTGTGTGCACCTTCCCCGTGCTGGTCACATACGCTAAGGCGACATGGCCACTTCCTTCCAAGGCTGTTTGTCATTTCTACGTATTAGTGTGAGCACGCTCAGGATAGCAGCCCTGCTAGTTATCCCCTCCAGATCCCCCCGCCCCAGCTTTGGAATGTTGGCATGGTCCTCAACTTTTCCATTAAGTGGTCTCTGTAAACAGAGGCTAGGAAGGCCAGAGGGACTCCAGGAGCCAAGACCCTGTGCCCCATTCTTTGGAGCACATCTGTAGAGCTAAATCATTCATGGATAGCTCTGGCTAAGGTTGGGGAGGGCAGAGCTGGGGAAGTCAGCCCCCGCACACACTCCAGGTATAGACCTGCCGACTAGTCGCCTGGCTCTCCTATATTTGAAGAAGCTGGAGCCAGCTTGCCCCTTGGCCTTCTGTTCTCTGGACATCATGATGGACACCCGCCTCACTCTGATGGCTTCTTGTACCTCGTCTTTAGAAGGGTGATGTAGGTAATGTTATCTGCGAAAGAAAAAGTCCCTAAATCCGGGCTGAGCCAACATGAGACCCTACGGGCAGAGCGCCCTGATACTGTGCGTTCTTATCACCATTGCTGGTGGTGTTATTGGGATGACTCTAGGAGAAGACAAAAGGCAGATCCAGACAACAGGAGCCAAAAACATCCTTACAATTCTTTTGGCCTGGATCCTTTATGCTTTCCCAGTTGTTTTTTCTCTTTCTCTTCCTTTTTTGATGATGAAGGGAGATGGGTCAAGGAAGGGTGATGAAGAGCAAAGGGTGAGTGTGAAGGGAAGAAGAGGGAAGTGCTGTCCCCAGCACGGAGGTGCCTGCTGGGAGTCAGTGAAGGCCCCCGTGTTAGGAGGACATTCCGCTCAGGAGGTTTAGGGCCCCATCCCGCACCTTTCCTTATCATTGCTTCCTTGTCATGTGCAACATGCAGGAGAAAATGCTCTCTGAGCCAGGCCAACCCTAAGGACAGGAGTTCTGGAAGGCTTCATCTCCCAGGCTCTGCAGCTCCTTCACACACCTTGGCGTTCGTAGCCATACGCTCTAAGTCAGGTCGAAGGGGCTGTTTGTCAGCACTGCAGGAGACAGACAGACAGACCCTGCCACCCGCCCCATTGGCACTGTGAACAACTAAGGCCCTAATTTGGCCTTGTGCTACTGGCCCTGGGAAGAGGAAAGCCATTTTCTGGTGGGGTGTGCAGCGGAATTGTAGGGGCCGGGGCTTCTGAGGTGTGGTCCTGGAGTCAAGATCTATCGATCCTCCTGAAGCAGGACAGGCCCCCTGCAGAGGTCTTCAGAGGGAATTGCTGTGATGGTTCCTTGTTAGGGTCCCAAGAGAAGAGGATCTGGTTCAGGAAGTGCCCTCCTTCTGGTGCCTCACACTGGGCGCCTCGAGCCAGAGAGGGCCCAGAACCCCACTTTGCAATCCCTGCTTGGAACCGGGGCTCCAGGGGGTAGTGGAGACAAGGCCAGGAAGTGGCAGTGATGTCGCTGGCACTGGAGGAAGGGCAAAGGCGGAATCCTACCAAGCGACTTCCCTGCAGAGAGTCAGCAAGGACGGAGAAGCTGGGGGGGGGGCGGGGAGCAGCGTTGCGGCTCTGGATCCCCAGAAGCTGGCACATAGTAGGCTCATGATAAGTACTTCATTTAGTTGAATTAGGTGAGGGCACTTTGTGAGCCTAACCCTCTTAGCCACACTCAGCACTCCTCCGTGAGGTATTGCCACAATTGACATGGGGGATTAGAATCTTGTCCCGCTGAGTATTACACGTATCCACCATGCCACGTCCTGCCCCTCCCGCCAGTGCTGCTTAAGCCTTCCCTGACTCCAAGCACTTGGCAGCGGGCATTCCATCGGCCCCCAGAGCCTCATCTAGCCATCCCCGAGATGTATAGTCACAGACCAGCTCTCGAGGTCAGCACCTCCAGCCCATGCTCCACACAAACCATCCCGTCCTCTGAACTAGCCTGGACCCCACTTTGAGCTTGCCTTTCCCCCCTGTGAAGTGAAGGCTCAGAACCCAGTCATCTCTATGGGTCTCCTGGGAGTCTCTTCACAGGACATGCCTTAGGTTGGTGCCTGTGACCCCTCTCAGCTCAGCACTCCCATTAGGAGGCCTTCCCGGGGGCACAATACCCCCCTCTCCTACCAGGCCTGCCCTGGGCTGGTGACTGGTGCTGGCCTTCAATCTCCCCTAAGCTCTAGGCTCTAGCTGTAGAGTGTTTTCCATGCACCCTGGTGAGGGCAGCTTTTATAATTGTGATTAGTAGGGTCAGAGATAGAGCTGGGGGGCAGCTAGTCTGACCTGGCATCTCCCACAAGTCCGTCTGGCTCTTCGGGGTTACAGGGCACGCTCCCCAGAAGTACCCCGTGGAGATTAAGTGGCTTGCCCGTGCCCCCACAGCATCAGTCAAGGCAGACATTGGTATCAAACGTTGGTTGAATGGTGCCTAGCCTGTGCCCGGTGCCAGGGGTACCAAGAGAGGCCAGAATATAGCCCCAGCCCTCATGCCAACAGCTGGGCACCTGGGATGTCCATGCCGAGTGGATGGATGATGGCGCAGGAGGGTGAAGCCTGGGGTCCTGATTTCAAACCTAGCATCCATCCCAGACCCTGGGCTGCCTCTGGGGATCCAGAGACAGGAAGAATCCCTGGGGTTTGGGCTGGCCAGTCTACTCTGCAGGATGGCATCAGGCCTTTGGGTTATGTTTAGAGGGGCACCCGGATGCTCGTGGTCCCTGACTCCGTTATCTGGGCGGGTCCACAGGGCATATCTAGCCCCAGGGAGGCAGAGCCCCCCCCCCCTTCTGTCTAAGCTCTCTAATCAGCCCTGCCGAGAGAAGTTCCACCTGACCCTGGGCTTTGCCTCTTTGACCTTTTGGCCTCTTCCGGAGCTCCCTTGGGGAGACTCAGAGGAGCTGGGACACTGCAGCCGAGGGGGTGAGAGAGGCCTCCGAGAGTCCTCTGAGCCTGGGCCTCTGGCCATTCCGGCCTCCCTTTCCCTGACCCTGGGCTGCAGGCACTGGGGGGTTTCCATCACTTCATCCAGCTTCTGCTGTGCCCAGTCTTTCTTTCCTCCCAGTATTTCCCTTTAGATCTTTGCCAGGTGTCTTCTAGGTGAGTCTGGAGTCGCGTGCTGGATGCCCGCGAAGGGCATTGTGGCCACCCTCATCTCCATGGAATGGGATGTGACACAATGCTAGTCAGGAGGCCAGGCCATCCCCCAGCTCCATCCTTCTCTCAGCGGGCAGCCCTGGGGGCAAGACCAAGCCCACACAGTGCCTGCCCACAGAACCCACGTTCTGCTGGGGAAATGCCACCCGCACATAGAGGGCAGCATCGCAAAAGAAAGTGGGAGCTACTTGTTGTGGCAGGGAGGTGCCGGCCGCTGGGGTGGGGGGCACCAGGAAAAACCTGGGGGGGAAGCCAAGAGAATGGAGGGGCGAGCTGGCAGGGAGGAAGCTAGGCTCGGCAGCCTGCTAGATGGGAGCCTGCGGGCTCAGCCCTACCAGAGAAAGGAGCAAGATAGAAGCCGTCGAGCCCGGGCAAGGAAACTGAGGCCAGAGAGGAAAAGTCACTCAAGCCAGGATCGGAACCAGGTCCTCCAGTCCCCGATCCAGCGCGTCTCCTACTCCACACTGCTGTTCACTCACCGAAGCCATCGGCTGTGCAGAAGCCCAGGGTTGCGTGGGTCACCCTGGAGAACATTCTCTGGGCCCTGTCCTGTGATAAAACAAGGATTGCTTATACTGCTGAAGATGTGGGCGGCCCCGGATCCTACCCCAGACCACACTGACCCCTTAACCTCTCTGCCTCATACACGTTTGCCCTTGTTCATAAAGAAGATCGACTGAGAAGGCTCGTGCTCAGGACCGGAAAAGCAACTCGAAGCATGGCTTCTGTGGCTGATCTATGCGGCACCTCATCATCAGACATGGAAGGTAGATGCCATGAGATCTTGAGACAAGGGTAAAGAAAAAGCTGGAGACAAGGCAAGACTGATCGGGCTCCTCCGCTGTGGCTGCTGCCCCTGGCCTTAGCCCAGCCAGTGTTTCCATCAGTGATTTGGACAATGCACAGACCCCATTTGTGGGCGGCAGAATGTTGTTAGAACTGACGATTCCTGGCTGTCCCGCCGGGGTGGCTGGCGCAGTGATCTAAGCTAATGAGATGGCGTATAACAGTGACAAATGGAGACCTTCCCGAGGGTCCAGACACCGGCTGTGTAATTCCAGGAGAGGGGAGATCAGGCCTCACTTTCCTTGGAGCCTCATGGATCCATAAGTTTCTCTGCAAATTTCTTCACTGGTGCAATTCACTACTTTTTCTACACTTTGTCATTTGCTGGGATTCTCATCCACATTTTTCCATACATCCTTAAAAAGGGCCTGCCTACTCCACTGGAGGTTTTCCTTAGGTAAGGAATGATGGTCTAGGGCAGGGATTTTATTTCAAGGACCTCATATTGTTTTGAGGATGCCTCTCACAAAATCTCTCTGGGTCACCCCCCTCCTCCCAGGAATTTCTGGGAACTTTGGTATCTGGTTCATTTTGCTCTCTCCCTCCCCTGAAAGCCCATAGAATAACAGAGAACAATTCATTCAATACAGAGGAGGTATTTATACAACAAAAGTAAGGAAAAGAACCATATCTGAGCCTACGGACAGTCCAGAAAAACTGTCCTCCCCTTCCCTCAGGTACCTATAAAGTCCCCTGACTTAGGGCACCACCCACCCTTTCTGACTTCAATCCTGGTTTGTTCCACACCCTGGCCGCGGACCTGGAGAGGCTATATTCAGAAGTGTCACTAACAAGGAGTTCTGTCCAGCAGCCTAGGAAGTGTGAGCACCCCAGTCATTGAAAGTGTTCACTCAAAGGCTAGGCGTTCATCTGTCGTACATTCTGTCACCAAGATTCCTGCATAGATAGATTAGATAACCTACCAAGTGTCTTCTAAGAATCTGTTCACAGTTTCATAAAAGGAGTCAGACTGTGTTGTTTTAACTGTAGTTCTAAAATAACTTTGGCTCTGATTTTTAAAGCAGCCCATTTTGAGAGAGATGGAAACAGAGAGAGAGAGAAGGGAGGGAGGGAGAAAGAACAGACAGACAGACATAGAGAGAGAAAAAAATAGAGTGAGTAGGAGATGGAATTTTAGCTGGGGCTTGGAAGCCAGGAGTATTCCAGGAAATTTAGAAAGAGGGAAGGGTTTGGGGGGTGGGAAGGGGGGAAGAGAATGAGTTCAGTTTGGGACTGCTGGGCTTAAGATGTCAGTGACAGAGGAGGGACTGGGGGTCAGCAGAGAGGTTAGGGCTGCCTAAGTAGATCTGAGAATCATCAACAGAGCTTATGACAGGATCCATGAGAGCTGAGGAGGTCCCCAAGGAGCAGCTGGGTGGGTAGAGGATCACCAAGGTGGTGACAGGCAGTGGAATCGAGGAGGAGGAGGATTCAGAAAAGGCCATGCCAGAATAAGGAGGAGAGGGGAAGTAATGATGCACTTGGATGCAAACCGTGGGGACCAAGAAGGTCCAAGGGGCCTGGCGCCCTCAGGCCTCAGGAGGGTTGGGAAAGTAAGGAAAGGTGCCGCCTTGGGGGCCAGTGCAGGAGAGGCTGCCCAAGACCTGCAGAGTCTCGAGGCCTAGAGCCGGGCTCATCTTGTCCGGGCCCTTCCTCTTCCTGTCACCCGGGGACGTGGGATTAGGAGGGCCGAAGCCAGGCGAGTTGGCCGAAGGGAGCGGGGCTGCAGACGCCACAGCCAGGCCCAGGCTTCAGTCTAGGAGGGGAGAGTCTCCACCCTTGGCCTCTGGAGACGGAGATCTTTCCGGCCTCTCAAAGTGCTTTGATTTTCTCAGGGGTCTTTTCCACGTGTTTCTTCCTTCCCAGAATGCCAGGTGTCTGCGTTTCAGTGGAGCTGGGGGCTCCACCAAGCCAGGATCTAGTTCCCTGCCTGGACCCCCTCCAAGGGGAGCTAGAGGGCCTCCCTGCCTCTGTCCCTGAAGGATCTGAAGAAGACTCACCCCAGGCAGTGCTTGGCCCAGCAACTGCAGGGATGGGACTAGGCGGCTCCTGCAGCTCCCCATTACTCTTCGAGCTGAGCTGGCTTCCCTTGATTAATGGGCTATGGCATTTGCTTATGAATGTGAAGGATGGTTCACTGTGGAATGACCCAGCCCAATGGGCTGCTCTCCCTCCCCAGAAGCCCCAGCCTGACCAGGGCTGCTCCAGCCACCCTGCCTCCCATTAACAATGACCTCAGCTGTTTGTTTAAAGAGTTCACCCCCCCACACACACACACACCCCAAGGAGAGAAAAGGCAGCAACCCCAACCCAGACTGGCTCGTGAGCCCTGGGCCTGCTCTCCGAGTGCGGCCGGCCCATGTGGGAGGCTGCAGCACACTGATGGGGCATCCCAAGGGGAGGGGCAGCAGCGCGCCCCCCCCCCCCAGCGCTGCCTAGTGCCCTCCCTCGGTAAATTCACAGAGGGAGGACTCCAAGGAAGCCGCCCTCATTGGCCTCTAGTGGGGGCCATGCCTGGACCACATGATGAAAGGCCAGCAACACTAATGGGGGGGGGCGGAGCTGAGTAGCTGCTGGTCCCCAGGCGCCATTCACCCGCTCTCCCACACCAAGTGACCTTCTGGTCTGGGTCACCTCGTTCTGGTCCTGACAGGGCTTGTTTTACTTGGAAAAGCGGGTGTTTGTGCTTGGCCTCAGAGCAGGAGGGGGACCACAAATGCTGCTGGCATTGGACGTGACTGTCATGGACGTCAACCGCCCAGGAGAGGGAAGGGGACTCCTTCTAAGGACCCCTGCCCCGGCATTGGGGGGGCGTGCTCACTGACCGCCTTCTGGTGAGTGTCTGCATTGACCCTGCAGAGTGGAGAGCCCAGGAGCATCGGCCGGGCTCCCGGCTCTCTGCCCAGCAAGGTCTGGCCTCTGGCCCAGCCTGTGGCCCTTTGAGCAAAGGTCATTGGGTGTCAGGGGCCCTGGGGGAAGCCAGATGCAAACCCGGAGAAGCTGAGGCAGTTTTATTGTGCGCTTTGGGGCTTGCGTGCCGCTAATCCGCTCTAGGCTGACATTTGATTTTTTTATTGCTCTGTTCTCTGGTCCCCTCAGCCAGCAGCGAGCGCCCATCTTCTTTTATAGGGCTATTACCTTCTAGCATTCAGCCCCTGCGTGTGTGGGGAGCTCAAGTTCATCTCTGTGACAAGCCAGTGATTAAAGCAAATGTTGACAACAGGTCGTAAACCAGCCGCCCCTTACGCCCTGAGCGCTAACCACAGCACCTTGTGGGCCCAGGGGGAGGGAGCAGGGGGGGGGAGGAGAAGGGGGAGTGGAGAAGGGGAGGAAGAAGAGATAGAGGAGGAGGGGGGAGGAGGAGAGAGGGGTAGAAAAAGAGAAAGAGGAGGACGCCTAGGCTGGCTGCCATGGGGCTGCCCGCTCCGCCAGGGTCCTTCTCCCCTCTGCGGGGGGCTGCCCCAGGCTCCTGACTCGTGCCCAGGCTTATTTCCTACTGCTGGGGGGGCACCTCTGCCTTCTCCCCAGGTGCCCCAAGTTCCCTCGGCATGTGCAGATCAGAGCAGCTTTTCTCCCCCAAAGCCCCACTATGCTCCCAGTCACCCAGGAGTAATCCGGAAATGATCTTCAAGGTCCCTTACAAAAGGCTCCCTCTGGCCTGGAAAGCCCTTCTTCCTCTCCAGCTCTTGGAGCTAGGGGCCCCACCTGCCTTTTGGTGCCTCCCCCATGGCAGCCCCAGGCTGCCCCATCCTTGTCTCAGCCTCCCCGGCTCCTCAACCTCCTTCAGACACAGCTCAAACTCCCTGTTCTGCAGGAAGCTTTTCCCCTCCCTCCTCCCTCCCTTGTGCGCCTTCCCACTGAGGTCACTTCCCATCTCCCCCATTCTTACTCTGGGTGCCCCCTGGGCTTAGCGCAGGGCCTGGCACATCCCCCACCTCTCCGGTCAGTTGGCATCGTCATTTCTGCCTCCACACATGGCACGAGCTCTTTTGCCTCCATCACTCATCCTCTGCTAAGGGGTCTTTCTCCTCATCCCCAACAGGTCATTAGCTTGAGGGCAAAGACTATCCAGCTGAGGCACAGAATTCTGGGCCCAGAGTCAAGAAGACCCAGGTTCAAATCTAGCCTTGGGTTTCACCTCTGTCTGCCTCAGTTTCCTCATCCACAAAATGTAGCTATAATAACTTCCCTCCCAGGGTTGTTGTGAAGCTCAGAGGGGATATTTGTAAGGCCCTTGACAAAGTTTCAAGCGCTAGCTATTCTTATTTCTCTACCTCAGATCCCCAACACAGAACAGGAGGCATTTACTAACCATTTGGCAAATTGGACTACAAGCCAGAGAGGGCATGAGGGCAAGTTCCTGGAACCCGCTCTGTGGGCAGGTGGGATGTCAAGAGCTCTCCAGTTCATGGTGGATTGTTTAGCCTGTGGGAGAGAAAGTCAGGGAGAGGACTTGTTCTTCATGGCCCTAGAAAACAGGGCCAACACCAATGAGTGGACGTGGCAGAGCGTCATATTCAGGGTTAGTCTGAGTAAAAACTTGGAAGCCTTTTGAGCCTCCCAAAATGGAACGGGTGGACCCTGGAGGTAGTGAATCCCTCATACTAGAGGTCCTTAGACACAGAGTGGGTGGATGATCATTTATTAGGGAAGTTTTAGAGGGAATTCCTGGACCGCCTCTGAGATTCTGTGGCCCCGAGCCACCCAAGGGACTACAAGTGGAAAGGAGAGCAGAAATCAGAGACATGAACTGGGCCCACCAGCCTGTCCCTGGCTCCACCCTGATCTCTCCAGGCCACACAGCAGAGCTGTGTGTGAGTACACAGGCCACACTGAGGTGCAGCAGTCTGTGTCTCCCCAGATGGCATCGGTGACACAACCTCCCCCCAAGTCTCATCTCTGCGTTCTGTGATCATGTCCCAGACACCCAGAAGTTTGCCCTGAAAATCGAGAGTCTTCCCCTCCTCCCAGCTCACACAGTGCCCCAGAATCACATGCTAGTTCACAAGCACGTGGTTCTCTCCATTAGCCTGGCGAGTTTCACCAGACCATTTCATACAGCCTGGAGTAGTCCGGGCATTAACTAGATCCCAGGAGCAGGCTGGCACATCTGTATTCCCTCTTGCAATAGCTTTCTCTTCCCAAGTACCTGTAAGGGGGACTCAGCCCCAGCCAGCTTCCAGTTTTCTGCATTTTAGCCTCGTGGTTGTTTTAAAAATCGGGTGTATGATAAAAGTCCACCATCCAGGAGGAATGACTGACCTGCTACCTGTCTGAGCCCTAGGGTACCTATGACTGACATTTGCAGAACTGGAGAGTTAACATAATCTGAAATCCCTTTCACCATGTACATTCACAAGGACACTCTATTATTGGACTGATACAGTGTGAGTCCGGGCCAAAAATGAGGATGTGGAATGAGGCTTTAGCACCCTCTTATCTGGTGACACAAAGGAGAAATATGGAGTAAGAAAAACCAACGCATGAGGAAGTTGCAGGACCTGGGCTAGAAAATGAGAAGATCAATGCTACCTTCTATCCCCTTTGCCTAGCACAGTGGCATGCACATAGTAGGTCCCCAGTAAAAGCCAGTTGAATTTCACTGCTCTTCACAAGTACTAGCCATGCATCCAAAATGATCAGAAGTCACTCCCTGCAGGACAAGCCTGACTCTGCTTGACCCCAAGCACGTTGCTGAGCATTGTAAGCCTAAGGTTGCATCCCAGGGTGCTGCAAGTTTGAGGAAGGGCTTGGGGAGGGGAGGCTGGAGACTGGAGGAGATACCGCTGACCTCTTTGGAGCAAGTTCTGCAGCAGGCAGCAGGCGAGCAGCCCTGGCCTGAGCAGCCTGGCACCAATGCTTGCAGAGCTTCCACTTTTTGTGGGCGTTCTCCGTAGGTCCATCCCCTTCCCTTCTTGACAAGAATCCTAGTCTACAGGAGACAGAAGAGAATGTGAGAAATTGCTTTTCTAGCAGAGCTGAGGGCAGAGTCCCCACCGCTGGTAGCTTAGTTTCTGTGTGGTTCTTACTCCTGAGCCCCATCCATGCACAAAAGCACAGCCACTCTCCTCCCCCTTTCTCAATGAGTTATTCTACCGAGGACATTTCTGGGAAGGTGAGGCTCTAGGGTCAGAAGCCACAGACCAGACAGCGGGCAGAGAACACAAGGATGAGTGTTGGGTTCTTTCTAGCCTTGAGGGAAGACTGGCCTGTGTCAGCCTCCCACACTCTCCTCATCAAGCCAAATGATTCAGTCAGTCAGCTAACATTTATTAAGTGCCTACTATGCGCCAAGCACTGCGCTAGTGCCAGATGCAAAGAAAGGCAAAAAAACTCTTCTGTCAAAGAGCTGGCAGTTGAATGTCATGAGGTGGTTCTACTCTATTTTGGAAATAATAAGGAAAATCAAGTAACCACTGGCCACGTCCCCAAGGGACAGGAGTCAGCTGGGTCAGCCCCGCTCCCCCCCCCCCCCCGCCCAATCTCCCTGAAGTCTATGTGATTGCCAGGTACAAATTGTGACGATGCAGGGTCCTGGCAGAAAAGGACGTGTCGCCCTGGTCAAGGCCACAGCCGTCACCACAGCCCAGGTTATTTGGGTCAGCCGTGAGCGTGAAGGCAGCCGCCACTGCCTTCTGAGTGTCTCTTCTGTGGTTGCACCTCTCTTCTTACCAAGGCTTCCACACAGGTTCATTTTGTGCTCTTAAGACCTGGTAAAGGTTGGTCTTTTGTGTGACTGAGCTGAATCCAACTAGCTAGAGTCCAGGTGTGTTGGGGGAGGATCCAGAGAAGGCAGGCAAGGTCACAGAAAGGTCACTCATGAACTTTGCCTCCCTGGCTTGCCTGGTCTCTGGTGGTCTCTGGTTCTTCATAAGAGGACTGAACTACTTCTGTAGGCCTCTCACATGATAATAATTTTACTGTGAGAGAATGTTGGTCAAAGCACTTTGTAAACCGTGAAACACTCTATAAACTTTAGGTATTATTATGTGGATGGATGGATGGATGGATGGATGGATGGATGGATGGATGGATGGATGGATGGATGGATGGATGGATGGATGGATAGAAGGAAAAACCTAATGACAAAAAGGCAATTGACTTCAATAATGCTGTGAAGAGAATTAATATTTTATGCATGACAATAGCATATCCATATATTTGAAAAAGAGAAGTATGTTGATTTATATGTGTGTGCCAGTCTATAGGAGGTGTGTTTGCATATTTATTATACTGTCACTCACAGAGATGGATGGATGGATTGGGGGGACAGGGTTTTCTGGTAAACATTTAACAGCTTCAGTGAGGCATGGGGTCCCATGACACACTTTTAAGTTTCCTCTACATTATTTTTCTCCATCACTTTCTTAAATCTTGATAGACCAGGCAAGAGCCAGATCTGTCCCCGCAGCCTGTTTTTTGTAGCTCCTGTGAGAAAGACAAAAGTGGCTTTTACATTTTTAAATGAGGTCTTGCTGTACAAAAACCAAATAATGGACAATATTTGGCCCTTGGTATAGTTTACCAAGGCCTGGTCTTAGTCAGCAAAACCATAACTCAAGCTCTGATCTGTGGTGATCACCAGTTTCCAAGCTATAGATGCTCACACTGAACACTTAACAGGCGGCTTTGATGAGCTGCTTTGAGTTGGCCCCAGCACACCCTGGACATCTCTCAGCCTAGGAGTGAGTGCCGACTTCCCAAGGCCATAGACTGTTCAGAGAAGGTGTCTTATAGTCCTGGAGGCTAAGAAACAGTCTAGCCTAATAACTGATACTTATCTAGCATTGCAAGTTTGCAAGTGTGTCGCAGGTGTGTGTGTGTGTGTGATCTCATGAGATCCTCATGATAATTATGAGTGATTATTTTACAATATTGCAAGTTATCCCCATTTTATAGATGAAGCAACCAAGACTAAAATGAATTTGTCCCTAGAAAGTGTTAAAGATGAAATTTTCACCCAGGTCTCTCACAGCTCTTAAGTATGGCTGATCACAAAACAAGATGGTGAGGAGGTAGAGAAGACTTTGCATGTTCAAACACTGCTCTCTATTAGAAGCAGAAACTGCCAGCCTTGGAATTAGATGTATAAAGAGAAGCATCACTGTACATTTTCATTTTTATTTTCTCCTGTCCTGCTCTCAAGTCACCCTCTGGCTGCTGTCATTGTGGCCCACTGGGCAGACAGCTCTTCTTAGCATCGGGCCCCCCAATAGGAGCTACCTACACAAATGCATTCACATCCTCCTATCCTCTCTCAGTGCACCACTCCATTAAAACATTTTTTGTTATGTGGGTAAGGATGCGATCGGTAGGCAAACTCATGTAACCTTTGCATGGGGCAGATTGAGAGGAGGAATGCAATGCAGGGTTAAATGGAATCGTTTTTTTCTCTTCTACTAGCAGAGGATGATTCCATTTTTTACGTATTGCTTTTGAAAGTAGCCTGGACGTGGACAAACTGAAGGAATTTCCTTTAGCAGGGAATGTCAACCAAACCCATTGATTATTAAACCTCATCCTCAAATTCTGAAGAGATCATTTATTTTCAGGTTTGGTTTGGGCCAAGTGTTTCCGACCTGTCTTTTCCTCACATCTGGTTTGAATAACCAGGTTATTTTGAAGTCTTTCTTGAACAGTGTTTTAAGTGGCCTGCTTTCTCTAAATTTTCCCCCCTAAAAAAAAAAAAGAAATTGATTTGGTCTTTGAAATTTGTATCCAGGACTTTATTTTAAAAATCTAGACAACAGCAATGTTTAGTTAACAGACCAAATAAACTAAGCTAGGCAGATTGGATTTCAGCTTTAGGATGCTCTCCACGAGGAGTTAGATGGAGCCTCTTGGCTATTGCCTTTGTCCAACCCCCTCCCACATTCTCTTTGAATGTTTCCTGTGTCAGCCTCCCACAAGCCCCTGCACAGCCTCACGTATGCCTCTGTTCACTCTCCCTGCCTCACTCCCAGCATTAACATGGACCCACAGATGTGGGGGTCAGAAAACCCCCTTGTGTGTCCAGAGGGGTTTGTCCCTGCTCCTCCACATCTGAGCATGTCACCTCAGCAGAGAGACGTGCCCTCAGTTTCCCTGCTGGGGAAAAAGGATGTTCAGCTAATAGAAACAGGGCCTCAGCCATAGGCTGCAGCCTCCTGTCTCTAGCACCTGGGTTGGGCCTTGGGCTTTATCGGTAGCTTCTCCTTTCCCTGCAATTCACCATAGAACAAAATGGGAAGGACTGAAGTATGGTTTTGCAGATAAGGCCTGGTATTTGCCAGCTTCCAGTCACCGGCTCATCCAATACCACTTGCAGCCCCTCTCTCTGGGCGTGACGGCAGTGGCGGGCAGCTTTTGAGGCCTTGAAACTGAAAAGCAGGATGTGAGCAGAGACCCCAGTCTGTTAACATAGACTCATCATGGCACAGACTGCTCTAGCTGAGGGTAGGCTGGGGACAAACCCACATACCCTCTTAACCTTCAGAATACCCATTTATGTAGCACCCATTGTGTGCCAGACACTATGCTAAGCACTTTACCAATGGTATCTCATTTGATCTTCTGGTATTGTTAGGATCCCCATTCTACAGTGGAGGAAACTGAGGCAGGCAGAGGTTAAAGTGACAGGCCTAGGGTCACCGAGCTAGTAGTGTCTGGGGCTAGATTTGAACTCAGATCTCCCTGAGTCGAGACCCAGTGCTCTGTGCACTATGGTGTGCAAAGTTCCCTCGAGGTGACAAGAGAGCAAATCCTTCCAGGCACTGGGATCAACCAGTCCAAAGGCCAGGAGGTGGGAGAAAGAACGTCATGATGGAGAGTCAGGTTTCAGAAGACCCTAAAGGGAGGAAGAGGCCAGGAGATCTAACTGGCATTTCCTGATCTGAGGATCACAAGGCACATTGATCTCATTCGATCCTCACAGAGCCCTTTGAAGAAAGGGATCCAGTTCTTCCATATCCCCACTTGAGAAATCAGACTTGCCCAGTCACACACCCAGGACTCAAATGCGCCAGCTCCCGGCTTTCCAGCTAGCTGCCTGTCAGCTCAGGGTGAAGCTGCCTCCCGGCTCTCTTTGAGGCGCTGAAATCTGCCTCTCACCCAGCTTTCTGGAACAACTTAGGGGCCCATTGAGCATGGCGTCGTGGAGGGCGCTCTGGCCTGGGCTGGGGGACCGCTGGCTGGTCTGAAGCAGGCCCACCTCTCTGGGTGGGTTTCTGCTGCTGTGAAATGCAGGCCCTCGGCTGGAGAGACGGTCCCTTAGTCCTCAGAGTTCTGCAGCCTGGCCAGTCTGCTGCTTATTCTATTTGAAGATGCCCTTGTCCATACAACAGGATGGACCTTTAGAGGTCCCTTCAAGCTCTGAAATTCTGTGACTTCATCATAACCCTAAGCCGCCCCCTTTCCCCACAGAAGCCATGACTAGCCCCAGCTCTGTGACTATTTCTTCATATAACAGGGCTTCTATCCAACCGCTGGAGCCCAGGGTCCTCGTCACCCTCCTCTGGACATACTCCAGGGTATCGGTGCGATTCCTAAAATGGGGCGCTCCCAAGTCCTCCTTTCCATCAGAGGTCTGAGCTAGAATTTGGGCAGGAGTCCTAACAGGCCCTATTGAGGGATGTCTTTTGTAAAGCTGATTTACAGTTTGGAAGGATGCCCAGAAAGTCACCAATCCCTGCATCCCCCGTGATCCATCTCTACTGTTGCTGGGTAGGTGCCCCAAAGAAATCAAAAGAGAAAGATCTATACATACAAAACATTTCTAGCCGCTCTTGGTGGTATCCAAAAATTGGAAACTAAGGCACTGCCCTCCTACTGGGAATGGCTAAACAACCTGTGGTATGTGTGAGAGGAATGGAATAGTCTTGTGCCATGAGAAATAATGAAGTGGTAAGGGTTCAAGAGAAACTGGGGAGTCTTTTATCAACTGATGCAGAATGAAGTGAGTAGAACTAGGAGAACAGTTTCTAGAATGGTAACATTCGAGAGAAGAACGACTTTGAAAGACTAATCAAAGTAATGACGAACCATGAGCCCAGAATAAGGAAAAATGAAACGTGCCACTAAAGAGGTGCCAAATTTTAATCTACCTTCTTTGGACATGGCTAACATAGTCGTTTGTTTTTAGGTACCTGGTGGAATGGTGCACAGAGCCCTGGACTTGAAGTCAGGAAGAGCTGAGTTCAAATCCAGCCTTAACACTTAACTAGCTGTGTGACCCTGGGCAAGTCACTTTAACCTCTGTTTGCCTCAGTTTCCCCATCTGAAAATGGGAATTAATAATAGCACCTCCCTCCCAGGGTCATTGTGAGGATGAAATGGAATGTTTGTAAAGTACTTAGTACAGTACCTGACACATAGCAGATACTATATCAGTGTTTATTCCCTTCCTCTTCCCTAGAGAACAGCGTAGGAAAAAAAAAAAAAACACTTGTTACTTGAAAAATAAAAAAAAATTAAGAGAAAAATTCATAATAGAAGGAAATGCTGCATTTCAGTTAGAGGTTAGTAAAAATAAACATGTAATTTTCCCCCCAGCTAAATTCACAGGTCCTTTGAAATCTGTCCAGGGACCTGGCTCCCCCCTCCCTCCCCCTGCAAAAAAGAAAAAAGAGAGTTACTTTGATGCAAAGGGAAGGGCTCTTGTAAAGCAAAGAGGAAGGAGCAGGATTGTGTCTGGGAGGACTGTGCCAAGTGAGCTACCAGGGGCCTCTGCAGTGCTTCCTCAGAAAGCACAAGGACAACATTTAATCATTTAGTCCATATGACATTCATTTCCAAAGGTCTCTCTCCCCCAGTGAGCCAGGACAACTGGCCAGTGGATCTGCCAAGTCTAACAGAAGCATCCCATGCTGAAGTCATGGAGCACTCACGGGGAGAGTGACAACTCCACAGCGTCAGCATGGGCCTTGCATTCTTCCTCTTGAGCTCTCCCTGGTAGCTGTATGTGTTGTTTGGCTAGTTCCTCCCGTCTCACCGTGGATCGGGCCATAGAAGTCTTCCAGCACTTCTCTGAATTCTTGTGCTCACTTTTCCTGAGACATAGCGATAGTCCATCATATGTGTGTGGCCCTCTTTGTCTAGCCCTTCTCCCGTCAGTCTTAGCTTCCCAGAGGCCCTGCTGAGGGCATCTTCAACTGCCCTGACACAGCTGCCCGGAATCGGCTCCCTGAGCACTCCAGTCACTGTTATTACAACCCCAGTTTTCCCCCAGAGTGAGGGGCCAGAGGCGTGCCAGTCTTCCTACAGCATCTCCCTCCTCTTGCTGTTTCTGTCTCTATGTTGTCTTTGTCCATGGTGTGGTAAAAAAATATGAAAGTTTTTTAACAGTCGGTTAGGATAACTCTCTCTCCAAAGGTGGCCTTTGGTTTTGGTGAGTTTTTTATAAGGAATATAGACTAAGCTTAGACTTAAGACGATTTGTATTGTGTTTCTACTTTCCTCTCTTCCTTTTCTATATTGTTGTTCACATATTATTAGTTAGCAATAGTTATTATATTCTTTTTACTGTTCCATCAAGGAAACATTCTGTTTCTTGAGGAAGCAAAGGGGGGAAATGTGGTAAAAAAATATGAAAGTTTTTTAACAGTCAGTTAGGATAACTGAAAGACGCCAATTTCTTTTAAGGACCACCCTTTTGGGGAGGAGACCAAGTCCACCTGCTGCGCACGTCAGACTGCCTGCTACGCACTCGACTTCCGGGGTGCGAGCTTAAAAGACAAGGAGAGAACGGAAGTGGGGCTTTTTCCTGCTCTGCTGGTCTCCTGACTGCGCTGCACAGACGGTCTCTCTCTCTCCAAAGGTGGCCTTCGGTTTTGGTGAGTTTTATACGGAATATAGACTAAGCCTAGACTTAAGACGATTTGTATTGTGTTTCTACTTTCCTCTCTTCCTTTTCTATATTGTTGTTCACGTATTATTAGTTAGCAATAGTTATTATATTCTTTTTACTGTTCCATCAAGGAAACATTCTGTTTCTTGAGGAAGCAAAGGGGGGAAATGTGGTAAAAAAAATATGAAAGTTTTTTAACAGTCAGTTAGGATAACTGAAAGACGCCAATTTCTTTTAAGGACCACCCTTTTGGGGAGGAGACCAAGTCCACCTGCTGCGCACGTCAGACTGCCTGCTACGCACTCGACTTCCGGGGTGCGAGCTTAAAAGGCAAGGAGAGAATGGAAGTGGGAGTTTTTTTTCCTGCTCTGCTGGTCTCCTGACTGCGCTGCACAGACGGTCTCTCTCTCTCCAAAGGTGGCCTTCGGTTTTGGTGAGTTTTATACGGAATATAGACTAAGCCTAGACTTAAGACGATTTGTATTGTGTTTCTACTTTCCTATCCTTCTAATCAACATCACCTTGTGACTACCATACAATAAAAGCTCTATCTAGAAAACCAGAAGCTTCTTCCATTTACTAGTCTGGGAGATAAATTAAGGGAAAGGTTAAGTAGGGTGGATTTATGATCTAATATCCAATTTTAATCTCACACTGGAAAACTATAGAATCCTTCCATGGGCATCTCTCTTCTTGCACACGACTTGGACTCCCCCTCCCATGTCACAGATTTTGAGCTGAAAGGGGCCTCAGAAGCCAACCCCCTCATTTTACAGATGAGAAATCTTGGGTGCAGGGAGGGGAAGAATCTTGGCCAAAGTCAGAGTCAAGATTTGAATCCAGATCCTCTGGCTAAATTCAGGCCTTCTTCAATTGCTGCTTACTTCCTTTGATTACCTGTCTCCTGGGGATCGCTTCTTGGTCTTCATTAGTTGGGCCGATCCCCTTTCTATCTCAGACAGTAGGCCATCATGAGAGAGACTTCATTGAAAGAATTTTTTTCCAAGCCATCTCTCTTCCTTCTTATCCTATCTGTAAACAACAACATTGTCGGGTCCTGTGCTAAGCACTCGGGATTGGAAGAAAGGGAAAAGTGGGGTCCTTCAGATGGGGGAGACAGCATGCAGACAGCTTGCATATCATATGGAAGGGTAAATGGGAATATTATTTGAGACAGAGCACTAGCAGTGGGGAACACTGGAGGGGCCCACAGAGAGTAAGAGTTGATCCGAGCTTAGAAGGAGGCCAGAGGGGCCAGAAGGCAGACGGTTCCCGGCCCAGGGCTCATGGACAAGGGCCGACGAATAGGCCGCTGTCACAGGACTGCAGCCTATGGGGAGGGGAGTCAGGTGTGAGAGGACATGCAAAGGGTTTCCAAGGCCAAAGGAGAGGGTTTTCTATAGGAGGAGGGACACGGTCAGACCCGTGCTGTGGGGAATCCGTCTGGCAGTGGAGTGGAGGACCGACTGAAGTGGGCAGAGAGAGAGAGAGAGACCAGAGGCAGCAAGAGCCAGCAGCAGCCATCACAGTCATCTAGGCCAGAGACCCTGGTGGGCACACAGCTCCCCCCTCCAGATCGCGTGCTCTCTGCTGCACCACTGAGGTGCCCCCTTAATCTGTACTCATTTCTTGTCTGAGCTGTAGTGTAATGATGGGAGAAGCCAGCCATCTTTTTAGGCAGCAGGGAATGAGCTAGTAGACATGGGAGGTGCAGGGAGAGGGGAGGAGCTGGGCACAAGGGCATCCTCCCAGCAAAGACAGGAGCTGGACCACACGGAAGAAGGAGGAGAAGGAGGACTGCTTTTTCAGAGACTAGAACAAAGGAGAAGAGGTGCAGATGGGTGTGGAATTTGAGGCGGGGGCTCCCAGCGGATCGCCGTGGTTTTCTCTACAGCGGGAGCTGAAGCCATCTTCTGAGAGGGGCACTGTAGGGTCGGGGGAGAGCTTTGCAAGAGCCACTGCAGGGTCCCTGTGAGGGTTCAGTCAAAGCTGAGATAGTCGTGCCGTGTTGCCCATTTGAGGCCGTGGCCTGAATTCATCGCATTGGCTGGGAAGCTGATGTGGAGACCGGTGAACAAAGATGGCGGTAGGTGGTGGCAAGAGAGGCCAGCCTGCTAGTGTGTTTGGACCGGCTGGTGAGGGTGAGGATGGCCAAGAGAGGGAAGCAAGCCTGGAGTGATGGATCAGGGGAGAGAGAGGGAGAGTAGCAGACCGGGGCTCATCATGAGCAGAGTATGGACTGAGGAGCCCCCAGGCAGCCCCAGAGGTGGGCGATGAGATTATTCCCAGAAACGGGACTGCCGGACTTGAGTGGTGGAGATGGCTGGTTTCTGCACGACCCAGGAGAGTGAGGTCACACCGTGGCGTTGAGGGCGGGAGGGTGGTGTTGGCGTTCCCCGGCATGAGGTCAGCAGAGGAACAGGGGGAGCTCTGAAGGGCAGGAGCATGAGTGACCTGAGTGGGGACTCCAAAGGAGAGGAGAACTGGAGCTGTGATTTCATAGGGAGAGGGAACTCCCCGAAAATGGCTGGGCCTTCTCTGAGACCGCCAGGAGGCCCCTGAGAGGCTAAATAACTTGCCGAGTCACACAGTCAGTCTACCTAGGGTCACTCTCCATCCTCTATACACACTGTCCCTCAAAAAACCATTAAGCTGGGGTGCTGTCCCTCAGGGCAAGGCCTAGAGCCGGCGAGATCGCCAGCCTGGGCTACTGGCCGAGACTCAGACTCCAGACGGCGGCCTCCCGGCCAGACCCTGCTCCCAGGCACCCGGCCGGTCCGGGCTGGGCATGGAGCCTGCCCGCAGGGAGCCTGCGTTCCCCCGGGGCCGACAGCATCCCTCGGGCACCAGGGATCTGGGCCATCCTCGGGCCGGCTCCGCGCATGCGCTGGCTCTGCCTTCCCGGCTCCCTTCCTCTCTGAAGGAAGCAGGCCACAATAATGTTCCTGCCAATTTATGGCCGTGTTGTAATGTTTAATCACAGCTACGTGACTGCGGCTCCGGAGCTCCGTACAAGTTCAGCCCAAGGTGAATCTCGTCTGAGATGATGGGGAAGTTCACCCAGAGGTTAGGACAGCAGCCTCTGCTAGACCGCCGGGTGAGCCGGAGGTCACCTGCGTCTCCGCCTTCTCTTCTCCCCTCCGTGTGTAAACACAGGGAAAATGTCACTTCCAGTGAACTTGGCATCGAGAGCCAGTGCTAATCTTGGCTTGGCCAACTGTCAGCAGCCCCACATCCTGCTGCTCTCACAGAGCCCAGCCTGTGAGCCCCAGCACCCCGGGGACCACGTCCCGCCAGTCTTCCCCGGGGTGCGTGGGGTGAGGGATGATTCTCAGGGGGCCTGGAGCTCGGGGGTGGAGGCTTGTTGGGGGCGGGGCCGAGTCCCCACAGCTGGGGCCAGGGCTCGGTCCAGGGAAGGCTGCTGACAGCCCTGGAAGGAGCCCCTCTCAGTGACAGGCCTCAGATGGGACTGTTGGCAAAAGTAGCTCCAGCCTGGATTGATCCAGCAGCCCATCCCCCTCGAGGAAGAATGGGGGAGCCCCAAACCCCAGAAGCCTCCCAAAGAGTAGCGTCCATTGCCTCGTGGCTGGTTTCTTGGAGTTCTGGAGCCTCTAGGCCTGTGTCGACATGTGAGATGGACGTCATTCTCCCGTGCCTCAGTTTCCTTTGGGGAACATGCGCATTTGCTCTGTGTGATCTGGGGCCGGAGGCACTCAGTGTCAATATATCTGTAGCCAGGGCTTGGTGACGTGTGAGCTTCTCTGTCTCCTCTGGCTCATGTTCAGGGAGGGCACACTGGGCATATGGAGGCCTTACGCTTCGAATCCTCCTGTCGGCGCCGGGGATCACTCTCAGCAGCTAGGCCCCTGATGCAGGCAAGCTTCATGGTGATGAAAGAGAAGGCAAGTGTGTGTGCATCGAGGCCTGGCCTTGGGGTTGGGTAGCCACTGACCATCATGTGGCCCAAGATGAGCAAGGACAGCCTGGTGAAGGCTGGGGCCCAGAAGCAAGCACAGGGAGTGAAAGTAGGAGCAGAGGGGCAGGGGCTCGCGTGTGGGGATGGTGGGAGGTGTGTGCTGGGCAGAAAGCACCTGGATTCTTTGGGACCCCCCGAGGAATCCTTTGTCAACACCTCAGCCCCCATAGTCACTGCCACATTTCTCCTAACCTGCAATGGGGTAAATGGAGGTGCATGGTGGGAGATGGTGAAGACCTCAGTCTCCACAAGATAGCTCCAGGCCTCTAGACTGTGTTCTATCTTCTCGGGGCTCACTCAGGCACATGGGCCTGGCCAGCATCCTCTGCCAGGGGCATGGCATGGTGCCCAGAGCCAAGAAGTGTCAATGTGAGTCTTGATTCCAACACCTGCTGGCCAAGTCAGGTGGCCACTGACCTTCAGCATCCCTATCTGTAAAAGGGAAGTAGCCATCCTTGCATGACCTGCCTCACAGGACCATTGCAGGAACGGCTTTTTGTCCAGAGGGGCCGGCACCACCTCTGCATACCGGGCCTGCCTCTTACAGAGGGAAGGGAAATGTCCAGGTGGGAGAGTGGCCTTATTCTCCAGCACTTGATTGTTTTGTTCAGACAGAGGGTGCCCCCCCCCCAATGGAGCATGTGCGAGATTGGCTAAGTGTGGGCCTTGAAAGCACTGGGCCCAGAGACTGATCGCCAGGGTACATGAAGTTCATGGACACCGTGTCCCTAGGTGGGAAAAGGAGGGAAGGGAACCCAAAGTTTGCAGCTTGGAAGAAAGCCAGGGCACCGGGACAGCATTCCTCTCCCCATTCTGTGTCCCAGTGAGTCACACAGCTGCTCTCCTGATTATCACGGACAATGATCTAAGTCACTTCCACATCTCCTGGAATAAAAATAATGGTAATGAGGGCTGTTGTTAAAAATAATTACCATGTGTACCTTACAAGTGCTTTTCCATTCAACAAACACTGATCAAGCATGCACTGTGTATAACACATTCAACTGGGGATTGGGGGAGGTGTAGAAGATGAGCATGGCACGTCCCCTGCCCTCCTCAGCTTCCAGAATGGTAGGGAGAAGTATACGTGTGCAAGGCATTGTGGGGATCCAGGGGAGGAAGAGGGAAGGCTTCATGAAAGATGTAACACTGGAGTTAGGCCTTGAAAGATGGGAAAAGTCTTCATAGGTGGTGATGCAAGGGCAGGGGGGAGGGTTTCTAAGTGTGGATTAGAGGGAATAATGTGGATAAAGGCATAGTACTGGTATTTGCTCAGAACACAGCCTATTAAGAATGTGTTGGGGGGCAGCTAGGTGGCACAGTGGATAGAGCACTGGCCCTGGAGTCAGGAGTACCTGAGTTCAAATCCGGCCTCAGACACTTAACACTTACTAGCTGTGTGACCCTGGGCAAGTCACTTAACCCCAATTGCCTCACTTTAAAAAAAAAAAAAAAAGATTAGCTAGAGAATGTGTTGGGATGACCTGGAAAAGACTTTGGAAACCAACTAAGTGTGTGTTCTCTCTCCCTCTCTCCCTCTCTCCCTCTCTCTCTCTCCCTCCCTCCCTCCCTTTTATTAAGTGAAAATGAGGTAAAAGAAAGGAACTTGCTAAAACACATAATTGAGTTGTACAAGTAGAACTATATGCAAGCATGGAAAGAAAAAGAACATTTTCATCTTCACTTTTGTCTAAATTGCTCAAAGGGGAAAGAATCCATGTGCACGTGAGCACACATGTGCATACACAAAGAGCTTCATGTAGATGTATATTCAACTCAACATGGATACATGTAGGAACAGGAAGAGGGGAAGGAAGAACATAAGAAGGAGGATAGACTCAGAAGAAGCAAAGGCAGAACAAACCTTAGTCTTGGAGAGATTTTGAAGAGAAGGTTGAAAGGAAGAAAATTAATAACTGTAAGTTAACAGGGAGAGAGGGGTATAGAAAAGAAAAAGTATAAGAAAATAGAAATGAAAGAAATAAACAATTCACTATTATAACTGAATGTGAATGGGATAAACTCACCCATAAAATAAAAGAAATTAGCATAATGGAGTAGAAAGCAAAATCCAACAAGAAACATACTTGAGACATAAGGACACACAATAAAAATAAGGAAGGAGTTGGAGCAAATTCTTTTATGCCTCAGCTAACCACACACAAAAAAAGCAGGGGTAAAATTATGGTTTCAGACAACACAATAGCAAAAATAGATTTAATTAAAGAAGGAACTATATTTTGTTGTAAAGTAACAGACAATGAATTGATTTCAGTGTTAATATATATGTATCCAATGGCAAAGCTTCTTAAAGGGGAAATTAATTGAGAGGGAAAATAGACAATAAAACTATAATAATAGGGTACTTCAATTTACCACCACCATCCATCAGTCTTAGGTGTATATAACCAAGAATAAACCAGAGGGGGCAGCTAGGTGGCACAGTGGATAAAGCACTGGCCCTGGATTCAGGAGGGCCTGAGTTCAGATCCGGCCTCAGACACTTGACACTTACTAGCTGTGCGACCCTGGACAAGTCACTTAACCCTCATTGCCCCCACACACAAAAATTTAAAAATAATAATTGAATAAATAAATAAAATAAAATCAGATAAAGTTTAAACATATGAATAGAATTTTAGAATAATTATCTATAATAGACATCTGGCCATTGTTAAATGAAATTAGAAAGGAGTATACGTATTTCTCAGCTATACATGGCACCTTTACTGGCTCACTTTCACTTAGATATTCTCAAGTACATTTAATACATGCCTACAAAGTTAACTAGAGTAGGTGTTATTGTCTCAGGCTAATTTGTTCACAATCCCTAGCAGCCAAGCCAGCATTAAAACCCAGGGGTCAAAGACTTTAAAATTCTTGGCCTTTCTCAAGACCAGCATTTCACCTTCTTCACTTAAGCTTTCTGAGGGTAATGACTATGACATGAGACCCTTGTTGTTATCACCATCACTGAAAGTTTTAATGATCATTTTTGTCCACGTTGCTGTGTCAAGCACTGTGCATAGTTAAAATGGACAAACTCACTGCCTTTGAGGGTTTGGGGGTGAGGCTCATAGTGATCATATGAAAAAATATCCCAAGAATGTTCTGTGCCATGAGCAGATATGTAGATATGTATGAGGTTTATAATATGTACTGGCAATGTTAGTTATTAGTAGGAATATGAATAGAAAAATCTAGAAAATAATGGAAAATCTGGTGGGGGGGTCAAACTCAAGGGTGAGGCAGAGGGCAGGGAGGAAAGGAGGAACACCACCTTTTTATCAGGTCGTTGAGAAGGAAGGTTTCTTAAAGGAAAGAAAGCTCTTAGAAGTCAGTGCCTCAAGCATATAGGGTCAGTATCATGTGCCCAACCCAGGCAAGAGAAGGCTTCCAGATGGGAAAGGGGAAGAGCTGTGAAAGAGGTAGCAAGAAGTGGGAGAGCCTGGGGAGTCTGAGAAGACAAACCCTGACATCCTGGGAAATGGGCTTTGGAAAGACTTTGACCGCCCCCAACACAACCTCCCTTCTATTTAATGTCGCCTCATCACTGAAGTCCATAACTTTTCAAGGACAGGCTAGGACAGATGATGAAACCATCCCTTAGGGAATGGAGGCAGTTCCAGGAGCCAGACAGACTTCTTTCTTCTCCCGGCCCTGCCTCTACCTAAATCAGTCAAGAATTGGCCAATAATCAAGACATGCCACCCCTTCCTTTCCCTTGTGGAACTGAAATCAAGACATAGCACCCACAACCTAATAGGATCGAAGCAGCCCTGAAACCGGAAACAGAACCACAGACTATCGGCTTCCAGCTGAGTAAGAGCATGCTCTTCAGGGCTGTCAGGGAGGGAAAGCCCGTGACTTCCAGAGGCAGCCCCAGTCACTTAAAGGTCTGCTCTAATGTTCCTGACTTGGTCACTTCTTCCCACTGTTCTGGGTCTTTCCTCTGAAGCCACTGGTTACAGGTCTGATTCCTCTCTTGTGACAGACCTTCAAGTACCTGCAGGCAGCTATCATACCTTCCTGAGTCTTCCTATCTAGGCTAAGCATCTCTAGTTTCATCAGCCAGTCTTTCTATGGAATGACTCTAGACCCCTTTCCATCCTATTTCCTTTTAGACAAGAGTTCCAGTGCTAGCTAGCTCCTTAGTAATCACATGTTCCTAAACAAATCCTTTAACTTCCCCGAGCCTCAGTTTCTACATTAATAAAATGGGTGTGATATTATGAGAAAAGAGTTTTGTAAACTAGAAAGTTCCTTTTGAGGGGGTGAGCAGTAGCCAAGAATGACTTCTGTAAAGGCTTGCATTCTCCTTCCTGGCACTGGGGCGGGGAGGACTCTCCAGAATAGCTATTCAAGGACTTTTGTCCTCTTCCTGGTGAATCTTTGGGCAGGGGAAAAGATTTGTGGAAAGACAGCCTTTGCTTTTGGATCGAACCGTCCCTTTCATTTGTCAATAACCCATTCTTTTTTTTTTTTTTTGAGATATTTTATTTTTTCCGTTACATGTAAAGATAGTTCTCAACTTTTGTTTATACAAGCTTTACAATTTCAGATTTTTCTCCCTCCCTCCCCTCCCTCCCCCCTCCCCTAGACAGCAGGTAATCTGATATAGGTTATGTCTATATATCTCTATACATATACATATAGATATATACACACACATATATATACACATAATAACATTAATCCTATTTCTGCATTAATCCTGTTACAAGAGAAAGAATCAGAGCAGTGATGCAAAACCTCAAAATAGAAAGAAAAAAAACCAACAGCACCCAAAACAAAAGAAATAGTATGGTTCATTCAGCATCTATACTCCACAGTTCTTTTTTTTTTCTTGGATTTGGAGATCCTCTTCTATCATGAGTTCCCTGGAACTCTTCTGTACCATTGCATTGGTGAGAAGAATATAGTCCATCACAGTAGGTCAACACTCAATGTTGATGATACTGTGTACAATGTTCTCCTGGTTCTGCTCATCTCACTCATCATCAGCTCACGTAAGACCCTCCAGGTTTCTCTGAACTCTTGCTGCTCATCATTTCTTACAGCACAATAGTATTCCATTGTATTCATATACCACAACTTGTCCAGCCATTCCCCAATGGATGGGCACCCCCTCAACTTCCAATTCCTTGCTACCACGTAAAGAGCAGCTATAAATATTTTTGTACATGTGGGTCCCTTTCCCCCTTCCATGATTTCTTTGGGCAAAAGACCTAAAAGTGGGATTGCTGGGTCAAAGGGTATGCACAGCTTTATCGCCCTTTGGGCATAATTCCAAATTGCTCTCCAGAATGGTTGGATCAGCTCACAGCTCCACCAACAATGCATTAGTGTTCCAATTTTCCCACAGCCTCTCCAACATTTATTATCTTCCTTTTTTGTCATTTTAGCCAATCTGATAGGTGTCAGGTGGTACCTCAGAGTTGTTTTAATTTGCATCTCTCTAATCATTAGAGATTTAGAGCATTTTTTCATATGGGAATAGATAGCTTTGGTTTCTTCATCAGAAAACTGCCTGTTCATATCCTTTGACCATTTCTCAATTGGGGAATGACTTGGATTCTTATAAATTTGATTTAATTCCCTATATATTTTAGAGATGAGGCCTTTATCAGAAGCACTGGCCTCAAAAATTGTTTCCCAGCTTTCTGCCTCCCTTCCAATTTTGGATGCATTGCTTCTGTTTGTACAAAAATTTTTTAATTTAATATAATCAAAATCATCCACTTTGCATTTTATAATATACTCTATCTCATGTTTGGTCAAAAACTGTTCTCCTTTCCAAAGATCTGATAGGTACACTATTCCTTTCTCTCCTAATTTACCTATGGTATCACCTCTTATGTCTAAATCATGTATCCATTTTGACCTTATTTTAGTATAAGGTGTAAGATGTTGGTCTAAGCCTAATTTCTGCCATACTATCTTCCAGTTTTCCCAGCAGTTTTTGTCAAATACTGAGTTCCTATCCCAGAAGCTGGAGTCTTTGGGTTTATCAAACACTACATTACTAGTGTCATTTACTACTGCATTTCCTGAGCCTAGCCTATTCCATTGATCTACCACTCTATTTTTTAGCTAGTACCAGATAGTTTTGATGACTGCCGCTTTATAGTAAAGCTCCAGGTTTGGTACTGCTAACCCACCTTCCTGTGAATTTTTTTTCATTATTTCCCTGGATATTCTTGATTTTTTGTTTTTCCAGATGAATTTTGTTATTATTTTTTCTAGCTGTATAAAATAATTTTTAGGTAGCCTGATTGGTATGGCACTGAATAAGTAAATTAATTTAGGCAGTATTGTCATTTTTACTATATTAGCTCTGCCTATCCATGAGCAATTGATATCTTTCCAATTATTTAGATCTGATTTGATTTGTGTGAAGAGTGTTTGGTAGTTGTGTTCATAGAGTTCCTGGGTTTGTCTTGGCAAGTAGACTCCCAAGTATTTTATATTACCTACCGTTACTTTAAATGGAATTTCTCTTTCTATCTCTTGCTGCTGGACTTTGTTGGTCATGTATAGAAATGCTGATGATTTATGTGGATTTATTTTATATCCTGCTACTTTGCTAAAGTTGTTAATTGTTTCAAGTAATTTTTGACTTGATTCTCGAGGATTCCTTAAGTATACCATCATATCATCTGCAAAGAGTGATAGTTTTGTTTCCTCCTTGCCTATTCTAATTCCTTTAATTCCTTTCTCTTCTCTGATTGCTAAAGCTAACATTTCTAGAACAATATTAAATAATAGGGGTGATAATGGACATCCCTGTTTCACCCCTGATCTTATTGGGAAGGCCTCTAATTTATCTCCATTGCATATAATCAATAACCCATTCTTAGCCCCAAATTGTACAAAATGCAGGCTCCCTGTTGTTGACATTCACTTTGGTAGCAAGGTTAAATTCTAAATTTCTCTCATTTTTTAATCATTTGGACGCCATGCATCACAAGAACACTTTCCAACAGGAAATGGGCAATTTTTATGTCTGTGTCTAAAGGGGGAATAAAGTGGGGTAGGCTATCCAGAAAAGCTCTTCTGGCTGGTGTTAGCCCAAGAAGGCACCAGTGTGATTTGAAGAAGATCAAATGATGGCTAAAAAGGAAAACTCATTCTTCTGACTCTGGCTACCCTCCCTGCTCTGACTATTCTGGTCACTGACACCGTGACCCAGTCCTGAGAGCTGTACCAAGAAGCCCTGCTCCCTCGTGTCCTCCCATGCATCTCTCTGCTTCCTTTCTCTCTGCCTCTCCCTCTTCCAGTCTCTGTGTCTGTGTGTCTCTCCCATTCTCCTCCCTTTCTCTTTCTTTCTCTTTGCTTCCCTCACCTCACATCTGTCTCTGTCTTCCAACCTTTCTGTCTCCCTAACTCACTCAGCATTGTAAGGTGAGAATGATCCTCTGCCCACACTTCTTCTTGCCTCCCACCATGTCTCTCTAATTTCCTTGTCTTTCCTATTTCATATATAACGTTTTCATCCAAAACCAGCTCATGGTGGATCTTACTCCAGTTACCCGGAGCCCTCAAGAAGTTATTTCCTCTCATTAATTTTCTAGCATTTCCTTAATGCAACAAGTACTGCATTCTTAACTTGTTTCACATCTGCATTCTTACCCATTCTCCACAATAATCCTATGACCCAGGTAGGGTAGATATTGCTTTACAGATCAATAAACTGAGGCACAAAGGCGGGGGGGGGGGGTGGGGGACATCTTTCACACAAGTCACAGGAGCCAGCCAATGGGCTAGGGCTCTAGCTCATTCTGTGGTATTTCATAGTGCTACATCCGGAAAGTACAGTGAGGGTCGGCTGGTCTGACTCCTTCATGTAACAAGGCAAAAAACTGAGCCCATTTCCACTGATAGATGGAGCAGCTCAAACTATTCACAGCCCTTGTTACCTACTCTAAGGCCAACCCTGAGTACAGTACATAAGCCTTGGATTTCAGGACCAGACCCCAAATAGACAAGTCAGAAAAGGTTCTTTCAGCTTTCAAAGAAGGCAAAGAGGAGAGTCAGAGAGAAGGAGCCTAGAACATTGGTTCCCAATCATAGATCAAGAAATTTCAAAAGATCCAGACCTCTGGGAATGGACTAGAGATGAGTACCCTTGCTTGGGTACTGTCTTGGCCATAGATCAGGTGACCATCAACTTGTCTCCATTGCATGGAGACAGGGCATAGTATCCAGGCCAGAGCTGGAGCCAGGGTGGTGACTGAGGCCAGTCCAGCAGCAGCAGAGAATCTCAGAGGCTGCCCACTCCTACCTGGGAAGTCTCCATGGACAAGTACCATCCAGGGTCATGGGCTTCTTTTCAGGTCACTGTGACGATCACAAGTAAATACACAGGAACAGGGAGAATGAAGTATGCTACGGACAAGTCGTCTGTGCTCTTGTGGCAGTCCAAGCATGAAGAGATGAGGGCCTGCACCTCAGCATGAGATCAGCGTCAGAGGAAAGAACGACACGAACAGGACAAAGAGTTGACCACAGACTGCCTGTGGAGGGTGACAGATAGTGAGGAGATGAGGGATGACACCTGGGTTGGGAGACCGGGAGGACAAGAGTGCCCTCAGCAGAAAAGGGAGGTTTGGAAGTGCGAGGGGGGAGTTTAGGGAGAAAGATGAGTTCACTTTTCAACATGTTGGATTGAAGGTGTCTACAGGAAGTTCAGTTTGAGTTGTCTAATAATCATTCCTCCAATCCAGTCCCCTTGCCTTGGGGCCTTCCCACCTCTGCCTCCAGTGTTCTTATTTTATTTTTTAAACTCAAATTTTGTTCAGTTCCAAATTAATTTCCTCTCCATTCCCCACCTCCCCACTCCAATCCATTGAGAAGGCAAAAAAAAAAATGCCATTACAAATATGTATAGTTGGGGCATCTAGGATTCAGGAGGACCTGAGTTCAAATCTGGCCTCAGACACTTGACACTTACTAGCTGTGTAACCCTGGGCAAATCACTTAACCCTCATTGCCCCGCAAAACAAAATGAAACAAAAACAAAAACAAATATGTATAGTCATGCAAAACAAATACCCTCACTAACCTTGTCCAAGGAAGGAAAGAAGGGAAAATATATGTCCGTGTTCACTCTGAGTGCTCTCCCTTCCCCTCAAGGAATCCTTTGGAGCAGTGGTTGGTCAGAGTTAGAGTTTTCCACAGTATCATTATTGTATGAATTGTGTGAATTGTTCTCCTGGTTCTGTTGACTTCACTTTGTATTAGTTCATACAAGTCTTCCCAGGTTTTTCTGGGATCACCCCCTTCATCATTTCTCACCTTCCTCATGCCATCACACACCACAACTTGTTCAGAAATGCCACAGTTGATGGGCATCCCCAAGTTTCACATTTCTTTACCACTACTGAAGGAGCTACTATCAATATTTTTGTACAAATGGGTTCTTTTCCTCTTTCTTCGACCTCTTTGAGGAATAGACTTTGTAACAGAACCACTGGGTCAAAGGGTATGAATAGTTGAATAGCTTTTGGGGTCTAGTTCCAAGTTGCCTTCACTGTTACAATTCTTCTGCCTTCCTCCCTTTAAGTCCTATAGGACTTCACAGAAGGCTTTCCTAACTTTCCTAGGTCATCCTTCCTGGGGCAACCATTGTGATTCTGCAGGTTTTATTAGTTCTCAATTATGTTTGAGTCCTGCCTTCCAAACTCATGTTAGCACTTGGAGAACAAGACCCAAAGTAGCCCCTCAGCTAGAGCAAGCTTTCAATAAGTGGCCTATTAACAAGCCAGCCCTTTGCCCCTGAGAAAACCAATGTATGACTCCTGTCAGATTGACACCTTCTTTGCGATGAATGATCTTGCAGAGTAACTTAGTATAGAGAGAAAGGACAGTCATACAACCAGCATGTCATCCCCACTTGGAGGCTACCTCATTATCCCCTGGGCCTGGCTACTTCGGATTCCTACCCAGGGATCAGAAGGGACCACAGAGGCCAGCTAGTTCGATCCCCTCATTGGACAGATGAGGAAAAGAGGACTGAGACAGATGAAATGGGTTTTTGCCTGAGGTCACAAAGAAAGTGAGTAGCAAAGCCAAGATTCAAACCCATGTGTTCCTAATTCCATATTCCACACTCTGGCCTGGGCACCGAGCCACCTCTAAAGCTTGGACCTGGTTGGGTTAATGGGGTGAGGAGTCTCAGAAAAAGGTAACTTGTCCCACTGCATGCCTTCAAGCCCGACCATACGGATTCAATCCCATGTTGATGAAACAACATTCTACTTGTAAAATCCTCCCAGGAGCAAGATCCCAGAAACATCCTGGCTCACTTGTTCCCAAGATTTCTTCCACCTTAAATCCCTCCTGCTGCAGCTTGTAGTTACTACATGGGTAGCCAAAAGTTCATTTCTCACAACTTTGTGCCTCAGTTTACTCATCAGCAAAATAGGGCCCCTGCCACCTTCCTAATTGAACATTTCTGCAGGCTTATAACTAAGAGCCACGGCCTCTCGGCCGTGCCTGGGATGGGTAGGGCTTGTGGTTTCTGTCTGGTTTGTTTGCACAGCACCTAGCATGCCACCAACACTCAATAACTCTTGACAGAATTCAGCTTCTGGGCCCTCTCTTCCCAGGGTGTAGCTGGCTCCTGCCTGGGCTGGCGTCCAGTTTTATGTGGCCAGCTGCTGTTGCTTCTGGGCATCCCCAAAGAGGAGGAGCAGAAATGAAGGCATCAAGAGCCATCCTGCCAGCATCTACCGCCATCTGGCACCATCTGTGAGCAGGTGCTGCCCCTGCCCCAGGCTCTGGTACCCAGAGAAGGCTGAGAAATGCCCTTCATCCCCATTCTTAGGCCTTTGCTGGTCGCTGCTCCCCTCCATCTCTCTCAAAATAGGCTGGTGCAGAGCTTAGCTATGAGGAAGGACTCAAGGACTGAAGAGAGATCGGCAGCCCAGGGCCCTACTACTGAGGGAGCTTCCCTTGAGCTTTGAAAGGGAGAGCCGGCTTTCCACATAGAAGTGTAGGGGACCCTTGCCAAGAGTGGACAAAGGACTTGACCTTTGATGTACAGTACCTCCATCTTGTTCTTATTGAGTAGTTTTTCAGTCGTGTTCAACTCTTCATGACTCCATTTGGGGTTTTCTTGGCAGAAATACTGGATGAGGAAATGGAGGCAAACAGGGTCAAGTGACTTGTCCAGGGTCACACAACCACTACGTATCTGAGGCCAGATTAGAACTCAAGAAGTTGAGTCTTCCTGACCACCTTCACCCTATCATTGAGTGAAGAAAATGTTAGTGCAATAGTTTTCTCTCTCTACAAAGGCTTGCTGTCTTCCTCTTCCGCAAGCTTCCTCCAGCCAGAAGACCCTTATAACCACTGCTGTCACCACATTCCCGGGCCTAGAGAAGGGCTGCTTTCCCAGCCATCCATTGCCTCTAAACCCCGTTCAGCCACCCATCTTCCCCTTCCGCCTGCCTTCTCTGGAGGGACCACAGGTTGCCCAGGGGACTGTCGAGAGGGAGGCACAATTTCTACTCCCCTCAAGTCTTTATCCTGTTCAAGTCTAAGAATAGTGCCATAGAGATGAGAGGTGGCATCTCTCTCTCTCTCTCTCTCTCTCTCTCTCTCTCTCTCTCTCTCTCTCACACACACACACACACACACACACACACACACACACACACACACACTTCGGGAAAGAGACCCGTCAGGGCCTCCCTTGGTCGTTCACTTTACATTTTCTAAGCCCAACCTCACGGGATGAAAGTTCCAACAAGTAAACCACCAACTTTTGTGGCAGATAAAAGTTCCTACAGGCACCTCCCCCTTCCATCAGAAGCTGCGGGTGAAAAATATAGTCAAGTTTGTCCTGGCCATGAGTGACCTTGGGAAAGGGAGATGGGATGGACACTGTGCCCTCCCTCCCAATCTCTCCACCTCTGATGGCCTGAGGAGGAAAGGTAGGGCTGCTTGGGCAGGCTGGCCAAGTAGATGGGCCATCCTGGAGAAGTCTGGGGTGGGGCGGGGGATGCTGGAGGGCCACTTCCACCCCCTCAATTAAATATTGAGAAGAGATCCTTCAGTCAGCCACGCAGGTCAGCATGCACCCTGCCCTCCATGGGGGGCAACAAAAGCACAGCTTCTGCTCTGAGGCTGGGGGGAGTCCTGCTTCCCATTTGTGTGACCTCAGGTCAGTCACTTCCCCCTCGGCCTCCATTTCTTTATGGAGGAGACGAAGGAAGGGGGCCAGATGTGCTCTCAGGTCCCTCCCAGGACATTCTTAGCATTGTGCACACTGCACTGCACACAGTAGGGATAAGTTTATGGATGTGATTATGGATGAGATGGGTCTGAGGGAAGATTCTGCCCTCTGTGAATTGTGGTGGTCAAGGGTTCCTCATAGTCTCGTGGGTTAGCTCATGACCCTGGGAAAATCCCTTTCCTTCCCAGAATTCAGTTTCCTCACTTGTAAAAGAAGGATAATAATCCTTGCCCGGCCTCCCTCCGAGCTATGTTGTGAGCAAAGCAGAAATGGAAGTGACTCTCCTCCTCCCCATCATTAATCCACTTGTTGATCCATGACTTAATCCTTTCTATAATCACTCTAGTCGCTTTTATGCAGTCATCTCTTTCACCACCAAGCATCCCATCTCATTAGCCTGTTTACCTTCCAATAAACAAGCCACCCCTAATTATTTTAACCATTCTGGGCTGGAGGAATGGAGGTATCGTTGCCTACTTAGCTATTGCTTCATTTTGGTGGCGCCCGAACGTCCCTTCTGCCTTGGTTATGACATACTCGGTTTGGGGGAGTTTGTGTTTGTCTCTAGGGAATCTCCCTCTGAAAACTTCAGCCTTCCTGGCCTGGTGTGATCCCAGGGATGGTCCTGTGGTGTCCCCTACCACAAGGGTTAGGACCATAGTGTGTGCCGTGAGGGGTCAGGGACGGGAGCCAGGTGTGGGCGGGGCCGCTCAGTGAAGGCTTCTTCATGGAGGAAGAAGGTGAGCTGGACCAGAAGGCTGGAAAGGGGCCCAGAGAAGTCTGGCTGCTCTGTCCTCCCAGCAGAGGGAAGACCCTTCCCAGTGACAGCTGTTCTGCTCCTCCCTCTGACCATGTTCATTAGTCCAGTGTCCAGCGCTTTTTACATTGCTTTTGCTTTTGCCAGGCCCCTGTAAGGGCATAGCCAAAGACTGGAAAACTCGGAGGCTTTCCCCAGGTATTATTTATTTAGTCACCATACTTGGTATTTCTTACAAAGAAAAGGCTTTTCTCCATGATTTTCTGTTGCCTCTGTTGGAGTTCTGTGAGGCCTCAGGACCCCTCTTGGCGGGAGGGAAAGGGCCTGTTGAGGGGGTGCTGCTCACCAGACAGGACAGACCCCTCAAGCCCACCCTCCAGGCCACCCCAGGCTGTTGCACTGCACATCTCCACTCCTGCCATCTTTGACTCCACAGTGGGTGCTCTGTCAAGTCTGGTCAAGGATCCAGTCTCCCCCTCCCTGAAAGGAAGCCAGTGCCTAGCAGGGAGAGAAGAAAGCTGACATCTGCCCATCACTCTGTGTCTAGTTCCATGGTAACTCGGGCACAGATGCAGACGATCCCCAAGGACATTCAGGTTATGCTCAGCAATGTCTTTGAAGCAAAGCTGATGGCAACCGTCGGGATTTTCTTTTAAGTCCAGCTCTGAAATGCCCTTGAGAGTCAGGAGGCTTGGGGGTCTGGTCCTCCTTGAGTCTACGTGCCCTTCTCCTCAATCCTGCAATGTGGGGACTCACGGCACAGGGATATTCTAAGACAGATGAGGTGACAGAGACAAACGAGGCATCCCGAAGGGTGGAAGAACCAGCAGTCATCCTGACCCCTCCCTCTGTACCGCTACCGAGTGGTTACTCAGTGCCGAAGCTTTCCTGGCTCAGCCCGGGCTGCACGGACCCTTCAGGAAGGCAGGGCCCTTTTTGAGCTGGCCCAAAAGGGAGCCACACTGCACCCTGAGCTGCGAATATCATCTGAAGGCCAGCACCCCTGGGTTCAATTACTCCCCTCTGAGAGGATTCCAGAGAGCTGACAATGGCTTAAACGGGGCTGGTACTCAGTACATCAGTGAAGGAGGAAGAAGGGATAAAGAATCATTAAGTTGGGCCCAAGGCTTCCTCCCCTCACTTGGCTGCTTCGACCTGCCCCTGTCAGAACCACTGGACGTGTGCCCTGATTTCCTGTGTCTGGTGGCAGCTTCCTGACCTGCCTTTGCCCTCGCCTGGGACAAGTGGGTGGAGTTGGGGCCTGGAGGCCCCAGTGCCCACGAGTCAGCTGCTCACTGTGGGAAAGGGCATTTTCCAGGAGCTCCCTTCCCAAAGGGGCAGGGCTGGGCTCTCAGGATGCAATCCCGTCCCCACCGATTAAGCTCCAAGCAGTTAATCACCCAGCTCCAGAGCCAGACTTAACAGCAGGAAACACAAAGGCAGGCGAGTTCTCTGCGGGTGATAATGCAGGCTTATCTGCCTGGCCTCAGCCCCAGTAGGATTATCTGTGATGCCCGGAACCCCAAAGGTGGAGGGTTGTCATGAGTCATCCCCAGTAGGTCATGCAGAGGTATGGAGGGGCTCCAGAGCAGCCTGGGGCTTCCCAACGGACCCCAAGTGTCCATGGGTACTGGCACCATTTGTCTTTTCTCCTCCCATTGGGTGTTTGTGGTTGCTCCAGCATTGTGCAGCAACTTTGTAGTAACCAGGTGGTGTTTTTTCATCTGGAGGGGAGCAGGAAAATAGAGTGGGAAGGTACACTTGGCTGAGGCTGCCAGCTCTTCTCAGATAGCTCTGTGGTCTTGGATCAGGCATGTTTCCTCTCTGGGTCTCGCTTTTCTGATCTGTGTAATGGGATGAATAATGCACACCCTTCCTTGCCCCTTGGATGCATTTCAAAGATGATGAAGGCTGGGCCTGTGGCCCGTGTGAAAGGAAGTGTAGGAGGAGGTTGGTGTGGCTAGGACCAGCACCAGAAGGGTTGGCCCAAGAAAGGGCCTTGACCTGACAGCGTCCATGGAGTGCATCACTGAATGGTCCACGGAATCGCTTTGTGTAGCCATCCTCCAGAAGGTGAGAATCCATCCCTTTCCTCCCCTGCTCCTGTGCCAGGACCCTTGACTGGAGACATCCTCTCTGGGCCCCAGGGATGAGGCAGCAAAGCCGGTCTCAGGCCTCAACACTCAAAGAATGAGTCTGGGATGCTAACCTAGGGTTTCACCATCATCAGCCTGGGAGGGGTGCCCCCTCTACCAGGGACACCCTGGATCTGTGCCCTCCCACTCGTCGTGCCCCGTTCATAGGCCTCAGAAAGCCTTAATGAGCAGATGTGTGACCAGCAGACTGTCTGCTGCCAGAAGCATCGCCTAAAATGCTTCCCTGCAGGGAAGAAGAGGCAGGTTCTAGGGAGAGGAAGGTAGGAAAGCGGGCCGGAGATCAAGAGAACAAATTAGAGTAACAACAACCACTTGGGTTTATGCAGCGCTGCCTGTGGCCAGGCACTCTGCCAGGTGCTTTACGGATGTTATCTCATCGCATCCTCACATCAGCCCTGGAAGGAAGATGCTATTACTGTCCCATTTTACAGATGAGGGACCCCAGACAAACCAAGGTCAAGTGACTTGCCCAGGGTGACATTGCTAGGAAGTATCCGAGATGGCACTGGAGTGGGCTGCGTGTACTACGATACCCACCAGCCCCCTCAGGAGAGAGTCCCGTGAAGCCCTGCCGGAAATGGAGCAGGCGATGAGGGCCCATGTGGTGCTGGTGTTCGGTCGTTTGACCATTTCCAACTCTTCGTAACCCTGTGGGCACCTCTGTCCTCCGCCGGCTCCCAAAGTCTGCCCAAGCATGACACACTCTCTCCATCTCATCCTCTGCCGTCCCTTCCTCCTTTGGCCTTCAGTCTTTCCCAACATCAGGTCTCCCGGTTTCCATGTTAGGGGCTTCCTCCCAAGCTTGGAGGGCTCAGAGAAGAAAGTCTGGACTGCCCTGACCCCACCCTCGGCCTGCTTGTACATCTGAGGGACCAGGGTGGGAGGCCAGTGCCTGGCCTGGTATCAGATGTGACCACGCATCATTCAGGGACCCGATACCAGGAGAGACGGCCAATAGTCAGGATGGCCAGAGGCCAGCCCGGCCCCTCCTCATCCGACGTCTCATCTCCTCGTCGCCCCCACCGCGCTGTCCCTGTCAAGTGGCCGCCCATCTCAAACCTCCCTCCAGTCACAGCCTCCAGTCCCTCTATTGCCCTGGCTTCTCCCATGGTCTCTGTTCTGGCCTCACTTTCCTCCCTTCACCACCTGTACCCGACAGGGGCCCTGGTCATCAAGACATGGTCACCCTCCCTTGAATCCCCTTTCCATTCCCCTGGCATTCACATCCCCCCAGGGCTCCCCTTCCCTCAGTCTCAGTTCTCAAGGCACAGACAGTGGTGCCGTCTGGATCCCCGGCACACTCTCCACTCTTCCCCAAGGGTCCAGCTGTTCCAGGCCTTCTCCTTCAGCCCTCAGCACTTCCCTTGCAGCAGGTGGCCTCACCTCCTCCTTCCTCCCTTAAGTGCTTGCCCTCCTTTACTCCAGGCTTGGGCAGGGCATCCTTTCTCCTCACCAAAGCTAAGCCCTCCATTTGGATCCTTGCTCACATCTCCTCCCGCCTCTCCTGGGAGATTACGCCATTGATCACTCCTTGTCTCTCCTCCTCCATCTCTGCTGCTTCGGCTCTACAAACATTCTCTGGCCATTGCCCCTTCCTTCACTGCTTCTGCCATCCTCCTGTAGCATTTCCTTTTACTACCAAAGTCCCATTGAAGAGTTCCCTTCTCTGCCTGCCACCACTGCTTCACCAACCACCCGTCCATCACACCCACTTATAACGAGAGTCGCTGGGTGATTTAGTGCATAGGAGTTGGGAAGACCCGAGTGGTGTGGCTTGGAGCAAGTCCCTTCACCTCGGTTTGCCTCCGCTTCCCCAGTTGTCTCCCAAGGTTGTACTGAAGATCAAATGAGACATACGTAAAGCTTTTAGAAATAGCACCTGGCGTGGTGTGTGGGCTCCCTTCCCAGTCTCTCACCCCTCTGAAGCAGCTCTCTCAAACGTGGCAGTGACCTTGCCACTGCTGAGTTGGGCAGCCTTTCCTCTCTCAATAGCCTTCTTAACCTTCCTCGTGACTTTAGTTTTTGTTTTTGTTTTTGTGGGGCAATGAGGGTTAAGTGACTTGCCCAGGGTCACACAGCTAGTAAGTGTCAAGTGTCTGAGACTGGATTTGAACTCGGGTCTTCCTGAATCCAGGGCCGGTGCTTTATCCAGTGCCCTTCCCTATGACTTCTTACTGCTGTTGGCCACCGGCTTCTTCCAGCCTTTGGGATCCTTCCCCCTTTCTCAGCATCTGGGCCACTGTTCCCTCTTAGATCTTCTGTTTCCCCATTTCTAGAGTGAAAGGGTTGGAGTAGATGATGCCTCAGACCTACCGTGTGCAGAGGCTTTCTATAACACAGGTACCCTTTTAATTTGATGATTTCTGACTCTGTCTGGTCAGTGAGTCAGCTAGAATGGATTAGGGGGCTACCATGTGCAGTGCTAAGCACTGGGGACACATAGAAAGACAGAGAGCGAGCTGGTCTTAAGCTCACAGTCTAATGGAGGAGAAAATGTACAAGAAATTAGTTGCCTTGACAGTATACACTGGAGATAATCAGGAGTGGGAAAAGGATCAGGAAAGACTTCTTAAAGGCAGGATTTTCGCTGGGGTTCAGAGGAAGCCAAGAGGCAGAGATGAGGAAGAAGAACACTCTTGGCATGGGGGACAGTCAGTGAAAGCGCCTGGAGTCAGGGGTGGAGGGACTTGTGTGAGGGAGAGCCGGGAGGCCAGTGTTGCTGGTGTAAGAGGACTGAAGGTAGAAAGGGCCGGGGCATGAAGGACCTCCTGGGAGTGCTGGGAGCCCGTGGAGCCCGGCAGGTGATACAGTCAGACCTGTGTTTTAGGAAGATTGCTTGGACAGCTTCCACTCATCTGGACGGGAAGGGAAGGACTCAATTCGGAAGGTACCACAGGAGTCCAAATGGGAGCTGATGAGGGCCTGGACCACGGCCATGGCAGCATCAACAGAGAGAAGGCAGTGGCCATGAGGAGGGTCATGAAGGGAGAGACGGCAGGACCTGGCCACTGGCTGGATATCAGCGGTCAGCTTGCGAGCCTGGGAGATTGGGAGATTGGGAAAATGGCGGTGCCCTCAAACAATGAGGAAGTGAGGAAGAAGGCGGAATTTGGGGGGAAAGCGAATGAGTTCAGTCTTGGAAATGTTCAGGTTGAAGTGTCACCTGGAAATCCAATTCAAGATGCCTAGAAGACAGTTGGGGAGGAGAGGTCGAAGGTTAGGGGAGACGTTAGGGCAGGACTGCAGATCTGAGAGTCATCTACATCTAGATGATAACTGAAGGCATGGGAGCTGCTGAGGTCACAAAGGCTGGTGGCGTGGAGACACCTCGGGGCCGTGGGTGACCCGGATGAAGATCCACCAAAGGAGCAGTCAGACAAGTAGGGCAACCATGAAAATCTGGAGAAAACAGCGCTTCTCCATCTGCCCCACAGCCCGCCGCGAGCAATCGTGTCTCCCCAGTTTGTTCGAGGCCCCGGAGAGCAGGGACTGTCTTGCTTTTCTATCTGTATCGCCAGCACTTTGCACAGTCAGCACTCCCTAAGTGTTTCCTTCCTTCCTTCTTCCTTCCACTTCTGGGAGGGCTGCACTGGATGACCACCCACATGTTCTGTCTTCTCAGGAATGTATGTGTCTCTGGGGCCATTCATCCATCAGCAGCTCCCCCTGAAACACAAGACTTTTCTCCCTGGACTACTCTGGCCTGCTCCACAGCCATCCCACCGAAAGCCTATGGCTGGTTAGCCTGGAGGATGATTCCCTAACTACAGACAAGACTCCTCCTTTAGACCCCTGCCAGCCGTGGCATCTAAGGGCTGCTTAGGGCAGCCCCCCGCCACTGCTGCTCACAAAGCTCAGAGCCTACACCCCGCTAATAGGAGATAGACCATGTGTTGTTGGCTGTCCAGTGCAAATGCCCCACAATCCCTTCATGCCTTGGTTTAATGGCTCCATGCTGCCAACCCCAGTGAAGGGGCTCTACCAAGGGTGGTGTGGGATAGGCAGCAGTCCTGGGCCAGACCACCATCCTTTCTCCTTCTCTAGCTGGTTGCCGGTTTCCATGAAAGCTGGTAGGGGTTTGCAAGGTGGTAAAGGTCAGAAACAAGAGACTGAATTATTCAGCTTAGGTGGTGGGCTCCAAGAGGCCCTTTGGGAGGCCTCTCAATTGATCTTTTCATTGACCAAGCATGGTGGGTGCCACTTCCTTCTGTTTCAAGGCTAGGTCAGTGCATGAACTGTGCTTGTGAGCTCATCCTGGAAACACCAATTCCAGCCTGACTCTCATGCCCTTTTCTGGGTGGAAGCCCCTCATCTGAAAGGCAGTAGATGAAGCCAGAAGCCATGGCAGGGTGGGCTAGTGCCTATAGCTTCTGTTCTCCTAGAGTAGAGATACTTTGTGCTCCTCTGGGACAAGGACTTGGGATCCAGAATTGAGACACTCCTTGCTGTGTAGTTTTGTTATATACTTAAGAAGAAGAGTAAGCTCTACTTAGAAGAAATTCACACATGTGTAAGATTCTTATCTGTTGTCAGTTTTCATTTTGTTTGACATTTCTTAAGTTCAGAACAGGAAAACTAAAGAAATTTGACCATCTCGTGTGAAAATACATGGGAATGCTTTTAATATTGTAAAAATCAATTTTGTTGAAAGCTTTTATTTTTATATCACCTACATTTCCAGTGTGTCTTTCCTCATCTTCCTCCCAGAAAAGGTGTCAAGAAGTAAAAAAAAGAATTCAGCAAAACCAACCAACGTGTAGAAGTACAAAATTGTATGCAGTGTTTCACACCAGTTGTCCCCCAACCTCTGGGAAGAAGTGTGTGGGGGAGGGGTACCTTCTGTAGGGTCAAGCATGAACATTATCATTTTGAAACATAGAGTTTCAGCTACTTAGTTGTTCTTTCCATTTAAGTTGTGGCCATTTTGTCCATTGTTTTTCTAGTCACATTGCATCAGTTTGTATAAATATTCTCGTGCTTCTCTAAATTCATATTAGGAATGAAAATTAAAATAACTCTGTGGTACCACCTCCCACCCATCAGATGGGCTAAACTGACAAAAATGGAAAATGACAAATGCTGGAGGGTCTGTGGGGAAACAGGTACTTTTTTCCATAAAAGTATTTTATTATTTTCCAGTTACATGTAGAGATAGTTTTCAACATTTGTTTTTATAAGATTTCTAGTTTCAAGTTTTTCTCCCTCCCTCCCCCCTCCCCAAGACAGCAAGCAATCTGATATAGGTTATATATGTACAATCACATTAAACATATTTCTGGGGATAGCTAGGTGGTGCAGTGGATAGAGCACCGGCCCTGGAGTCAGGAGGACCTGAGTTCAAATCTGGACTCAGACACTTAACACTTACTAGCTGTGTGACCCTGGGCAAGTCACTTGACCCCAAGTGCCTCAAAAAAAAGCCCAACAACCATATTTCTGCATTATTTATGCTGTGAAAGAAGAATCAGAGCAAAAAGGAAAAAAACCTCAAAAAAGAAAAACAAAAAAACAAATAGAAAAAGTATGGTTCAATCTGCATCTAGATTCCATAGTCCTTTTTTCTGGATTTGGAGAGCATTTTCCATCATGAGTCGTTTGGAACTATCTTGGACCACTGTATTGCTGAGAAGAGTCAAGTCTATCACAGTTGGTCAACACACAATGTTGTTGATACTGTGTACAATGTTCTCCTGGTTCTGCTCATCGTTTCTTACAGCACAATAGTATTCCATTACATTCATATACCACAGCTTGTTTAGCCATTCCCCAGCTGATGGGCATCCCCTCAATTTCCAATTCCTTGCCACCACAAAAAGAGTAGCTATAAATATTTTTGTACATGTGGGTCCTTTTCCCTTTTTTATGATCTCTTTGGGTCAAAGGGTATGCACAGCTTTATAACCCTTTGGGCATAGTTCCAAATTGCTCTCCAGAATGGTTGGATCAGTTCACAGCTCCACCAACAATGCATTAGTGCTCCAATTTTTCCACAGCTTCTCCAACATTTATTATTTTCCTTTTTTGTCATATTAGCCAATCTGATAGGTGTAATATGGTACCTCAGAGTTGTCTTAATTTGCATTTCTCTCATCAATAGCGATTTAGAACATTTTTTCTTATGGCAATAGATTGTTTTGATTTCTTCATCAGAAAACTGCCTGTTCATACCCTTTGACCATTTCTCAATTGGGGAATGACTTGGATTCTTACAAATTTGATTTAGTTCCTGATATATTTCAGAAATGAGGCCTTTATCAGAAATACTGGCTATAAAAATTGTTTCCTAGCTTTCTGCCTCCCTTTTAATTTTGGATGCATTGCTTCTGTTTGTACAAAAACTTTTTAAATTTAATGTAATCAAAATCATCCATTTTGTATTTCATAATATTCTCTATCTCTTGTTTGGTCATAAACTGTTCTCCTTTCCATAAATCTGAGAGGTAAACTATTCCTTCCTCTCCTAACTTACCTATGGTATCACCTCTTATGTCTAAATCATGTACCCATTTTGACCTTATTTTAGTATAAGGTGTAAGATGCAGTTTCTGCCATACTATCTTCCAGTTTTCCCAGTAGTTTTTGTCAAATACTGAGTTCCTATCCCAGAAGCTGGAGTGTTTGGGTTTATCAAACAGTACATTACTAAAGTCATTTACTACTGTGTCTCCTGCGCCTAACCTATTCCATTGATCCACCATTCTATTTCTTAGCCAGTACCAAATAGTTTTGATAACTGCCACTTTATAGTAAAGCTTCAGGTTTGGTACAGCTAGCCCACCTTCCTGTGCATTTTTTTTTCATTAGTTCCCTTGATATTCTTGACCTTTTGTTTTTGCAGATGAATTTTGTTATTATTTTTTCTAGCTCTATAAAATAATTTTAGGTAGTACTGATTAGTATGACACTGAATAAGTAAATTAATTTAGGTAGAATTGTCATTTTTATTATGCTAGCTCTGCCTATCCATGAGCAATTGATATTTTTCCAGTTATTTAGATCTGATTTGATTTGTGTGAAAAGTATTTTGTAATTGTGTTCATAAAATTCCTGGGTTTGTCTTGGCAAGTGGACTCCCAAGTATTTTATATTGTCTACCATTACTTTAAATGGAATATCTCTTTCTATCTCTTGCTGCTGGACTTTGTTGTGTTAAGGGCTAAAATTCTAGCTAAACTGTCTAAAATATCTCATGAGTGGTCGCCAATAAATTATAAGCTTTAGCAAGAGTTAGACTTTTAAGCATTTATTAAGGAGAATAAGAATTTGGTAAAGAGAGAGAAAAAGGCCTAGATTTCTATCTATTAAAGGGAGAGCACATTTCTAGCTCCCTTCTCCGCCAGCGTCCAAAGGAAAGAGCGCGAGACTGAGCGCCAGTCTCTTCCTTCCTCCTCCCACTAGCCCGCGTCACTTCCTGACTCCTGGTCTTGCCCTCAAAGACCTTCCCTTCATGGGCAGAACTCCTCTACAGTAAGTATCCAGCAGGTGGCGTTATTCCAATCGTTACAGTTGGTCATGTATAGAAATGCTAATGATTTATGTAGATTTATTTTATATCTTGCAACTTTGCTAAAGTTGTTAATTGTTTCAAGTAGTTTTTTAGTTGATTCTCTAGGATTCTCTAAGTATACCATCATATCATCTGCAAAGAGTGATAGTTTGGGAAATAGGTACTTTTAATGTACTGTTGGAGGAGTTGTAAACTGGTCCAGCCATTTTGGAAAACAATTTGGAACAACACCCAAAAAGCTATGAGGTCTACCTCAAAGAGGTCAAAGACAGAGGAAAAGAACCCAAGTGTACACAAATATCCATAGCAGTGCAAAGCACTGGAAACTTAAGGGTGTTTTTTGTGGTAACTAAATTGTGTTTACTAAATTATTGGAGGACTAGGCTGGGTTTTCTAAAATACTGCTATTTATATACTAATTGCTATTTATGTAATAATGGCCATTGCACCTGTTTTGGCAGTATTTATTATTAAAATATATTAAATATTAGAAGAGGGGGCAGCTAGGTGGCACAGTGGATAGAGTACTGGCCCTGGAGTCAGGAGGACCTGAGTTCAAATCCAGCCTCAGACACTTGACACTTACTAGCTGTGTGACCCTGGGCAAGTCACTTAACCCTCATTGCCCCGCCAAAAACAAACAAAACAAAAAAGCACATAAAATATTAGAAGAGTATTGACTGCATGGCAGTTAACACAAGCCCAAAAGGCCCAGCACTGTATTGTCTCTAAGAGAGCGCATGGCCTCAAACACAGTTCAGAAGCCCTACGTTACCTACACTGGCCTAAGAGAAGAGCAGGCACCAAGAGACCAGGTCAAGAGAGCCAAGCCTAAGATGGTGCCAGCCTCGCGGTCTCAGCTTTTTTCCTCTTTTGATAGAGGCAGGCCACCACACACTGATCAAAGCATCATTAACTCCATTGGTTGACGTGACTTGAGGGTGGTCCCTATTAAAATGAGCTGTACAGTGATGACATTAGATCCTAATAGGGGATACCCCCTGAGAGGCAAAGGCACATTGAGATAGGTGTGATATAATCCCATCAGCTCACTGAGCTAGACAAAAGAGTCTATTCTCTGTTTCTATTATATGCCCTGAACAGGATTAGGACTTCCTTCTAAAAATTGAACCCTCTGAAGGGGGGGGAGGGGTACCTAACTAAAACTGGGTGCCTGAGTCCCCCCTAAGAAATCCATTATTGATCATTATTTTCTCACAGGGGGATGCCCCATCCCTCGGGGAATATCTGAACAAGTTAAGTATATGAATGCGATGGAGTATATTGAGAAACAATGAAGGGGATGGTTTCAGAAAAACTAGCAAAACCTGTATGAACTGATGCAAAGTGGCCAGGGGAACAGTCACAGTGACAACAATATTGTAAAGAGAATCAACTGTGAAAGACTCTGGGGCTCTGACCCGCACACTGCCCAGGCCCAGAGGGGCTGCCTGGCTCCAGACGGCGTGTCAGAGCACAGAGTAAAACATGTTTCCTTTTTTCTTTCTTTGTTCAGGCACGACTCTCCATATTTGTGACAGGGTTTCCTTTTCTTGCCGTCTTAATAGGTGGGAGAGAATCCAAAATTTAAAATAAAATAAAATTGAATGAAAAAATGGTTAATGTGACTCAAATAAATTCATTATATTCCTCATTTCTGATTAGCATGGCAATACTCCATTACATTCATGAGTAAGTTGACCATTCCCGAGTGAGTGGACCAAACAAAGCACTTGTGTTTGCTACACAAAATGTGGTGCTGTAAATACTTTGATGTATATGAGGCCTCTCTTTTTATCACTCACATCCTTGGATTATATGCCTAGCAGAGGGGTAAGGACATTTTAGCCATTTTCTTAGAATCATTTCAAATGATTTCCAGAGCTGGGCCAACTCATAGTGTGCTTGTCTCTCCGTAATTCCTCCAGCATGGGCCGTTCCCTACTTATTGTCATTGCCAGTTTTCTGGATCTGTAGTAGAGACTAGAGTCCTTTTTTTGTTTGTTTGTTTTGTTTTGTTTTGTTTTTTGTTTTGGGGGGCAGGGCAATGGGGGTTAAGTGATTTGCCCAAGGTCACACAGCTAGTGTCAAGTGTCTGAGGCCAGATTTGAACTCAGGTCCTCCTGAATCCAGGGCTGGTGCTTTATCCACTATGCCACCTACCTCCCCTAGAGTCCTTTTGATTTGCATTTCTCCTAATATTAGTCATTGGGGGCATTCTTTCATATGGCTGTCAATAATGCACAATTCCTCGTAAGGTAGCATTTCTTGAAATGTTCTTATATTGGCAGGGAAATACTAGCATTGGGCATACATTTTCAGGGTTACTATTGGGTTTTTTAATTTAAATTATTTTTTTATTGTGAACTTAACAATCATCAACAAACATATTTCAGTATTTCAAAAGAACAGGAAAGATAGAAGAAATTGTGAATTTCTGTTATCTCACATTTAGGGGATTTTTGCTTAATTATTTTGCTTCATGACAAGAGATGATTCAATCTCAGCAGGGGGAGAATTGAAATAATTATGTATCAGTAAAAAAAGGCATCAGTAAAAAAAAAAAATTAGGTAAATGTTTTCAAGTTAAGACTGTATTTGGTGTTAGAGGTAATTAGGTGACTTGGATAGAACATAAGGCCTGGAGTCAGAAAGACCTGAATTCAAATCCAGCCTCAAAAACTCCTTAGTTGTGTGACTCTAGGGAAGTCACTTAACCTCTGGGTGCCTCAGTTTCCTCTGTAAAACAGGGATAATAATAGTACCCACCTTATGGCCATTGTGAGACTCCAATGAAATAGTGTCTGTACAGGGCTTGACACAAAATGAGCGCTTCATAAATTTTCCTCCTTCCTCCCTCTCTCTCTTCCTCCCTCCTTCCCTCCTTCCTTCCTTCCTCCCTACCCCTGCCTTAATGAGCACACTCCAGAGGACCAGCTGCTTGTTCTGAGGGTCCTAGATCCAGAGATGGAAAGGATCTTATCTTATGAATGAGGAAACTTCCCAAAGCCCCCGGGAGAAAGCGGCATCTGTGCCTCCAGACCCACGGCACGCATAAAGCCTGTGCACTCCAGTCCCAGGGTCTGTTCCTGCAGCTCTCTGGCCCTTCGCCTCTCTCCAGGCGAGATGTCTCACCCTTCTGAAGCACCTACTGTGTGCTCTGCCCTGGGGATACGGGCTGGGTCTGCTCCAAATGGCAGCCCTGGGCTGTCCTGCCAACTGCTCGGAGCTGTCCTCTGGCGCCTGGGACGCGCTCCGCGTGGGCCGGTACTCCTAGGATTTTCCATGTCTGCTCGTCCGGGCAGCTAGCAGGGGGGCAGAGGGCATCGCTGTCTTGAGGGTGGCGCTCATGATTAATCCCTGGGCCTTGGGTGTTTTACAGCTCTTGGATCTCTTCACCCAATGGGACTGGTCAACATATCTCGCTGACTACGGCCAACCTACCTGCAAATACCTTCGTGTCAATCCAGTGACAGCCCTGGCCCTGCTCGAAAAGTGAGTATACCTGGGGAGGGGGCCTGGGCCATGGAAGAAGAAGATAGAGCAGGCAGCCAGCCCCCCTGCCAGCCCCCCAGAAGCAGAGGGAAAGGGTGGACAGCTAGGTTTCCATACTTTGAAAAACAGGCCTTTGGAAGGGCAGAGAAAAGGTGGGGGGTGGAGAAGTGGCCGGGCCCTGGATTGGCCACTCAGGCCTGCCTCCCCCAGAATTGCTGTCCCCAGCCCAGGGGCTGCTGCCACCCTTGCCTAGGCAGGCTCATGGGTCTATCAGCAGTCAGAGGGCAAGGTCTTTAAGAGAACTTGGTGAGCAGAGGTAAGCTGGCCTGCTGAGGGGCGGCCCCTCCCAGAGGCTGTGGCCTTGCTCTAAGGCAGAGGCTCTCGAGCGTTCTGGTCTCAGAACCCTTAAAACTCTTCAAAACCACAGAAGACCCCAGAACTTCTGTTCATATGTCCTGCAGCTATCAGCACTGACTCTGAAATCCAGCTGAGCCAGCCCCGGAGGGCTCTGTCCTGCCGTGACCTCCGCCTCAGCCCCCTGCTCTGGAAGGGCTGCCTGGGCATGAGTCCTCAGGGTCACAGTCATGAGAAGTAGGAGAGATGGACAGAAGGCCCCCTATGCCCTCTTGCTACTGCCTGAGATTGCTCTGGGGCCATCCTACCGGTCGTTCTGCACTGGCCAACTGGGCCTGCTCCTGACTTCCTTTCCCTAGAAAGGTTCTGGCCTTTGGGCTGCTAGGAGTCCCCAGGGTCAGGCCAGGCTGGCTGCCCAGGGGGGCTCATCACGGCCAGTCAGTGAGGGGTGAGCAAGGCAGCAGGAGCAGCACCACGGAGCCCCTCAGGCAGAGGCTGCCTTTGGCATCGGATGGGGGTCTCCTGTCCTGGAAATGGACTGGGTGTTTGAGGGTCTGCTTAAAGCCACAGTCCCGTCAGGGCATCTCCCTCATACGGAGAGCTCAGCTGCTTGGGAGGGGTTCTAGCTGAGCCTGGCACTGGCCGCTTCGGGCTTTTTGGTCAGGCCAACCAGAGGGTCAAGCTGCCCAGCCTCCTGGCCATTGTAACGGTGTCTTTGTGGTTCTCTTCCTCCCAATGACTTCCCTCACCCAGGATATCCAGAGAGTAAGTAGAGTCAACTGGGCCTCGGCCCGCTCCCTGCACCGAGTCTTCTTGCTTTCTTCCTTTTCCTTAATGACCTCACTAAAGCCCACCAGAGAAGCTGAGAAGCGTCTCAGTGCGAGCTGACCTACTAATTCACTAAGCTAGGCAGGCGGCGATTGACCAGCTGCTTCTCACACCTCTTTTCCTTCTTGCCACCTTCTTCCCTCCTCCTGGGGACTTCAGGGGCCATGGGGAACCCCTGCCGGAAAACTTCCTTCAGTGGGGGCAGGGGGCAGGCTCCAGATGCAGCTCTGAGGACCCGAGACCTCAGGGAAACCTCCCCCTCCCCACCTCTGCTGGTCAGAAGAAAGCAGTGTGGGGGCTGCTGCCCTGTCCAGTGACTTGGGGTCACCTGAAATAATACCAATGACTGTGAAGATGGCAGTCCTCGTGGGCCTCCTTAAGCGTGGCCACAGCAGAAGACCCCTGCACACACGTGCATGTGCCCACTCTCCAGCGAGCCTAGTCAGACCCCACCCCTAGGAGCTGCTGAGGCTGTTGGCCCAGAGGCTCCGTGTCCAACTGGACCGTCCTCCAGAGGAAGCCAGATATTATGACCAGGCCAAGCCGGAGCACTGAGCGACCCCACCTCGGGGCTGGACGAGCCCCTGAGACGCAGGCAGCTCCCTTGGGATCCCTTCCCCAAGCTTCAGGGCTCTGCCTCTGCCGGGGAGGTCCAGTTGTTTGCCTCTGCCCATGCTGTCTTGATGAAAGCACCTGGAAGATGAAAGGCCTTCTCTGGGGCAGCAGCCCGGGCCCAACAACCCAAGGGTCCCCCAACCCCCAGAGGCCATGACAGGATCCTCAGCACATTCATCCACGTGTTTGTTTTCTTTCCATCTGCCTTCCCCCGGGGGCACCCAGCCCAGCCAAGGGCACCACCCAGCCATGGGGCAGGTGAACCCCCGCGCTCCCCAAAAGCACACACACGCACATTGTTCTCGTGCATGTGCATTCATCTGACCCATGGCCCTTCCTAGCAGCCCTTGGGCCCATAGGCAACTCAGAGAAAAGGGCCAGAAATGAGAATTGGGGTGCAAACGTTGTCACTCAGTTCAGTTGGGAGCAGGCACCAGCCTGCCCTGCCTCGGCTCTGCTCAGACCCAACCTCCTTGGCCAGGTCAGGCAAAGGCCTAACAGGTGGGTAAGTGTTCCAGGCTCCCAAGGCCTAGAAGGGTTCTCCGGGGCATGTCATCTAACCCCTCCCTCTAGAAGCATCCCTACCACAGCACCAGCCCAGGCTGGCAGCTCCAGTGAAGGGGCACTGCCTCTCTCTCTCTCCCTCCCTCCCCAGCCAGCTGGCTCTGTCGCTGCCACTGCAACAGTCCCCAATTCTGCTCCCTAGGACCAGCAAAAACAAGTGTGGTCCATCCTCCACAATGCCTCTTAGAGACGCCTGCCTGGTGTCTCCCGCGGCTTCTCTTCTTGGGGCGGTTTAACCAATCCCCACAGAGCCCTTCCCCTGCTTGGCTCCCTTAGACACTCTCCAACTGATCTGGGGGCTTCTCACAGTGGAGTCCCCAGCACGGCTGAGGAGAACAGCGGGAAGCTGCCCACTGCATCCTAGGACCCCCAGCCCAACCCAGCCCCTCACTCCCCATGACTGCCGCTTCCACTGTCGAACCCAGTGCGGGGCTAGACGCCATTTAGACAGACAGGCGGGGCAGCCAGGGGGAGGGGACTGGGCTTCTCTTCATATCCCCTTCCTGCAAGCCTGCCTTCTGCTTTCTCTCCCTGCCTCCTCATCCCTCTAGTTACCGCTTACTAGCTCTGACCGATAGTGTGGGGACCGTTTGGGGGCTTCTCGTCCCTGCTACTAAGACCCTGGTTTAATCTAGAGTTCAAGGTCACTGGGGTTTCCCTGACCTATCTCCTGTCTCCATGTTCTAGACGCCCCTGAACAGGTTCCCAGAAGCTTTGAGCCCCAGAATAACCCAAGTGTTGGAAGCGCAACCCCCCAAACAAAGACGCCAGGGAGGAAAAGGGAATTAATGGGGGTGGGGTACGCCCTCCCCTGGTGCGCCTACAAGGGGGCTCCTTGGCTGTTCTCAAGCCGACATGGCCAGGGGGCTGGGGGCCCTCACAGGCCCTTCTTGTTGGCAAGTCTCACAACCTCTGCTAGCTTGAAAATTCCAGTCAGAGCAAGTGAGATGTCCCCCCATCGCCGCACCCGCTGACCCCTGCCCTCTGTCCTCCCTTCTACCCAGGATGAAGGACACCAGCCGCAAGAACAACGTGTTTGCACAGTTTCGGAAGAACGAGCGAGACAAGCAGAAACTGATTGACACTGTAGCCAAGCAGCTGCGAGGACTTATCAACAGCCACCACTCGTGAGGGCGGGGCCCGGGTGGGGCCAGGCCTGGGCCGATCCAGCCTCTGTGGCCAGCCCCGCACCGCCAGGGATGCCCGCCCAGCCAGGGATGCCTGCCCAGCCAAGGATGCCCGCCCAGGGCTCTGCACTCTTGGATTCTTCTTCAGAGAGAATATATGTATTTTTTTATCACCTTCTGTATAGTATCCACGCAACCTCCTCCAGGAACAGAGAGGGATGGGGGGAGAGAGGGAGGGAAGACTAAGTCACCATTGGAGGCCTGAGATGTCACTGCATGCCCAACTGACCCCTGTGTGCCCCCACCCCAAGAGTCTGGGACCTGGAGGAGAGATGCCCCCGGCGTTAGGCAGGCCTTGCCCCCTAGATCTGGGCTTTTGTTTCTAATCCAAGGGAAAGGGCAGCCTGGGGCACGGGCCTGGGGCCGCAGGATCCTCAGTGGGCAGAAGGGGTCTCCATCTCCAGACGGGCAAGGAAGGAATGAGAGTGAGTCAGAGACAGCTGGGGCCTAGACGATCACCTTGAGCCCCTAGGCCTCTGCAGGCCGACCTCAGGCTTTCCTTCTCTACTTCCCGTGGCCCTGCCCTGGCTCCCTCTCCCCACACCCAGACTCTCCCAGCCAAGGGTTAAGGCCTTGGTATCTGTCCAGGATAGAAGAACCCAAGCCAAATCCAGGAAATAGGGTTCCTGTTTCAAATGCCAAGGGTCTGTGTCCTCAGTGGACCAGAGTTCACCTGGGCAGGTCCCAGATACCTGCTAGCTAAGAATAGAAAGTAGAGGGCATGGCAAGACCACCCACCTAAAGCCCTGGCAACTTGTGGGAGCTTGCCCTGAGGAGTGAGTGGCTCCTGTGCCCGCACAGCCACGCACCCACTAGAGAAGGGGGCGCTCGTTTCTGCACCGATGTCTTCTCCAAACCACCTCCGCTGGATGCAGCGTCTCCTTCTCCGAGCTGGAACATGGGCAAGGTGGCCACAAACCCCATTCCTCGCTAGTCTTCTCACTCCTACTGGGTGCCCCGAAGGCACGGTCTCACATCCTAGGTGCAGGCCCTCACGTTTTGCTGGGTGATCAACCCAGTCCTAATGTCCCAATGGAATTTGAGGCTTGCCCTGGCCCCTCCGGCCCTCCCCCCTTTCTCTCTGTCTCTGTCTCTCTCTGCCTCCCTCCCTCCCTCCCTCCCTCTCTCTCTGTGTCTCTATCTCTCTCTCTCTGCCCTCCTGGTTTGGGGTAACAAGTCAGCAGCATGTTTTTGTATATATGGGCTACAGGGCCCAACCAGACCTGCCAGGGCCCCAGGGACAGAGTATTTTGGTGGGTGGTTAGGCCGTGGGGAGAGGGGGCAGCCCCATCTTTCTTCTTAGAGACTGGCGCTACGTAGACATTTTCTTTCTTTGAGTGTGTTATTTGATCTTCTTGCACAGACAACAAAGGGAACTCTTCCCCACCCCTGCCCCTGTCCCCCCCACCCCCCCAAAAAAGCTTTCTCTCCTTCCTTTAAAAAGTAACAACTGGAGGGAGAGCCCAGACAGGGGTTGTTTGCAGCAGGTTGAAAAGAGTCCGTTGTCCTTGTTCCCTCTTCCTCAGTTGAAAAGGCATCTCTTGGGCTGGGGTGACCCTGGCCAGACTGGGTCACTCTATCACCAGTGGCCTTGGCCCTCATTCAGTAAGTACCTGAAGCTCTCCCTAATGAGGCTAAGGTTTCCCACTTCGAGATGTTCCACCGGAAGCCAGCCTCTGCCTGGCCCCCACGTCGGGGGCCTTCCCCTGAGCCTCAGACCCTTGGAGGGCTTTGGCCACTAGCTGGCTCCTTCCTGGACACGCTGGGCCCCCTCTGAAAGCCCTGAATGTCATCAGCAGAGAGGAGATGGAAGAAGAGGGCCATGGCTGGACCTCCAGGGCTTGTCACTGAGAGTGAGTGCTTCCAGGAAGCGTGGAGCAGAAATCCCCATGAGCTAGGCTGGCCCGCTCGGCTCTGGCCTGCCAGGCTCTGGCACAGTGGGTGACTGGTGAGTCAGCGTCCTGGCCACCGGGAAGAAGAGGCTCCCTCACTTGGCGCTCATTAGTGTCCCCACCCCGGCCCTTCCCGCAGGGGCCAGCCACCCTGGGCTCCCATCCCTCCTCCCCAGGCTCTGGGGCCCTGGCAGACAGCAGCCCAGGGGGCCGGGGCCATGTGGGAGGAGGGGGTGGGGACCCCCCCCAGGGGAGTTGGGGCTGCAGAAGGGGGCCTGCCACAGACAGGGCCTTCAGGAACACGCTGCTGCGGCTGCTGACAGAGAAGCTAATTGAGCATCAGCAAGCAGGGATGGAGAAGCCTCCCTGGCATTTCCAGTTTTTATTAGTGGGAGGACAGACTCATTAAACAGAATTTTTAATCGCTTTTGTCAGCTGCTAACTTGCTGCTGGGGAGGGTGGAGCTTCCTCCCTCCCTCTCTCTGTCTCTCTCCCCCTCCCTCTTCCCTTCTCTCTCTCTCCCTCTCTCCCTCTTCCCTTCTCTCTGTCTCTCTGTCTCTCTCCCCCTCCCTCTTCCCTTCTCTCTCTCTCCCTCTCCCCTTCTCTCTCTCTCTCTCTCTCTCTCTCTCTCTCCCTCTCTCCCTCTCTCCCCCTCTCCCCCTCCATCCCTCTCCCTCTTCCTCTTCCTCTTCCCTTCTCTCTCTCTGTCTCATCTGTTCTCAAATCTCCCCCGACCTGTAAGAGAGAAGAGAAAACCACCCAGGGCCCTCTGAGGAGGGGCCCAAGAAACCTAAGGGCTGAGCAGGGCTCCCTTCTGAGGACTTAAGCCCATGGGTCAGGATGGGAGGGGACCTTGATCACTCCGTGAGATTGGCTGAAACCCTTTGCCTAGGGCCTCTCTGGAAAGGCTTTCCTGATCACCCTCAGCCAACCACAGGACCGGCTGCCCAGCAGTGGGGTGACCCACAGTCCAGGGTCCCCAGAGCACTCTGACCCAGGGGCCTTCTAGCACTGATGTCTCCTTCAAGAGGAAGTCATGCTTACTGCTCTTGCATCAACCCTGTTTGAAGAACTGGGCCAGCCCTGCCTAACCTCAGGCATGGAGGCCTCTGCTTAGCCTCAGGCCCGTCGCTGGACCCAACTCTCCTGGAACAGAGGAATTGGCTGCCCCACTTGGGAGTCTGGTGGGCGGAAGAGGGCGCCCCCAACCTAGATCTGCTCCCGGGTTCCTCAGGACAGAAGAGAGAACCCAGATGACGGCCCGTAAAGGAAGCCCACCTGTACATAGACTGTTCCCTCAGGCCGCCCCATCCACCCTCTGCCAACACAGAACAAACCCCTTCTGCTTCTGTTAACCCACCTGTGTCTATAGAGAGTGGCCATTTCTCTTTAGAAAAGAAAAGTCTTGCTCTAGAAAGATGAATTTTCAAGCTTATTTTTCCAATAGATATGTGTTTGACACTCCCACCCTCCCTACCCCATGGAAAAGACTGGCATTACCTATGCCCATGCTGAGACTTGTTCCTTTGAACCACGTAGCCTCCCATGCCTGGAAGACTGGAATCAGTACCCCCCGCACTGGCAAGCCGAGCAATGCCCAGTGTCCCAGAGAAGCTTCCAAGCTCCTTCCTAGCCCACCCCTCCTGAGACAATCTCCCCAACTGGCCTCCCTGGAGCACCTGGCCTCAGGCTTGGCAGAAGCCCTTTGATCAGAGCTTAGGGGCGTGTGCCAGAGACCCAAGATGATGGGGCATCAAAGAGCAGAGGAAGCAGAGGCCAGGCCTAGCAGAGAGACCCCCCACTGGCGCAGCTTAAAATGCTCAGTTTGCAAGGAGGGCTCTTTCTAGAGGATCCCTCTGATTGAGCCTCGTGTTCCCCCTGAACTGTGGGGCAGCCCACCTGGTTTGGGTGGCAGGAGATTCTCTCGGTAGTGTTGGAGTATTCCTGAAGCCCTGGTCAGAATTTGGATTTTGGAAATCAATGACTGCAAATAAGTCGGGTGGACCTTGGAGCTGTCCTCAGCCTCCCCCCCTCCCACACACACACTGTTCTTGACCATTGCTAGACTGGGTCCCAAGGATTGCAGGACTGCCAAGGGGAGCTTCCTCCACCAAGCACCTCCCAGGAGGCCTCGGAGGTCTTCTAGGGGAAAGGTGGGGCTCTAGGCCTCCAGGCCAGGCCTCTAACCCCAGAGGGTTAGAGCCATGGACAGTGTGCCTCCAGCAGTGAGCTCTGGGTGTCCAGCACTCCCTCCTTCCTAAAACCATCTTGAGAACCACTGGCTTTTCTCCCTTCTTTTTCCTCTTTTCATCTCCTGTCTTCTCTCATTCCTCTTTCATCCTTTCCTCTCCCTCCCTCCCCAGTCTTCCCTCCTCCTGCTGGTAATGAAAGAAGTGGGGGTCCTTAGAAAGGGAAGCTCCGGAGGCTGAGCCAGAGGACACATTTGACTTCAGGAGGGGTCTCGAGGGGAGATCTCATGGACTTTCTTGGTATAGGAACCATCCAAGGCACACACTGGGGACTTCCCAATGACCACTGCCAGGAGCTGACTGCTTTGGGGGACGGGGAGCCTGCCCCGAAAGCCCCTCCCCTGCCCCAGCCCCGCTCTCGGATCTCATATCCTTCCTGATTGCTCCTTTGTTCATTTTCTCCCTCCCTCCTTCCCTTCCTTCCTCCTCTTCCTCCCTCCTGTCTCTTCTATTTTGGGCCATTTTGTAAACAGATGTGGTGAAAATGGCTTCTTTTCCCTCTTTTTGCACACATTTCTGGGGAATTTTAGGAAATTGTGTTTTGAAATTGAAAGGGACATTTCTGTTGTTCACAACTTGACAGTAGAGATCCTGACCAAGATGGCGGCACGACCCACAGATGAACAGAGCAGGAATGCGCATGTTTCTTTCTTGTTCCTTTATTTCTCTTGTAACGCCTCCTGAAGCTGACCTCCAATGTACCAGTTTAACAGAGCAGCAGAGCGTTGTCTTGTTCTTCTCACTCGCCTGTCCTGGGCTCCAAGGGGCTAGGCTGGGAGGGGACCCGAGGCACCTTGGGAGGAGAGGGCCCAGTGGCCAGAGAGGGAGGGACTCGGGGCCAGCCGTGCCCCCTGAGCCCTTCCTGGAGTCTCTCCTGGTGGCTTTTCTCCACACTGCGGCAGGTGCACAGACATGCGTGCACATCCCCACACGTGCACACACATGCACACAGACGCTTCACAGAGAGAAGATGGTTGAGAGTGTTCAGGGAGAGGAGCTCTGGGCCGGGGGGCTCATGATGACATCCCCAAACCTCATCTGTAAAAGGAGGGAGTTGGAACTGGTGATCCCTGAGGTCCCTTCCCGGAAGCTCGGAATTCTCCAAGAAGGCCGGAGCTATCTTGGGGAAGGCAGGGGATGCCCAACCTGAGCATTGGCAGCAGGCCCCTAGGCGGCCATTGGGTCCAATCCCCATGTGAGCCCCACTGTAACACGCCCAGCAAAGGGTGCCCCCGCCTTCCCTTGGAGAACCCCAGGGTGGGGGATGCCCAGCCTCATGGCTGCCCCTTCTGCTGTGAGAGAGCCTGATTTCCCAGGAGCATCAGGAAGCATCTCCCCAATTTCACATCCAGTCTCCCTACGCCTCCCATGCCCTGTGGCCCGCCTCTGCTACCAGCACACCCGCAGTGTTTTCCACAAGTCCCTCCCCTCTTTCCTGCCTCAGTTACCTCCTCAGTCACATGGTCACTCGGGTCCCTTCCAGTGTTCTAAGATCTGTGAGCTGTGTAGAGCAGGGTGGGCAGTGGATCTCACTATGAAACCAACCCAAGATCAGGGCACTTTCCCAAGGCTGCTGGGGAGGGAAGCTGGGTAAAATCTCAAAGGTTTCTAGAATTTCTTTTCCTGCTACGCTGAGTTGTAAAGCCTGATGGTGCAGCACGATGGAAAGATTTGGTGACAGGGGACTTGGACTCACGCCCTGGCACTGCCCCCATCCCATGTGACCTGGGGCAAATCACTTTTCTTTTCTGGGTCTCAATTGTCTCATCTATGAAGTGGGTTCAGACTAGAGGATCACAGAGGTCTCTTCCAACTCTGGCTAGGCAAGCCTGTGAATAAGAGCGAAGCTTCATCTTGTTTAAATACATGTTGACGATCCTCAAAGTGAGGGTCATCAAGGAGAAGTGACCGGGCAGGAAGCACCTGAGGCTCAGATCCATGATCCACTACCCCTCCGACCTCTGGCAATCCATGTCTGGGGCCTGGCTTTACTGATGTGGAATTTGAGGCCTTTGATCAGGAACACCCCTGACTCATCATATACAGCCTTGGGCACGGGCCCCTGATCTCTAACTACAAACACCATTATTCTCCCTTCAAGGATCCGTGATTTCCTTCATGTGTGCACTCCTTCCACTGGTGCAAGTAGCAGCCCTTCCATGAATTAAGCAAAAACCATCAGAAGTTGGGGGGCGGGGAGCAGGGGAGCCTTCCCTGTTGGGGAGTTGGCCTCCTTGTGGGAAGCCTCTAGCAATTTCACCAGGTCATCCCTGAGGTGGCAGGTGGCCCCTCACTAGCTCGATCCTCACATGGTGGTAACTGAGACTTTGGGGGGCCTAAAATTCTAGCTGTGATGTCTAAAATCTGAGTGGTCGCCTTAAATTCAAAAACATAGCACCAATCTTTGGGCGTAAGTATCTATTAAAGTATATTAGGGGTTAATAAAGAGAAACATGTGGATCCCTATTCTGCCTGTCCCTGCCACCTCTGCCGCCAAACTGAGGTCCCGGAAACGAAAAGGCCTCAGAGCCCCAGTTGTGCCACTTACCCACGAAGCTCCCCTTCAGCTCCGGCTCTATGAACCCTTTCCTGCTTCCTGTTGAGCTGACCAAAGATGATGATCCCCTGGAAAGTCTTCTGGAGAGCCCAGGGGTCACCTCTATGCTCAGCGGAGGCAGGACAGTCAACAAACATCCCCTGATGCTCTGTGCGGACGTGCAGAGCTCAGTTTTAGTAGCAGCAGAGGCAAAGTTACACCTACTGGGTGCCATGATAGAGAATTCATTACGTACCCAATGTATTGTGCTAGGCACCGCATGTGCTAAGTCCTGGAGGGCGTTGTTTGTCCTTTGTTCCCAAAGAAGACCATGACATCGGGGTGATGTCATGACTTGCAGTGAAATTGGATTTAAGTGAGCCAGGGCTGTGCAAGGTCACCAGCCTCACTTTCTCCTCCCGAGCCATCTGGGTCCAGTGACAAGATATACATCAGGACAACAACTAGAGATGTATGTTTTAAGGCACTTGGAGTGCTTTGACATTTCCTTCTTCGGCTCATTTCACAGATGAGGAAACTGAGGCAAACAGGGTGAAGTGACTTGCCCAGGGTCACATAGCTAGGAAGTGTCTAAGGCGAGACTTGAACTCTGGTCCTCCTGACTTCAGGGCCAGTGCTCTATCCACTGAGCCAGCTAGCTGCCTCTAAGACCTGGAAGTGCAAATACAAGCAAAATAGTCCCTAACCCTGAAGAAGCTTACATTGTAATTGAGGAAAACAGTGCCATAATTACAATAGTCATTGCCATATGGATAGATAGTAGATAGAGTGCCAGTGTAGGAGAAAGTCCCGGGTTCAAATCCTGTCTGTGACACTAGCTGTGGGACCCTGGCCAAGTCATTTCATCATTCCTAATCTTGGTGTCCTCATCTCAAAAACAGGGACAGTAGGGGCAGCTAGGTGGCACAGTGGATAGAGCACCAGCCCTGGATTTAGGAGGACCTGAATTCAAATCTGGCCTTAGGCACTCGATACTTACTAGCTGTGTGACCCTGGGCAAGTCACTTAACCTTCAATGCCCTGGAAAAAAATGGGGACAATAATAGCACATCCATCACAGGGATATGGCAAGGATGAAATGAGAAAATGTCTATAAAGTGCTTTGGAGACCTTAAAGTACGATTTAAATGCTGTTGTGACCAGCAGTGTGACTTTCACCAAGCGCTATTTACGTGTATATTTGGGTAGTGAGAGTGCCAGAATCTGGAGTCAGGAAGACCCAGGTTCAAATCCAGCCTCAGACACTTACTAGCTGTGTGACCCTGGGCAAGTCACTTCACCCTGTTTGCCTCAGTTTCCTCATCTGTAAAATGAGATGAAGAAGGAAATGTCAAACCACTTCAATATGTTTGCCACAAAATCCCAAATGGGGTCACAAGGATTTGGACACAACTAAAAACAACTAAAAAACAACAATACACATAGCATATTATTAATAATAACAACATGCAAATTATCATTCTCATTTTATTGATGAAGAAGCAGACCCAGAGAGGTGAGGTAAATAAAATGGTCTATTCAAGGACAGTCAGGCAATAAACATTATTAAGTGCCTACTATGTGCTGGGCACTTTGCTAGGGATTTAAAAAGAAGACAGCCCTTACCCTCAAGGAACTCACAATCTAATGGGGGGGGGCAATAAACCAACAAATATGGACAAACAAGTTAAGTAGGAAATAACCAGCAAGGCACTAGAAGTAAGAGGAGGTCGGGAAGGGTCCCTGCAGAAGATGGGGCGTCAGTTGGAACTTCAAGGGAGGCAGAGATGAGGAGGGGGCAGCCAGAGAGGATTCCCAGTGCTGAGAAATGCAGAGCAGTCAGAAGGCCAGTGCCATTGGATTGAAGGAGAGGGGCAAGGTGTAAGACTAGAAAGATAGGAGGAGGTAGGTTATGAAGGGCTTTGAATGCCAAACTGAGGATTTCCCATTTGACCCCAGAAGTGATAGGGAGTCACTGGAGTTTATTGAGGGGAGGAGTAACATGGTCAGATCTACACATTAGGAAGATTAATTGATAGCTGAGTGGAGGATGCACTGGAGTGGGGAGACACGTGAGTTGGGGTCCCAGCCATGCTATCACAATAGTCCAGGCGTGAAGGGATGAGAGCTTGTGCTGTGGTGGTGGCATAGAGGGTAAAACTGTCAGGTCTTGGCAGAAGATTGAATATTTGGGGGGGGGAGGGGGGAGATAGGAATCCAGGATGACTCCGAGGTTTGAGTCTGAGGGACTGGGAGGATGGGGTTGCCCTCTGCAGTCACAGAGAAGGGAGATGGGGAAGGATTAGAGGGAAAGGTAATAAGTTTGGTTTTAGGCATGTTGACTTTAAGATGTGTACCAAACATTCAGTCTGAGATGTCTGAAGAGTGATTGGAGATGAGAGATTAGAGGTCAACAGAGAGATGGGGGCAGGAAAGGCAGATCTGAGAATCATCTGTATAGAGATGGTCATTAAATCCATGGGAGCTGATGAGACCATCAAATAAAATACTGTAAAGGGAGAAGAGAAGAGAACCCAGGGCAAAGCCCTGAGGGGCACCTGTGGCTAGAGGGTGGTCTGGAGGAGGATCCAACAAAGAAAACAGAGAAGGAATGGCCAGAGAGGTAGGAGGAGAACACAGAGACAGAGACAGAGACAGAGAGACAGACAGAGACAGATCCCTAGAGAGAAGAGAGTGTCAAGGAGGAGTGATCAACAGCTTCACAGGCTGCATAGAGGTCAAGGTGAATGAATTTGGAGAAAAGGCCACTGGCTTTGGCAGCTAAGAGATCATTAATGACTTTGGAGAGAGCTTTTGGTGGAACGATAAGGTCAGAAGCTAAGGGATCACAGTGAGTGGTCAAGGCTGAACACGAGCCCATTGTTACTAAATCCCACTTGCCTTGATGTTAAGGTGGCATCCTCTGTTCTCAAATGGCAGAGTCTGTCCATCAAAAAGCATTAATTATGCACCTGCTAGGTGCTAGGTGCCGTCCTGGGTGCTGGAGATAGTCTCCTCTCAAGGAGTTTGTGTTCTGTCAAGGGAGACAAGTACATGGTAACTCTAAGCAGCATAAATACAAAGAGAACAAATACAAGGAGACAGGGGAGAGAGGGCACCGGCAGCTGGGGGAACCAGGAAAGATCACCTAGAAAGTGGAGTTTGAGCTGGATCGGGAAGGAAGAGAGGAATTCTATGGGATGGAGGCATGGAGGGAGTGCCTTCTGGAAGTGGGGAAGGGACATGGAGGGTCACGTCTAAGGGACGGTGAGAAGACCAATCCGGCCAGGTTGTAGAGTGGATGAACTAGAGAATGGAGCTGCACAGACAGACCAGAGCAAGGAGGGAAGGGCTTTAAAAGCTTAGCATAGAAAAGGAAACATTTACCCTAAAGGCAAAAAGGAGAGCTGGTTGAGTCCCAGGGAGATAACAGGGTCCCGTCTTCTCTTAATGAAGATAGCTGTGCGGACCATGGGTTGGACTGGGAGGAGACTGACATGGACTGCATGGAGATAGAGGGTGTTTAGCTACAGAAAGAAATAATGAAGCTATATGGGAGAAATGTCAGGGGAAAGGTATGGACTGTGAGAGGAGAGGGAGTAACTGTAGGCGGGGGTCAGAAAGGCTCCCTGAAGGGAATGGGACATGTACTGGGCAGAGGAGGAGGAGGAAGAAGAGAAAAGGGAGGAAGAGATGGAGGAAGAGAGAGGAGAAAGAGAAGGAGGAGGAGAAGGGGAGGGAGGAGGAGAATGAGAAGACAGCAGCAGCAACAACATTTATATAGCATTTACTGTGTGCCAAGCACTGTGCTAAGTCCTTTAAAAAATACCTTACTCAGGGATAGCTAGGTGGCGCAGTGGATAGAGCACTGGCCCTGGAGTCAGGAGGACCTGAGTTCAAATCCGGCCTCAGACACTTGACACTTACTAGCTGTGTGACCCTGGGCAAGTCACTTAACCCCAATTGCCTCACCAAAAAAACCTTTCCTTGATCTTTACAACAACTCTGGAGGGTAGGTGCTATCACTTCCATTTTGCAGATGAGAAAACTGAGGCAAACAGTTGCAGTAACTTGCCATACCTGACCCCAGGCCCAGCACTCTAACCATTGCACCACCAGTTGCTTCTTGGAACAGCCTAGTTCCCTTCTAGACTCAAGTGCCATCTCTGACACGAGGTCTTGGCTGATCCCCCTAGTTTGTGTCACCCCAAATTGTTTGATAGACATTTCTTTACCTGTGCAATATAGACTTCCCTGCTCTTGTTCCCTCAGTAAAGTATGCCCCATGAAGGCAGGAACCATTGCTTTACATCCCCAGGGCTTGGCACCTCATCGACACAACAAATGCTTATTGACTGGACAAACATTTCCCAAGAATTCATGATGTGCACAACTGTTAGCTATTCAGCAGCAATAGACAGGGCTGGGGTGGGTGAGTGATCACCTGCTCCTTTCCCCCATAGATCAGAGGGGCTCCTCCTGTAGCTGAACTCTCCTCGACTGAGCTGGACCCAAGGGGGAGGAGCTCCATCCACTGAGACAGGTTGTTGTTGTCCATTTCTGCTGCCCCTTCCTGCCCTTCTAAAGAGATGCACCATTAATGACAGGACGTTGAGTGTTCTGAACAATAAAGCCCTGACCTCTCTCACCTCCTCCCCACCCAGCCCTTCATTTTGGGCAGGCCTCCACCCTCTTTATATACACCTTGGGAATTCTGGATTGTGTTCTGCCTCTTCTCTTGTCCATCCTGTGCTCATCACAGCTATCTAAGGAGGGAGAATATTGCAGCCTAGGGGCACTGTCTGAGCAAGGACACGGAGGTGGGAGATGCCAGAAGAGACCTTTGGTGAGGGCAAAGACGCAGCAAGCCCTTCAGACCCTAAGCTTAGCTGCCTCGCTCAAGGCAGCCAGGAGAGCGGTGTGATGTGGGGGATGCTTGGAAGGTATCCCTGGATAAATCCTGCCTTATTCATGGTTGATGTTTGAGACTGAGGCTGTCCTTTAATTTAAAGCTTTTCCATATGCTGAATGCAGACGTATTCCTCCACCTCAGTCAGAGATATGCTGGACTCAGTCGTCTGCACTTCAGAGTGGAAATCTCCCATCTTCCCTTAAATCTCCTAAGAGATCATAGAGTTTGGAGCCAGAAGGTCCTTTGGAGAAGACTTAGTTAAACCCCCTCATTGTATGAAAGAGGAAATTGAAGCCCAAAGCAGGAAGTGACTTTACCCAGTCCACATGACCAGCAAATAGAAGAGGCAAAATTTGAACCAGGGTCATCTTTATCAATATCTTGGATCCAGGAACAGACGGCAAGCTCATTAAATCTGCTGATGACTCAAAGCTGAAAGGGAGAGCTAACAGTGGCTGACCGCTAGCGCGCAAAAGGATCTTGACAGGCTGATTCAGCCTTGGGTTAAAATCTAGATGAAATTCAGTCAGGATAAATGTAAAGTCTTGCCCTCAGGTATAAAAAAATTCAACTTCACTAACATCAGATGGGGGAACTACAGACAACAGTTGTCCTTTAAAAAAAAAAAAAAAGATCTGGAGACTTTAGTGGACCACAAGCTCAGTCAAATGGGTCAACAATGTGACCTGGCAACTAAGAAAGTGACATTAAAAGAGGAGATTCTGAACTTTATTGGGCCTCATCTCTGTTCAGTGCTTTTACTTTGATAAGGACATTGATAAGCTGAGGGTGTCCAAAGTCTGATAAAGAGCCTTGAGTCCAAGACAGAAGGGTCAGTTGAAAGAGCTGGATGTGTTTCTCCCAAAGAAGAAATGGCTCCAGGGAGGTCTTCAGTTGGAGGTTGGATGGCCACTTGTTAGGGATCTCACAGATCAGGGTTCCCCTAACTGTCAAATTCTGACATTCTGTGAAAATGGGCTCTCTTTTTGAAGAAAAGCTGGTGGACAGAGCAGAGGAACCCAAGCCTGCAGGTGATTGAAATACAGAGTGGGATAGGCTCCCCAAAACAGCCTGGGCCTCCTTCACTTCTTCCCTGTTTCCTGCACCTCCTCTAAGGTTCAGCTAGGACTGAAGAAAGACCCCCTACTCCAAAACTCATCTTCGGTCTGGCTCGGAGGACTCATGCCCCGTCCCCATCAGCCTGATGGCTGCTTCCTGTAGCTGAAGTGGGCAGGCAGCCCCAGAGAGGGTGGGGATTATGAGTTGGGTCCTTCTCTTCTTCCTGCCCATCCTCAGCCCCCATTCGGTACAACCCCAACCCCGAGGCACGGTGACAATGGGCCCAGTATTAGGTTGCTTCCGACTGCTGGAGACAATGACCACTGGGAGCTTAGATTCAAACCGTGGGAGATAACCCATCCTGGTAGGCCTTCCGGAAGGGGGCAAAGATTGAAAGGGACCCAGGCCTTGAGCCATTTGAATGGCAATGAGGAATCCCCCGGGGCTCCGAGGGACGACCCCTCCTCCCTGCCCCTGCACTGGGCCTCTCACTTGCTCACTGACCGGATTGGGGGTGGGGGGCCCCGGATCGTGGGAGACAGAGCGGGAGAGACAGCCATAGACTGAGAGCCAGAACCTTTCCCTCAGAGATCCCGGCTTGACTGTCGTGGGCAATGTTTACTGGGGAGCGAAAGAAAGGCCGGAGTCCCGTGGGAGCTGCGGACAAAGGCCCTCGAGGAAGCACAGGAAGGAGGAGACAAGCGAGGGGGGTGAGGGATATTGTGCGGGAGCTATCCCCCCTCTATCTGTTTCCATCGGCTGCTGGGTTAGGGTTACTCTGCTGTTTGTCCTGGGCTCACTAAAAGCCCAAACTGTCTTTGTGGGGTCTGTGACATCAGTGGGGCTCAGTCCCTTGTGATGGTAATAGGGGGCCCTGGGAGGTTGGGGGGGGACTGGGAGGCTGGGGGGGGCCTGGGAGGCTGGGGGGGCCCTGGGAGGCTGTGGGGGGGCCTGGGAGGCTGTGGGGGCCCTGGGAGGCTTGGGGGGCCCTGGGAGGCTGGGGAGCCCTGGGAGGCTGGGGGGGCCTCTGGTTCCCCCGCCCTGGGGACCGGGCATCGGCCTCCCTGGGAGGATGAGGGCTCTCTCCTTCCCCCGCCATCTGGGATCTTGGTGACCGCACCTTCAAGCCCAAACCCGGACCTCTGTCCCGAAAGGAATCTAAACATCGAGATGCATTTCTAGCCCTGAACAATCCTCTCATTCTCTGGGCTCAATGACGGGTCTATTTCTTCCTGTAAATGGGTCTTGTCATCTTCAACTTTTAGCTCAGCGTCTGAGGGTAATTGGCCTTCCCCTTGTCCTTCCCACAGCACACGGCCCTCTCAGTTACCCGGCTCAGGTTTAGCTGGGTGGATGGCTTTTCTCTTTCTCTGATGCTCATTCTTTAAACGCTGATGGGGTTAGCCCTCCCTCCCCCGCCCCCAGTGGGCCCGCTCTCTAGATTAACCAGATGAGATGCCAGTTCTGGGCACTGAGACGGAGTGCTGAAATTTGGTCCTGGGCCTCAGAGGCGGCACCGGTTGGTGTGGCTTGCTGAGAGCTGGACTGGTGGTCTCCGAGGCGTGGCCCAATGGGAAGGGACAGAGGAGATGCCACAGAGGGAGGGAGGGGAGTGTTCAGGTGGAGTCCCCAGCTGGCCAGCGAAGGAGGCGGCTACCCGAGCGCTTGGTCGGACTTGGGAGAGGCGAAAGGGGAATGGGGGGAAGGAAGAATAGGGGGTAAGAGGAGGAAATGAGGGAGCCAAGCAGGCCTGTGTCAGGGCGGGGCCAAGGCCTGAAGCTGGCTGCTTGTGGGCCCTTGGAGAGGAAGGAGCCGCCCTCCAGGTCACACCTCATTTTGCAGAAGAGGAAACCGTGTCCCAGATTGAGGAAGTCACACCATTAGTAAAGAACTGGAAGGACTGGATGCCAACTTCAGATTCTGCATTTGTTTGTCACTTCAATCTGGGCAAAGAAGAGTTAAAAGACCCTATTTAGGCAGAGTCTAGAGAATCAGCCAGGGCTGAGAGGATCAGGCAGGACCTTGGGCATTTATTCACCAAGTACCCCAGGCAGGAGAGGCTGGTGGGGACCAGAGCCAGAGCGTGCCCCAAAGCCAGGGTCACCCAAGGGAGCGATGGGGCTAAGCTCCTGCTGGTGTCTTCGCCTGGGCTTGGGGGTCTGTAGCCAGAGGAGGAGCCACCCTCCCAGGGACCATCGATCCAAAATCTCATAAAACTGGAGAAATTCGATTTCCCAGAAATCTCTGACACGGGCAAACAGCCTCCGCTGCTTACTGTAACGTGGCCAGGAGCACGGGCCATTGATCCTGACCTCAGTTTCTTTGGCTGTAAAATGAGAGAATAGAACCACCTGCCCCCTCAGGTCTCTTCCAGCATTCAATCTGTAATTTGAGATGATCTCAACATGGCTGGTGGATAGAGTGCCAGGCCTGGAGGCAAGAAGACCTGAGTTCAAATCCAGCCCCAGACACTCAGTAGCTGTGTGACCCAGGGCAAGTCACTTCACTCTGCCTCAGTTTCCTCATCTGTAAAATGAGCTGGAGAACCCCTCTAGATCTCTGCCAGGGAAACCCCAAATAGAGTCATGAAGATCAGACACGGCTGAAACAACCCCAAAAAACACAACCAGCGACTTTTCTTTGTCCCTCCCTGTGTACCCTGGCAATTTAGCCTCTCCAGTTCAGAAGAGGAGCCCCTTCATTTGGGAATGTCCTGAATGAAAATACATGATAAAAGAAATAAGAAAACACCCATTTATCCAATGCACATTAATTGGGCACCTGCTGTTTGCAGAGCCCTG